>NC_053491.1:473960251-474664001 GCF_905171775.1 Rana temporaria | reverse complement strand
TTACATCTAGTCGCAAGACAAGCACCACAATTGGTGCTTAACAGAGTACTTAAAAAGCGGTTCTCCAGCACACGGAAACAACATGCGCCTCTCCAAGATCTCCTCAGGTCCCCACGCTATTATGTGGGGATCTGACGGGATCCCTTTTTCCCCTGGCGGGAGACTTTCTCCCCCGCCACGGGTAAACCAAATGTATTTTTTTTGCTCATTGTTGATTGTATTTACACTAACATGTTCTCTATTTCACCTCCCTTTTAAGGTTGTTTTTTCCGGACCCTCCCTCTCTTTTTTTTCCCTAGGTCTGCAGGGAACGGGCTGACCAGCCACTTCAAAGAATATTACGGTAAGACTGGTGGGGAGGTTAAGCTACCTTGGCACCACTGAACTTATTGTCTCTAAATGTGCAGGGTCTAAATGTACCACAGAAAAGAACTAAAGCCTTTAGAACATTTCAGGCCAAGAAAGCCCATATTGTGTGCCTCCAGGAGACCCATTTTACCACTAGCATGACCCCTAAGTTTTACAACCCCTCATACCCACAGGTTTACACAGCCTCTGCTAATGTTAAAAAAAGGGGAACCCTAATAGCATTTCACCGCAACACACCCTTTACATTGACATCTGAGATAAAGGATCCAGAGGGTAGATACCTTATCCTAACTGGCCAAATACTAGACTCTGCGATCACTGTAGTGTCTTACTATGCCCCCAACCTCAACCCATTACCCTTTTTATCACACCTTTTCCAAACGATTATGGCCCACAAAATAGGCACCCTTCTCATATGTGGAGACTCCAATCAGGTACTCCTCCCGTTTTTGGACGAAATCCCATATGCCCCTCCTAAGCCTCTAGCTTAATGGACCCTTCCCAATCTTTTATCTAAACACAATCTAATAGACTCCTGGAGAGAAGCAAATCCTACGAAACGAAATTATACATATTTTTCAAACCCACACCAATTGTTCAGCCGAATTGATCATATATTTGTGACAATCGGTATGGCTCCGGAAATACTAAATTCTAGCATCATACCCATCCCCTGGTCAGACCACGATGCGGTTTATACCACGATAGCATCTGCAATTCCTAAAAAACATGATCCCACTTGGTACCTTCCTGAGATTTTACTTAAACACCTAGCTCACAGTCTGATTATCGAACAAGCTCTAAAAGAATACCTAGACCACAACGCGAGCCCAGAAATATCCTCACTCACGTTATGGGAAGCGCACAAACCAGTTCTCAGAGGAACATTCCAATGGCAACTTGGGATCCTCAAAAGGGAGCGAGTACAGATGGCAAGGAAACTAGAAACAGAATATAACACAGCCTTCTTAGCCCTACAAAACGTTCAAACGCCCACTAACAGAAAACGCCTAGAAAAAGCACGCCTAGAATACGACTTGTTCTTAACTGACTCAGCTAATAGGGTACATACTAGAACTAGACATGCTTTTTACAAACAGGCAAATAAGCCGGGGTCATTTATGGCTAGAGCGCTAAACTCACTCAACAAGACCTTTAAACCCATAAAACTAAAAATAGCTAATAATGTCCTGTCCAGCAATCCACTCAAAATAGTGCAGAAATTTAGTTCACATTTAAAATCACTTTACTCGGAAAACAGTACATTCAATGAGATGGAAGCAAACTCCTTCTTTTCACAAATCAATCTCCCACATTTGAGTCAATCACAAAAAACGCAACTAGAAGAGCCCATTACTCAAGAAGATGTGGCCTCTGCCATTCAGGAACTTAAGCTAAATAAAAGGCCGGGGCCGGATGGGTTCTCTGCACGATATTTTAATTTTTTTTACGAACTACTCTCTCCAAGACTGGCAGAAGCATTTAACAACATATTAGAACAAAAAACTTTTAGACCAGAATCACTATTAGCAACAATATGTATGATCCCCAAACCACGAACAGATGACACACTCAGTACCAATTACCGGCCCATATCTATGTTGAATACTGACATAAAATTATTAGGCAAAATATTAGCTACCCGCCTCAACAAAATCATAGGCAGACTAATCCACAGAGATCAAGTAGGCTTTATGCCCTCCCGACAAGCAGGCGATAATGTACGTAGAGCATGCCTTTTAGCACACATTGCAAGAAAAAGGGGCATTCCGGCGTGTTTCCTCTCTCTGGATATTAAACAGGCTTTCGACTCCATCTCCTGGTCGTATCTAAATTTTACCCTTCAGAAATTGTGTTTTGGCCCAAACTTCACTAAATGGGTCATGGAACTTTATAATAACCCCAAGGCTTATGTTAAATACGCGGGATATAAATCGGATAATTTTGATATTAGGAGAGGAACACGACAGGGATGCCTATTGTCCCCACTATTATTTGCCCTACTAATTGAACCACTTACCCAAAAAATTAGATCAGATCCCACTATTTTAGGCATTGAACAAGGTGGTCATAAACATAAGTTATGTTTATTTGCGGATGACATTCTTTTATTCCTTTCTTCCCCACAAGTAACAGGCCCAAACCTCATCCCAATTCTGAATCGTTTTGCAACATTTTCAGGCCTAGTCATCAACCCTAGAAAATGCTTAGCTTTAAATATCTCCCTTTCAAAAACAGAACTAAGTGCGGCCAAAATAGGCCTTCCATTTGTATGGCCGGAAAAAAGCATTCCATACTTAGGAACACATCTTACTGCGGATACTTCTGATTTATTCTCACATAACTATCCACACCTCTTAAAACAAGTAACAAGCCTTTTAAACTCTTGGACCCAACTCCCATTATCTTGGCTAGGAAGGATTAATGCAATAAAAATGACAATACTTCCAAAATTATTATACCTTTTCAGAGTACTTCCTATCCCAGTGCCTGCTTATTTCTTGAGAATAATACAGAAGAGGGCGACAAAGTTTGTCTGGGGTTCCTCCAGGCCTAGAATAAAAGCGCAAACACTACATCTCCCCAAAACGCATGGAGGACTAGGATACCCAAACTTTGCGAATTACTACAGAGCAGCGCAAATATCAACCCTAACCAAATACCACGCGAGTAAGAAATCACCTCTATGGGTAGCGATAGAAGCGTCTGAATGCGACCCCATCCCTCCCGCTAACTTGCTTTGGATCCCCTCTAAACAACGCAGAAACATAAGCAACTCCATTATCAAGCACACGCTCTCTCTGTGGGACAGATTCAAAACTAAATACTTCTTGCAATCCTCCCATAATCCTATGCTCTCATTCTACAAAAATCCAGCATTCTACCCAGCATGGGTTTTCCCTAACACATTTAGGGAATGGGTAAAAAAGGATTGTCTATATATATATAAATTATTAGAGCCATCTGGTATTATGTCTTTCCCATCGGTATGCAAAAAATATGGTATCCCGCAAACAGAACTGTTCAGATATTTCCAAATAAAAAACTTCATAGAATCAGTGGTGCATTTCCACAATCACAAATGTCCCCTTTTGAACACATCTGTAAACACTGTCCACATGCAAGAGGCACGATATCAGCTCTCTACTCCCACTCACTAACTCAAGCCAACATAACGAAGCCATCATATGTACAGAAATGGGAAGTAGATTTACATCTTGAACTTAATACCTCTGATTGGAACCAAATTTGGCAAAATACTAAAACAGCCTCCTCCAATGTAGTAGCTTCGGAAACGAATTATAAAGTGCTCTCTAGATGGTATCTGGTGCCTGGTAAAATAGCCAAATACGTTCCAAACTACTCTGGACATTGTTATAGGGGATGTAATACCACGGGGTACATTTTTTCATACTTGGTGGTCGTGTCCTAAAGCGCAGGCATTCTGGGTAAAGATCTTCGACATAGCAAACATACTGACCAAAATAAAACTCTCCCTGGATCCTAAAGTTGCCCTGTTGAATTTCAAGCCCAGTAATTTAACGCACACACAATTCAAATTACTGTTGCAACTCTTTACAGCTGCTAAACAGACCCTTGCAAAAGCATGGAAAACCCCAAATCTTTCAGTGAAAGAAGTAAAAAATAGAATGAACAATGCGATGACACATGCCAAAATGGAGGCGTTGGACTCCGACACGATCACCAATTTCGAAAAGTTATGGAACCCGTGGATTTTGTATGCTGTACCAGTAAACTTTAACGATGGGGTGCTGATGCCATGGTAGCTTGCCCAATATACACAACCATTGTACATTCTATTTAATGACAATGGACCCAGTCTTATCCCTGCAGACCTTATGATTTTACCCCTCTTCCCCCCCCCTTATTTCCCTTTCCCATGTCAGTTATTGTGCATGACTATTTTTCCTCTTGTCTTATACAATCAGCACAGACAAGGTAGCATATCTTAGTATCCTTCATCTTTAGATGTTGAAATCTGTTTTATATAGTAATTCGATGCTGTTAGTATATTGTGAACTTGGAAACTTGGCGGCTAAAACAAACCGAATACATCAAATGTTTAAATAACCAAGTTTTTTCTGATGTTGCCATAATTCTATGGTTATGATTATTTCTCTTATACCTTAAACACTAGAGTTAAAGTAATATTGTTTACGCACAAAAGGTCATGTTTGTTAAGAAATTGTATCATTCATATGCTACATGTACATTTTACCTTGCATAAGCTAAATAAAGATAAATTTGACAAGGAAAAATATCTGTGCATAAGCATATCATGTCAGAAGAATACATACCGTAGGTGGTATACACTGAATCATATAGCTAAAGGTCTACATTTCAAAATCACAGGGACAGTGATGTTGAAACCATGTTATGGGGTTATAGGATGGCATTAAAGTGGTTGTAAACCCTTACAGACCACTTAGACTTACAGGTAAGCCTAGATTAAGGCTTACCTGTACTGTAGGTGCAAGAAATATCTCCTTAACCACTTAAGCCCCGGACCTTTAGGCCGCTAAATGCCCAGGCCAGGTTTTACGATTCGGCACTGCGTCACTTTAACAGACAATTGCGTGGTCGTGCGATGTGGCTCCCAAACAAAATTGGCGTCCTTTTTTTCCCACAAATAGAGCTTTCTTTTGGTGGTATTTGATCACCTCTGCGGTTTTTAATTTTTGCGCTATAAACAAGAATAGAGCGACAGTTTTGAAAAAAATGCAATATTTTTTTTTCTATAATAAATATCCCCCAAAAATATATAAAAAAAAAATTTCCTCAGTTTAGGCCGATACGTATTCTTCTACATATTTTTGGTAAAACAAATTGCAATAAGGGTTTATCTGTTGGTTTGCACAAAATTTATAGCGTTTACAAAATAGGGGATAGTTTTATTGCATTTTTATTATTTTTTTATTTGTTTTACTACTAATGGCGGCGATCAGCGATTTTTTTCGTGACTGCGACATTATGGCAGACACTTCGGACAATTTTGACACATTTTTGGGACCATTGTAATTTTCACAGCAAAAAATGCATTTAAATTGCATTGTTTATTGTGAAAATGACAGTTGCAGTTTGGGAGTTAACCACAGGGGGCGCTGAAGGGGTTATGTTTCACCTAGTGTGTGTTTACAACTGTAGGGGGGTGTGGCTGTAGGAGTGACGTCAACGATTGTGTCTCCCTATAAAGATGTTTACACGCGGCTCTCCCCGTTCCTCAGTTCCTGGGACCGATCGCGGGACGATCGGGTCCGCGGGTCTTGCGGTCCCGGAGCTTCGGACTGGGTCGCGGGCGCGCACCCGCGACCAACGGCTGGGTAGATGTAAACGATGTGCCGGTACGTCGATCTGCCCAGCCGTGCCATTCTGCCGACGTATATCGTCGTGCGGCGGTCGTTAAGTGGTTAACCTACACAGAGATATTTGCAAGAAAGACGGCACCGATGTCTACGGCGCATGCACACTGAGCATGCAGTTTCTGAATGGGACCCTGCTGTCCTTGAGGGATCCCGCACACATGCAGGGGAGTGACGTCATCGCAGCTCCGGACAGTCTCAGCGCTGGAGCCGCGATACAAGGAAGTAAGATGGCGGCGGTGGAGGAGAGGAACGAGGGCCGCTGTGGGGGCTTCGATCTCAGATACTTTACTGAATAATGTAAATAATGTACAACTACTGTATATATCTTTTAATGAATACTGTATTTCTTTCTCCAATAATTTTTATTGAAAAAGTTTTTCAAAACATACATGCATCCAAAAAGTAAGCAAGGCAATGGGTACAGGAAGAACATCTCCAGTTGATTCATATACAAACAATAGTACAGGTGTCAGTGCAAGGCCTAGGACATGAACAGTGCAACCTGCCCCCCCCTCGCGATCCCACTCATTGGTCGCTTCAGGGAGCACAGGTAGTAAACGTATTGCCTCCTGTGTGGAGATAAGCTCCCGTTTGTGGTAAAAACTTTTATAACATTGATACCTCAATCCGTAAGAAGTATATTCAGTAAACAGATGCTGGTTGAACAAAGAAAACTAAAATAAATGAATACCTATGCAAAGGAATAAAATCAACAAAACAAAACAAAATTCTCCTGCAGTCAGATCTATGGGTATTGAGTGCTGAATGTTAATAGCAGTATTAAGTTTAACATTAATATTCTCACCCGTCCTATATCCACAACAGTGTCCATTACATACGTGCTCCTCCCTTATACCATTTCATCCAAGTACTCCATTCTTGAGAGGTCTTATCATAATTCCCCATGGCTGAGGAATGAAGCACTTCATACGTGCCATGTGTGTGTATGATGTGTATAATCTCTGTAATCGTGGGTATTTCTACGGATTTCCAGTGCCTCAGAATAGCAAGATGTGCAGCCATAATGATTTTCGATACAATGGTCCTATATGTTGCTGGTATACTATGGAGATCCAATGAGAGTATCGTCATGCCCGGTGATAACACGTGGTGAGCACTCGTCACCACAGCCATCAATCTTTCAATCTGCTTCCAAAGTTGGTGCAATTTGGGGCATGACCATAGGATGTGGCACAGTGAACCCTTTTCACCGCAGACTCTCCAGCAGAGTGGGGAAGTCCCCGGGAAAATCCTCGACAACCTATATGGGGTGAGGTACCATCTGAGTGTGATTTTTTGTTGCATCTCCCGTAAATTGGTACTCCTCGTAGAGGCATATGTGAGTCTAAATGATCTTTCCCATTCCCAGGCCGAATACTCTACCCTTAATTCTCTTTCCCATGCTAGCATGGATTGAGATTTCTCACATAAGAGCTTGTTTTGTAAGGTAGTATACACAATATAAATTCCTCCAACTGAGCCCAGGGGGTCCTGATAGAACCTCAAAATCTTCCCGGTATACCCATAAGTAGACATGGGGTGTTTCTCCACAAGTGGTCTATTTGCATGAAAGTATACTGTTCAGAGGCTGTCAAGTTATTTTCTATCTGGAGTTTAGTAAAAGATTTAAGTTGGGGCCCCTCTACCATATCTTCTATATAGTTAATCCCCTTATCTATCCAAGCAGAGACATTAATGTTCGGTATCAAGAGTCCTAGTGCCGATATGGGAAGTTTCATGTCGACATCCCCTTTTGTGTTTCTAGTCAAGTATAGCCATGCTCTGACCGAGGCCTGAATAGGGGGTGCTAGTATTGTAGTAAGCAAGCCTGCAATTGGGGCTGTTATCAGAAAGTTCGCTAGATTATTCTAAATGACCTGAACCTCTTCTATTTCATTCCATAAAGCCTTGGAATGTGGCAAAAACCACTGCTTAAGTTGGGCCAATATGGTTGCGAAATAATAATCCTGGATGAGGACATGGCCTATCCCACCCGCCTTCCTATGCTTAACGAGTTTACCAAATGCACATCTTGCCCTCCCCCCCTGCCATAAGTAGTTGTTTATCACGGATTGCATAGTTTTAAAACAGGAGTTTGGTAATTCTATGGGGATTGCGCGAAACAGGTATAGCACCTGTGGGAGGATTTGCATTTTAAAGGCTGCCAGTCTGCCCAGCCATGACAGTTCTGTTTTTGCTAGAACCGACAATTTGGATCGTAATGCGTCCTGTTCTTTTAATATCATGGTCAGGTTTTCCATTTGCTGAATCTCCGTTATTCTCCCCATCCATTGCATTTTTGATGGAGCTACTGTACTTTTCCAGAGACTCGGAATGCATGCTTTTGCTCCCGTAAGTAGATGTCTTACCAATGAATTTTTGTACTTTTCATTGGATAACGGGATGTCATGCAAAAGGAGCACTGACGGTTTTTCTACAAGAGCCACATCTGTGATTTTCTTTATTGTCTCAGCCACCATCTTCCAAAAATCTCGCACCCCAGAACACTCCCAAAAAATATGTAATATGGTACCTTCTGCTTTTTGACACCGCCAGAATTGATTAGACACTTGAGGAAACATCCTACTTAATACTGCCGGAGTTCTATACCACCTGGTTAGGATCTTGTACCCTCCCTCCTGATATTTAGTCGCCATTGAGGATTTATGTGTGAATAACAGTATTTTCTTTTTCTGTGGGTCAGAAAAAGTCATTCCTAGGTCCTTCTCCCATGCTTTTAAAAACGCCAGTTCTTGTGGTGCTCCTAAGTCTACCACCAACGCGTACATAACCGAAAGTAAATGCCTCTGGCAAGGAACATCTTATAAAGCCTTTTATCACCTGTGGGACTACAGGTGTTGTGTATTTGTTGCAGTGCCCTTGCGGCCTGCAATATGTAGGTAGGACCAAGAGGCCACTACGCGTTCGTTTAAACGAACACATTACCAACATTATTACTGGCTTCAAAAACCATTCAGTGTCAAAACACTATTTGTTGAAACACAATAAAGACCCGTCGAATACCTTATTCTTAGGTATTGATACTTATAAGCCCAATTGGAGAGGTAGCTCCTTGGTGAGGGAAATATCCAAGCTCGAAATGGCTTGGATACATCGCCTCAAATGTTATATGCCACATGGTCTTAACGTGGATACAGACGTGAATGCGTTCATTAATAATGCTTGATTTGTTATAAATTTATTAATAATATGTATATATATATTTTTATGTTTTGGTTATTGATTTAGCCTAACTTTGATCCCACCAGGATGGTGTTTTGTCCTTGAATATACAATCACTAACTCTGAGAATTCAATAATATTCACCCTATTGGATACGATCGGGAGTATTCGTTTTTATTTAATTAATTTACATTCACTCACAACTATTTGTCGTCACTATTTTTATTGATAAACAATAATGTTGTTTTTTTGAACATATAATTATTGTTCACTTAATTGAAGTTTAGCACTTATTAGTGTATATTCACTATGTAACACTTTTTAGTGTTCAATTATTGTGTTTCCCGATCACATTTGGCGAAGGAACTAATATTTTTCTCCTTCCTGCCTTTTTAAGTTGAAATTTCACTATTTATTTTTCTATTTTTGCACGCAATTCCTCGCTTCCCCACATGGGGGAGTCAGTGTTTTTAGCCTGTAATGCAGGTATTAAATTTTTGGTTGGTTCAATGATCATGTTTAAACAATGATTATTATTATTATTAGGTTCACATTTCATATATATATTACTCAATTTACAAATAATCCTGTCTTCATATGGCATGGATCTCCCTGTCTTTTTTATTCGAGGCATCCCTGCTTTGGTATGCTGTTTTGATACATTATCCCAATTCCAAAATGGCGTTTTCGCCACTTCCGGCTCCTGGCGATCAAAGCGAGGTCTGGTTATTTAAAGCGGTGAATCACTGCAGAGCCCATCCCATTGAAAACGTTATCCTATAACGAAACGCGTCTGGGTCGACGGCGTGCAGTGACGTTACCGCGTTCGTACAAGGAGGAAGGGCTCCTATCTATGCCGGCCGGCAAACTGCTTTTATGTGCCTATATTCATTCATTTTGATGTAAGTAGGTTTTTACTCTTTTAATAAAATTATTTTTTGGACGTATTACGCTATGTGCGGCTTTCTCTCTGCATGATATGCCACTGTTTCCTGCTACGGTCCAAGGGTTCTGTCAGTACGAGTTTACCATATCCCTCCGTGGAGTTACCAGTGAAGGATACATGCTGTACATCCACTGACCCTGTGTTGTGATCATACTCCTTGGAGATCCCGCTGCAATCTTTAAATAACGCTGTTATTTATATGTGTTCTGGTAAGCCCCAGTCCATGTGGTGGCGGCTCACTTAATCATTTGTGCACTGGGTGTTGTTTGTCCCAAGAAAACTTCAAAGCTATTTGGACTTTTAATATATTTGACTACTATGTTCATTTCACCAAGGATCTGAATGTCTCTCACATATGCCAGTGTGGCATATCTCACATGTTACAGGGACATTATTTCTTCTTTTTTGGACATTTATTCACTACACTAATTGTGTTGTCACATAGGTTTGAATACTTTCCATAGATTGGCGCGATTTATCTTTTTCCTATAAATGCCTCAGAGGCTCTCCCTTTAAACAAATCTTTTCAAAGTCCGATAACATTCGTAATTCAGCCATGTGTTGCGTGGCTACCCGTATATATGTTTTGAGCTGCATCACCCTAAAGCTGTCTAAATTTTCCGAAAACTCACTTTCAATCTCCTCACGTGTCATTACATAGTTATTCCTTGAAAAATGGATCAGCCTACCAATTCCCTGCTGCCTCAACTCTTTAAACCGTTGGTCTACTAATCCCGGCTCAAAGCTTGGTGTCCCCAGAACTGGGATCATGGGACTTGGGTATACTGACATCTTTGTTTTCTTAAACACTTTTTTACTGACCTGGATTGTAGCTCCTATCGTGGGATGTCCCTTCACCTCCTTTGGTATCACCCCCTCCTCTATCCACACTATTCCCTCCAAAGGTATATCAGTCATATTTTGCTCCATCTGTATCCATGGTTTTTCTTTATCCGCTATGCACCATTCTACCACTCTCATTAAATGCGCTGCCACATAATAGCTTTCCGGGTCTGGGAGTCCCATTCCTCCTCTTTCTTTGGGTAGATTCAGCACCGTTCTACGCACTCTCGGGGTTTTCCCTGCCCAGATAAATCTCACAAATCTGGAACTGATATCTCTCAAAAATCCGGCCGGCAACTTAATGGGGAGAGTCTGAAATAGGTATAACAATCTGGGCATCACATTCATTTTGATGATATTTATTCTCCCGAACCACGTGAATACCTCCTTATCCCACCTTGCAAAGTCTAATTTTATTTGCCGAATTAAGGGTGCAAAATTCAATTCGAATACTTGGTTCAGCTTATTTGGTATTTTGGTCCCTAGATAACTTATATATGCCTCCGTTCACCTAAATCCAAAATTCCCCACTAATTGTTGTTTCAATTTCTCATTCAGTTCCACCCCCATTGCTTCGGACTTGCTGTAGTTTATTTTGAAGTTAGATAACTTTCCATATTTACGTAATTCTTGTAGTAATACCGGTAGAGACACTCCAGGCGAGGTTATAAAAAACAGCAAGTCGTCAGCATAGGCCGCTAATTTATGTTCTCTTCCTTTTGTTACCAGGCCCCTGACATCTTGATTAGCCCGAATTGTCCTTAACAATGGTTCTACCGTAAGAACAAATATAATAGGGGAGAGTGGACATCCCTGCCGTGTGCCATTACTTATTGAGAAAGGTTTAGACATCAGATAATTCACTTTGACTCTTGCCCTAGGGCATGTATATAAACTCTTAATCCAATTTAACATCCCCTCTCTCAGCCCTATATGTTGCAGCACCACTCTGAAGAATGTCCAGTCTACCCTATCAAATGCCTTTTCGGCATCGGCAGATATAATCACTAATGGCTTTTTTTGGACATGCGCTGTATGGATAGCTCCTATTACCCTTTGGGTGTTCTCCCTCCCCTCTCTACCAGGAGTAAACCCCACCTGATCTGGATGTATAATTGCTGGGATATATCCTAGTAGTCGGTTGGCCAAGATTTTTGTCATGATCTTAAGGTCGACATTCAATAATGAAATTGGCCGATAACTGGCACAATTAGTAGGATCTTTGCCCTCCTTAGGAATTAATGTAATATGAGCCATCAATGTCTCTTCTCGCATCTCCTGCCCTTCCCTTATTGAATTAAAGGCCGTCAGAAATCTTGATGCCAATTCCTCAGAAAAAATCTTATAGTAAAGCAGCGTGTACCCATCAGGGCCTGGCGCTTTACCTGGCTTCAGTACCTTTAGGGCTTCAAAAAATTCCTCCTTCGTGATTGGCCCATCAATACCTCCTGCTTCCTCTTCCGACAACCCAGGCAGCCCTAAGGCCTCTACATACTCTTTTGCCTGTTGTTCTCGGTTCGACAACCTCACTGCTTCTTGTTGTCCTTCTACAGTTTGGTATAATACTCTTTGAATACTTCTGCTATCTCCTTCGTAGATTTCACCAAGATGTCTCCCTGTGTTTTTATCTGTTCAATATGGTTTCTAGCCCGAGTTTCTTTTAGGGTGTTTGCCAGCATTCTACTAGGTTTATTTCCGTATTCATAATACGCCCGTCTACATCGTGTTAATTTTGCTTTAGCTCTATCCATCAATAACCCATTTAATTCCTCTCGTAACCTCATAAGTTTTTCTTCTATTTGTTGGGTTTGTGATTTCTTATGTGCCACTTCTAGTATCCCGATCTCTTTCAACAATGTCTCCATTTTGGCCCCTAAAATACGTTTCCTATGGGCCCCTAGTGATATCAAAATGCCTCTGATATAGCATTTATGCGCTTCCCAACTACATAATGGTGGTATTTCTTCTGACTCATTGATAGTAAAAAAAAACTCTAGTTCCTGCTTAATTTTGTGTTCATACTCAGGTTCCTTTAGGAGTGTCTCATTCATCCTCCAATTTCATTCCTTCGTGCTTATCTCGCCCAGTTCCATCGTACAACTCATTGGGGCATGATCCGACAATGTGAATGGGCCTATTGAGGCTTCTATTATGCATGTTATTGCACTCTGAGATGTAAAAATATAGTCGATTCTAGTATACGTTTTGTGATTTGCTGAGAAAAAAGTATAATCTCTCTCATACGTATTTAACGTCCTCCAAATATCTATCATCTGTAAGTCTTGTAATAATCTTTTCGCCTTCCGAAGTTTGGAATAGGACAGGTGAGACACTCCTTTCGAAACATCCAAGGTAGGGTCCAATGCGATATTTAGATCCCCCCCCAGTATGACAATTCCCTCTTTGTTTTGATGGACCAGGTCCATAAATGTCTCTAAGGCCGTTATTGGATCCTCATTTGGTAAATTTACTATTTAACCCCTTCACATTATACGAAGTAAAATTACACCTCGTCATCTTTCTTATCCTAATTTCTCCCCAAGAGGGCCCTGGTGAGGGATATGACCGGACCCCCGGGACAGATACAAAAAAAAAAAAAAAAAATTTCCTTAGGCTCTGGTTATATTCTCCAATACCCTGCGTATTATAATATTGAGGCAGTTGTAGGCACTATGCCCTGGCAACCCTGCCCACTACTTGCCTCTCTAAGGAAAAATAACAAAAAAGAAAAAAAAAAAGACACAAACACCAAAAAAACAAAATAACAAAGAAAGACAAAACAAAAACAAAAAAAAAACAAACACACAAACTTCTAAACGTCTCCGACTTCCCTCCACTTGGAGGAGAGACGTTAAAATAGGGGGAAGTAAATAAACACAGCAGTGATCAGAGCCTTCTTATCCCCCCCTTGCACCCACTTTTTGCCCGCTTCTTGTTACATTGCCATCACCTTTAATTTCCTTCCCCTACCCTACTCTTCCCTTGAGCCCCCTTAACTCCTATTACTTATTACTGTTTGAAAAAATATGACCGTTAAACTTCGATTCCTACAACACCCCAAAAAAAAAAAAAAAAAGAACCCCCTTAACCCCTTTATCCTTCCCACCACCTTGTGTGTGTCCCTTACTGTTTAGTACATTTTCTTAAGAATATCCCCTCCTCTCCCAGGGGGAGAGACAAATTAAATAAATAGAATAAATAAATAAATATATATATATATAAGAAAAAAAAAGTAAAAAAAAACACATCCCCTCTTCCCCCCCCCTTATTCCCCCCTCCCTCTTAACTAAATTCCTCCCCTTTTTATATTAATGTTTATAAACCCATCCCCCCCTCCTAGATAGTCCCCTTCCTTTATACCTAGTGATCTAGTGCTCCAAAAAAAAACTGTGATATACCCCTTACAACCTGACCCCCCCCTCCCCCCTTTTGCCCACCCTTAGCCCAAAAAAAAAAAAAAAGAAGAACACCTCTTTACCAACATTTATATATATGGTTATATATACCACCATCCCCCTTCATAGCATAAGTCTAATAGATACGCCCACATATTACATACAATAATCTAGTTCCATATTGACTGTGCAAACCTTGTGAATCCCCTCCCCCCTCCCCCCTCCCCCGCCCCCCCAAAAAAAAACACACACCACCCAACATATCCACCCTCATAACCCCCCCCCCTCACCCCTGGGATCTTAAGGCGATACTCCCTCATACGTTATTCCGCTGTAACTACCTATGTACCCAACTATTCTCTGTTATATATATCAAAACAGGCAAGAGCTTCCCTCATAGTTTATCCTGCCCCCCTTATATTGTAGACACATCCCCCCATTATAACAAAAACAAAAAGTGGGGATCGCCTTATACCAGATATACATTTTCAGTAAAAAAAAAAAAAGGGAAAACTACTTCAATTCTTCTATATCCTAACTCCAAAATACTGCCTTCCCTTATATTTGACCATATTAGTTACTCTTATCCACTGTATATATTTTACCTCCACAAACAGATCCAAAAAAAAAAAACACTTTAAACCAGATTAGATGCAAATGGGAACATTCTGTTTCAGCTTTTCCGAGTCCTACTCCCAGATTACTGCCTTCCCATTTACCCTTTCTATTTGACCATATTAAATAGTCTTATCAATTGTATATCTTCCACCTGCACCAAAAAAAAAAAAAAACAACCCCCTACAGTCGAAAACAAAACCATCTCCTCTTAACCATTCCATACCAAGTCATTATACTGAACAATCCTTTTATACATTCCTCCTTCCCTTCCCTCCCCCTCCCTCCTTTCAAGCACCACAACTCCCCCTCCCAGCACCCCCCCCCCAAAAAAAAAAAAAAAAGGGCTTGCAGTTCCATGCTCTATTGATCAATTTTTCTAGCTCCATTCTTTTTTTTCCTTTAGTCCAGTTATCCTCTTCTAATAGGAAAATTCTCCTGTTACTGGCAAGTCTATCCAATTAGGAATCTCGATAGGCTCCCACTTAAACATCTTAAAAAGTTCTGGGAGTTGACCAGGATCTCTCAGATTAAAGCTTTGACCATCCTTCTTTATAATTACCGCCAGGGGGTATCCCCATCTGTATGTTGCTCCTTTGCTCAATAAGTACTCCAACAGGGGCTTTAATGCACGTCTCCTCATTTTCGTATATTTACACAGATCCGGATATATCTGGATCTCACTCTCCAAATACTTTATTCCGCCTTCTTGCCATGCGGCCCTAAGTATGTCCTCTTTAACCCTGAAAAAGTGTATTCTGCACAGGACATCTCTTGGCTTAGTATGTGCGGGGTTACGGTTCGTGGGTACTTTGTGCACTCTGTCCAACTCTATGGGTGAGTTTAGGGGGAGTTTTAATAATTGGTTAAAAATAGCCACAACAGTTTCCCTCAGTGCTACTCCTTCTACCTCCTCAGGGATACCTTTTATCCGAACATTGTTCCTTCTGCTTCTGTTCTCAGATTCCTCTGACTGTAATTGCAAAAATATCATCCGTTGGTGCTGCATATGGACCTTTTCCTCTAGCGATGCTATGCGTTTATCTGATATATTTTGTTTCTGTTCCACGTTGTGCACTTTAAGATCTACTGTCTCAATCCTATTCTGCACTTCCACAATCTCTTCTCTTAATGATCCAGTAATACTGGTCATTACCTGATGTATATCCTCCTTAGTGGGGAGAGCTTGTATTAATTGTTTGAGCTGATAAATCTCCTGCTCTATCCCCTTTTCTTGTCCCAAGGATATTATGTGCAAGCCTGCCTGCGCATCTTGTTTACCATTATCACTCATTTGGGGCTTCTTTTCCTTCTCCGCTTCCCCTGCTCGTGTGTCTGTTTCACCCTGCGGGGCTGAAACCACTGACCCCTGACTTTCTACCTGGCGTGCGGCTTCAAGGTATGGCTCCTGTATTAGAGCCATCCCCCCACCACTGTCAGAGGTTTGTTTAACCACTTCCCGACCCCGCATGTATATGTACGTCCACAATATGGCACGTACAGGCACATGGGCGTACACGTACGTCCTCGCCTATTAGCGGGTGGGGGGTCCGATCGGGACCCCCCCCGCTACATGCGGAGGTCGGGTCCGCTCGGGGAGCGATCCGGGACCACGGCGCGGCTATTGGTTTATAGCCGCTCCGTCGCGATCGCTCCCCGGAGCTGAAGAACGGGGAGAGCCGTGTGTAAACACGGCTTCCCCGTCCTTCACTGTGGCGGCGCATCGATCGCGTCATTCCCTTTATAGGGAAGACACGATCGATGACGTCATTCCTACAGCCACACCCCCAAACAGTTGTAAACACATACTAGGTGCACCCTAACTCCTACAGCGCCACCTGTGGTTAACTCCCAAACTGCAACTGTCATTTTCACAATAAAGAATGCAATTTAAATGCATTTTTTGCTGTGAAAATGACAATGGTCCCAAAAATGTGTCAAAATTGTCCGAAGTGTCCGCCATAATGTCGCAGTCACGAAAAAAATTGCTGATCGCCGCCATTAGTAGTAAAAAAAAAATAAAATAAAAAAATGCAATAAAACTATACCCTATTTTGTAAACACTATAAATTTTGCGCAAACCAATCGATAAACGCTTATTGCGATTTTTTTTACTAAAAATAGGTAGAAGAATACGTATCGGCCTAAACTGAGGAAAAAAAATGTTTTTATATATGTTTTTGGGGGATATTTATTACAGCAAAAAGTAAAAAATATTGCTTTTTTTTCAAAATTGTCGCTCTATTTTTGTTTATAGCGCAAAAACTAAAAACCGCAGATGTGATCAAATACCACCAAAAGAAAGCTCTATTTGTGGGGAAAAAAGGACGCCAATTTTGTTTGGGAGCCACGTCGCACGACCGCGCAATTGTCTGTTAAAGCGACGCAGTCCCGAACTGTAAAAACACCTTGGGTCTTTAGGCTGCATATTGGTCCGGGGCTTAAGTGGTTAAGGTCTTTTTTGACTGTTAGGTACCTTGTAATATAAGAGTGAGTTGGGGTGGGAGCTCCAGGATTTCTCCCCCGCCTCGACATGAGCCACCCCAAGTCCGCTTAATGCTGCACCCCTTCTGCTAGTGCGGTATGACAGTTTGTAGGGGCTTTTAGACCCGCTCTCCTACCGTTTCCAGTGTCTTCCTTACAACAACCACCACACGTGCTGGTCTGTTAGTCAGCGGCTCACACCGCCGCTCTGCGTTGCTTCACCTTCCACGTGCTGGGTCCGTTTAGTCAGCGGCTCACACCTCCGCTCTGCGTCGCTTCGCTTTCCACGCTCTCCTCCGCTTTGCAGCTTGGCTGTGTTGTATTACACGCCCTCCTCCGATGGCTCCGATGGCTCCCCCTTCTCCCTCCTCCGTGTCTCAGCTAATACCTCGGGTAGCTCGGGGACTTGGCTCTCCTTTGCTGCGGTATGCTGCGCTATTAGCCGGTCTCCTGTCGGATGCTATACGGGGAGGTTTTTTCAGGTTCCGACCTTCAGGAGTCTCACACTGCCATGCTTAGACCACTCCCCCCTGAAACGGAAGTCGTAAGTTATACCTTCTTGATTCCACGTATAGGGAACTTTGGACCAGATTCACAAAAGGAATACGACGGCGTATCTGCTGATACGCCATCGTATCCCTGTTTCTATCTATGCGACTGATTCATAGAATCAGTTACGCATAGATATTCCTAAGATCTGACAGGTGTAATCGTTTTACACTGTCGGATCTTAGGATGCAGTACCGCGGCCGCCGCTGGGGGGAGTTTGCGTCGTAAACCAGCGTCGGGTATGCAAATTAGCATTTACGGCGGTCCACAAAACTTTTTCCCATCGTTACGTCGCCGCAAGTGTTAGTTTGCCGTCACAAAGATAGGGCACCTTTTACAAAGTGTGAAATTACTACACCATGTAAAAGTATACCCGTCTTTCCCGCGTTGCTTTTGAATTTTTTTGAAATGTTTTTTTTTCCCGGCGCAAGTCTTTTTCACGTCGTGATTCACAAAACGTCGGCGCGTCGTAATTTTGCGCAAAGCACGTCGGGAAATTTGCGTAGGGAGCATGCGCAGTACATCCGGCGCGGGAGCGCGCCTAATTTAAATGGTACCCGCCCCATTTGAATTGGCCCGCCTTGCGCCGGACGGATTTAGGATACACCGCCGCAAATTTCCAGGTAAGTGCTTTGTGGACCGGGCACTTAGACAGAAAATTTGCGGCGGTGTAACCTAAATCGGTTACGTTACGCTGCGCCCGGGCTACGTGAATCTGGCCCTTTGGTCCTAAGAGAGCATTCAACCGCTGCTGGAATACCCAAATTTAGGATGTATGATTTTGATTCGTTAACCTTATAGTACGATACAGTATTAAATGTGTGTAACACCTTATGCACCTTATGTATCCGCGTTTGATAGCTTTAGGATGACGTCATCAGCAAAAAGGCTAATGACGTGCTCCTTCCCCCCCCCACTGTGATGCCCAAAATATCAGGGTGGTTGCGCAGGTAGGAAGCTAGTGGCTCCATTAATAAATTAAAAATCAATGGCGAGAGAGGACACCCCTGCCTTGTCCCATTGGTTATGGTAAATGGTGTAGACAATACCCCTGATATATAGACCTGTGCAGAAGGGAGGGTATATAGTGCCATTATCGCTGAGTAGATAAATCCTTTGAACCCAAACTTACACAGTACCCTTGAGAGAAATTGCCAGTGAATCCTATCGAACGCCTTCTCTGTGTCCAATGCCAGGAGCAGAGAAGGCGTTCCCCTACCACCCGCCACATGAATCACGTTGATCAAACGGCGAGTGGCACCTGACGTCTGGCGCCCTTTAGTAAATCAAGATTGATCCCTATCTATTAACCCGGGCAATATTTCTACCAGCCTATTGGCAAGTAACTTGGCGTATATCTTTATGTCATTGTTGAGCAGTGAAATCGGCCTAAAATTTTGAGGAGTGTCCGGGTCTTTTCCGGGTTATGGCAGGGCCACTATCATAGCTTTCAACATCTCTGGAGGGAAAAGGGACTCTGCAGCCGCTGAATTAAAGGGACTCACCAGATGTGGGACTAGGGTGTCTTGAAATTATTTATAGTATTCTCCCGTAAAGCCATCTGGCCCTGGAGATTTATTATTGGGTAGATTTCTGATAACGTGACCTACTTCTCTCTCTGAAATCGGAGAATTTAACTCCTCCATATGTTCAGAAGTGAGCTCTGGGAGATCTATGTGTTGAAGGAACGAATCTATCAGGGAGGTGTTCGGCTGGGGGATATTGGGGTCATCTTTAAGATTATATAACATACTGTAATATTGGCTAAAAGTGTCTGCTATTGCCTGTGGATGATAGAGCTTGGCTTTCGTCACAGGGTGGATAATAAAAGGGATCTGTGTCTTGTGTCTCTGCCTTATTTGCAAGCATCTTACCCGCTCTATTGCCACTCGTATAATATTGTAGTTTCAGTCTCTATGAGGACTTTTCAAAGTCCTCCTGAAACAGCAGTCGTAGATCAGTACGGAGCTGCACCAGTCGAGCTGTGATGAGTGGGGACAGTTTACTCTTGTTTTGTTTATCAAGTGCCTCTATTTCCGAGATCAAGTTAGTCATGTGCTTCTGCCTCAACCTCTTACTCCTAGCTCCCTGCTGTATCAAGATCCCTCTCGCAAATGCCTTATGGGTATTCCATATCACACAAGAATCTGACATCGATGGACAGTTAAATGCGAAGAATTCCCTCAGCTGATCGTCAATCCTAGACCTAGTCGGACCATCCTGGAACAATCTGGGATTTGCTCTCCAGATACGTGTACCTCCGCTATTAGTGTTGTTCCCTATAGTTAGCGTGATCGAGGCATGATCCGACCAGGTAATGGTATTGATGGTGGCATCTTTACATTCAAACAATAAGCATTTATCTACTAGGAACAGGTCAATCCTGCTATACGTTCTATGGCAATTGGAAAAAAAGGAAAAGTCCCTCTCATTCGCATTGAGGCATCTCCAGGAGTCAAATACTTCATGAGTCCTCAGGGAGTCTCCCAAGGATGGTGGAGATCTGTTATGTACAGCCGTGGAGTCCACAGAGGGGTCTGGGGTGATTTTGAAGTCTCCACACAATAAAACTCTCCACAGCCCTTATTTTCTTCATAACATTGTTGAACAATCGAATTTGCCCCTGGTTTGGTGCATAGATGTTCACTACTGTGTACGTGATAGAGTCAATGTCACAGATCAAGATCAAAAAGCGACCCTGAGGGTCCGCCACCAACGAGTGAAGTTGAAGGCTACGGAGTCCTTTATGGCTATCAATACCCCCTTTTTTTTCATGTCAGCGTTGGCGTGAAAGTAGTGTGGGAATTTGGGGTGATAGCCCTTAGGGGGAGATTTCAGCGTGAAGTGGGTCTCCTGAACGCACAGTACATCACAATGTTGTTGTAAGGCTTCTTTCCACAGTAAACACCTTTTCACTGGATGGTTAAGGCCCTTGGCATTTATTGACAGAAATCTTAACGCCATTTGAGTGTGTGAGGTGGTTAGATAGTATAAAGTGGATAAATCCTACTCACTGTTAGAAGATTGTTCATCCATGTCTTTGCAGACTGAGAGGTCTGTTGAGGCGTTCGGGGAGCCAGGAGTCCTGCTGGTAAGGGCTTGTAGCACTCAAAGAAATGACGATCTAATCCGATTGGGGAGAAAAACAATAATGTAATAAAAAAAATAATCCAACATAGGCGAATAGCCCAACAAATGGCAGGTGAACACGAGTATGGCTCATGGCCACTCAAATAAACTGGGGTAAGAAAGTCCGAGCTATACGTGTAACACAGACCGCACGGACTTCTTCCTCAGCAGGTGAATATGTGGCATGTCATGCCCATCCGTATTATTTGTGGGTGCAGGCATTTTTTGCATTCAAAGTATGCCAATCTTGAGGTGGTGTAGAACAATTGGTTTTCACTGGATCTTGGGTCTGAGGGTCAGGCGTGATCCCCCATGATTTCAGGAAGGCTAGCCCCCTTGCCATAGAATCAATCACATAATCCATCCCCTCTTTAGTGACAATCAGTTTCGTCGGGAAGCCCCACTTGTAGCCAAGATTATGGTTCCTGAGAGCCTTTGTTATTGTATTCAAGTTCCTGCGCTTCTGCAGCGTGAACTGCGACAAGTCCGCATAAAATTGCAGATTGTCGTATGGCGCTGAAATTTTTCCTTTCACCCTGGATGCTGCCATTAACTTTTCCTTGGTATGATAAAAATGAAGTCTCATAATAACATCCCTGAGTATATTGTCTGATAGGTACGAGGGCTTAGGTAGCCGGTGGATTTTGTCCACATTAAAGTCCAGCTCTGACATGTCAGGGAGAGTTGCAGCCAGGAGTTGGGAGACATATAGACGTAGTTCAGCTTGTTGGACTGTCTCAGGGATCCCCCTTATCTTAACTTTGTTCCTTCTGCTCCTATCCTCTAAATCTGCCATTTTCGTTTTAAGTGTTTCCAGCTCATCCTCCCTCCCATCATTGGCATCAACCAGGTCATTTATCGTGTCAGCAAACTCCCCCATTTTAACTTCCACGTGTGTCACTCTTTCTGCAACTGAGCCCAGTTCTTTACTAAACTTGTGGAGGCATGACACCATGTCAGTGTGTAAAGAGCTCCTCAGGGAGACCAGCATCTCCTTCAGGACAGTGTCCATAACTGGTTGATTGGCCGTGGGGAATGTATCAATGGAGTCAGGGAGCTCCCTTGTGTCCTCCCTGGAATCCTCCCCTGAGACATGCAATGCGCTCACCTCATCATCTGCTGCATCCGTCCTAAACCTGGACTTCTCAGGGCTCCCCGAAGAGGGTGTAGGTGGTGCAGAGGTGGGTGATCTAGGAGGGCTGCTTCGTTTGTTGTTTCTGCTGGCTGGGTTCTGCTGTGAGCGCGGTCCGGCCGTCGGCGTGGAAGTCGCTCCGGCGCCATGTTGTTTGGCCTTGAGGGGATAGAACTCCGTCAGCTTCTGAGGACGGTTCCCCATCTTCTTAGGCTTAGTCATGCCCGCTATGCAGGGAGCCTGCTCTGCAGTGAATCTGCCATGCAGGACGCTGTGTTCGCTGTTTAGGTGGGCTGCTATTAGCCGTTATCTGCCTGCTATTGTTGGAGCTCAGCTCTAAGGTGTCCATCGTGGTCCCCGGCTAGCTCCGCCCCCTGCATACTGTATTTCTAATAAAATATTTTTTTCTACTTTTTATTTCATTGATTTTCCAGTCACTTATAAAGTCCCATCATATACACATTCAGGAACAAGGACTTTAAGAAAGCTATTGAAAAAATAAAACCATTTTCTGAAATTAAAAATGCAATTGTGATAGAAAAGTAAATATTAAAAAAAAATCTGTGAATAAGCAAATCCTTGATGTCAGTAGAATACATAGGTGGTATACATTGAAATCTACGGCTAAAGGTATAAATTGTGAAGTCAATGGGATAGAGATGTTGAAATAAGATTATGGGGTTAAAGAATGGCATTAAGCAGCATGTAAAGAAAGGAGCTACTTCTTAAAAAAAGGAGTTTCCGTATATACTCGAGTATAAGCCGAGTTTTTCAGTATTTTTTAAGGCTGAAAATAGCCCCCTCGGCTTATACTCGAATCAATGTACCTGAAATTCTTGTTTAAAAGTTGCGGGCTCCTCCTGGTCCCTTCCTTGATAGTTATTTCCCAGCAGACACTGTGTTCAGTGTTCCGCCAATCAGGGACGTCCTCTTGTTTGAGGATGAAAGGGTGTTCGTGATTGGCACAGAACAGAACCAGGAGGAGACCGCAACTTTTAAACAACGAATGGATGCCGGCAGCCTGTCAAGAATTTCAGGTACACTGACTCGAGCACAGCGAGGCTGAAATGGGCACATTGAGGTTGGGCACAGTGAGGTTGCAATGGGCACAGTGAGGTTGGGCACAGTGAGGTTGCAATGGGCACAGTGAGGTTGGGCACAGTGAGGTTGGGCACGGTGAGGTTGCAATGGGCACAGTGAGGTTGGGCACAGTGAGGTTGCAATGGGCACAGTGAGGCATGCAAATGGGCACAGTGAGGCTAAAAATGGGCATTGTTGACCCTCTTTTCCACTTACAGTAGTTTCTGCATTCTCACCCTAGGCTTATATGCGAGTCAATACGTTTCCAATTTTTTGTGGTAAAATTAGGTACCTCGGCTTATACGGTAAATAGAAGGTAAGTCTCCACATCTTCTTACTGAGAGGAACATACAGTGCCTTGAAAAAGTATTCATATCCCTTGAAATTTTTTCACATTTTGTCATGTTACAATCAAAAACTTACATTTTATTGGGATTTTTTGTGATAGACCAACACAAAGTGGCACACAATGGTGAAGTGGAAGAAAAATGATAAAAGGTTTTAATTTTTTTTACAAATAAATATGCATTTATATTCAGCCCCTTTACTCTGATTCCCCTAACTAAAATCTAGTGGAACCAAATGCCCTCAGAATTCACTCAATTAGTAAATACAGTCCACCTGTGTGTAATTTAATCTCAGTATAAATACTGCTGTTCTGTAAAGTCCTCAGAGTTTTTTTAGAGAACCTTAGTGAACAAACAGCATCACAAAGGCCAAGTAACACACCAGACAGGTCAGGGATAAAGTTATGGAGAAGTTTAAAGCAGGGATAAGTTATAAAAAAATATCCCAAGATTTTAACATTTTACAGAGCTCTGTTCAATCTATCATTTGAAAATGGAAATAGTATGGAACAACTGCAAACCTACCAAGACATGGCCGTCCACCTAAACTGACAGGCCGGGCAAGGAGAGCATTCATCAGAGAAGCAGCCAAGAGGCCCATGGTAACTCTAGAGGAGCTACAGAGATCCACAGCTCAGTTGGGAGAATCTGTCCACAGGACAACTATTAGTCGTGCGCTCCCCAAATCTGTCCTTTATGGAAAAGTGACAAGAAGAAAGACATTGTTAAAAGAAAGTAAAAAAAAGTCCTGTTTGCAGTTTGCGAGAAGCCATGTGGGGGAGGGGACACAGCAAACATGTGGAAGAAGGAGCTCTGGTCAGGTGAGACCAAAATTTTACTTTTTGGCCTAAAATAAAAACACAATGGCCCGGATTCACGTAGCTCTTACGCCAACGTATGTGTAGATACGCTGCGTAAGTGCACAGATGCGCCTTCGTATCTATGCGCCGGATTCTAAATACAAGATACGCCTGAATTTTGGCTTCATCCGACCGACGTAAGTTTCCTACGCCGTCAGAGCCTGGGCGCATATTTACGCTGGCCGCAAGGGGCGCTTCCATTGATTTACGCGTCGAATATGCAAATGACCGAGATACGCCGATTCACGAACGTACTTGTGCCCGTCGCAGTAAGCTACGCCGTTTACGTAAGGCGTACGTCCGGCGTAAAGTTACCCCTGCTATTCGAGGCACAGCCAATCCTAAGGTATAGACGACGGAACAGCCGTCGGATTTTACGTCGTTTACGTAAGTTGTACGTGAATGGGGCTGGGCGTAGGTTACGTTCACGTCATAGGCATTGAGCCGTCATATCTAAGGGAGTAAAATCTACGTGTTTCTGAGCATGCGCGCGCATGCGCCGTTCGTTCGGCCCATCATTTGCATGGGGTCAAGCTTAATTTAAATGGATCACGCCCACTTCCTTCCTACTTTGAATTAGGCGGGCTTACGCCGGACAATTTACGTTACGCTGGTGAAACGTTGGGAGCGAGTGCTTTGTGAATACTGTTCTTGCCTCTCAATGTTACGTCGGCGTATCGCATATGAGATGCGCTACGCCCGCACAAATATACGCCGCTCTACAAAAATCCAGGCAAAAGTGCGGAAAAAAAATAGAACTACTCATCACCCTGAACACATCACCCCCACTGTGAAACATGGTGGTGGAGGCATCATGTTGTGGGGATGCTTTTCTTCAGCAGGGACAGAGTTGGTCAGAGTTGATGGGATGATGGATGGAGCCAAATACAGGGAAATCTTAGAATAAAACTTGTTAGGCCCCGTACACACGATAGAATCCATCCGCAGATAAATCCCAGCAAATGGGTTTCTGCGGATAGATCCTATGGTGTGTACACGCCAGCGGATCTGTTTCCGCGGAGAAATCTCCTCTGGGATGGATTTCAGCAGATCGGATATTTGCTGTGCTGCACAACAAATCCATCTGCTGAAATCCATTCCAACGGATGGATCCGCTCGTCTGTACAGACTTACCGGATCCATCCGTCCAAAGGGATTCCCCGCACGCGTCGTAATGATTTGACGCATGCGTGGAATTCCTTATATGACAGCGTCGCGCCCGTCGCCGCGTCATAATAGCGGCGACGGCGCGACACGTCATCGGCAGAGGATTTCCGCGCGGATTTCAATGCGATGGTGTGTACACTCCATCCCATCGAAATCAGCGGAAATCTTTGAGAGGATTTATCCGTGGAAACGGTCCGCTGGACCGTATCTGCGGATAAATCCTCTCGTGTGTATGGGGCCTTAGAGTCTGCAAAAGATGGTAAGACTTGAAAATTGCTGTTCACAGACGCTCTCCATCCAATCTGACAGAGCTTGAGCTATTTTCCAAAGAAGAATGGACAAACATGTCACTTTCTATGGTGTCCTTTTATGAAAGTGAGAACAGAGGCGATCCCGTGTCTCACCGCTGATCTCAGGTCATAAACAGTTTATGAAGCTGAGGTAATCAGCTGAGAACATGTTCTCCACTGATTATCGCAGCACATTGAGAATCTGTAACTGACTGTCACAGATACGGGCAGTTTATGAATATGCGATCTCAGCACCTCACTGGCGATCTGGACAGAATTCTCACTTTCTGATTCACCATCTCAGAGGTGGAGAATAAGAGAGAGAAGCACACGAGCAGTCATACAGTCAGAACACTTCTTCCCCACTATCACACACCCCAAATTGAGCAGGATAGGAATTAAGGGCCTGATCCACAAAAACCCTGCGTAACTTAACTTTTGACATTTAAGTTACACCGCCGCAAAATCTCTACCTAAGTGCCCGACCCACAAAGCATTTACCTAGAAATTTTGAGCGGTGTAACTTAAGTGCCTCCGTCGCAAGGCGGTCCTCCTCTCCGGGGGGCGTTTAAAATTTAAATGAGGCGCGCTCCCGCGCCGGCCGTACTGCGCATGCGTGTGACGTAATTTTCCCGACGTTCAGCGCGCGAACGTAATTTACGCCGGGCTTTGTGGATTGCGACGGGACACTAAAGTTGCGACGGGTGAAAAAAAAAAAAGCGCCGGGAAAACAAAAACAAAAAAGAAAAATTGTCAGCGTCGCTCGGCATGCATTCCTGAGAGGGAGAACTCCATGCCAATTTTCAAAGAAAAAACCGGCATGGGTTCCTCCCCCAGGAGCATACCAGGCCCTTAGGTCTGGTATGGGTTGTAAGGAGACCCCCCTACGCCGAAAAATCGACGTAGGGGGTCCCCCTACAATCCATACCAGACCCGTATCCAAAGCACGCTACCCGGCCGGTCAGGAATGGGAGTGGGGATGAGCGAGCGCCCCCCCCCCTCCTGAGCCGTGCCAGGCCGCATGCCCTCAACATGGGGGGGTTGGGTGCTCTGGGGCAGGGGGGCGCACTGCGGGCCCCCCCACCCCAGAGCACCCTGTCCCCATGTTGATGAGGACAGGACCTCTTCCCGACAACCCTTGCCGTTGGTTGTCCGGGTCTGCGGGCGGGGGCTTATCGGAATCTGGGAGTCCCCTTTAATAAGGGGGTCCCCAGATACCGGCCCCCCACCCTAAGTGAATGGATATGGGGTACATCGTACCCCTACCCATTCACCTGGAGGCAAAAAGTTAAAGTTATTAAACACACAACACAAGGGTTTTTAAAATAATTTATTAGTCTGCTCCGGAGGCCCCCCTGTCTTCTTTATTAGCTCTAATACCAGGGGGGGCTTCTTCTTCCACTCTCCGGGGGTCTTCTCCGCTCTCCGGGGGGGGTTTCTTCTTCCGCTCTCCGGGGGGGGGTCTTCTCCGCTCTCCGGGGGTCTTCTCCGCTCTCTGGGGGTCTTCTTCTATCTTCACCGCTCTCCGCTGTTGACTCGGCGCACCCCGGTTCTTCTGAAGCTGTCCGGTGCCTTCTTCTTCAGCGCTGGCTGCCTGCTATCTTCGTGTGTTAGCTCAATTACTAACAGGCAGCCAGCGCGGTCTTCTGTGACGTCATGTGCTTCTTCTCCCTTCTTCCGATGTTGACACGTCGCCTCTTGTCACTGCAATGATGGAAGCGCGCCTTGCATCCCATTTATATAGGCATCACCGTCCCATCATGCTCCGGTAGGTACCCACGTGGTGGGTGCACGTGGGTAGGCACCCACCACGTGGGTACCTACCGGAGCATGATGGGACGGTGATGCCTATATAAATGGGATGCAAGGCACGATCTGGGGGTCCCCTTTGTTAAAGGTGTCTTCCAGATTCTGATAAGCCTCCCGCCCACATTTTTTTTTAATTGACGGCGGGGTTCCCCTTAATATCCATACCAGACCTAAAGGGTCTGGTTATTGAATTTGCGGGGACCTCCGCGCATTTTTTTTTCTAAAAGTCTGTGTCCCATTGACTACAATGGGGTTCGGAGTTCGGGTTCAGGTTCTGGTTCCCGAACCCTAACTTTTTTTTTAAAGTTCGGGTTCGGACCCGAACCCGAACATCCAGGTGTCCGCTCAACTCTAATTATAAATGTATTTTTCAGTTATATGAATGGTGTATAGCTGCATTACATACGTGGGATTCCATTCATTTACTATACACCATTCACATTTAAATAGGCACATGTATGAGCTTTAAATTTTGATAAAACATGTTTTTTAATAATTAGGTTAATGTATATTGTTTGATGGGAATGTAACTTTATTATTTTATTTTATATGTGGTGTATAATGTGTGCTGATTCTACAGAGCCGATCTACAGAGCTTCATAAACAGGCACTCAGAGGAGAGCAATCTCCCTTGAGAATGCCTGAGAACTGAATAGCGGTATTTTACCGCAGTTTCATAAAAGGACACCTTTATGTGAAAAGCTGGTAGAGACATCCCCAAAAAAGACTTGCAGCTGTAATTGTAGAGAAAGGCGGTTCTACAAAGTATTGACTCGGGGGGGGCTGAATACAAATGCACACCACACTTTTCACATATTTATTTGCAAAAACAATTTGAAAAACATTTATAATTTTTCCTTCACTTCACAATCATGTGCCACCTTGTGGTTGGTCTATCACATAAAATCCCAATAAAATACACTTAGTGTTTTTGGTTGTAACATGACAAAATGTGAAACATATCAAGAGGTATGAATACTTTTTCTAGGCACCGTATTAACAAGTACAATCAACATGTTTTATGACCATTTTGTGCAGTCAAAGAGTGGTTTTGATACATATGGATCGGCTATGGATTGACTTGTTTCACCCAAATGAGGGGCTTCCTCAGGATCCACGTTTAAATATAATTAAATCTAAATACTGATAAAAAACAAACGCAATACATTATTCAAACAAAATACATAAAACATAAGCCTATGCAGTACATATCAAAATAGATTATATTATTTATGTTATTATAGTATAGCTGAAAACAACCATGTCTAATAGGGAAGAAAAAGAGGGGAAAAGAAGGGAGAGAAAAGAAAGGGAAAACATAAATAAAAATCTGAAACAATATGGAGGACATTATAGAGTACACAGATCGGGGGAAGTAGAGCTTTATTAGATGGTGATAATTTAGTGGCAACTCTTCATTTGGTTTTAATGAGCATAGGCATATTGGTGTACATATATCTCCTGTGTGACTGTGGCCCTATAGAGTGTGATGAATCAGTCACATTTGGTGATCTATATCGAAATTATTTTACCATTTTTTTGTTGTGATGATAACAGCCTTCCTCTCTCTTTGTTTGCCTCTCCTTCCCCCAATCTGCCGACTCTTTAATGTCCTCCATATTGTTTCCGATTTTTATTTTTGTTTTCCCCTTCTTTCTCTCCCTTCTTTCCACCCTGTTTTTTCCCCCTATTAGACATGGTTGTTTTTAGCTATACTATAATAACATATATAATGTAATCTATTTTGATATGTACTATAAAGGCTTAAGGGATATAAAGTGAAACAATAAAAAACAAATATTCCTTTAAATATTGTGCCTGGGGGTCCCTGTAGTCTGCCTGTAAATTGGTGCATCTCTGTGATGTGTTTTAATGACATTTCTAAAGAAAAAAATTCATTTAAAATTGCTTGCAGCTGTAAAGTATTGCCGGCTCCCTTGGGGTCTGGTATGGATTTTAAGGGAAACTCCACGGCAAAATTAGAAAAAAAAACAGCGTGGGGGTCCCCCTCAAAATCCATACCAGACCCTTAGGGTCTGCCATTGATTTTAAGGGGAACTCCATGCCAAAAAAAAATAAAGCATTGGCCTCCTGAACCAAAGCATCTTGTCCCCGTGTTGATGGGGACAAGGGCCTCATCCCCACAAACCTGGCCTGGCTTATCGCAATCTGGAAGCCCCCTTTAACCACTTAAGGACCTTGCCTGTTTTTAAGAATCAGTGTTTACACGTTAAAAACATGTTTTTTTGCTAGAAAATTACTTAGAACCCCCAAACATTATACACCATAGAGAATAAATTGGCGGTCATTGCAATACTTTTTGTCACACCTTATTTGCGCAGCGGTCTTACAAGTGCGCTTTCTTTGGAAAAAATTTACTATTTTGAATAAAAAAATAATACAACAGTAAAGTTAGCCCATTTTTTTTATATTGTGAAAGATAATGTTACGCCGAGTAAATTGATACCCAATGGTCTACAAGCGCCCAGAGGCGATTCAGTTCGCATGTGTAGTGCTATATAAGTTTTTCACTCACTCACACTCACTCAACATGTCACACTTCAAAATTGCGCCCGCTCGTGGAATGGCGTCAAACTTTTACCCTTAAAAATCTGCATTTTACAACTTACAACTCCATCCACAGCTTTTCCCCCAACTACATTTTAACCTAGTCTCAAAATTCCAACCAAATTGTTCTTTAATTCCTCCCAAGATCTTCTGATCTATAGTTCCCTCTTCCCCTCCCCTCATGCTCACCTCCAGGACTTACATACAGATATACTGTATCTAGGATTGCACAAATATTTATTTGGCCAGGATGGCTCATTGCCAGCTAATGCATATAAGTACATCATTCCTGCCAAAAGTATACATAGCTGTTATAAATTGAATCACATGGTCGACTGTGTGGGTTGTTATAAAATCACTGGGGTAGAGAAGTTAAAACCGTATTTTTGAATTATAGGGTGACATTATGTAACTAGAACAGGGTGATTCTATAATTTTCACAACTCCCATCCTGTCCCTTAAATATTAGAACCTGTCTTGACACATTTCATGGTGATTGGATTAAGGCGTCCCTGCTACCTATATAGATATAAATTCTGGGGATTCATATCACTCGTCAGAACTGAAGAAGTGGCTTAGAAACATTGAACAAAAAAGATCTTCAATGGTACAGAACAATTCCAATGAAATGTCACTAACTACTACTAGCTTTACTGTGACTTGGATCAACGAGAACCTTCACAGACAATGTTGATGGTACTAACAAACCGATAACCCATAGCAAAAAGAAATAACTACATTCCATATCTATAGAGGAAATTTAAATATAAAAACATGATACAGCAAACAACCAATATTGTCCTTGTAGTTTCTGCATGTAGTAATGTGCAGAAGCAATGGTAGAAAATAGGTGATTGGATAAAAGTTGAAACAATAAACACGGAGTTCCCTACTGCTTTCAAATTAGGATTGATAAAGAGTGTGTGTCAGGAGAAATACAATCTAAGAAAATAATTCCTAAAAGATTATTAGCAATCATATAAATTAGCCATGCAAAAAACAGCCCACCAAGGAGGAGTAAATGTATAAAAGGGTTTCATATCAACTCAATAAATAACAGAGACTAATAATTCCCTGTAAGTGATATATTATTTCCACTAAAGCATTTGATGGCTGATCTTACACTGTTTGCCGGGGATTTTCAACGTGAACTGTTACATCCAGATGTCATCTCTAAAAATGCACATGGAATTGAGGTGCAGTATGTTTGTAGAAAAATGAAATTATAGACACATCATAGAATTCCTGTTTTGTGTTTCCATAGAGAAGAAGAACTGTAGATGTACAAGTATAAGATGTATAACATTTTTATCTGCTTCAGAGCCTCTCTCCATTACCTAATTTAACTGGGGATTGTCCAATATTTATACTGCAATTTGCAACTCAACTAATGCCAAAAAAAGATTGTATTATACATTTGGAATTTGAGCTTTTTTGGTTCAGTGTAATATTCCTCACATTTTATACCTGCAATACTGTTATTTCCAATGTCTAATATCTAACTTCCTGACTATCCGCTGTCTTTTCTTCCTTCCTTTAAAGGAAATATCATGTCTTCTTGTATTTATTGTTGTTATTTATGCCCAGGAATAAAAATTAACAATTTAAAAAAAGTATGTTCAAGTTTAAGTGAATTTAATTTTAAATATTGCACAGTAATATATATATATATATATATTTTAATAATGCCCAGTTCAAATTTCTTTTTAAAAAAATCAGATAAATGCTTTTTTAGGTATATGCAAAAAAAAAAGTCTCGTTTGGTAAGAAGCTGTGGAATATATAGAGAAGTCAGCATGCTGCAGAGAAGAAGACTGTTTCTCTGGGTGGAAACCTCTCTCTGCAGAGGTGCAACTGGAACTATAGCTTCACATAAAAAAAAGCTAATTTTCTTTGCTGGCTAAGAAGTACTAGCTCTCACTGTCTGGGGGTGTACCAGACCTCTGCAGAGAGACCATAGATTCCAAGTATAAGGCAAGGCTCCTTGTCTACAGCATGCTGTCAGAGGACCAACATTTCTACTCAGGTTTTCTAAAGAAAATTAATTGTAATATTTGGAATGCTTTGATGCATTGAATTTAGCTGATTTACACAAATTTAACTTTAGTGGGCAGCTAGGCTGTGGCTAGCCTAAGTTCTGATTGCTATTGTTTTCTGCATTATTTGTGTTTGCCCTAAGCCTAATGCATTGTGTGCTTTTTGCCTACTGTTGGGAAGTGTTCTCCAGTAGATAGAGCAAAAGATAAAATGTTAGGGGTTCTGATTATTTACTTGACCCAGCAATTTACCAGGGGATTGTTGACAATCATGAAGGCTGGAAAAGGAGATACATATATAGAGAGCCCTTCTAGAAGAGCCTTTGCCTCTCAGGCTTGGCCTGGACATGATGTCGGTATAAGAGCTCTTTCCATAGCCTCCCAGGTCTGATGCCTGGAGAGGGTGTGAGGAGTTCAAAGACTGTTTACCTCCCAGACCTGTTGCCTGTGGAGGAAATGGTTCCAGTGCCATATCTCTCTGCATATGCCTAATATGTCCACTGCTGAGACATACTTTTAACTCCACATTCATCAAAACTCAAGCTCCTTTCTGGATAAAAAGCACCAACCCTAGCATAAATCTATTATGAACAGATGTATGCTAGGGTCTGGAAAACAAGAAGGTAGGAGCACTTTCAGGAATCAAAAACTGCTCAGTCCATTGCCACTTTTGTTTAAAAATCATACAACCTCTACCAGCCTTTGAGAAGGACTGGACATATTTCGAAGCAGAGAGAATTCATTGCTGCTATGTGTTAAGTAACCTGTATACCCTCAACTTCTCTTCACTTGACTTTGAACAAACTGCTTCAAGTAAAGGTTGACAGAGTTGATTTCAGCCATTTCGGTCCCCACTGGTGGGTGAGGGAATTGGGGCAGTAGACAGATAGTGCACTAAGATACAGGTTGGGGGATCCTGTCAAATCCAAAGGCTCATTAGGGTGTCTTCAGTATAGTACAAAAGCTCAGTCAACCAGCCAAAACTCAGCTGGGTAGTAACATATTGAAGAAGGATCTTAACAAAATTTAATGGATGAACGTCAGACTTTTGTTTTGCCATACATTTTCTTATTTTTTCAACCTAAATTATTATGCATTTTTATATTCTCTTACTAGGTGGGCTATCACAATAACATCACCTACATTGTACTAATTGGTTTCCCAAATATAAAAAGCATAAAAATTCTATTTTTCTTGGTGCTGTGTTTCATATATTGTGTTACTATTTCTGGAAATCTCTTCATTGTGATTTTATATCATCTGAGTAAAACACTTCAGTCTCCCATGTACCTCTTCATCACCCAACTATCATTGCTTGATATAATTCTGTCTACAGATATTCTTCCCAACTTTCTTTATATCATCTTATATGATGGATGTACCATGTCTCTTGCTGGATGTATCTTCCAGTTCTCCTTCTTTGTACATGCTGAGGCCTCAGAGTTTTTTCTACTGACTGTGATGTCCTATGACCGGTATTTGGCCATCTGTAAGCCTCTACATTACAACTCTATAATGAGCCAATCAATTTGCATTAAATCAGTGATTATCATTTGGTTACTAAGTTTCAAAATGACATTGATTGACTCCCTATCATTATGCAGTTTATATTACTGTGGACCAAACATCATTCATCACTTCTTCTGTGACTTTGAACCCATAATTGAGCTGGCCTGCTCTGATACTTCATGGATCCATATTCAGACCTATGTATTAAGTTTCTTCTGTGTCATAGCACCTTTTATGTTAATTTATATATCATATATCTATATTGTTTTAACCATCCTTAAAATTAAATCAATTACAGGAAGAAAGAAAGCCTTCACCACCTGCAGCTCTCACTTGATTGTAGTGTGCATTTTTTACGGGACTATAATTGCTGTGTATTTGTTTCCAACAAAAGGACAACTGGATATTCTGAACAAGGTCCTCTCTCTATTTTACACTGTAATGACTCCATTGCTTAATCCCATCATATACACCTTCAGGAACAAGGACTTTAAAAAAGCTATTGAAAAAATAAAACAATTGTTTTAAATCTAAAATGTAAATGTGATAGAAAAGTAAATATTTAAAAACAAATTTGTGCAGATACCTGGAGACCATTATGTGTTTCTTGGCTGGGACGAGTTGCAGCTGTTAAAATGTCTCTACTTCCTAAGCTTTTGTATCTTTATAGAGTCCTCCCGATCGCTGTCCCCTCCTATTTTCATCGAATCATCCAGACCCGGGTATTTAAATACATATGGGGTCCCATAAAACCTAGGGTGCCTAGATCCATTCTCCTTCGCAATAAACTTATTGGAGGTCTGGGGCTCCCTAATTTTGCTTGTTACTACCATGCTGCTCAGCTGGCCCAAATCACCTTACTTCACGCATCCACTGAAATCCCAATATGGGTCAGCCCGGAAGCAATGGATCTTTCCACCCTAATAGTATCTAACTTATTGTGGTTGCCCCCATCAGCCCGAGGCCCTATGATTAATCCGGTTCGCTGAAGCTGTGGGACAGTCTATGCGGCCCTTTTAAATTGGTTTCTCCCCATACTCCGTTACTTTCCTTCATAGGCCACCCACTTTTCTACCCTGCCTTTACCAAACCTAGTTCCTTTTGGCTTTGGTCTCAGGCTGGGTTACATCGAACCTGCGATTTCGTTACTAATACCACCCTTAAAACTTTTCCAGTTCTCCAAGCTCAGGCTATGTTACCCCCTAATGAATGCTTCCGCTACCTCCAAATAGCCCATTTTGTCCGAACAGTCATAGGTGCTTGTTCCTCCCTGGACAGTTTATCTTTCTATGAAAGTATCTGCAACTCGGATCCACATGCCCCAGGTATTATTTCACGTATCTACAACCACCTCACTTCCCCTCCAGCTAATCTTCCCCTTTATGCTGTACAGTGGTCCAAAGACCTGCAAATAACGCTGGTTGTAGACGACTGGACAAAATATGGTGGCACTGGAGGTTAACTTTAAGGTTCTCATGCGGTGGTACCCACAAGAATTTCTAAATTTCTGCCATCCTACCCATCTGTATGTTTCCGAGGCTGTGGGGAGAGGGGTAAACATGCCCACATCTGGTGCTCCTGCCCTATTGCGCAACAATTCTGGACGACAATATTTCAAATTGCTTCCACATTACTCCATGGTACTCTTCTCCCTGACCCATCTCTGGCTCTCGTAAATTATGTACAAAAGGATTATACAAGGGCCCAAATTTGTCTCCTCCTTCAGTTAACCACAGCTGCTAAGCAGACAATAGCCAGAGCCTGGAAGACCCCGAAACTACATGTAGCAGAAGTGAAAAATAGAGTGACCCAGGCGATGATCCATAGTAAAATTGAAGCAAAAATCTTGTACCGAATCCCCCAACACCACAACACCTGGACTCCTTGGGTGGAGAATTTTCTCCCCTCAGACTTGATGCTAATCTGCTCGAACCGTAAATCCTTGTCTGATACTATGACCTTCCGGGGATTAGTGCTGTCCCACCGACATTTCTTCTCTCTTTCTTCTCTCCTTCTCACACTCCTTTTCTTCTTGTTTCCTTTTACTTTTTCCTCTTTCTGGATTCTCCTTTTTCCTTGACTAAAATGTTTTATTTATAATTTCTACGGCAATGGCGAGGCTTATTGCCTAGACCTATCCTACAGTCTCTCTACCCCTGACCTTCAGAGTATAAGTCTATGACTTGCACTGTTTTTGGATCCCTATTGGATCCCTATTGTACACATTCTCTGTCACTTATTAATGTGTTTGCAGTCGTTATCATCACAATACTCCACCATACTCTGTTCCGTGATTATGAACACTGTCTATGTTTAGAAGGTTTTGTTGTTCTGATTATATTAACCTTATCCAAGATGTACTGTGAAATGTGTTTTATAGTTCCAACCAAGACTATTTGTTGCTGTTGCAGAAAATAGCCAGCAGGAACAAGCTGGCTATTTTAATAAAAACAAATAAAAAAATCTGTGCATAAGCATATCCTTGAAGTCAGAAGAATATATAGGTGGTATGCATTGAATCCTATGACTAAAGATATAAATTGATGTCACTGGGATAAAGATAATGGCCCATATTCTCTCTAAAAATCCGCGGGCTGCGCTTAAGGCACTTACACTCCGCTGTCCCAACTTACAGGAGCAAGTGTTGTATTCCCCAAACACTTGCTCCGTAAGTTGGGACGGCGGTCTCCAAGGGGGCGGCTTGTATTCAAATTAAGCGCGCCCCCGATTCTAATGAACTGCGCATGCGCCGGGCTTCAAAAAGCCCAGTGCGCATGCTCCAGTTCTCGGTGGAAAACGTCAATGACGCTGACGTGTGCGTCATTGACGTAAAGTCGTATTCAAGAACGACTTACGTAAACGACGTACCCGACAAAAAAAACACGACGCGGACCCGACGACATCCGTAACATGGCCTACGTGGGACTTGCGGAAACTTACCCCTCATATAGCAGGGGTAAGTTTCCGCTTACGCAAACGACGTTAGCGACGGTTACGCAACGCAAACTCGTTCGGGAATCGGCGTAGAAGGCTCATTTGCATATGCAAATGAGTCCTTCATGTAAATGCCATCTAGCGGCGGCCGGCGTCATTACATTTAAGATCCGCCAGTGTAAGTGACTTACAGATGGCGGATCTTAAGTGTATCTATGCGAAAATGATTCTAATAATCAGTCGCATAGATACACTGGCCAAAAAAGGGAGTTACGATGGAGTATCCTGAGATACTCCATCGTAACTTCACTGAGAATATGGGCCGTTGAAACCACATTATGGGGTTAAATAATGGCATTAATCACCATGTGAGGAAAGGAGCTAGTTCTAAAAAAAATAAATAGAAGGTACGTCCACACATCTCCTTACTGAGAGGAGGTAATGTGAAAAAAGGGGATTTTTAAGTGCCACAAGGCGTACCTCTAAAAACCACAGCCCGGATTCAGAAAGATCAGCGGATCTTTCTGCGGGCGTAACGTATATCAGATACGTTACGCCGCCGTAAATTTGGGCGCAAGTTCCGTATTCAGAAAGAACTTGCGCCCTAAGTTACGGCGGTGTAACTTATGTGGGCTGGCGTAAGCCCGCCTAATTCAAATGGGGATGTTGTGGGCGTGTTTTTCATTTAAATTTAACATGACGCCGCGTATTTTACGTTTTTTGTGTACGGCGCATGCGCCGTTCGTTAAAAAATCCCAGTGCGCATGCTCGAAATTCCGCCGCAAGCCTCATTGGTTTTCGACGTGAACGTAACTTACGCAAAGCCCTATTCGCGAACGACTTACGCAAACAGCGTAAAATTTTCAAAATTTGACGCGGGAACGACGGCCATACTTAACATAGGATACGCCGCATATACCCCTCATATAGCAGGGGTAACTTTACGCCAGAAAAAGCCTAATGCAAACTACATAAATAAAATGCGCCGGGCAGACGTTGGTTTCTGAATTGGCGTATCTACCTTATTAGCAAGAGCCACCTAGCGGCCAGCGTAAATATGCAGCCTAAGATGCGACGGTGTAAGACACTTACACCAGTCGGATCTTAGGGAAATCTATGCGTAACTGATTCTCTAAATCAGGCACATAGATACGACGGCCCGCACTCAGAGATACGACGTCGTATCAGGAGATACGCCATCGTATCTCCTATCTGAATCCGGGCCCACATGTTTTATTTATACAAAAGTCCTTAAAACATGTATATCAAAACAACACAAAGTGGCACATAGTTGTGAAGTGGAAGAAAAATGATAAATGGTTTTAATTTATTTTACAAATAAATATGCATTTATATTTAGCCCCCTTTACTCGGATACCCCTAACTAAGATATAGTGGAATCAAATGCTCTCAGAATTCACCCAATTAGTAAATAGAGTCCATCTGTGTGTAATTTAATCTCATTATAAATATCGCTGTTCTGTGAAGTCCCCATATGTTTGTTAGAGAACCTTAGTGAACAAACAGCATCACAAAGGCCAAGGAATGCACCAGACAGGTCACAGATAGAGTTGTTGAGAAGTTTAAAACAGGGTTAGGTTATAAGAAAAAAATACCCCAAGCTCTCAACGTCTCATGGAGCTCTGTTCAATCCATCATCTGAAGATGTAAAGAGTATGGCACAACTGCAAACCTACCAAGACATGGCTGTCCACCTAAACTGACAGGCCTGACAATGAGAGCATTAATCAGGGAAGCAACCAAGAAGTGAGCAGAGATCCACAGCTCAGGTGGGAGAATCTGTTCACAGGGCAACTATTAGTTGTGCTCTCCACAAATGTGGCCTTTATGGAAGAGTGACAAGAAGAAAGCCATTGTTGAAAGAAAGCCATAAGAAGTCCCATTTGCAGGGGGGGATATGGAGTTAGGTACCAGCCTGTCCTCCTGGGACCATTCTTATTTTGAAGAATTAGGCCTCGGGGATCGGGAGGATATGCTGGAGACTCCATGGGAGGGCCAGCTTGGCAGGTCGCCTGGATGGGTGTAGACCTAGGGAGTCCTAATATTGATTTACAATGTGATTGGGGTGGAGAGTCTCACTGTATTTTACATAGCCGGTTTGAAACTATGTTTAGAAGTTCTTTCCCAGACGGTAAACCTTGAAGTTCTTCCTCCAAATGTCAAAACAACATGTACAGAATTGAGATCTGATGTTAGTAAAAATGGGTTCTCTCCTGGGGAAAAATATCCTCCGGGTTCACCCCTCTCTGTCGCTTTTCCTGGTATCTCTTTTTATATAGGTCAGAATATAAAGAAATCAAAAAGAACATGGCAACTTTAAAAATAGTTACGTATAATGTCAGAGGGCTTAATAGCCCTAATAAGCGTTACCAGGTCCTGCAGGAGATGAGGAGAATGTCGGCTAATATAGTGTCCCTTCAGGAAACCCATCTAAAGGAGACATCTAGGTCCAGACTGAACTCAAGGGATTTCTCTATGTGGATACATAGTTATTCTCACAAAAAAAGATCAAAAGGAACTGCGATAGGTTTTGATAAAAATACACAGTTTACATTAGATGCTATGGAGTTGGAACCTGATGTAAGATATCTCTTCATTAAAGGTTCCTTATTCAATACAAAGTATACTCTGGTAAATGGTAAAAATGTGTATTCTTATAGGCCTACAATACACAGCTTGGCGCCTGGTGGACTCCCACTTTTCAAAAAAAACACAAGATCAGAAATAATGTTTCCTCTAAAAATGAAAGTGGAGGAAACACAGAAAAGCAGCCATTTAAAAATAAATGAATCTATAAAAAGGTATTCATAACATATACTTGAAGGAGAATCCCTCTTAATGCAAAAATACCAAACAGCGCTGGTGTTAAATGTCAGGTGACTAACAGCACCATATAGTACAACTAGACAGATAATCAGTCCCAGGTGATTTAAAAAAAAAAAAAAAAATTCCAACATAAATAAAATGTCCAATAATGGTGATAGAGGAGATAGAGATTGTGCACCATCCACCGCACTCGCAATCCACCACGTGTTGAAAAAACGGACCCCGCAGGGGTTCAAACTCACCAGAGATAAAACCAAAGCAAACCTTTCACAGTGATCGAAGATAAAGCTATGAAGACTGCTGGCATATCCGTCTCATAAAGGAATCACTTCTTATAGGATCGACCTCAGATGTGATAAATAAACACAAAAAATGCCAACATTGCGTAATTCTGTTTAATATACATCCCTTCCATCAGGAACCCCCCTTAAAATTGTACGTACACAAAGTATATTCAAAATAAGCAGAGTAAAATCACTTCACCCGATCCTTTGCAAAGAAGCAGCGTGTTTGGCCACAGTCCCCAGCTGATATGCAGGTGGAACAACTTCCTTCTCGAATCCCTCAGTGAAGTGTAAAAGACATGTCCAGTTAAGGCGTAAGGCTGTAACCCTTACTAGTTTCGTCGTTCGTGCGACTTCTGCGGAGGGTATAGCTAAGCCCACGCCATGACAGGATATAAATAATCTCCCTTCATCCATTCGGAACCCACTAGGGGCGTTCCTACAGGCACTCGCCCGTCAGCCAATCGGAACACAGGGGGCGTTCCAAACAAATGCATGTCACGCCGTCCCATGTTAATGATCCACTCGTACGCTTAAAAGAGTGTATGGATCAGGATGAGGTGATCATAAGCTGCTGCACACAGCAATCAGACACTCACCCTCAACGAGGAAAAAAAAAAAAAAAACCCCAGGCAGATACCTCATTAACCCATCACGTGCTTCATTGCAGCAGCCGGGTAAAGGGCAAATGACAATATAATTAATGTTACCCTACTAGCCTGCATTGCCCTGAAGTACTAAACCTCAGGGACATGATTGCATATACCTACACATTCTGAGATCTCGGGCAAACAGACATTGTGGTGTAATAAAAGCTGAACCAGCTATTTTTGTTTTATAGCCACAAAGTCTCAGAAGTGTAAATGCACATAATAAAAATTGTACATATAAACAAATATACATAATATATATATAAATACATCAAAGTTGCATAAAAATCACATAACAATTGCATAAAAGGGGAATGTCATTATATAAAATATAAAATGTTAAAACATTGATACAATACCCATAATAGAGTGCAACTACCCTGGTAAATAACAAAATAGCTATATATGACACATAATCATAATCATTAGTGATTTTTAAATCGATTATGTGTCATATATAGCTATTTTGTGGCCAAACACGCTGCTTCTTTGCAAAGGACCGGGTGAAGTGATTTTACTCTGCTTATTTTGAATATACTTTGTGTACGTACAATTTTAAGGGGGGTTCCTGATGGAAGGGATGTATATTAACCACTTCCCGACGGCCGTACGACTATTGACGGCCGCGGGGTGGTTCTAATTCTCTGAGGCGTCGTCAATAGACGTCCGCCCCTTTGCTCGTTCCCCGCACGCGCTCCCAGACGCGCAGCAGGGAACTGCTGTGCTGGCCGTGTCCCTTAGACACAGCCAGTCACAGATCGCCGTGAACGGCCAATCGGAGCGGCCGTTTCCTAGGCGATCTGTGCGGCCAATGAGAGATGATCTCATATGTTTACATATGAGATCATCTCTCATTGCCGGCTCTCGCAGACAGCGGTGCTGTCTCTGGAGAGGAGACGGATCTGTGTCTCTTGTACATAGAGACACAGATCGGTCACCTCCCCCCAGTCACCCCCATTCCCCCACAGTTAGAACACTAATTAGGGTACACATTTAACCCCTTCCTCGCCCCCTAGTGTTAACCCCTTCCCTGCCAGTCACATTTATACAGTAATTAGTGCATATTTATAGCACTGATTACAGTATAAATGTGAATGGAGCCAAAAATGTGTCAAAAGTGTCCGATGTGTCCGCCATAACGTCACAGTCACAATAAAAATCGCAGATCACCGCCATTACTAGTAAAAAAAAAAATAATCAAAAAATAATAATTCTGTCCCTTATTTTGTAGGCGCTATAACTTTTGCGCAAACCAGTCGCTTATTGCGATTTTTTTTTTTTTACAAAAAATATGTAGAAGAATACGTATCGGCCTAGACTGAGGATAAAAAATGTTTTTTTTTTTAAATTGAGCCATTTATTACAGCAACAAGTAAAACTTTTTTATTTTTTTTTCAAAATTGTCGCTCTATTTTTGTTTATAGCGCAAAAAATAAAAAACGCAGAGGTGATCAAATACCACCAAAAGAAAGCTATATTTGTGGGAAAAAAAGGACGTCAATTTTGTTTGGGAGCCACGTCGCACGACCGCGCAATTGTAAGTTAAAGCGGCGCAGTGCCGAATCGCAAAAAGTCCTCTGGGCAGGAAGGGGATTTAAGTGCCCAGTAAGGAAGTGGTTAAACAGAATTACGCTATGTTGGCATTTTTTGTGTTTATTTATCACATCTGAGGTCGATCCTATAAGAAGTGATTCCTTTATGAGACGGATATGCCAGCAGTCTTCATAGCTTTATCTTCGATCACTGTGAAAGGCTTGCTTTTGTTTTATCTCTGGTGAGTTTGAACCCCTGCGGGGTCCGTTTTTTCAACATGTGGTGGATTGCGAGTGCGGTGGATGGTGCACAATCTCTATCTCCTCTATCACCATTATTGGACATTTTATTTATGTTGGAATTTTTTTTTTTTTTTTAAATCACCTGGGACTGATTACCTGTCTAGTTGTACTATATGGTGCTGTTAGTCACCTGACATTTAACACCAGCGCTGTTTGGTATTTTTGCATTAAGAGGGATTCTCCTTCAAGTATATGTTATGAATACCTTTTTATATACTCTGGTAAATGTCTATTGCCCCAATATCCGCCCTGCAGTGTATCTGAGGAAAATCTTGAATAGACTGGAGGGCTTTAGAGAAGGTAAGGTGGTATTGGCAGGCGACCTTAATTTTGTCTTTGACCCAGTACTAGGCCGGTCTCGTTAAGGTCGGAGGGAAAATATCTTAGAGCAATTAAACATAAATTACATCAAATGCAATTAGTAGAGGCCTGGAGAATACTACATCCAAGAGATAAGGACTTTTCATTTTTTTCATCTGTACATAGGTCTTATGCCATGAGAAAGGGCCTGGAGATTGACATATGTGATGACCTGACCCCGAACCACACAGTCCCGAGGCTACCCCGTCTGCTGAAGGAACAGTAGTCAGGAGTTGCCTCGTGGAATGCATCTTTGCACATTAAACACACACATTCATCATGGCACACGGACAATGCACGCATGCACACCACTGTGGTCCCTAGCTCACACACACCACATCCACCTCACATTGGTTTTGCCCAAGGTCCACGGTGCAGGACTTGGGAGCAGAAACACCACACCAAGGCCCCAATGATGTTGCTGTCCATTCATACCACATCCACACGGTCGTGGGGATAACCTCTCCCTGACGATTCAAGGTGACCCCTGCCAGTTGACACGCCTTGCTGGCAGAAATGTCCTTGTGCCTGTCTGGACACATTGGCCACCCACACATACACACACTCCCACACCAGTCACACCGTAGCACTGACATCACCAGCAAACCCTGCAACCTGCATTTCTGACCGTGTGCAGATTGATGGTGCTGTGACATCTGTGAAAAAAAAATGGGATCATGCCATTGTCCGCCATAGCAAGCCCTTACAGGTGCATGGCACATGCGTCTGTGCACGTCACCCAAATAAAAATAAAAAAATCAGACTCTGAGCTGCACTCGTTGTCCTCAGGGCAGTCATTTGCCCTCTCATGGACCAGGCCTCGTGCCCAGGGTTCTGCTCCACAGTTGTTGTGGCGACGACTTGTGTGGGGGGTGGGGCATCACGTGGCGAATGATCACCTGGGCTGATGCTCCTGGAGCTAGTTGCAGATGTTGCCTGTATCCCCTCCAATTCTATGGCAATGCGGGTCAGCACGCCATTTGTCTCAGCCTGCAGCTGGCTCTGCCGGGCATTGTGCTGGTGCTGTAGGCGTCTGTTCTGGTGACCCTCGTACTGGATGGCGGCAGTGTTGGCCTGCACTATCACGCCCAGGCTCCGAACCTCCGCCACAATCCCTGCTGCTGTTGCCTGCAGCTCCCCAATAGCCATGGTGTGACGTTCCTGGGTCGCCTGCACGTCCGATCCCTGGTCCCCAGATGTTGAAGGACCCCCTGCTACCATGTGTTGATGCATGGCATCCAGGGTCTGTCACTGGTCGTCACAGAGGCATGTGGCCATGGCAGCACAATTGGCATTCACCTCTTGCAGGCAGTCAGAGATGGCCATGGTATGTTCAGCCTGCTGGGGGAGGCACTGCTGCATTGTGGCTGTGGTGCCCTGCACAGCCACTGTGCACTCAGCCTGTGTCTTCGCCGAGGATCTGACAAAGGAGGCCAGGCTGTCAGCCACACGGTGGAGGTCACTGGAAATGTCTGCCATGTGGCGTGTCTGGCGTGCCTGTTCCCTCTCCAGTCCTTCTTGGACAGATCCGGCTACACCCCTGGTCTTGCTCGGAGCCTTCCTGGGAGATGTAGACGGTTGTGTCCGTCTGGACGGGGTGGCCCTCGGGGGGGTTCCTCTGGCCAGGGTAGCCCTTGAAGGCGTTCCTCTGGCCAGGGAAGCCCTTGAAGGCATTCCTCTGGCCGGGGTAGCCCTCGGGGGGTTCCCCTGATGGGCGTCAAGGTCGTTAGGAGTTCCACTGTCTCGAAGGGTCCCGGCACAGATGGTATCCTCATCGAGGTACAGCCATTCCTCCTGTTGTATGTCCACCTGCTCCTCCACAACGACCTAAGGAGCACATGTGTGGGCACTCCTCTCCACCGTTGCTTCATGGCTTCCCAGGGGGTCAGACTGAGGAAGATGTTCCTTGGATGGCGTGGGTCGTCCAGAGGCAGAAGATGGCCCAGCTCCCTCCAGCACATCTGTGGATGACACACAGCATTCACATGTTGGTGGACCCACACACTTGTCACATGTTCCCTTGCACCCCCTCACATGCTCCATCCCGGATGGGGGATGAAACACACTTACTGTTCGCTGGAGTCAAATCCCTCCAGGCCCTCCACCTGCTCCAGGCAGCTGGCTTTAACCTCCTCTTCAGCTGTCAGCTTTACAGTCATAGCTGATCCACCTCCTGTGGCCCTGAGGTTCTTTTTAATCTTGGCCAGCTTCTCTCTGACACGCCGACGCATGTCATTTTATTTTTTTTGTACCTCCTTCCAGGTCCTGGTTTCATGGCTGAGGGTGTTTAGCTCCAGGGTCACCTTCTGAAGGATCTCCAACTTCCTGGCCTTGCTGGTCCTCCCGCTCTGTGCGCCATGGAGGTAGGTGTCATATTTTGATATGGCCGAGGTCAGGATCGCCCTCTCATTCACAGAGAAGTTCTTCTTCCTCTTCTCTTTTTCTATGTCACTCTGACATGTTGGCTCAGATTACAAAAGCACGTCTGCAACAGGGAACACAAGCTGGCGTACTTTTGTGCTGGACGTGCGTCTGGCTGGGCGTACTTATGTTCACGGCGTACGCGGTGGGCCGGTGTATCTTAGGCGGTTATGCCGGCGTGGTTATGAGCAGGCGCAGAGGGGTGCTGTGCATGCTTCTACGTCACGGCGCATGCGCAGTTCGTGATACGATGGGCGTAAACCCCTGCGCCACGCCGGCGTACCTGTCCGCCGCTCGCCCCATCATTTGCATTGCGTCACACCCACTTCCACCTACGTCGGCCCGCACCCTCGAAACCTACGCCACGCTGACGCAGCGTTGGGAGCAATAGCTTGCTGAATGCAATACTTGCCTCTCCACGCTACGTTGGTGTGGCGCATGGCGTTTGCGCTATGGCGGCGTAATGTGCGCCCACACTCTGTAAATCTGGGCCTGGATCTGAAAAAGTGAAGATGAAGGTCATTAACAGGTAAGAAACAGTAGAGACAAGAGTCTGTGTTCAAATAAAAGCAAAATAGATCTCAATGGCTTGAAATGCTTATCCTCTTCCACCAGAACCACCACTCGTGAAGATAATTTGGGGTCTAAATACACCCCTGTTGTAATTGCTCTTACCAAAAGGTACTGTATATACAGCGTTGAATGAACTCAAAAATGCCTCTCCACTTCACCAGATTCAAAAGGGTACATAAATGCATCCAGCGACTGGTGCTCAAATATAGAGGTAAAAAAAGCCACAATAGTGTAATACCATATAAACTTTTTATTTAAAACCTCGCCCCTTTAAAATTGCACTTACAATATATAAAAAATTCAAAGGCAATACATAACATCACGTTGGTGCAGCGGGAGCATTTCAGGGTGATGTTTCCATACATCCGTAGTCTAGCCAAACCACCAAACAAACACACTTCCGTGTATTGCGATCTGCGTGATGACGTCACCTAACTGACAGCTACTACAACCAACCCAGATACGTTTCGTCGGTCATCGACATCATCTGTGGGCGTGGTTTAGTAGCGTTCACTGTCATGTTTATATGGGGCTTTACGCATAGCCAATCAACTAAGAGAGAGGTGGACATCGGCCCTGATATCTTCTATTGACTCATATATGGCAAAAACAACAGTTATACCTTTACATACCCCTTATTGGAGCAACTTAGAACTGCAGTCAGAACTTAAAGGTTATCGGACAGATAAAATATCCTGGTTTGGCAGAATAAATACTATTAAGATGATGATCTTGCCTAAAGCTTTGTATATATTTCAAGTACTCCCAATTAAAATCCCAGATATTTACTTTAAAATACTGGGGAAAATAATAAGGAGATTTATATGGAAAGACAAGAAACCCCGTATATCAGCCAAGATTTTGACCAGATCTAGGTACGAGGGAGGATTATATTTACCAGATCTTTAAAGATATTACGAGGCAACGGTCCTAAAGAGGATAACTGACTGGTTTCAGGAGGAAGGACAAAGGAAAAAGTGGGTAGGAATAGAGGAGAACTTAAGTAGAAAGGATCTGGAAAAAAAGAATATGGGTCTCAAAACAATATAGGAGCCTTCCTAAGGACATTCCATCAATAACTAAAGAAACCTTTAGAATCTGGGACAGAGTATGTAAAGTTAAAAAGTGGCCCTACAATAGTCCTCAGTTGCCCCTCATGGGTACGGACTTCTTCCCGCCAGGAAAGGTTGGCGGCCTGTTCCTGAGATGGGCAACTACAGACATATTAAAATTGAAGGACCTATTGAAGGGTAATACCATATGCCCTTTGTTAGAACTGCAGCAAAGACATGGAGCTACTGCAGAGGACGACTGGAGATATAGACAGGTCCAGCATTTCGTAGACTCATTACCGAAACCCCTGTGTGCTCTGAACGAGTTGAACCCATGGTAGAAGCTCATAGACCGGAGGGGTTTAGGCGGGCAGGGGATATATGTCCACTCTGCTTCAATAGATGCAAAAGTAAAAGAGATGAATTATAAGCTCTTAACTAAATTGTATTACGTTCTAACGAAACTTCATAGAATAGATAGAGAGACGTCACCCTTATGTTGGCGAGCTTGTGGGTCGGATGGAACCCATGCCCACATATGATGGCAGTGCCCACTGATACAGAAATTTTGGGGAGAGATATTAGGCCTGATAAAGAAGATAAGCGGAATTGAGGTGAAACGGGACCCTTGGGTTTGCCTGTTCCATAATTCGAGGACATCAAGAAAAAATATAGAATGTCTCTAATCCCTTACCTACTAAATGTAGCTAAAGCAGTAATACCAAAGAATTGGAAAAAAAATGCTCCATCAATAGGGCAATGACTTAGAGAGGTAGAACAAATTGGAGTGATGGAGGAGTTACTGTCAATCCAAAATGAATGTAGGACACGGTTTGATAAGATCTGGAGAGGCTGGAGAGGGTTTAAGGAAACAGAATTTTTTATTAATGTCTCAGCACACTAGGAGGGTATGGGCCCTGGCCCAATCTTATCTCCCCTATTTTTTTTTTGCACAGGTCACTTTGCATTTGCACTTTAGAGAATACTGATTCTAGTATTCTAGATTTTTATATTTAACATACATTTTCACTTTCTTCCCCTTTTTACTAGCACCTCCCTTCTTTTTTTTTGTCTTTCTCTTTTATGATATATATAAACACTCAACACTAGAGATAGTGGGTTAAGGAACTATCTAAACATGAACCCTTTTTTTCCCCCCTAAGTGCACCTTAGAGCACACTGATTTTAGTACTTAGATTCCAAATACAAATACACATTTTTTCCCTCCTTTTTTTTTTTGTAGGCACAGGTCACGTTACACAGGCACTTTAGAGAGTTTTGATTCTAGTATTCTAGATCTTAAATGCATAACATATAATTTCTTCCACCTTCAATCCCTTTTTTTTCTCTCTCTCTCTCTTTTTTTCACAGGTTATTTTATAAGGGCACTTTAGAGAACACAGATTTTAATACTTTAGATTCTTACAGATTAAAAAGGTTAGCTTATATAGGGAGAAGGAAACAGGTTCCTCTCTAAATATAGGGATTTTTTGTGTGAGGTATGTTGCTCTTAGTATCAAAGGTATGCGCACAAAACACAAGGTTTTTTAATAGTATCAAAAATAGTTTAATTATATATATATACAATTTCATAAAATTATTCACATATTGAAATATACATGATCAAGACCACATATTCATGAATCATAAACAAGAAAAGAAATTAAAGGAAAAATAGATGCGGATTTGCCAACTAGCTTCGCACTGATGTGCTTCGTCAGGGCTTGCATAATATTCCTGTTTCTTTATTACATGTAGTGGTCTGTGTATGACATAGAAATGCGTCATTAATACAGATACAATATAACAATTTAATTCATTTAATTTTGTAGGTAAATATATAACATATACATACAAAAGAAGTATATTGCGCTTACCACTTCCGTTAAAAGGCTCAAAACCAGGCAGGAAATAGGCTGCCTAAGTATCAACAAGGGAGAACCCGATGCAATCAGGATGTAGACTAATGCACTTATAATCAGTGGAAGCCAGATCCACTTGATTTCAGCTGGTGCGGACAATGAGATGTTTGTGAGGAGTTCACCACAAGATAGGAGGAAAAGATATAGAGCAGTTGTAACAAGTTCATTAATAAGGTAAATAAATAGATCATATTAAATACTATCATTATAATGATGCATTTACTGATTTATGTGCATATACAATGTATCATAAAATATACTTAATAAGTATGTTACCTCAATGGCGGTGAGGTTTAGATTAACACTGCCAATAAGGCCCAACGGAGTTCCTAGAAGGTTCCAATTCAATTCTATAAATAGAAAGGTATGTATATATGTATATAAACATAGATAAAATAAGTTTATATATGAATGAATGAAATTCAGACCCCCGGAGAGCGGAAGAAGAAGCCTCCCCTGGTATTAGAGCTAAAGAAGACAGGGGGAAACAAAAATGGGAAGGTCCCCCAGTGGGGTTTTTTAGCAGCATGATGTTCTCAATAAATAAAAGTGGTTGGATGATATTGAAGTTAAAATCTTTACTTGGTTTCAACATTGAATTACAATAAAATGTACAACATGGTTGGAGCATTTGCAAAATAATGTAGATAATATACATATAGTACACTCTGATTATACATGAAAATAAAAATAACAGTGGCAAATCAACAACAATACACGTTACATCATGATTCAATTGTTTCCATATGAGTACCCCGACGCGTTTCGACCTAAACTGTCACGGTCTTCTTCAGGGGAATTGTACTCTGATAGATATAATTAGAAAAATTATTATTAAAGTTACATCCCTCTAACAAAAATGTTTAACATCTGCTCAGAGAATATTGTTGAAATTATATTTACCACTCAAAGGTTAATGAATTAATATGTAATCAGAGATGGTTGCTGAGAAGTAAAAATGATCCGAAGACCCCCATAGCAAGAGAAACCCCCGTTCCGCTTGACGGGAACCCACCAAACCGGGCTTACAAGGAGTCACAAGTGTGGACCATAGGGGGGAGGAGACGACCGGACACCTGTATTGATTGAATATTTAGTTTAATTTAATATAAGTAATAATGTGAGTACTAATAATATTGCATAAGCATAGATAACATCCATTCGGCTATGACCCCGACCGCATGTAACGATCTAATAGGATCATAAACATGGGCGTATGTAGGAGGTAAGTATTGAAATGGAATATATTAGTAAATCTTAATACACCAATGCTAGTATTGCAAAGGTGTAGATGGAAGTATACCAAAACCAAAGGTTTTGTACTGGTACAATGAACATCATACTGGTGTTAGATTAGATTATTAAAATTCGATGTCCGCACGAAAATCGACTGTTGCTGCAGCCAACTAATGGTGTGAAATACGAACGAAAATTCCTAGAGAAGATTTTCAAAAGAAAGTTCTTTCGAAATTCGACCTGTGTATGGCCAGCATAAGACTGCTTTCACACTGAGGTGCTTTACAGGCGCTATAACGCTAAAAATAGTGCCTGCAAAGCGCCTTAAAAGAGCCTCTCCTCTCACTCCAATGCCATATCTTTGCAGCGCTATAGGAGCAGTGTATACACTGCTCCTAAAGTGCCCCTGAAATCAATGGGAAGTGCCACCGAAACGCCAGCGGTTTTAACCCTTTTCCGTCCGCTAGCGGGGGTTAAAAGCACCCCACTAGCAGCCAAAAAAATTGGCTAAAACAACGGTAAATCTCTGGTTTACCTCCGATGCCCTCCCAACGCCCCAGTTTGAATGTATACTAACAAGCCAGGAAAGTACAAATACCCCCCAAATTACCCCTGTTTGGAAAGTAGACATTCCAATGTATTTAGTAAGAGGCATGGTGAGTTTTTTGAAGTTGTGATTTTTCCCCACAATTCCTTGCAAAAAAAAAATGTACCACAAAATTGTCATATTAACAGGTTATTTTTTTCACATGGCATATGCATACTTGCAACTACACCCGAAACACATTCTGCTACTCGTCCTGGAGTATGGCGATATGTGTGAGACTTTTACACAGCCTGGCCACATACAGAGGCCCAACATGCAAGTAGCACCTCCAGGCGTTCTAGGAGCAAGAATTACACAACTTATTTCCTGCCTACCTATCACACTTTTGAAGGCCCTGGACCACCAGGACAATGGAAACGCTCACAAAATGACCCCATTTTGGAAAGAAAAAAAACTAACAGATATTCTATGAGGCATAATAAGTCTTTTGAACATGTCATTCTTTTTCCACAAGTTTTTGTCATTCTTTTTTCACAAGATATGATTATTATGATTTATTATCTTGTAGCTAACAGTGATTGACTCCTCCTGAGGAAGCGGTATGCACTGTGAAACATGTAGAGGACCATTTAGAAAATAAAAATCCTATACTTCATATCTATATAATGAAAAAAAAAGCCTAAAGCCGCGTACACACGATCGGTCAACCGATGAGAACGGTCTGATGGACCGTTTCCATCGGTTAACCGATGAAGCTGACAGATGGTCAGTCGTGCCTACACACCATCGGTTAAAAAAACTTTTGTGTCAAAACGCGGTGATGTAAAACACAACGACGTGCTGAAAAAAATGAAGTTCAATGCTTCCAAGCATGCGTCGACTTGATTCTGGGCATGCATGGATTTTTATCCGATGATTGTGCCTACTAACAATCGTTTTAGGTATCCATCGGTTACATTTAAAACAAGATTGTTTTTTTTTAACCGATGGATAAATAACCGATGGGGCCCACACACGATCGGTTTGGTCCGATAAAAACAGTCCATCAGACCATTCTCATCGGTTTTACCGATCATATGTACGCGGCATAAGGCTACCCCAAAAATTGCCCCTGGCTAAATGGACTATCTCTGTACCAAAGTATTTGACAATGATTCAAATAAAAATTAACATTTTATTGGTAAACATTTTTGATTTATAAAAAAAAAGGAAAGAACATACAAGTTCGAACATTATAAAAACAATAGTTACAGTCATGCAACATTATTGATTTCATAGGGTCAAGGGGCCAGATTCACAAAAGGGATACGACGGCGTATCTGCTGATACGCCGTCGTATCCCTGTTTCTATCTATGCGACTGATTCATAGAATCAGTTACGCATAGATATCCCTAAGATCCGACAGGTGTAATAGTTTTACACTGTCGGATCTTAGGATGCAGTACCGCGGCCGCCGCTGGGGGGGGAGTTTGCGTCGTAAACCAGCGTCGGGTATGCAAATTAGCAGTTACGGCTAGGGATGAGCCGAACATACCCGGGTTCGGTTCGCATCAGAACGTTCGAACAGACCGCGGGTTCGCGCGAACATTTAGAACCCCATTGAAGTCTATGGGACTCGAACGTTCGAATTCAAAAACGATCATTTTAAAGACCAATATTCAATTTAATGTTGGTAAACATCTTTCAGAACCCGGGTCTTGCCCCAGGGAACATGTGTCAATCGAAAAAAATATTTTAAAAACGGACGTTTTTGCGGAGCAGCGATTTTAATGATGTTTAAAGTGAAAAAAAAAATGAAAAATTCCTTCAAATATCACACCTGCTGTGTGTCTCTAGTAGTGGCACATGTTTAGAAATGTCCCTGCACAACATTAAATTATTATAAGAACAAAGTAATTTAATACTGGTTGCGCACGTGCTGTGTGGGAACAATATCTCGATTATTTTAGGGGTTGTGGGGGGGTGGCATTATCTTTTTGGGAAAGCAAAATTGTAGAAAAAAGGGCACCCCTCAAACATACTGTAATTGTAGCGCAACAAAGAGCCACGTGCAAAGTATTGCATCAAAAATTGTTATTAGGCGCTCTTGTTACACAGGGGCATAAAAATGTGTCCGTAGGCGCAACATAACACTGCAACCCCTCCCAATATCTGTAATTGGAGCGCAACAAGGAGCCACGTGCAAAGTATTGCATCAAAAATTGTTATTAGGCGCCCTTGTTACACAGGGGCATAAAAATGTGTCCGTAGGCGCAACATAACACTGCAACCCCTCCCAATATCTGTAATTGGAGCGCAACAAGGAGCCACGTGCAAAGTATTGCATCAAAAATTGTTATTAGGCGCCCTTGTTACACAGGGGCATAAAAATGTGTCCGTAGGCGCAACATAACACTGCAACCCCTCCCAATATCTGTAATTGGAGCGCAACAAGGAGCCAGGTGCAAAGTATTGCATCAAAAATTGTTATTAGGCGCCCTTGTTACACAGGGGCATAAAAATGTGTCCATAGGCGCAACATAACACTGCAACCCCTCCCAATATCTGTAATTGGAGCGCAACAAGGAGCCACATGCAAAGTATTGCATCAAAAATTGTTATTAGGTGCCCCTGTTACACAGGGGCATAAAAATGTGTCCGTAGGCGCAACATAACACTGCAACCCCTCCCAATATCTGTAATTGGAGCGCAACAAGGAGCCACGTGCAAAGTATTGCATCAAAAATTGTTATTAGGTGCCCCTGTTACACAGGGGCATAAAAATGTGTCCATAGGCGCAACATAACACTGCAACCCCTCCCAATATCTGTAATTGGAACGCAACAAGGAGCCACGTGCAAAGTATTGCATCAAAAATTGTTATTAGGTGCCCCTGTTACACAGGGGCATAAAAATGTGTCCGTAGGCGCAACATAACACTGCAACCCCTCCCAATATCTGTAATTGGAGCGCAACAAGGAGCCACGTGCAAAGTATTGCATCAAAAATTGTTATTAGACACCCCTGTTACACAGGGGCAGAAAAATTAGGCCTTAGGCCACGTGCAAAGTATTGCATCCAAAATTGTTATTAGGCGCAACATAACACTGCAACCCCTCCCAATATCTGTAATTGGAGCGCAACAAGGAGCCACGTGCAAAGTATTGCATCAAAAATTGTTATTAGGCGCCCCTGTTACACAGGGGCACAAAAATTAGGCCTTAGGCCACGTGCAAAGTATTGCATCAAAAATTGTTATTAGACGCCCCCTCCCATCATTGATTATATTTTCAAAAAATATCCAACATGTTAGATTATTAAAATTCGATGTCCGCACGAAAATCGACTGTTGCTGCAGCCAACTAATGGTGTGAAATACGAACGAAAATTCCTAGAGAAGATTTTCAAAAGAAAGTTCTTTCGAAATTCGACCTGTGTATGGCCAGCATAAGACTGCTTTCACACTGAGGTGCTTTACAGGCGCTATAACGCTAAAAATAGTGCCTGCAAAGCGCCTTAAAAGAGCCTCTCCTCTCACTCCAATGCCATATCTTTGCAGCGCTATAGGAGCAGTGTATACACTGCTCCTAAAGTGCCCCTGAAATCAATGGGAAGTGCCACCGAAACGCCAGCGGTTTTAACCCTTTTCCGTCCGCTAGCGGGGGTTAAAAGCACCCCACTAGCAGCCAAAAAAATTGGCTAAAACAACGGTAAATCTCTGGTTTACCTCCGATGCCCTCCCAACGCCCCAGTTTGAATGTATACTAACAAGCCAGGAAAGTACAAATACCCCCCAAATTACCCCTGTTTGGAAAGTAGACATTCCAATGTATTTAGTAAGAGGCATGGTGAGTTTTTTGAAGTTGTGATTTTTTCCCACAATTCCTTGCAAAAAAAAAATGTACCACAAAATTGTCATATTAACAGGTTATTTTTTTCACATGGCATATGCATACTTGCAACTACACCCGAAACACATTCTGCTACTCGTCCTGGAGTATGGCGATATGTGTGAGACTTTTACACAGCCTGGCCACATACAGAGGCCCAACATGCAAGTAGCACCTCCAGGCGTTCTAGGAGCAAGAATTACACAACTTATTTCCTGCCTACCTATCACACTTTTGAAGGCCCTGGACCACCAGGACAATGGAAACGCTCACAAAATGACCCCATTTTGGAAAGAAAAAAAACTAACAGATATTCTATGAGGCATAATAAGTCTTTTGAACATGTCATTCTTTTTCCACAAGTTTTTGTCATTCTTTTTTCACAAGATATGATTATTATGATTTATTATCTTGTAGCTAACAGTGATTGACTCCTCCTGAGGAAGCGGTATGCACTGTGAAACATGTAGAGGACCATTTAGAAAATAAAAATCCTATACTTCATATCTATATAATGAAAAAAAAAGCCTAAAGCCGCGTACACACGATCGGTCAACCGATGAGAACGGTCTGATGGACCGTTTCCATCGGTTAACCGATGAAGCTGACAGATGGTCAGTCGTGCCTACACACCATCGGTTAAAAAAACTTTTGTGTCAAAACGCGGTGATGTAAAACACAACGACGTGCTGAAAAAAATGAAGTTCAATGCTTCCAAGCATGCGTCGACTTGATTCTGAGCATGCATGGATTTTTATCCGATGATTGTGCCTACTAACAATCGTTTTAGGTATCCATCGGTTACATTTAAAACAAGATTGTTTTTTTTAACCGATGGATAAATAACCGATGGGGCCCACACACGATCGGTTTGGTCCGATAAAAACAGTCCATCAGACCATTCTCATCGGTTTTACCGATCATATGTACGCGGCATAAGGCTACCCCAAAAATTGCCCCTGGCTAAATGGACTATCTCTGTACCAAAGTATTTGACAATGATTCAAATAAAAATTAACATTTTATTGGTAAACATTTTTGATTTATAAAAAAAAAGGAAAGAACATACAAGTTCAAACATTATAAAAACAATAGTTACAGTCATGCAACATTATTGATTTCATAGGGTCAAGGGGCCAGATTCACAAAAGGGATACGACGGCGTATCTGCTGATACGCCGTCGTATCCCTGTTTCTATCTATGCGACTGATTCATAGAATCAGTTACGCATAGATATCCCTAAGATCCGACAGGTGTAATAGTTTTACACTGTCGGATCTTAGGATGCAGTACCGCGGCCGCCGCTGGGGGGGAGTTTGCGTCGTAAACCAGCGTCGGGTATGCAAATTAGCAGTTACGGCTAGGGATGAGCCGAACATACCCGGGTTCGGTTCGCATCAGAACGTTCGAACAGACCGCGGGTTCGCGCGAACATTTAGAACCCCATTGAAGTCTATGGGACTCGAACGTTCGAATTCAAAAACGATCATTTTAAGGACCAATATTCAATTTAATGTTGGTAAACGTCTTTCAGAACCCGGGTCTTGCCCCAGGGAACATGTATCAATCGAAAAAAATATTTTAAAAACGGACGTTTTTGCGGAGCAGCGATTTTAATGATGTTTAAAGTGAAAAAAAAAAATGAAAAATTCCTTCAAATATCACACCTGCTGTGTGTCTCTAGTAGTGGCACATGTTTAGAAATGTCCCTGCACAACATTAAATTATTATAAGAACAAAGTAATTTAATACTGGTTGCGCACGTGCTGTGTGGGAACAATATCTCGATTATTTTAGGGGTTGTGGGGGGGTGGCATTATCTTTTTGGGAAAGCAAAATTGTAGAAAAAAGGGCACCCCTCAAACATACTGTAATTGTAGCGCAACAAAGAGCCACGTGCAAAGTATTGCATCAAAAATTGTTATTAGGCGCCCTTGTTACACAGGGGCATAAAAATGTGTCCGTAGGCGCAACATAACACTGCAACTCCTCCCAATATCTGTAATTGGAGCGCAACAAGGAGCCACGTGCAAAGTATTGCATCAAAAATTGTTATTAGGTGCCCCTGTTACACAGGGGCATAAAAATGTGTCCATAGGCGCAACATAACACTGCAACCCCTCCCAATATCTGTAATTGGAGCGCAACAAGGAGCCACGTGCAAAGTATTGCATCAAAAATTGTTATTAGGTGCCCCTGTTACACAGGGGCATAAAAATGTGTCCGTAGGCGCAACATAACACTGCAACCCCTCCCAATATCTGTAATTGGAGCGCAACAAGGAGCCACGTGCAAAGTATTGCATCAAAAATTGTTATTAGGTGCCCCTGTTACAAGGGGCATAAAAATGTGTCCGTAGGCGCAACATAACACTGCAACCCCTCCCAATATCTGTAATTGGAGCGCAACAAGGAGCCACGTGCAAAGTATTGCATCAAAAATTGTTATTAGGTGCCCCTGTTACACAGGGGCATAAAAATGTGTCCATAGGCGCAACATAACACTGCAACCCCTCCCAATATCTGTAATTGGAGCGCAACAAGGAGCCACGTGCAAAGTATTGCATCAAAAATTGTTATTAGGTGCCCCTGTTACACAGGGGCATAAAAATGTGTCCATAGGCGCAACATAACACTGCAACCCCTCCCAATATCTGTAATTGGAGCGCAACAAGGAGCCACGTGCAAAGTATTGCATCAAAAATTGTTATTAGGCGCCCCTGTTATACAGGGGCACAAAAATTGTGCCTTAGGCCACGTGCAAAGTATTGCATCAAAAATTGTTATTAGACGCCCCTGTTACACAGGGGCACAAAAATTGTGCCTTAGGCCACATGCAAAGTATTGCATCAAAAATTGTTATTAGACACCCCTGTTACACAGGGGCAGAAAAATTAGGCCTTAGGCCACGTGCAAAGTATTGCATCCAAAATTGTTATTAGGCGCAACATAACACTGCAACCCCTCCCAATATCTGTAATTGGAGCGCAACAAGGAGCCACGTGCAAAGTATTGCATCAAAAATTGTTATTAGACACCCCTGTTACACAGGGGCAGAAAAATTAGGCCTTAGGCCACGTGCAAAGTATTGCATCCAAAATTGTTATTAGGCACAACATAACACTGCAACCCCTCCCAATATCTGTAATTGGAGCGCAACAAGGAGCCACGTGCAAAGTATTGCATCAAAAATTGTTATTAGGCGCCCCTGTTACACAGGGGCACAAAAATTAGGCCTTAGGCCACGTGCAAAGTATTGCATCAAAAATTGTTATTAGACGCCCCTGTTACACAGGGGCACAAAAATTAGGCCTTAGGCCACGTGCAAAGTATTGCATCAAAAATTGTTATTAGACGCCCCTGTTACACAGGGGCACCAAAATTAGGCCTTAGGCCACGTGCAAAGTATTGCATCAAAAATTGTTATTAGACGCCCCTGTTACACAGGGGCACAAAAATTAGGCCTTAGGCCACGTGCAAAGTATTGCATCAAAATGCGATTTAACAGCACGCACGCAGTGACACCAACTGCCTTTAGTTGCTATTAAACAGCACGCACGCAGTAATAGCGACTGCCGTCAAATGCGATTTAACAGCACGCACGCAGTGACACCAACTGCCTTTAGTTGCTATTAAACAGCACGCACGCAGTAATAGCGACTGCGGTCAAATGCGATTTAACAGCACGCACGCAGTGACACCAACTGCCTTTAGTTGCTATTAAACAGCACGCACGCAGTAATAGCGACTGCGGTCAAATGCGATTTAACAGCACGCACGCAGTGACACCAACTGCCTTTAGTTGCTATTAAACAGCACGCACGCAGTAATAGCGACTGCGGTCAAATGCGATTTAACAGCACGCACGCAGTGACACCAACTGCCTTTAGTTGCTATTAAACAGCACGCACGCAGTAATAGCGACTGCGGTCAAATGCGATTTAACAGCACGCAGTGACACCAACTGCCTTTAGTTGCTATTAAACAGCACGCACGCAGTAATAGCGACTGCGTTTCTGTGCAATTCAATAGCCCAGTTGCATTAACAGCGACTGCGCTTCTGTGCAAATAAATTGCACACGTGCAGTAACAGGTAATGCGTCTGTGTGTGCAATTAACTAGCACACGTTAAATAACACAGAATAATTATATTTAAAGTAAATCCCTAATGCAGGCAATACAACACGTTAGAGCGCTGCATGTAGAACAATCTCCTGCCTGATAGATAAACTAGCTGAGCTGTACAGTTTATAAATATATTGACAACGCCTAAGGATGTGAATATATTCTCTACAAACTGTACTTTTAACTATACTGACTACACTTCCTACTCTATCTATCTATCTATCTATCTATCTATCTGGTTAAGACACTGGGGCTGATTTACCAAGCCTTTACTCCATGACTCATGGAGTAAAAGCAGGAGTAGCAGCCGTTTTGCCATTTACTAAAGAAATACGCTGCTAGTGCAGTGTATTTCCCTAGTTACTAATGTGCTCCGTGCGCCCAGGAGAGGGTGCATTGTGCACCAGTACAGACCTGGCGCACGGCACATTAAACTATAAATTGCGGGGGTTCGGGCGGGAGTTTATTAAGGGGGGAGGTGGGGGGATGCAGGGGAAGTGAAGTGACATGTGTTTTGAAGTGTTTGGCGGGCCGAATTGAAAGGGAAAGTGTTTTTTGAAAACAGATCCCCGTACTCTTGCACAGTGCGCCTGAACCTCGGGAGGTTCATTTGCATACTGGGCATGCGCAGAGAGAAAAGTCAGGGATTCCCGTGCGCCTTGTCAGTACGCCGTGAAAATCTTGGTAAATACCAAGCGGCGTACCCGTGAATGCGCTGCGTGACGCGGCGCACGGGAATCTCCGAGCTGTTTTCAGCCCTGAAGGGGAACTCCGCGCCAAATTTCAAACTTGAAATCGGCGCGGGTCCCCCTCCAGGGCTACATTAGGCTCTTAGGCTTGGTCCGGAACGTGAGGGGTTAAACCCGCGCCGATTCGGCGCGGGGGTCCCCCCCAGATCCAAACCAAGCCCTCATCCCAAGCATGCAGTCTGGCCCGGACAGGAATGGGGGCGGGGACGAGCGAGCGCCCCCCCCCCCCCCTCCTGAGCCGTACCAGACCGCATGCCCTCAACATGGGGGAGTGTGTGCTGTGGGGGAGGGGGGCACTGCCCCCCCCACCCCACAGCACTCTTGCCCCCATGTCGATAGGGACAAGAGCCTCTTCCCGACAACCCTTGCCATTGGTTGTCGGGGTATGCGGGCGGGGCTAATCGGAATCTGCGAGCTCCCTTTAATAAGGGGGCCCCCAGATGCCGGCCCCCCACCCTATGTGAATGAGTATGGGGTACATCGTACCTCTACCCATTCACATGGGGGAAATGTAAAGTAAAATAAAACACCACACAATAAAATATTTTATTAATCAGCTCCGGAGCCCCCCCTTTCTTCTTTAGCTCTCTTAGAAGGGGGGGTTTCTTCTCTCCCGATCTTCCGCCGGGACCCTGGGCTTCGGTGATTTCTGCCGGGGGAGGGCGCCATCCCTCGGTCCTCTCCGGAGCCTTCCGCCGGATGCCCCCACCCCATTTAAGCTCTTTTTAATTAGGGAGGGGCATCCGGACTTCGGGGTCTTCTGCCGGGGGATGGCGCCTATCCCCCGGTCTTTCCGGTGCCTTCCGCCAGGGTTCCGGTCTTCCTGGTCTTCTGCCGGGGGTGCGCCAACTCCCCGGTCTTTTCTCTGCTCCCTCTTCTGCCTGGCTCCCCCGCGGAGCCAGGGCTTTCTTCCGTCTTCTTTCTTCTGCCTGTCTCCTCCGGGAGCACAGGGCTTGTCTCCGCTGTCTTCTTCCTTCTTTCCTTCTCTTCCATAGGATGTTGACACGACGAGGTTCCGCGCTGACATGCCGTGTCAGCGACGGGCATGGACTTATATAGGGTAATGCCACCATGTGACCTCAACCCATGTGACATCACATTCCCTGGGCATGATGGGAATGTGATGTCACATGGGTTGAGGTCACATGGTGGCATTGCCCTATATAAGTCCATGCCCACTGCTCAGACGGCATTCCAGCGCCGGACCTCGTCGTGTCAACATCGAATGGAAGAGAAGGGAGAAGACAGCGGAGACAAGCCCTGTGCTCCGCGGAGGAGACAGGCAGAAGCGGAAGGCATCGCAGAAGCCCGGAGAGTGGCGCCCTCCGGCGGAAGACACCGTAGAAGCCCGGGACCCTCCCCCAAAGGCAGGAGCCTCCCTGGTGAAGGGGGTCCCGGTGAATTACGTCGCTGAAGACGGGGGTGGGGTGCCAGTGCACCCCCCCCCCGCAGAAACCGTCGTGGAAGCCCGGCACCCTCCCCCAAAGGCAGGAGCCTCCCTGGTGAAGGGGGTCCCGGTGAATTACGTCGCTGAAGACGGGGGTGGGGTGCCAGTGCACCCCCCCCGCAGAAACCGTCGTGGAAGCCCGGGACCCTCCCCCAAAGGCAGGAGCCTCCCTGGTGAAGGGGGTCCCGGTGAATTACGTCGCTGAAGACGGGGGTGGGGTGCCAGTGCACCCCCCCCCGCAGAAACCGTCGTAGTAGCCCGGGACCCTCCCCCAAAGGCAGGAGCCTCACTGGTGAAGGGGGTTCCGGCAGAAGATGGCGAAGCCCGGGGCCTAATGGGGTGGTGGTGGGGGGCCCCGGCAGAAGACCCCCGGCTGACTAATAAATTAATTTATTCATGTGTGGTGTATTATTTTTTTCCATTTTTTTCCCCAGGTGAATGGGTAGGGGTACAATGTACCCCATACTCATTCACATAGGGTGGGGGGCCGGAATCTGGGAACCCCTTTATTAAAGGGGTCTCTCAGATTCTGATAAGCCCTCCGCCCGCATACCCCGACAACCAACGGCCAGGGTTGTCGGGAAGAGGCTCTTGTCCCTATCGACATGGGGACAAGAGTGCTTTGGGGTGGGGGGGCAGTGCCCCCCTCCCCCACAGCACACACTCCCCCATGTTGAGGGCATGTGGTCTGGTATGGCTCAGGAGGGAGGGGGGCGCTCGCTCGTCCCCACCCCCATTCCTGTCTGACCAGACTGCGTGCCTGGGATAAGGGCTTGGTTTGGATCTTGGGGGGGACCCCACGCTATTTTTTTTGCGCGGGTTTAACCCCTTATGTTCCAGACCAAGCCTAAGAGCCTGGTATGCACCTGGAGGGAACCCACCTTATTTTTTTTTGGGGGGGTCTGGAGTTCCCCTTCATGAACAGCGATCTGTCATTCACACATGTCAGTCCCCCCCCTACAGTTAGAACACACCCAGGGAACATATTTAACCCCTCCCTCGCACCTAGTGTTAACCCCTTCCCTGCCAGTGGCATTTTTACAGTAAGCAATGCATTTTTACAGCACTGATCGATAGAAAAATGCCAATGGTTCCAAAAAAGTGTTCGATGTGTCCGCCATAATGTCGCAGTACTGATAAAAATCGCTGATCGCCCCAATAACTAGTTAAAACAAAAAAAAAAAAAAATTGTAGACGCTATAACTTTTGCCAAAACCAAACACTAAACGCTATTTGCGATTTTTTGGAACCAAAAAGATGTAGAATACGTATCGGCCTAAACTGAGGTTTTTTTTATTTTTTACAATATATATTTTTGGGGATATTTATTATAGCAAAAAGTAAAAATAATTTTTACATATGTGGGCGGGACTTACGCAAGTCCCGCCCACATATATAAACATCGTTCAAACCACACATGTGAGGTATTGACGCGTGCCTTAGAGCGAGAGCAATACTTTTACCACTAGACCTTCTTTGTAACTATAAACTGGTAACCTGGAAAAAAAAATAAAAGGTCGCCTATGGGGATATTCACGGAATTCATTTTGGCCCCATTGCAGGAGTGTTTCCAATAGTAAAGCGTGACATGTAAGGTATCTATTTACTCAGTGTAACATCATCTTTCACATTATCCCCAAAAATTGGGCTCACTTTTGTGTTTTGTTAATTTTTAACCACTTGAGCCCGGACCATATTTCTGGTCAATGACCGGGCAAGTTTTTGTGATTCGGCACGGCGTCGCTTTAACTGACAATTGCGCAGTCGTGCGACGTGGCTCCCAAACAAAATTGGCAACCTTTTTTTTCCCACAAATAGATTATTAAATGTGCGTGTTTACTTCTGTCTTTAACACCTCCCCTTCAGGCTGGAAAGCATCAGATCAGGGGAAACAAAAAAAAAAAAAGCTCTCATTCCATTGCAGCTTGGTTCCTACATGTGTGATGAACTGAGCATGCTCAAACACTTAGAAAAAAAATATCCTTTCTTTTTAAAAGGTGAAAAACACTCCTTGGATGCTCATAGAGCGTGGTTTGCATTAATTGCAGGTGTGCCCAATTACAAGCTCACCCAAACTAGAGACTGCAATTTGTTCATGTGATTTCAATTGCTTCATTACTAGCACTGTTATAAAATGCTTGGATCGATCAGTCCTCAGCTGCCCTCAGAAGGGGCAGGCTGGCAGAAATGCTGTTGCTAAACACAAATGTGGTTTGTTGCCTGGGTTTTGTTTTATTTTGCCAATGGTTTTGGTTTATTTTTAAATGATGTTCACTTTGATGTATTTGTCTATGTGGCCTTATTTTATGAAAAATGTGTGAAGCTATGGTTATTTAGAATTTTGAAATGTATTTTTGTTTGTGTTTGTTTGTTTGTCTTTTTTCGCTTTCCTTGTTTTGTTGACCAATAAAAATTACTTTAAAATTGTTAAGTTTGTCTTTTGTTACTTTTTCATGCTACATATGTTGACAGCTGCAGCTGAAATCGGTTTGGGCCTAACAAATTATGTGTGTCTAAGCTTCTTTCCTGGTGTGTAATCATGAAATGTTTGCCATGTTTATTCCCCATGACTTTAAAGACAAAAACTGGTAAGTATTTTATTTTTTCTGCAGTGGTCCTCAGCCCTCAAGTACCCCCGACAGGACATGTTTTGTGGATTTCTCTTATCAAGAATTGCTGTCCAGACTGTATTTTAAAGCACATGTGCAAGATGAAGCAAAACCTGCAAACATGGCCTGTGGGGGGGGTTTGCTATTGGTGGACAGGCTTGACGTGCTGATTTACAGCACTGTGCTTAAATCTAGCGCAAGGCAATCCTATTCAAATTGTGGGTGTTTGAGGGAAGCCAAGTGAGTGTTAGAACCCCTGCTTTGTGTTTTTTTATTTTTGTGTTGAGCTTTGTGTCCCTTTTCTTAAAATTGGCTTCACTTCCTGTCACACAGCTGAACAGGAAGTGAGGTTAAAACCCTACCAGTGTCATTTCTTGGGGACACAGGTCAATCTAACTAGTGTCCCCATTAAGCAAATTGCACTCCAGCACTGCTGTGTACACCCCAAATCATGGGTCTTCAAACTACGGCCCTCCAGTTGTTCAGGAACTACAATTCCCATCATGCCTAGTCATGTCTGTGAATGTCAGTGCATTACAAGGCCTCATGGGATGTGTAGTTCTAAAACAGCTGGAGGGCCGTAGTTTGAGGATCCCTGCCCCAAATGATTATTTAGTTTGGGGTTTAGTAAAGGCAAAGCCACTCTGCAGTACAAGCATAGTTGCTGAAAATCAGAGAGGAAGCACTGATGGTTTTAACATCCAATCCTGTAGAAGCAAAGTTGTTTTGTTTTCTTTCTTCCTTGCTTTGCACTTGTAGTGCAAAGTGGATTTGCCTTTAGTAAATGGACCCCAAAGTCAAAGATCCCTAATAATTTGGGGTGTACACAGCAAAATACTAGAGTGCAATTTACATAATGGGAAACTATTTAGATTGATCTCTGTGTCCCCAAGAAAAGATATTAGTAAGGTTTTACCCTCACTTCCTGTTTGGCTATGTGACAGGAAGTGAATGAATTAGAAAGGGTGAAGACACCTCACAAATGTTGTCACTATCAGGGGTGCAGACATCCCCAAAAAAATGAGCAGATAATACTTATTTGCAAATTAATAATTTTTTAGTTAACATTGGGTGGGGTGCTCTAATGCACACATTCCTACATATTAGCAACGCTCTATCCTGGCCTATTGGCATGGTTATATTTTTTGGGGCTCTCAATAAAACTCTATGAAATTTGTGCTTAAACTAGAACCAGGGGCGGACTGACAACTCATGTGGCCCCTGGGCAATAGAAGATTATGGGGCCCCTCTGGCTTACAGATGACCACCACGCCAGGAGGTAGTGCAGAGGCGGGCAGCTAAAATCTTGGGATATTCACATTAAAAGCATGTCATTTTCGGACATATCAGGGACAGATCTAAAAAAAACACAGATTTTTACATACTGTCCCTGGTTTTACTGAGCCTGGCAACCCGGATGGGGCCCCCTAGTGGCATGGGGCCCTCGGGCAGTGCCCGAGTGACTCAATGGTCAGTCCGCCCCTGACAAGAACTATAATCAACAAGTTTTATTTTCTTTAATTTTGGATAGAGTGAGGGAGGGTTATAGGCCCTGTCAGTTTATTTTGTATTATCTGTGTCCAATTGGGGAGATTTGCCTTCACTTCCTGCCCCATAGCCAAACAGGAAGTGAGAGAAAAACTATGCAAATTAACCACTTCCCGCCCAGCCTATGGCCGATTTACGTCCGGGAAGTGGTTACACAATCCTGACAGGACGTCCTGCAGGATTTCATGCCGCACGCGCCTGTGGGGGCACGCAGCGCGGCGATCGGTGATGCGGGGTGTCAGTCTGACACCCTGCATCTCCGATCTCGGTAAAGAGTCTCTCACGGAGACGGAGACTCTTTACCACGTGATCAGCCGTGTCCAATCACGGCTGATCACGATGTAAACAGGAAGAGCCATCGATGGCTCTTCCTCACTCGCGTCTGACAGACGCGAGTATAGGAGAGCCGATCGGCGGCTCTCCTGACAGGGGGCGTTCGCGCTGATTGTTTATCAGCGCAGCCCCCCCTCGGATCACCACACTGGACCACCAGGGATGCCCACCCTGGACAACCAGGGTGTGCAAAAACAAAAAAAAATATAGAACAAAAAAACAAAAAGCAATAAAAAATAAGAAAAAAGATGCCAATCAGTGCCCACAAATGGGCACTGACTGGGAAAATCAGTGCCACCCCACAGTGTCCATCAGTGCCACCCCACAGTGCCCATCCATGCACAGTGCCCACCTATCAGTGCCCACCTGTGCCACCCATAAGTATCCATCAGTGCCACCCATAAGTGCCGCCCATCTGTGCCGCCCATGAGTGCCCATCAGTGCCGCCTATGAGTGACCATCAGTGCCGCATAGCAGCGCCGCCAATCAATGCCACCTCATCTGTGCCGTCAGTACTACCTCATCGATGTCCATCAGTGCCATCTCATCGGTGCCCATCAGTGCCGCCATATCAGTGCCCGTAATTGAAAGAGAAAAACTTATTTACAAAAAAATTAACCTAAAAAAATAAAAAATAAATTTTGTTTCAAAATTTGCAGTCTTTTTTTAGTTGTTGCGCAAAAAAAAAAAACGCAGAGGTGATCAAATAACAACAAAAGAAAGCTCTATTTGTGGGGAAAAAAGGACGCCAATTTTGTTTGGGTACAGTGTTGTATGACCGCGCAATTGCCATTCAAAGTGCGACAGTGTTGAAAGCTGAAAATTGGCTTGGCGGGAAGGTGCGTAAGTGCCTGGTATGGAAGTGGTTAAGGGAATCCAGTGCCCCCCCAGAACTAGTGTGTGGGTCCCCTGAAAATTACTGGGCGGGGTTATACAAAAACAGGGTGTGACCTTGACAGGAAGGGGTGGGTCATTTTTCTATTAGGAGGTGCAGATATGTAGTCAGGCCTAGGGCAGAACCAAACCTAAATATATTACTGCATATTAGGGCTTATTTAGACCGGAACCGATTTACAGCGTGTTTTTATATTGTGGGAGGAAACCCACGCAGGCACAGGGAGAACATGCAAACTCCATGCAGATGCTGTCACGGGCGGGATTCGAACCAACGACTCTTTTGCTGCTAGGTCAAAGTGCTATACACTACACCACTGTGGTGAACGAACATGATTGCAGCTGAAAGCATGAGAACTTTTTTTTTTTTTTTCAATACCATGCTTTCCAGCCTTATTGACCCCGCCTCTCTCCATAAAGAGGACCTGTCACACACTAGTCCTATTACAAGGGATGTTTACATTCCTTGTAATAGGAAGAAAACTGATAATTTTTTTTTTTTTTTATTTCAGTGTAAAACATTATAAAACTAAATAAAAATAAATAAGAAAACCCCCAAAAAATTTTTTAAAGCGCCCTGTCCCGACGAGCTCGCGCACAGAAGCAAACGCATACGCGAGTAGCGCCCGCATATGAAAACGGTATTCAAACCACACAAGTGAGGTATCGCCGCGATCGTTAGAGTGAGAGCAATAATTCTAGCCCTAGACCTACTCTGCAACTCAAAAAATGCAACCTTTAGAATTTTTTAAACGTCGCCTATCGAGATTTTTAAAGGGTAAAAGTTTGATGCCATGCCACGAGCGGGCGCAATTTTTAAGCGTGACATGTTGGGTATCATTTTACTCGGCATAACATTATCTTTCACAATATATAAAAAAATTGGGCAAAATGTATTGTTGTCTTATTTTTTAATTCAAAAAAGTGATTTTTATCCCAAAAAAGTGCGCTTGTAAGACCGCTGCGCAAATACGGTGTGACAAAAAGTATTGCAATGACTGCCATTTTATTCCCTAGGATGTCTGCTAAAAAAAAATATATAATGTTTTGGGGTTCTGATTAATTTTCTAGCCAAAAAATTGTGATTTTCACATGAAGGAGAGAAGTGCCAGAATTAACCCGGTGGGCAAGTGGTTAAAGTACTCATGGCTATAAAGAATAGAGTCATTGCTCATTAAAAAAAAAAAAAAAAAAAGGGGGTCCCTCCAAATTAAATTACCAGGCCCTTCAGGTCTGGAATGGATATTAAGGGGAACCCCGCCGTAAAAAAAAACCCAAAAAATGGCGTGGGGTCCCCCCAAATATCCATACCAGACCCTTCAGGTCTGGTGTGGATTTTAAGGGGAACTCCACCCCAAATTGAAAAAAAAATGGCGTGGAGTCCCCCTAAAAATCCACACCAGACCCTTATCCGAGCACGTTGACCTGGCCGGCCGCAGAAAAGAGGGGGGACAGAGTGCGGCCCCCCCCCTCTCCTGAACCGCACCAGGCCACATGCCCTCAACATGGGGAGGATGTCCCCATGTTGATGGGGACAAGGGTCTCATCCCCACAACCCTTGCCCGGTGGTTGTGGGGGTATGCGGGCGGGGGGCTTATCAGAATCTGGAAGACCCCTTTAACAAAGGGGACCCCCAGATCCTGGCCCCCCCCCTATGTGAAATGGTAATGGGGTACATTGTACCTCTACCATTTCACCCCAAAAAAAATGTCAAAGTGTTAAAAATGACAGTAGCCGGTTTTTGACAAATCTTTTAATAAAATCTTCTTTTCTTCTTTCCTTCGGGTTTCTTCCGCTGCTTCTTTCTTCTCGTCCACATCTTGCCCGACGTGTTCTTCTATCTTCTCCGTCCGTCCTTCAGCCTTCTGGTCCCGCATCTTGCCCGTTGTCTTGTCCTGTCTTCTTCTCCGTCCGCCTCCTCGTCCGCATCTTGGGTCTTCTGCGGTGTTCTTCTCGGTCCGCCAGCCTTCTCGTCCCCGGACCCAGCGTTTGAATTTGATTTGGCCGCCGTTTTCCCGCTCCTGGGACCCGCCCCCCTCTGACGCCACAAGTAAACTCCTTAGAAGGTCATGTGCGTCAGAGGGGGGCGGGGTCACATGAGTGTGACACGGCGGGAACTTCTTCTCCGGGCGGCGCGATTGAAATTGAATTCCCCCGCTGTGTGACGCTCTGCGACCCCGCCCCCCTATTTTACAGCGCTCATTTATTTTTGAAAATGAAGAAAGATATATATATATATTTTTTTTTTTCTTTTTTCAATTTTCAAATCTTTGTGACAAAAAGCAAGATCTGCAAAATACTCAACATACCTCTCAGCAAATAGCTTGGGGTGTCTACTTTCCAAAATGGGGTCATTTGGGGGGGTTTTGTGCCATCTGGGCATTCCATGGCCTCCGAAACTGTGATAGGTAGTGAGGAGTGAAATCAAAAATTTACACCCTTAGAAAGCCTGAAGGTGGTGATTGGTTTTTGGGGTCCCGTACGCGGCTAGGCTCCCAAAAAGTCTCACACATGTGGTATCCCCGTACTCAGGAGAAGCAGCAGAATGTATTTTGGGGTGTAATTCCACATATGCCCATGGCATGTTTGAGCAATATATCATTTAGTGACAACTTTGTGCAAAAAAAATAAAATAAAATAATAATAATTCTCTTTCCTACAACTTGTGTCAAAATATAAAATATTCCATGGACTCGAGATGCCTCTCAGCAAATAGCTTGGGGTGTCTACTTTCCAAAATGGGGTCATTTGGGGGGGTTTTGAACTGTCCTGGCATTTTATGAACAACATTTAGAAGCTTATGTCACACATTACCCACTCTTCTAACCACTTGAAGAAAAAGCCCTTTCTGACACTGTTTGTTTACATAAAAACATATTATTTTTTTGCAAGAAAGTTAAGTTGAACCCCCAAACATTATATATTATTTTAAAGCAAAGGCCCTACAGATTAAAATGGTGGGTGTTGCATTTTTTTTTACCACGCAGTATTTGCGCAGCGATTTTTCAAATGCATTTTTTTGGGCAAAAATACATATTTTTTTATTTTAATGCACTAAAACACACTATATTGCCCAAATGTTTGATGAAATAAAAAAGATGATCTTAGGCCGAGTACATAGATACCAAACACGACATGCTTTAAAATTGCGCACAAATGCGCAGTGGCGACAGACTACATACATTTTTAAAAGCCTTTAAAAGCCTCTACGGGTTACCACATTAGATTTACAGAGGAGGTCTACTGCTAAAATTACTGCCCTCGATCTGACCTTCGCGGTGATACCTCACATGCATGGTACAATTGCTGTTTACATATGACGCCAAACCGACGCTTGCGTTCGCCTTTGCGCAAGAGCAGGGGGGGACAGGGGTGCTTTTTTTTTATTTTATTTTTTTTATTATTATTTAATTTGCTGTTTTAATTTTATTTTAAACTGTTCCTTACTTTTTTTTATTATTTTTATAATTTTTATTGCCATCTTGCATGTAAATATCCCCTATGATAGCAATAGTTAGTGACAGGTACTCTTTTTTGAAAAAATTGGGGTCTATTAGACCCTAGATCTCTCCTCTGCCCTTAAAGCATCTGACCACACCAAGATCGGTGTGATAAAATGTTTTCCCACTTTCCCAATGGCGCAGTTTATATCCGGGGAGGGGACATACCCTCCCACTGCTTGTAAAAGCAGTTTAGAGGCTAATTAGCCGCTAGGACTGCTTTTACATGAAAGCCGACCGCTGGCTGAAAAGAATGATACCAAGATGATGCCTAAACCCGCAGGCATCATTCTGGTATAACCATTCAAAGTCCAGCAACATACCAGTACGTTGATGGTTCTTGTTGGACATGTATTGTAATCTTTTTTTTTTTTCATGCAGCCTGTTGGCTGAACGAAAAAAAGATTGATCGGTGGGTATGCCCACCATTAGAATACCTCCCTTCATCCACCCACTTCTAATGATGGGCATACATGCACCATTTATATATGCCAAAGCATGGGGGCATCCTCCCGCAAAAAAGTTATGCCGCTCACACACGTATGTACGCCGCATAAAAAGTTATGGCGCATACACACGGTCGGACTTTTCCACGGGCAAGCTTCCGACGGAATTTCGACCGTATGTACGCGGCATTAGGAGCAAAATCGCTCCTCCGCCCCTAATGCCCCCATGCTTCGGCATATATGCTCTTTTTTTAACTGTGGTGGTGAAATCACCTCCCACAGTGTTGGAGTCGCGGCTTTATGTATCGTGGGAGCAAACGCTGTTGCTGTCACGCTAAATAAATCCGCGCTGCAACTGAATGGCGTACCTGCTAAGCAAATGATGGTTAACATTATAACAAAGTAACATTACATTTTAACAGTAAGATCTTACCATACCATACCTGCAAAGCAAATATCAAAAACAAAACAAAACATTTTTTAACGCAACCTGTGCCTAAAAAATATATATGCCGAAGCATGGGGGCATCCTCCCGCAAAAAAAGTTATGCCGCGTACACACGGTCGAACTTTTCCACGGGCAAGCCTCCGTCGGAATTTCGACCGTATGTACGCGGCATTAGGAGCAAAATCGCTCCTCCGCCCCTAATGCCCCCATGCTTCGGCATATATGCTCTTTTTTTAACTGTGGTGGTGAAATCACCTCCTACAGCGTTGGAGTCGCGGCTTTATATATCGTGGGAGCAAACGCTGTTGCTGTCACGCTAAATAAATCCGCGATGCAACTGAATAGCGTACCTGCTAAGCAAATGTTGGTTAACAATAAAACAAACATTACAGTATAACATACCATACCTGCAAAGCAAATACAATAAAACATTGTAAAAATAGAGAGAATAGATATAGAACAATAGTGAGTGGACAGTAGAGAGTGAACATAAGAGAACAATAAAGAGAGGAGAAAAATACAACCACAACTATTTTTGGATTTTTTATTTTATATTTTTTTTGTGTTTTTGTGTGTTTTTTTATTTTTTTTCTACTTTTTTTCACTTTTATGAAAACTATAAACTGAACGTTGCAGATTATGGTCTCTCAAAATGTGATGGCCATCACATATTCCGAGACCCTGTGTTGGTGTGCCTAGGACTGTGTGGTGCTGTACCCTACGCTAAAACTCAACTAGTGTGTGGTAGCGTTTGAAACATACACCAATGCAGAGACCAGGTTGGTCAGGACAGTCGGGACAATAAAAGCGGGTGTCACGCCTAAATCCGAGTTTGCTGCAGACACGACATCTTTTTTGGCGGGTTCTTTGGGTAGGGGTACCAGAGAGGACAAAAGGAAAATGCCTCTCATACAGCCGGCTCACTGCATTTGCGTTGGGAAGGTGGGGCACAGCACCATCTGGAAACAGAAGGGCTTCGACGATCTCTTCCTGGAATTTTAGGAAGGATCCAGTCCGTCCTGAAGCTCTGTATAGCACATGAGCGTTCAGCAAAGCCAATTGAAACAAATACACTGATACTTTTTTGTACCAGCGTTTGGACCTCCGGGCAATTAGGTACGGCGCCAACAACTGGTCATTGAGGTCCACCCCTCCCATGTTAAGGTTGTACTCGTGGATACAGAGGGGTTTCTCCACAACACCAGTCGCCGTAGGAATTTGGACTGCCGTGTCTGCGTGAAGCGAGGACAGAACGAAAACATTCCGTGAATCCCTCCACTTCACTGCTAACAAATTATTACACCGTAAGCAGGCTCTCTCCCCCCGACTAAGACGGGATTCTACAAGCCGTTGGGGGATGCCCCGGCGATTAGGTCGCACGGTGCCACATGCGCCAATTCCATAATCAAAAAGGTGACTAAAAAGTGGCACGCTTGTGTAATAATTGTCCACGTACAAGTGGTACCCCTTTCCGAATAAGGGTGACACCAATTCCCACACTATCTTACCAGCGCTCCCTATGTAATCAGGGCAATTCTCCGGCTCTACGTGACTGTCTTTTCCCTCGTAAACCATAAAGCTAGATGTATAGCCTGTTGCCCTGTCACAGAGCTTATACAACTTGACCCCGTATCTGGCACGCTTGCTGGGAAGGTATTGTTTGAATGACAAGCGGCCAGAAAACTTAATCAGGGACTCATCAACGCAGACAACTTGTTGGGGATTATACAAGGCTGCAAACCGTTCGTTGAAGTGGTTTACGAGGGGCCGAATTTTGTAGAGCCGATCGAATTCAGGGTCTCCCCGAGGACGACAGAGTTCATTGTCACTAAAATGCATGAACCGCAAGATCTGCTCGTATCGTGTCCTGGCCATGGAGGCAGAGAAAATGGACATATGGTGAACTGGGTGCGTGGACCAATATAACCGCAGCTCACTCTTTTTAGTAATGCCCATATTGAGGGAAAGGCCCAGAAAGATCTTAAATTCGGAAACCGTAATTGGCTTCCAATCTCTGGCAAGGGACAGCTGGGGATTAGCGGCGAAGAATTGACCAGCGTACAAATTGCTTTGGTCCACAATAGATCTATAGAGATCTTCGGTGAAATACAGCGAATAAAAATCCAGTGACGTAAAATCAACTGTATTCACCTGAATTCCGGGTTGGCCAGTGAATGGGGGAAGTACGGGTGCTGCAGAAGTGGTGGGTACCCAATCAGGATTGGCGAATGCAGCAGGAAGGACACTATGGGGACGGGCCTGTCTTTGTCGTCTTCTTCTTCTTGGTGGCAGCGGGACACTACTAGTGCTTGCCACCTCTCCAGCTTGAACTGCACTTATGGGACTCGCCACGTCACCAAGTGTTACTCAGAGCTATCTGTCAGGGAGCCACTGTCGTCTACAGGATCGTATTCTGAGCAAGAATTTGACAGATGCGTGACCTCCTCATCACTATCTGACAGGCTCATAAACAAGTAGGCCTCTTCATCACTGTACCATCGATTTGCCATTTTGGGCTCTAAATTTAGGGGTACAGTGGTGAGATTCACAGGCAAAAAAGCACCTGACCTGTTAGCGACTGAGTCAAGCGCTACCAAAAAAACTGTTAGCGATCGCAGAGATCAGGCCTGACTCTGCGAACGCTGCAGTTATGTGTTTTTGTGTTTTGTGTCAGTGATCGATCGATCGATACTGCACTTCGGTGGGTTGGGCTGGGCGAAGGGGCTAAACGCAGGTGCTAGCAGGTATCTGGGCTGATCCCGCTAACAATTCGTTTTTGGGAACCCTAAACTGCAGGGGACGCTAGTATAGATCTGATCAGATCAGGTATCGATCCGATCAGATACTATACCACTAAAGGGAGGCGTATGGTGCGTGCGTGGGTGTTAGCGCTACTGGCACTAATCTGACGCTGCCTGGGGCGACGCAGACCCTATCTGGCGCTAAAACCAAACTTTTATCACACGCCGGGCGATCAGGGGGTTAAAACTTTATTTCAAAAAATATGGCGGGTGCCCTGATGCTATAGAAAATAAACAAACTAAACTGCGTCACCTGTGACACTTATACTGTGATCACTGGTGACAGGGGGTAATGAAGGGGTTAAACCTTTATTGGGGGGGGTTAGGGGGGGTCCCTAGACTTTTTATGGCCTAAGACTGATTACCTAAACACTTATTTTTGTCACTAATGACACTAGTACAGCGATCAAAAAAAAATCTGATTGCTGTACTGGGTGACACAGTGACAGGCAGTGAATGGGTTAATTTGGGGGGTGATCAGGGGGTGATCAGGGGGTTAAATGTGTGCCTATGTGACCTGGTGTTAGAGTAGTGTTGTGCAACTCACGTTTCAGATGCTCTCTCCCTCTCGGTCTGGAACGGAAAGACCGACACGAGGGAGAGAGCAGTACTTCCCCTGCCAATGTTTACAAAACATTGCCAGGGGAAGACAACCATTGGTTAGTGTGATCACCAGGTCCAGGCCAGATTTTATTGGCCTGGACCTGGTGATTGATCAGTTCTGAAACGAATCTGATCATCGGGAACGGCGGGGGGGCGCGCGCGCGCGCCCCATCGCCGTTCACGCGCAGGACGTATAGCTACGGGCTCTCGCCTGGGAGAGCCGACCTGCCGCCGTATTATGACGGTGCGCGGTCAGCAAGTAGTTAATGGCATCACAGTCTTATGCCCTGTACACACAATTGGTTCGTCTGATGAAAACGGATCGAAGTACCGTTTTCATCGGACGAACCGATCGTGTGTGGGCCCCATCAGTTTTTTCCCCATCGGTGAAAAAAAATAGAACCTGTTTTAAATTTTTTGTATAATTAAAAAAACGTTCAAAAAAAATGATTGTCTGTGGGAAAATCCATTGGTCAAAAATCCACGCATGCTCAGAATCAAGTCGACGCATGCTCGGAAGCATTGACCTTAATTTTTCTCTGCACGTCGTTGTGTTTTACGTCACCGCGTTGGACACGATCGGATTTTTAACTGATGGTGTGTAGGCAAGACTGATGAAAGTCAGCTTCATCGGATATCTGATGAAAAAATTCATCGGTTCGTTTTCATCAGACGAACCGATCGTATGTACAGGGCATTAGTCTGTAGGGTTCAATATTGAGTTGGCCCACCCTTTGCAGCTATAACAGTTTCAACTCTTCTGGGAAGGCCGTCCACAAGGTTTAGGAGTGTGTATATGGGAATGTTTGACCATCCTTCCAGAAGTGCATTTGTGAGGTCAGGCACTGGTGTTGGATAAGAAGACCTGGCTCACAGTCTTCGCTCAAATTCATCCCAGAAGTGTTCTATTGGGTTGAGGTGCAGACCAGTCAAGTTCCTCCACCCCAAACTCGCTCATCCATGTCTTTATGGGCTTTGTTTGTACACTGGTACACAGTCATGCTGGAACAGGAAGGGGCCATCCCCAAACTGTTCCAACCAAAGTTGGGAGCATGAAATTGTCCAAAATGTCTTGGTATGCTGACACCTTAAGAGTTCCCTTCACTGGAACTAAGGGGCCAAGTCCAACCCCTGAAAAACAACCCCACACCATGAACCCCCCTCCACCAAATGATTTGGACCAGTGCACAAAGAAAGGTCCATAAAGACATGGATGAGTGAGTTTGGGGTGCAGCATCTTGACTGGCCTGAACAAAGCCCTGTCCTCAACCGGATATAACACCTTTGGGATGAATTAAAGCGAAGACTGCGAGCCAGGCCTTCTCGTCTAACATCAGTGCCTGACCTTACAAATGCATTTCTGGAAGAATGGTCATTCATTCCCATAGACACACTCCTAAACCTTGTGCACAGCCTTCCCAAAAGAGCTGAAGCTGTTATAACTGCAAAGGGTGGGCCAACTCAATATTGAACCCTACAGGCTAAGACTGGGGTGCCATTAAAGTTGATGTGGCAGGTGTCCCAATACTTTTGGTAATATAGTGTATATGGAACGCAGGACTTTTGAGGCACCACAAACACCATAATATACTTTTTTTTTTTTTTCATAAAACTACATTATGTGTACAGAAATGTAAAAGCTATCAATAAAAAATAAGCAAATTCAAAATAAAATAAGAACAAAATCCAAAATTACATTCTATCACCCACGTAACTGGAGCATTATTCTGTACAATACAGAGAAAGGCAGGAGAGAAAAAAACAACAGCACTTAACAACAACACTTTTACCCTCCTATAGTAGTTGTGACAGGTATTTGTTAGGTTGATGCGTTTCCTGGATTTTGAAAATGCCACTTCATCAGGGGCTAAGGAGTAATTTTACTCAAAGATAGAGATATGGGGCCAGATTCTCAAAAGTGGTACGCCGGTGTATCTACTGATACACCGGCGTAATTCGAAATTCCCGCCGGCGTATCATTGTTTTGTATTCAGACAGATCTGAACCCAGTCGCCCTCCCCCACCTTAGGTCTTCATGCCCCATGTTTGCATGGTGTCCACCATAACATATGCAGTGGCAAGGCAGTGTAGGACTGGCCAGAATAGGGATTACTTTGACGGAGTCGGTCTGCTTAAAGCGGAGTTCCACCCAAAAGCGGAACTTCCGCTTTAAGCACTTCTCACCCCCTTACATGCCACATTTGGATGTCATTTTTTGGGGGGGGAGTGGGGGCTTCGTTATAAGTGGGACTTCCTGTCTCACTTCCTACTTCCACCTTAGTGGCGCCTAGGTGACTCCTCCTCTGCCCCTAGGCGGCCCCTCCCTCTAGGCGTTCTCCTGGGACACGTGACAGGCCCCAGGAAATCGCTGGTTCCAATCTGGGAGCGCAACGTGAAAGCTGTCACGGCTGGGTGCCCAGAGTGGCAATGGAGGCGCCAAGGAGAGAAGCGGGGAGAGGAGCGACCCTCCGGGTGGCCACATCTCTGGACCATGGAACGGGTAAGTGTCTGTTTATTAAAAGTCAGCAGCTACACTTTTTGTAGCTGCTAGCTTTTATTAGACATTAAAAGGCTGGAACTCCCCTTTAAACATGTATTACAATATATGTGAACTAAATATCCCTGTTATTCATTTCATAGTTTACTGGGAAGGGTATATAGCAGTGTGTGGAGGGTCCATCCAAAATTTGTAGTGTTAATATGTGGTCACACCCCTTTAGCACCTGATAGTTTAACCACCTCAGCCCCCGATGTGGCTCCCAAACAAAATTGTTGTATTTTTTTTCCCACAATTAGAGCTTTTCTTTGGTGGTTATTGATCACCTCTGCGGTTTTTATTACAGGCACGTGCTTGTGGCCAACCGTGCCATTCTGCCGACGTATATCGTCTTGAAGGGGTCCTTAAGTGGTTAAATACATGTACAAGCTATTGGGATTTGAACACAGGTATATATTTTCTCTCTTAAAATGTATCTCTTCAATCATCACTAAATCTGACCTGAAGAATATTTATCAGGACAGTTGTACAGAACTGCTTTCTTCACCTCTCCATGCTCTGAGCTCCTTCTGTTAAATGTTATACATTTGTTTTAAAAAGCACAGTAAAGTCTTTCTAGAAAAGAAGCTTAGAGGAGAAGGTGTAGATCACTCTGGAATGACTAAATCAGTCACTGTTGCAGGTTATGGATGGTATGGGCAGATGGAAAGAATTGGTTTCCAGAGTTACGTTCCCAGTTGAAGGAAAAGGTGGTGGTGAGCCTGGGCTGCTACCTCGGGGTACAGACTTAAAGTCGACTCCACGTGAGTTTAAAAAGAAGTGAAAGTATCCAGCAAAGGTAGGTATAAAGATATTTTATTTGAAATCTCAGCAGTAGAAAGAGGACATCGCTTTTCGGGGGGGGGGGGGATAAAGACTCCCCCTTCATCAGGGCTGATAATACAAGTGTTTATGGAATGATCCTGTTGGAGGGTGCCTTTGGCACATGGATTGGACCGCTAAATGTCCAAAACACTGGGTGTGTGTGCAGAGGTTGAGAGATGGGTTTGGTTCCAGGGATTTGAAGCTTGATACCCTCCAACAGGATCATTTCATAACCACTTGTATTAGCAGCCCTGATGAAGGGGGAGTCTTTATTCCCCCCCGAAAAGCGATGTCCTCTTTCTACTGCTGAGATTTCAAATAAAATATCTTTATACCTACTTTTATTGGATACCGGGTGCTCGTCTCACTCTTTCACCTATCCCAAAAGTAAGGCTGTTAAGCCATATTTTCGATTTGTATGTATGTAAATCAATTCCTTATGCCCCATTGGAAAACTACACATCTAAAACCACTGGTGTACACCAAAGGTACAGCCAAGTACAATAAAGATATTTTTTTTTTTTATGTGGAATGGTTAAAACGTGGCCAAATAGTAATATGTGATAAACGTTCTTAACAGAATTGAATGGGTAATTGGCACAAAAAAAAGTTTTTTGTTTTGTCTTCCACTGGAAAAATTAAACATGGTGGATGTTCTCTTTATTCCAATCTAAATTATGTATTTTTATGTTGCTTTACCAGGTGGTCTATCATAATAATGTAACCAATGTTGTACTAAAAGGTTTTACGACTCTAAAATACTATAACATTGTATTTTTCTTGGTGCTGTTTCTCATATATTGTGTTACTATTTTTGGAAATCTTTTTATTGTGATTTTATTTAATCTGAGTAAAACACTTCAGTCTCCCATGTACCTCTTCATCACCCAACTATCATTGCTTGATATAATTCTGTCTACAGATATTCTTCCCAACCTTCTTTATATCATCTTACATGATGGATGTACCATGTCTCTTGCTGGTTGTATCATCCAGTTCACCTTCTTTTCCCATGCTGAGACCTCAGAGTGTTTTCTACTGACTGTGATGTCCTATGACCGGTATTTGGCCATCTGTAAGCCTCTGCATTACAACTCTATAATGAACCAATCAAATTGCATTAAATCAGCGATTACCATTTGGTTACTGGGCTTCAAAATTACATTGGTTAATTCTATGTCTTTGTGCAGTTTATACTACTGTGGACCAAACATCATTCATCACTTCTTCTGTGACTATCTAAAAATACTGGAGCTTTCCTGCTCCGATACTTCATGGATTCACATTCAGACGTACGTAGTAGGTCTCATCTGTATTGTAACACCTTTTATGATAATTTTTATATCATATGTCTATATTGGTATAACCATCCTCAAAATGAAATCAATTACAGGAAGAAAAAAAGCCTTCACCACCTGCAGCTCTCACTTGACCGTAGTGTGCATTTTCTTTGGTACTCTGATTGCTGTGTATTTGTTTCCAACGAAAGGTCAACTAGATATTCTGAACAAGGTCCTCTCTCTCTTTTACACTGTAATGACTCCATTGCTTAATCCCATCATATACACCTACAGGAACAAGGACTTTAAAAAAGCTATTGATAAAATAAAAGCATAACCTTTTTAATTAAAAATGCAAACATGATACGTAAATAATAAATCAATTCTTCTCCGCAATTAGTCTGCTTTATGCTGTATTTCCACAAGGTTTAGGAGTGTGTCTATGGGAATGTTTGACCATTCTTTCAGAAGCGCATTTGTGAAGTCAGGCACTGGTGTTGGATGAGAAGGCCTGACTCGCAGTCTCCACTATAATTCATCCCAAAGGTGTTCTATCTGGTTAAGGTCAGGACTCTGTGTAAGCCAGTCAAGTTCCTCCACCCCAAAATCGCTCATTAACACTATATTGCCAAAAGTATTGGGCCACTCCTCCCAATCATTTGGTGGAAGGGAGATTATTGTGTGGGTTTCTTTTTTCCAGGGGGTGACTGTGGGCTGTGGTGACAAGCTGCTGCAATACAAACACTGTGACATACAGTATGTGGCTGCACTGATGGGTGCTAATAAGGCTTGTCTAACGAGGCTGCACTTCTGGGTGCTGAAGAGGCTGCACTGCTGGGTTTCAATGAGGGTACACTGATGGGTGCAGAAGAGGCTGCACTGCTGGGTTCTGATGAGGGTACACTGCATTGAGACTGCACAGATTAGCTGGCACTTATGTGCACTGAAGAGGTGGCACTGATGGGCGCTGATGAGAATCCACTGATAGAGTGGCACTGATGGGCACTGATGTGCACTGATGAGCACTAATAGGGCACTGTAATGGCACTGATGAGCACTAAAAATGCTCACGGAATTGAGGTGAAGTATGTAACAATTGTTTAGAGATAATTGAATAGACACATCATAGATCACATCATAGAATTGCCATTTTGTGTTTCCATACAGATGAAGAACTGTAGAAGTATAAGACGTATAGCATTATATACTGTATGCTTCAGAGACTCTTTCCACCATTACATTTACCTGGGTCTTTTCTAATTATTATGCCATAATTTTTAACTCAACTAATGCCAAAAAAACATTGCATTATATGTATGAAATACATGTATGTATAAATTTTTATTACGATCACAATTTAAAATACATTGTTTAACCACTTCCATACCGGGCCTATTCTGGCACTCCTCTCCTACATGTAAAAATCAGATTGTTTTTGCTAGAAAATTACTCATAACCCCCAAACATTATATATTTTGTTTTAGCAGTCATCCTAGGAAAAAAATGGCGGTCATTGCAACTTTTTATCTTGCATGGTATTTGCGCAATATTTTTTTGGGGGAAAAAACTGTTTCATGATTTAAAAAATTTAAAAACATTAAAATTAGAACAATTGTTTTTTTTTTTTCTTTTTTCAACCAGGTTTTATTGGATTGGTGATCAGTACACAGACACTATGAACAATTTGTACATTGTTTTTCCTTAAACTCTAGTAGATTGGAAATCTAGGAATGAAAACATGAAGTCAAAAATAAAGTCAGAAACCAAACAAACCCTAGCTGCTTCCCCAACTTGAAGTTTAAAGGACAAGTTGGCATTTTTGTAAAAAAAAAAAAAAAAAAATTAAAACACAAAGCACCCCACTTACCAGTATCTCTGATGCCATTAGCTTAACCCATTCTCCGTAAAAATTAGATGATGGGATAGATACTAAACGAAAAAAAAAAAATGCAACCGCCCTGGGAGTGAAGTGGTTGACATTTTTTAACCACTTTTATTTTTTTAAGCTTCCCAGTACGTCACACTCACTACACACTCAAAGTTTTCCAAAAAGATTCACAGCACTTTTACACAGATACTGAAAATAAAATACCACTACCCCCACCCTCCCAAGAAAAAATAGGAAAAAATGGTAACATCACAGATAAGTACACAATTTTTCAGAGGGAAATCCATCACCTCTGGACTTTTATTAGATGAAAAAATGGTACGCAAGACAGTATGGGTACAGAGAACAATTTAACTGTTAAGACATTAAAAAATAAAAAAAACATTGAAAACTGTGAATCAGACCAAAATGCAGGCCTTGCCTTCTGACTTAGTCTGTAAGCAAGATCAATGGGGCATAGGCCAAAATTATGTGAAATTACTTTGAACCATCTAATTACAACAAGCCATGGAATTAACCTTTAAGTGCTCCACAGCAAACACTTCACACTTGATAACATCTTTTTTAAAAAAAATAGGCTTTCCATCCAAGCCTGTATTAAAAAATAAAAACAATTTTGGAACATAAAAATGTTTTCTACAATTAAACTACTAAAAAACATGCATTTCCAAAATAGTTGATAAAAATGTTCCTCTGAATTGTACAAGGGAGGTGCAGGAACCACTGATAAAAGACTTGGAACAAGATGTAGGTTATTCAGACTTTGATTCCTCTTCATCCTTGTCGGAATGGAGCGGGTTTAGCTGGCAACTGTGCTGGCCTCCTCTTGGGCTCATCCTTGGCATCTCCAGCCTCAGAAGCGTTCACTGCTCCAACCTGCGTAGGCGGAGAAAAACCCTTTTAGCAAAATTGTTTTTTATAATGTGAAAGATGATGTTACACCGAGTAAATAGATACCCAACATGTCACACTTTGAAACTGAGCACACTCATGAAATGGCGCCAAACTTTGGTACATAAAAAAACTCCACTTAATTTTTTTTAAAGGTTACCAGTTTAGAGTTACAGAGGAAGTCTTGACGTATGTTTTGTCTAGATGACGTCGTCATATCTTGACGACGTCATCACGATGAAGCGTACATCAAGGTTCATCCCGGTCACGTGTTTACCTCTGGCCACTTCCGGCTTACTAGGTGATGGATTGCATGCCATTACAGTGCGAACATTACAGCTGTTGCACCACCCACCTGGCTGACTGTTTGTTTAACTCCTCTAGTGCCGAGGCATAGGCACTTTTTAAAATAGGAGGTCAATTGGCTTGTCTTTGTTTATATATTTTTTAATAAACAGTAATACACTATGGTCCCCCAGGTTTATTCCAGTGGCATAGTACAGCATCTAAACCATTCAAGCTTCACCTGACCTGTCTTTTTCAAACAAAAGGGTCATGGTGATCTGGTAAGTGAGCTACTTACCTTATCGAACAGGTGTCAGTTGTGTCCTCATAAAATCATTCCCATGGTGATGGTGTAAAGACCTGGAACACCTTACTTTTTTCTATGGACATTTCTTGATCTACTACCCACGCTTATTGCTGTTTTATGTCATGCACTTAATTCACTTTAAAGCTCATTATGCACTTTATTATGGTTGACTATTTACTATAATAGCACTTTATTTATACGCTGTTTAAAACCCAGTTTGAAAGATACTATAATTACTTGCACCTTACTCAGTTTACAGTTGTTGTATGCACTTTATTATTGTTTATTACGAATTGTAAGCACATATTTTTGCACTTTCTAATCATAGCGTTTAGTTTATTATTGTCTAGCGCCCCTTATTTTATATATATATATATATATATATATATATATATATATATATATATATATATATATATATATATATATATATATATATACAACCCACACATTTATTTTTATTTTGTTATATTTTTTTTTACTTTATTTTTAAATTTTTTCACTTTCTTTTACTTTTTTTGGATTACTTTTATTCATTTAAACATCCACTGTAATAGGAATCATTTGTGACAAGTCAATAAGACCCCACATCTCTCCTCAAGGCTGGAAACCACAAAATAGAAACAAATAATTCAAGATCTCATGCTTACCAGCCGAGATTGCGGCTTTTTTTTACAACCGAGGCCCAAACATAACATCGCCTGGGGCCTCCGACGGTCATAGAGATGTCAGGTGACATCTGGTCACCTGACATCTCTATGGTCATCATCCGGCAGCGGCTGATTCTTTCTCTAGGTCCCCGATGGCATGGGAGAGCCTGGAGAAGCACCGGATGGCGGCGGGAGGGGGGATGCCACTATGATCATTTTTATGGTGCACAGAATTGCCGGCTGAAAATGATGCCTGTAGCTGCACCCATTATTCAGATATTCCCACTGAGAGTCAAGGACTTTCCTTGGGCTGGAAATGGTTAAAAAAGGGATAAAGCACAGCAAAGGCTCTAAAGGTAAAAATTGTTCGCTCGACATGTTTTGAGGAAAAGGTTTACCGCTTCTTCAGGATAGTTTTTGTACATATAATGCTTTAGAGCGATTATCAATGTCAACTATAAATCAAAAGATAAGGACACACATTAATCATCATATCATATCGTACATATATCAAGATATTTGTTAAAAATAAAAATATACTGTACATATTTTGTGTAGTGGTATTCCCATCAGGTCATCATATCCAAGACACATCCTTGTACACGACCCGTGGAGGCAGTCTATCCCGGCGGGTATGGGAGCCCCACATGCAGAGGACACAGATCAAATATCTAGTCAATAGGGATGAGCTTTCGAGTTCGAGTCTAACTCATGTTCGACTCGAACATTGCCTGTTTACCGAACAGCGAACAATTTGGGGTGTTTGCGGCAAATTCGAAAAGCCGCAGAACACCCTGGAAAAGTCTATGGGAGAAATCTAAAGTGCTAATTTTAAAGGCTTATATGCAAGTTATTGTCATAAAATGACAGGTCACAGCAATAAGCTGGACCAACGTGGGCGAGCTCAAAGGGAGGAAGAGGACAGTCTCCCTGCTGTTTTTTGTCTTGCAGATCTGCGAGCCATCCGCGGGCAGCAACAGCCGCGTGATTGGCCGTCGGGAGGAGCCGCTGATTGGTCGGAGTACTGCCGAGCCTCCCGCGCTGGGAGGCTATATAAGGAACCAAGCACGGTGGCTTTTCAGTCAGCTCCAGTCAGAGGAGCAGCGTTGCACGGCTTCTGTCATGAAGCGACGTGCAACAGGAGACCGTGAGGCACTCTTATGCCGGCTGCTGGAGAAAGCAGAAGGCATGGGAGGTGAGGAGTGGCTGCGCCAGTGTTTGGAAGGGGAGAATGTTCCAGCTTCCCCTGCGCCCACTCCCTCACTGACGGACTCCGCTGCCTCCGGGAGCGGGACTAGAAAGCAGCCTATGAGGAAGAAAAAAGGCAAGAGTGCAGCTGCCTCCCCTCAGCCAGCAGGTCCGAGGAAGGCTGGCAGGCCTGTAGCAAAGGGTGCACCTCGGAAGAGGGGGTGCAGCGCTTCTCCCCCATCAGCTGTGGAGGCGAGTGAGCAGTCAATGGAAGATGGGAAAGGTATGTTACCTGCAATGTCACAGTTTGCTGTGTTAGTAGACTCCTTATCCAATGTTTAAATCAGTTCAAAGGGGCACATGCTAGTGGTGCTGGGGAATCTACACAGAGGGCACAGGTGTCTGGTGCAGGTAATGCTATACATTATGTGATTGATGAATCCTCAGGGGCACAAATGAATATTGGTACTGAGCAGAGCCCGCAGCTGCGGGGTAACACAGCTAAAAGTTATCAGTGTGCACAGGTTTCTGGTGCTGATTATGGTTTGCATCCTGACAGAGAGGTTATGGATAATTATGAGATGCATTGTACAGATGACATTAGTGCCGTGTGGCAAGATTTGGTGTATGCCTGCCAGTCAGGATACCAAAAAATTGGTGTCAGTTAAAGGTGTCAACCATCCTAACCTGGTTAATCCCGCGGTCCCTCTCAGGTTGTCAGCTGCAACGGTTGGCGAGTCCTCATTTAAGGAACCTCTTCCGTGCGTTCTGTCCCCGCTAGGTTTCCATCTGCCTAAAGCGGTTAAAGACAAGATCTGGAAGGGTGAGTTTCTGGATTTATTGTCACTACTACCCGCTTCCAAAGAATTCTTAGCTAAATCAGATAAGCAATCTGGTGACAGGTCGGAGGAGGATAGGAGGAGGGCTATTCCAAAAACATTTCAGAACTGGCTGCAAGCATTTTGCATCTATGCTGCAGTGATGGGTGAACGGTTTCCGGAAAAATGTTCGACATAATAGCCGAAGCTTTTCGTCATTTTGGCGGATGAGCTTGGTTCGCGTACGATGAGAACTTCCGTCAGAAGCTGGCGGTCCACCCTTCACTTCATTGGGGTTCAAAGGACGTGGGCTTGTGGCTCAACCTGATGTTGCCCACTAAACCACAGTTCGCGGCTAGGCCGTTATCCAACCCGGCACAGACTACCCTGCGTAAAGGTTTTTGCTTCGCCTTTAATGAAGGCCAGTGCAAATATCTGGCGAATTGCAGGTATAGACATGAGTGCTCCTACTGCAACGGTACACACCCAGCATGTAGGTGTTTTCGCAAGTCATCTGCAACCACTTACCAGTCATTGCATGGAAAGGGCATCGACACCAGTGAGCCTAATAAGAATGCGCCCGTGGTTAGAGCTTTACCCAGACCACAGGAGGGGGGCTCTCTTAATTAACGGTTTCAGGGACGGTTTTTTAGTGCCTTCCTTCCAAGGGTCAGGCTGTAAAATGTTTTCTAATTTACTTTCAGTTCGCACGCATGAGAGTGTGGTGCAAGAGAAAATTGCCAAGGAATTGGCAGATGGCAGGATTGCCGGCCCCTTCTCGGTCCCCCCATTTTCTAATTTCCGTTTGTCCCCGCTAGGGATAGTCCCTAAGAAGGAAGCTGGTACTTACAGAATGATTCACCATCTATCGTACCCTCCAAAATCCTCGTTGAATGACGAGGTGGCGGATGTTGTTGCCCCAGTTTGCTACTCATCTTTTGACGAAGCCCTGGTCATGCTGCGACAAATGGGACAGGGTTCCTTGATGGCGAAAGCGGATATCAAGTCGGCTTTTCGCCTTCTCTCGGTACATCCGCAAGGGTTTAATTCACTAGGTTTTCATTTCCAAGGCAAATATTTCTTTGACAAGTGCATGCCCATGGGGTTCTCCCTATCCTGTTTCTATTTCGAGGTTTTCTCCACCTTCCTACACTGGGTCTTGTCCAAGAAATTCCCTCATGGGGCTTCCCTCCACTATTTGGATGATTACCTTTTCATCGGGACTAAGGGAACTGACGAATGCTTGGAGGCCTTGCAGGTGTTCTGTGAAATTTGCAAGGATTTTGGTGTGCCCCTGGCACACGAGAAGACTTGTTTTCCTGCCACGTCAATAGAATTCCTGGGCATAATGATAGATTCTGTGAACATGGAGTTTAGGCTACCTGATCAGAAATTACAAAAGATGAGGTTATTGATTGATTCTTTCCTGTCTAGGAAGAAAGTTCTTCTGAAAGAAGCCCAGTCTCTCCTGGGGCTGTTTGCCTTTGCAGCCAGAGTCATTCCTATGGCCAGAGTGTTCTCCCGCAGATTTTCCTTGTCCATTCGGGGTAATCCACATGCGCATATCCGTTTGTCCAAAAGCATTAAAGAGGATCTTAGGATTTGGGATGCTTTTTTAAGCAATTTCAATGGTGCCACAGTGTGGCAACAGGATTTTGAAACAAGCAGTCAGTTAGAATTTTTACGGACTCCGCGGGTTCAGTGGGCTTTGGTGCCTTTCTGAATGGACGCTGGTGCGCTGCCAGGTGGCACGAAGGTTGGTTACATGAAGAAATTCTGCAGAATTTAGTTCTCTTGGAACTATTTCCGGTCATAGTAGCGGTGGTAATTTGGAAGGACTCCTTTTCAAACAAAAGAATACTTGTGCACACGGATAATAAGGGTGTCTTCTTTGCAGTGAACTCGTTATCTTCCAAGTCTGTACCGGTGCTTAAATTATTGCGGTTTTTAGTATTACACTGTATGCATTTTAATATATGGTTAAAAGCTGAACATATAGCAGGCATACATAATAACATCGCCGATGCCTTATCTCGTTTACAGCTGAAAAAAATTTGGGAGTTGGCGCCAACGGCAGATCAGCAGGGGACCCCTTGCCCAGATTTCCTCTGGGGCTTAATATGGGATTAATCCTCCTCAATCTTAAGAATTCGGTATCAAGCAAGACTTGGCTAGACTACACGGGTTCATGGTCAAGATGGTGTTCCTTTTGTCATGCAGGCGGTGTGGATCCTTTGAATGTCACTTCGTATGTAGCGCTAACCTTTTTATCTTCCATTATACAGTCAGGCCTGAGTCCAGCATCAGTAAGCAAGATATTAGCTGGAGTTTCTTTCTTTTTGAAATTTGCAGGCCTGCCGGCTTTAAATTCCTTTTTTCAGGTGTCACAAGTTCTTAAAGGTTTTAGAAGATCCAGGCCTTCTATCGACGTTAGGCGTCCCATCTCGGTCTCGTTGTTGGTAGATCTCCTTGGTGCCCTCGACAAGGTATGTGCTTCCAAGTTTGAGTCTCTTCTGTTTAAGGCGGCTTTTTCGGTTGCCTTCTTTGGAGCTCTCAGAGTTGGTGAGTTTACTGCCGCTAACAAAAGTTCCTTGTCTTTCCTTAGAGCGGATCACGTATGTGTTAAAGAAGATTGTTTGTTTCTTTTCCTGTGTAGGTCCAAGACGTTCCCAATCGGTAGAGGTCGGTGGTTCTCGTTATCCAGTTCTCCTATCGGAGCTTTGTGCCCGGTGCAGCTCGTTAGAGAATACATGCTCGTTAGGCCTTCTGCAACAGCTTCTTTCTTTGTCCATAATGATTTGTCCCCTTTAACTAGGTTCCAATTTTCGGCGGTTTTCTCCTCTTGTCTCAAGCAGTTGAAGTTATCCGGTTTTCGTTTTTCGTCCCACTCATTTAGAATTGGGGCGGCCACCACAGCAAGCTCCCTTGGCCTTTCAGAGGATAGGTTAAAACATATTGGTCGATGGGATAGTTCCAGATATAAGTTGTATGTGCGTCCGGAACTGTTAATATTGTACATTTTTCTCTTTCAGATCAATCCAGGAAAGTGGTGTGGATTATAGGCCACTCATACGTGTTTTGGGCCGCCAAGCATTCGGAGTCCAGATCCTATTCAACCAATCTAGGTCTCGACTCTAATTCCTTTTTAGTTCTATGGTCAGGTGTTAGGGGCCTTCGTTGGCTCCAGGTCAGGGATCATTTGTCCTATTTGTCTACTATTTGGCCTGCCCCTCAAATTTTAGTTGTGCATGCTGGCGCTAATGACCTTGGCAAATTCGGTACATGGGACCTTTTGTGCGAAATGAAGAGGGATCTTAATTTGATAAAGCTTATGTTTCCCTCTTCGGTTTTGGCATTTTCAGAGATGATTCCTAGGTTGCTGTGGTCTCCTCTTAGTGGTCTGTTCTATTTGGACAAAATTCGGAGGAGACTAAATAGAACTATTCACAGTTTTCTGACTACGGCTGGCGGAGTGTCCTTCCGCCATTCGGAGTTAGAGGGTTTTATCCCAGGTCTGTTTAGAAATGATAAGGTGCAGCCACGGTGTTGGGGGGGCCTCAACCGGCTGATGCTCTGCGGGTCTCGGCCGGTGGGGAGTAGTCGTCCAGCTTTGCTGGATGGACACCATTTAATTCCTGTTAAAACATATCTTAGCCAAGATGGCTTATTTATTTATTTATTTATTATTTTAATAATTTTGTAACCCCCCGTTTATGGATAACACCGTGGCCGATTTATACCAATTAATAAAGGTGTTGGATTATATTTTGTGTTGTGTTTTTATTTTACATACCTTTGTGCTAGCCCATGACAGGTCACAGCAATAAGCTGGACCAACGTGGGCGAGCTCAAAGGGAGGAAGAGGACAGTCTCCCTGCTGTTTTTTGTCTTGCAGATCTGCGAGCCATCTGCGGGCAGCAACAGCCGCGTGATTGGCCGTCGGGAGGAGCCGCTGATTGGTCGGAGTACTGCCGAGCCTCCCGCGCTGGGAGGCTATATAAGGAACCAAGCACGGTGGCTTTTCAGTCAGCTCCAGTCAGAGGAGCAGCGCCCACCCTCCCGCCCCTATTTTCTGTCCAAAGTCACAAGGTTATCCGAATAGGGGAGTAGTCGTCCAGCTTTGCTGGATGGACACCATTTAATTCCTGTTAAAACATATCTTAGCCAAGATGGCTTATTTATTTATTTATTTATTTATTTATTATTTTAATAATTTTGTAACCCCCCGTTTATGGATAACACCGTGGCCGATTTATACCAATTAATAAAGGTGTTGGATTATATTTTGTGTTGTGTTTTTATTTTACATACCTTTGTGCTAGCCCAAGTGTTTGGGGACCTGGGACCTGCCCCAGGGGACATGTATCAATGCAAAAAAAGTTTTTACAAAAATGGCAGTTTTTTCGGGAGCATTGATTTTAATAGTGCTTAAAGTGAAACAATAAAAGTAAAATATTATTTTGAATTCCATACCTAGGGGGTGTGTAAAGTATGCCTGTAAAGCAGCACTTGTTTCCCGTGCTGAAGGATAAAAAGTAATTTAACCACTTCCCGACCGCCTTATGACTATATACGGCGGCACTTTAAAGATGGATATCTCAGTAATGGCAGCAGCTGCTGCCACAACCAAGATATCCATCTTTAGTGTGAGCGGTCCTGTAAAAGATAACGGTGTTCTCCATGGCGGATTCGCCGCAAGATCACCGTTATCGGCGGCGAGAGAGGAAGAGGACCTGTCATGCTTTTTTATATTATATAAGGGATGTTTACATTCCTTGTAATAGGAATAAAAGTGATCATTTTTTTTCCAGTGTAAAAAGTAATAAAATAAATAAAAATAAATAAGAAAAAAAAATAAAAATGTTTTAAAGCGCCCCGTCCCGACGAGCTCGTGCGCAGAAGCGAACGCATACGTGAGTAGCGTCCGCATATGAAAACAGTGTTCAAACCACACATGTGAGGTATTGCCGCGATTTTTAGAGCGAGAGCAATAATTCCAGCCCTAGACCCCCTCTGTAGCTCAAAAAATTTAACCTATAGAATTTTTTAAACGTCACCTATCGAGATTTTTAACGGTAAAAGTTTGACGCCATGCCACGAGCGGGCGCAAATTTTTAAGCGTGACATGTTGGGTATCATTTTACTCGTCGTAACATTATTTTTTACAATATATAAAAAAATTGGGCCAAATTTATTGCTGTCTTATTTTTTTATTCAAATAAGTTTTTTTTTCCCAAAAATGTGCGCTTGTAAGACCGCTGCGCAAATATGGTGTGACAAAAAGTATTCCATTTTATTCTCTAGGGTGTTAGAAAAAAAATATATATAATGTTTGGGGTTTTTAAGTAATTTTCTAGCAAAAAAAACTGTTTTAGTCTTGTAAACACCAAATCTGAAATACACCCACGGTACTGAAGTGGTTAAAATCACTGCTCCTGAAAAAACTGCCATTTTTAAAACTTTTTAGGACAATAACTTGCATATTAGCCTTTAAAATTAGCACTTTAGATTTCAAACGTTTGAGTCCCATAGACTTTAATGGGGTTCTAAAGTTCACACAAACTATTGGTCTGTTCGCAGGATCTGGTGCGAACCGAACGGGGGGGGGGGGGGGGGGGTGGTCGGCTCATCCCTACTAGTCAAGAAGTAAATTGAAAAAAAATTGATTGAAAATAATACTAAGCCAGCAAACTAGACTGATGGAGCCACAAAATGCTCAACATACCATTACAATCACTGCATAGCTCTGAGCAAGGGGCCTCTACGATATTCCAAAAACACACAGCCGCAGCACACTGCAATGGTAAAAAAAAATATAGAAGATACTCCAGCCCAAACCATATAAGAAACTTACAAAAAAAGGGAAAACAGCACAAAATGATTTTTGTATTTAATGTCTTTATTTATGCTTGAGAATAAAAACAATTTAAAAATATATTCAATATTTAGTCAAGCAAAGATAAAATATTGCATATTCATTAAGGCCCAACTGAACTTTCTCTTTAAAGCAGCTACGTGTAAAAACATGTCCAATGCCTGATTCTCAAAGCAAAAATATATGGAAAGCAGGACTTTTGAGGCACCACAAACAACATAATATCCTTTTTATATAAAATTACATTATTTGTACAAAAATTTAAAAGCTATCACTAAAAAAGAAAAATCCTAAATAAAATTAGAACAAAACCGAAAATTACATATACTATATATGAGAGATACAGAGGAAGGAAGGAGAGACAAAAAAAAACACCCCTTAATAACAACACTTTAACACTCCAATAGTGGTTGTGACAGGTATTTGTCAGGTCGACGCGTTTCTTGAATTTTAAAACTGTCGGGGTGTGCATTGTTGTTTGCCGCCCCCCCCAAAAAAATGTAAGTGATTTCCTTATGCCCAATTGAAAAACTACAAATCCAAACCACCGGTGTACACCGCAGATACAGCCTAATACTATAAAGACTTTTATTCATTAGACATTCATCCAAATTTTTGGGTATTTTTGTTATCGTTTTAACAAATGAAAACCAATGTGCAGAATCCAAAATCCGAAAGATCTGACATAAAAATGCTTTATTTATGTTTCCGTTGCTACAACAGTTCGATATAGATAGGAGATTCGACATGATGCTGACAATAGCGATCTGTGTCTATCGAACCTGTGGTCGAATGTGCCTAACTCTATTAGTCCAAGCTTATTTTACATAGAGAGGAAAGATTTGACATTATAGAGACAGTGTTGGGGTAGACCATTCAACATGAACGACGAAGATTCAACGAAGTAGAGAAAAACATGCAAATGTCGAATCTGTCATTGAAGGCTTATGGTGTCTGTCGAAAGTTCTAAGAATATTCGACAAGCAGCTAAACTGTACAACACTGCAATTTCCGGTCAAATGCTCGGCCCATAGGCTATAGAAGAATTTGAAAGATAGCTGACTAGTAATAATAATGAATAAATATAATTATTACTAGTGTCATACAACATTAGAATTCTTCTATAGCTTGTAGGCAGAACATTCGACCGGAAATGTATGATTGTGGTGTCGTACAGTTTAGCTGCTCTGTTGAATCTTTTTAGAATATTTGACGGACGCCATAAACCTTCATTTGACAGATTCGACCTTAATTAATTCAGATTTTCGGACGAATGCATTTCATAACGAAACAAAATAAATAAAAACGAATTGGTAACTAACGAATTAGTAATTAAATAAATGTATTTTTCGGACGAAAACGTAATTCCGAAACAAAATATTTCAGTGTGCACATGTCTATTATTCATAAAGACATGTCTTATTTATGAGAAATAGTTACAATTTGGCTGAATAGTTATATATGATAAACGGTTCTTAACAAAATTAAATAAGTAATTGAACAAAAAAAAAATAAAACATTTGTTGTGCCTTCCACTGGGAAAATTGGATTTTCTTCTGATAACAACCTAAAATATTACATATTTGTATTCTATTATTAGGGGGCCTATCACAATAACGTAACCTATATTGTACTAACAGGTTTTCCAAATTTAAAATACATAAAAATTCTATTTTTCTTGTTGCTATTTTTTATATATTGTGTTACTACGTCTGGAAATCTTTTCATTGTGGTTTTATATCATCTGAGTAAAACACTTCAGTCTCCCATGTACCTCTTCATCACCCAACTATCATTGTTTGATATAATTCTATCTACAAATATTCTTCCCAACCTTCTTTATATCATCTTACATGATGGATGTACCATGTCTTTTGCTGGATGTATTACCCAATGCTCTTTCTTTGCCCATGCTGAGACCTCAGAGTGTTTTCTACTGACTGTGATGTCATATGACCGGTATTTGGCCATCTGTAAGCCTCTGCATTACAACTCTATAATGAGCCAATCAATTTGCATAAAATCAGTGATTATCATTTGGGTACTGGGCCTTAAAATGGCATTGGTTACTGCTATATCTTTGTGCAGTCTTTACTATTGTGGACCGACCATCACTCATCACTTCTTCTGTGACTATCTAAAAAAAAATTGAGCTTTCCTGCTCTGATACTTCATGGATTCACATTCAGACCTATCTTGTAGGTCTCATTTGTGCCATAGTACCTTTTATGATAATTGATATATCATATATCTATATTGTTATAACCATCCTCAAAATGAAATCAATTACAGGAAGAAAGAAAGCCTTCACCACTAGGGATGTGCCAAACACCCCCCTGTTCGGTTCGCACCAGAACTAGCGAACACACCAAATGTTCATGTGAAATTTAGAACCCTGTTGAAGTCTACGGGACTCGAACAACAAATCTCAAGTGCTAATTTTAAAGGCTAATATGCAATTTATTGTCATAAAAAGTGTATGGGGACCTGGGTCCTGCCCCAGGGGACATGTATCAATGCAAAAAAAGTTTTAAAAACAGCAGTTTTTTCAGGAGCAGTGAATTTTACAATGCTAAAAGTGAAACAATAAAAGTGAAATATATCTTTAAATTTCGTACCTAGGGGGGGGGGTGTAATGTAAGCATGTGAAAAGTGCATGTTTACAGTACTTAGAACTGTCCCTGCACAAAGTGTAATTTCTGAAAGAAAAAAAGTCATTTAAAACCGGACTTGCGGCTATAATGAATTGTCGGCTCCCGGAAATTCAGAGAGGATTCATTCATTAAAAAAAAAGCATGGGGGTCCCCCCAAATTCAATTACCAGGCCCTTCAGGTCTGGTATGGATATTAAGGGGAACCCAGACGTCAATTTAAAAAAAAATAACAATGTGGGGTTCCCCCCAAATATCCATTCCAGACCCTTCAGGTCTGGTGTGGATTTTAAGGGGAACTCCACCCTAATTTTTTTTAAAAAATGGCATGGAGTTCCCCCAAAAATCCACACCAGACCCCTTATCCGAGCATGTTAACCTGGCCGGCCACAGAAAAGAGGGGGGACAGAGTGCGCCCCCCCTCTCCTGAACCGTACCAGTCCACATGCCCTCAACATGGGGAGGATGTCCCCATGTTGATGGAGACAAGGGCCTCATCCCCACAACCCATGCCGGTGCTCTGGATCTGGTCTGGTGTGGATTTTTGGGGGAACTCCACGCCATTTAAAAATAAAAATTGGGGTGGAGTTCCCCTTAAAATCCACACCAGACCTGTAGGGTCTGGAATGGATATTTGGGGGGAACCCAACTTCTTTTTTTTATTTATTTTTTATTTGAAGGTGGGGTTCCCCTTAATATCCATACCAGACCTGAAGGGCCTGGTAATTGAATTTGGGGGGACCCCCACGCTATTTTTTTTTATTTATGAATGAATCCTCTCTGAATTTCCGGGAGCCCATAATTCATTATAGCCGCAAGTCCGGTTTTAAATGACTTTATTTCTTTCAGAAATGACACTTTGTGCAGTGACAGTTCTAAGTACTGGAAACATGCGCTATTTCACATGCTAACTTTACACCCCCCCGGTACGAAATTTAAAGGAATATTTTACTTTTATTGTTTCACTCTAAGCATTATTAAATTCACTGCTCCCGAAAAAACTGCAGTTTTTAAAACTTTTTTTGCATTGATACATGTCCCCTGGGGCAGGACCCAGGTCCCCACACACTTTTTAGGACAATAACTTGCATATTAGCCTTTAAAATTAGTACTTTAGATTTCTCCCATAGACTTTAACAGGGTGTTCCGCGGCTTTTCGAATGTGCCGCGAACACCTCAAATTGTTCGTTGTTCGCCGAACTCGAAGTTCATCCCTACTAAGGATTTGTGGTATTCCAGAGTCAGTCACCGAATTGATGCCAGCAGGTTCCAAACTGTTCCACAATCTCCTCCCTGAATTACCTCCATCCTCATTTGTGTGTGAAAGAATTCATAGGGCCCTGCGTCCCAAACCTCCTCCAGGCAAACCCTCACGCGACATCATCCTATGCATGAAAGATTTCATCACTAAAGAAAGCATTTTAAGAGCATCTAGATATATGCAGAATATTGATTTGAATGGCACCAAGATTCAGATATTTCCAGACATCTCACAAGCTACACTGGAAAGGAGATGCAAAATGAAGGAGATAACTTCGGTATTACAATCAGCTTATATTAGATACCGGTGGGGTTTTCCATTTAAGTTAACAGTGCCACACAATGGCACCACCTACGCAGTCTACAACATCTCAGAGGGTAAGGATCTCCTAATGAAGTTGGGTCTTTTGGATCCGGGTGCGGTTGCAAGACCTCCTGCCACTCCTCACACTTCACCTATCTGGACCACCCCAGCCACGTGTCGTGATCAAAGAAGATGGCGACCATCATTCAGAAATTTGGACACATATAGATAAAGCTGACTCATAATTGCAACCAAACGTTTGCCCTTCTTCTTTTGGAAGAACTTTATTTTTTCCCTTTTTTTTTCTCAGGGTTCAAAGTACTGTTTTTTACAGTTCTGAAAACGTGCACGTTTTGAGGTTTGATTGTCTGTGCATAGTAAACAGCTTTTCTACACCTTTAAAATGTATCGGGTTGGTATACCATAGTTCCTTCTATACGAACTTATACATTTAACATTTTTCTTTTTCCTCTTTTATGTTGTTTTGTCTACTGTTTTTTTTCAAGATATGTTAGTTGATCCTGATCAGACAGGCTTTATTCCAAACAGACAAATAACAGACAACATACGACTGACCACAAATATTATTCAAGACTCCAACGTACATTCTAAATCCACACTGCTACTTAGTCTTGATAGACACAAAGCTTTCGACAGCGTATGGTGGTCATATTTTGACACTCTACTCCGCAAATATGGCATCAACAATGAATTCCTACATGGCTTTAAGGCTCTCTATCACAACCCACAAACACGCATCAAACTCCCAGGCAATAACTCTGACTTTTTTCCCCTGTTTCTCCTCTACTCTTCGCCCTCGCAATAGAGCCCCTTGCCTGCGCCATCAGAAACAATACAGACATTAAAGGATACTTTAAAAGATCTAAAGAATACAAGCTGAGTCTCTATGCGGATGACGTCCTTCTGTTTATAACTGACCCTCTTACCTCCCTACCCAATCTAACTAAAATCCTGGACATCTTCCATGACCTGACAGGTCTGGGTGTAAATTTATCTAAGTGTTTGGCCTTACCAATTAACATTCCCCCAGCTGTAATATCTTCACTTACAGACGAATTCTCATTCAACTGGCACACCAGGGAGAAAGCCTTGCATTACTGTGTGGAGTTACAGACAGAAGAACAGGAATTGAGGATTTCTCAGAAGAAAAAGGGACATTTAAAAGCAAAATGGAAGGATGAGGTAGAGAGAGAAAATAACTGCTCAGAAGTCTTCATAGAACCTCCTCACTGCAACAAAACCATGGGTGCCGGCAATGCAATAGTGATGCAAAAATACGAAGGAAACTTGGACAGCCGCACTCCAAAAATTTTCTTTTAATTAAAATGGATCACAAAATAAACATGTCACAGCAAAAAAATTGGAACAAAAGCTAACGTTTCGCACCGTAGCTTCAGTGCTTAGTCATAGCTGGTACCTTTAAGCTCTATTTGTTGGAAAACAATTATAAAAATGTCATTTGGGTACAGTGTTGCATGACGGCACAGTTGTCATTCAACGTGTGGTAGCGCTGAAAGCTGAAAATTGGCCTGGGAAGGAAGGGGTGAAAGTGCCTGGTATTCAAGTGGTTAAGAAGTGGCTTAAAAACACTACAAACTGTCTATAACATTACAAAACAAATCCAGTTGAATATTACTAACAAATACTAGCTTTATCAATGTTGCGGACTTGAAACTTGACTGCTAGATTGCCCCCACAGGAATTCCAGAAGTACAAATTGACTCGCACACAAGATGAGATCAAAAGATACTTGTTTAATATGGCTGATCGGCTGTTGTTTTACAATACATTCAGGGCTTGATTACAGAGGAACAGAATAACAATTCTAATAATAAGTGTTTATCTCCATATGACTCTGCAATTCTCATTATATTCTCTGTGAGCGAGGTACAAATCAAAATGTCATGTCAAAGTGTTCCCAAAGTATACAACTAGTCTAAACATATCTCGCAACAAAACATGTTCTAAGCAGGGCTGGTGCAAGCATTTTTGACACCCTAGGTGAAACCTAATTTAGCTTCCCCCATCGGCTCCACCCCTGACACCACCCCCTTTGCCCTACCCATGTGACAGGAGATGGCACTATACAGAAAGCATTGGCTCTGTTTCCTCTAGCACTGGCTCCAGTGCTGCGATACACCTCTAATTACACTACCGGTTGGACAGAGCAGCTGCTTGGGACTGAGTTATTGCCTTGTTTCCACTGAGCAGATCGGTTTGGTACGGTACGCTATTTTGAGTGTTTCCATTATGAAAACGGGCCCAAACAACCGAACCCTACCACAGCATTCTGGGTTCTGCTTCAGATGTGGGGCCATAGAAAATGGTACGGTGCGGAGCGGAGCTACAATACATTCCACTGATTGGCGGACACGCTAGGCATTTTTCTAAACCATGTATGGCCCCTGACGATTCGACTTGCAGTGGAAATGCTCACCTGAATAGGCCGAACCATTCTAACCCTTCCAAACTGTACCGACCCGAACTGTTCCGCTCAGTGGAAACGAGGCATTAGTTACGTGCTGCAGCCTGGAGAGCAGTTGCCTAGTTTGCCTAGTGGCAGCATCGGCCCTGGTTCAGTCAAACTCAGATAATAGGAAAGTAATAGGAATAACATGGACATTTACAGAATACAGACAGCAGAAACATTATTAACCCTTCAATTTCCTCTTTTATCATGCATATGATAATTTTCTCTGCATTATTTTGGTAATAAACTTGCCCGGGCTTTATCATCAGCCTTGTGCCGATACAAAAATTAAACATTGTGTATGTATGCAGCCTGAAAAGGGCAAATGAGTATCCACTTCCGTGAAGTTTACTTCTACTTCTGTTGCCAAGCATACCTGCTGCGGGCCTACTTCTATAAACACATTATAACCCAGTGGACATAAAGTCCAAGTACACATGTTAACATCTGGCCTTGATAATAGACAGGGTTCAAACACAGGAGACCTATGTGTACAAATGAGACCCTTGTCAGCTTTCTGACAGTCACCCAAGCTATAAGTGTTGTTTAAACCCACAGCTATATAAGATCCATCATAATTTGGTTCCCACCATGCAACGATATCAGTGATTACATCTGGTATAGGGATAGGGAGAGTAAATAATTTACACATAATGATTTCATAATCCTTAGGGATGAATACCTTATAATGTCCTATACAATAACAAATAAATATGTTGCTAAATATCTTGTGTGTGGCACACTGGGGGTTATTTACTAAAGGCAAATCCACTTTGCACTATAGGTGCAAACTACAAGTACAAAGTGCACTTGAAATTGCACTGAAAGTGCACTTGGAAGTGCAGTTGCTGTAGATCCGAGGAGGAGATGCAAGGAAAATAAAAAACAGCATTTTAGCTTGCACATGATTGGATAATGAAATCAGCAGAGCTTCCCCTTATTTCAGATCTACACCTAAGATTTACACGCAATTTTAAGTGCACTTTGCACTTGTAGTGCAAAGTGGATTTGCCTCTCGTGAATAACCCCCATTGTGTCCTGCGGAAAAGACATTACCCAATAATCCACAGGACTCTGACAGTTTCCAAAACCAATACCATTCAGGATTCCAAGAGTGGCGTGTGTCACACCAGGCTCTTTTATTTCTGTTATGTGAAACTAGGATTCTACATGGGGTGTAACTTGTTAATAGTGTTATGTGCAACAGTGTGAGTTATGGGCAATTTTGACTCATTCATTCTGTAAATGTCCTCAAAACACACAGACCTAAATGGGCCCAAAACCTAATGTATTTTCCACAGGACATACATACAGTTTGTTATGATCCATGTTGGCAGAAATACCGCCAGGATCAGGAGGCTTAACTTTATTTGGTTGCTTTATCATGACCACATTTCCTGGTTGGAAAGGGAGTGTTGATTCCTGTAAAGAGACAAATAGATCACTATAGATGCCATTCAAAGTCTAAATTAATTTTCTACAATACTTTTCTTGAATCAATTTCAAATTATGGAAACAGGGGGGCCTTTTGCCCAGGGTGTAAGAAATGGTCTCCCCATAATCACTTCAAACGGTGATAGCTCAGTTGTTTTCAGCAGATGTCATTCTTGCTTCCCACTAGTATTGCTGCCAGCACAATTTCCCATTTGGCAAATTTGCCTCCAGCAACCTTCCTAATCTTGTCCCCAATTGTTCCTATTTATTCCTTCCACCATACCATAACTTTGTGGGTGGCAAGGAATGTGGTACTCCTGTTCAATCTGTCATTGACTTACAAGTTCCTGACATACCTTAGAAATGAAAGCTGGCTCATTGTCTGAATTGATCTACAATGGACAGTCCCATCTTGTTAGGATTTCTCTTACTAATATCTTTAATAGGGATGAGCTTCGAATTCGAGTCGAACTCATGTTCAACTCGAACATTGCCTGTTCGCCTATTCGACGAACAACGAAAAATTAGGGGTGTTCGCGGCAAATTCGAAAAGCCGCGGAACACCTTGTTAAAGTCTATGGGAGAAATCTAAAGTGCTAATTTTAAAGGCTAATATGCAATTTATTGTCCTAAAAAGTGTTTGGAGACCTGGGTCCTGCCCCAGGGGACATGTATCAATGCAAAAAAAAGTTTTAAAAACAGACGTTTTTTCGGGAGCAGTGATTTTAATAATGCTAAAAGTGAAACAATAAAAGTGAAATATTACTTTACATTTCGTACCTAGGGGGTGTAAAGTTAGCATGTGAAATAGCACATGTTTCCCGTACATAGAACTGTCCCTGCACAAAGTGTAATTTCTGAAAGAAAAAAAGTAATTTAAAACTGACTTGCGGCTATAATGAATTGTCGGCTCTGGCAATTCAGAGAAAATTCATTCATAAAAAAAAAAATTGCGTGGGGGTCCCCCCAAATTCCATTACCAGGCCCTTCAGGTCTGGAATGGATATTAAGGGGAACCCTGCTGTCAATTTTTTTAAAAAATGACGTGGGGTTCCCCCCAAATATCCATTCCAGACCCTTCAGGTCTGGTGTGGATTTTAAGGGGAACTCCACCCCAAATATAAAAAAAATGGCGTGGAGTTCACCCAAAAATTCACACCAGACCCCTTATCCGAGAACGTTAACCTGGCCGGCCGCAGAAAAGAGGGGGGACAGAGTGCGCCCCCCCTCTCCTGAACCGTACCAGGCCACATGCCCTCAACATGGGGAGGATGTCCCCATGTTGATGGGGACAAGGGCCTCATCCCCACAACCCTTGCCCGGTGGTTGTGGGGGTCTGCGGGTGGGGGGCTTATCAGAATCTGGAAGACCCCTTTAACAAAGGGGACCCCCAGATCCTGCCCCCCCTATGTGAATTGGTAATGGGGTACATTATACCCCTACCAGTTCACGAAGGAAGTGTAAATAGTTGGAAAAAACACACACACACACCGTAGAAAAAAGTCCTTTATTAATAAAAAATTAAATAAAAAAATCCAGCGGTGGTAATCTACTCGGTTCCAGCTCCCTGCTCCAACATTGTCGGTATCCAGCGACGGGCGGGTGATCTCCGGTCCAGCGATGAGAAGATCCACGCCGACCTCCTCTCTCCACTGGACAAAGCCCAGTGAATGACGCGGCTGAAGCTGTGACATTTCTTATATAGGGGAGGCGGGGCCACCCGTCACTTGACCCCGCCCCCTCTGACGCCCCCTTTGCTACGTCACTGGGGAAGCCGACAATTCATTAAAGCCGCAAGTCCGGTTTTAAAATATATTTTTTCCTTTCAGAAATTACACTTTGTGCAGGGACAGTTCTATGAACGGGAAACATGCGCTATTTCACATGCTAACTTTACACTCCCCCAGGTACAAAATTTAAAGTAATATTTCACTTTTATTGTTTTACTTTTAGAATGATTAAATTCACTGCTCCCGAAAAAATGGCAGTTTTTAAAACTTCTTTTTGCATTGATACATGTCCCCTGGGACAGGACCCAGGTCCCCAAACACTTTTTAGGACAATAATTTGCATATTAGCCTTTAAAATTAGCACTTTAGATTTCAAATGTTCGAGTCCCATAGACTTTAATAGGGTTCTAAAGTTCACACGGACATTTGATGTGGTTGCAAGTTCTGGTGCGAACCGAACAGGGGGTTGTTTGGCTCATCCCTAATCTTTACCATTATTTTAGCATCTTCCCTATTACAGGTGAAGAATTCACTTCCAGTTACTTTAGAAAAAAACATCTACAACGACTAACAAATATTTCAAATTACAAATGCTCATGTTGTACATAATACAAAACATTGATTGTCCAAAGCATGCAGGTTATATTGAATGCTTGGCCAATCATCAGCCAGCAATGCACTACAATGGCACAATGCATTATGGGCCGTGACGCGCAACTCGAATTTGGCACAAACGGTCCATAAAGTTTGATCTTCGTTGAAATGATCGAACAGCCGATGTTCAAGTCAAACTCATGTTCAACTCGAACTCGAAGCTCATCCCTAATCAGGATAGACAAGCCAAAACAAATTCCCATTTTTGAAGACAACCAGGGATGTATAAAGCTTACGCAAACAGAAAGGGTCAATCCTAGGACCAAACACATCAACGTCAAGTATCACCTACTGAGGGACAATCAAGATCAAGGTGTTATTGACATTCAATACTGCCCGTCAGAGGAGATGACTGCTGATGCTCTCACGAAGTCTTTGTTGAAGGAACGTCATCGTTATTTTCAGAAGAAGCTAAATATAATTTGACAAAACACTTGCTGTTGAGAAGGGATGTTGGAAAAGCAACAGCAATCTGCTTATATACTGTGACTGTGTATATGCATTTTAGCTGTCTATGCCAGCAGGTGGCACTGTAGTATTATAGTTTATAGTGCATGTATTTTCTGATATAACAGGATGTATTGTCGATCTATGCTCTATATACTTGTTTGTATTTATGCTCCTTGTCCTTTTCCATTCTGTAAGATAGGTTCTGCCATTCTTCATAAAAGTAACGCCATTTGCTATATCCAAGAAGCTTCTAGCACATGATTTCAATACTCTGACAATACTAACAAAATAATAACTCATAGCAAAAAATCCTACATTCCATATCTATATAAGAAATATAAATATTAAAATATGGTACAGTAAATGACCAAAATTTCCCTTTGTAGTTTATGTTCAATTTGTTTACAATCTTCAGAGACAATAGTAGAAAATAGGTGAGTGGATAACATCTGTAACAATAAACATGATGTCCCCTACTGCTTTCAATTTAAGATAAGTAAAGAATGTGTGTCAGGAGAAACAGGAGTCTAAAAAAAGAATTCCTAAAAGATTATTAGCAATCAGGTAAATTAGCCATGCAAAAAAAAACTGCCAACCAAGGAGGAGTAAATGTATAAAAGGTCTTCAGATCCACTCAGTAAATAACAGAGACTAATATGTCACTGTAAGTGGTATATTATTTCCACTAAAATATATGATGGCTGATCTGACACTGTTTGCCGGGGATTTTCAAAGTAAACAAATACATCCAGACGTCATCTCTAAAAATGCTCACGGAATTGAGGTGAATTATGTAACATGTTTAGAGATAAATGAAAACATAGACAATTGCTGTTTTCTGTTTCCATACAGATGAAGAACAGTAGAAGTATAAGATGTATAGCATTATATAATGTTTTAGAATGGTATATATCTTGCGCCACAGAAAAATTAGTAATCACAGTGTATAAATATATAAATGTGAACAAAATAATAATCAGAGCAGCTCCCCAAAATTCAGTGACCTGAAGAATACAGTGAAATTGGAGGGTGAGGGGGCGCTAGTTGTGCTAAATCAGAAAGTGAAAATCATAAATAATGAATAAGTGGAAATCGTCAATAGAAAACTGACAATAATATATGGTGTTCACCAATAAATGGTCCATGCATAAATCCAGCAATATATATAAAAAAATGTGCAAAATTTTTTTTGCCGTGATTCGATCACTAAAAAATCCTCAGTGTTGCGTGGTAAATAATTATATGAAGTTGCGTGATGAGAGTAGGTCATCAAAGTAAAGAATCCACCTTCACCATAAGAACTAGCATTTCACCTGAAATCAGGAAGCGCTTCCTGATGACGTAATATACGAAACGTACGTCGAGGTGCAAACTGGTCACGCACAGTCACGTTTCTTCCGGGTCAGCTGGTCATCGGTGGTGGAACGCGTGCCAGACTTCACAGAGATGGAGCCAATCTCTCCTACTGAAAATGCTCAGCAGCCTCAGTGCTGGGACTTGGGCACCGTACATAGTAAGGAGCCATTTGGCAGCTATTGTTTTTAATCATTTTTAAATAAACAGTATAACACTATTACGGTCCTTTCTTTTATCATATATCCCGTGGTCTCACTGTTGGAACATAATCGCTTGATTGGCAATCCCTGGTCCTGCAAGGACATTACACTTTGTGTAAATAAGCTTTATTGACTTCTTTTTAATTAAAGGGTCAACTACTGTTGGTAAGATGCCATCCTTTACTTGATCACATCGGGTGACATGCTAGTTCTTATGATGAAGGTGGATTCTTTACTTTGATGACCTACTCTCATCACACAACTTCATATAATTATTTACCATGCAACAGTGAGGATTTTTTAGTGATCGAATCACGCCAAAAAAAAACATTTTTTTTTTCATATATTGCTGGATTTATGCATGGACTATTTATTGATGAACACTATATGTTATTGTCAGTTTTCTATTGGCGATTTCCACTTATTCATTATTTGTGATTTTCACTTTATGATTTAGCACAACTAGTGCCCCCTCACCCTCCAATTTTATTATATAATGTGTGCTGAAAGGAATTATACACTCTGACAAACACGCTGGTTAAGGCCACCACTGCGAACCTTCCGGATCCGTGAGAGACCAAATGAGATGTGAAACAGGCAGTGTGTTCATAAGTTCTCTGGCTTTAATGAGGAAGGCAACGGTTTTAATAAAATATAAACAAATAAGGGAAGAGGGGCTGAATATAAAGCACACATGTCTTAAGCTTACTCAGTACTTCCTTATCACGAGATTGGCCATTACAAAGAAACAGAAATAGTCTATGTCTTCACAGAAACAGGAAGCTTGTTCCGGGGATCGGCTTAACCATAAATAACTGACAAAATCTAGTTCTATGTAAACTGAAGTTAGGCTTGCTATAGCTAAACTCATATATACATATACGGAAGTTCATATCTACTTAGCAGAACATAGAGGTGAATCTAGAAGCGGAGAAACAATGGTTTCATACATTCTCTTACAATCCCCTCTTTAAGTCATAAAAACATGACTTACTTTCTCTCCACGGTAACATAATTAGCTTCCTTATAGTACATGCTAAGGTAGACTTTATTAGCATCAGCGGGGTCAGGGGTTTGAGTAGCATCTAGCAAAGATACACATTACAAGTTTGAAACATGCATATAAAAATTGAAAAAGCAAAATCATTATAATAGTCATACCAATGTCTTTGAGCCATGAAAATATTCCTCCAAAACTAAATCCGCCAAGTTCTTTTGAAAGGATCTCAATTCTTTGCTATGTCTCATGCTTCTGTTTGTAATTTATCTACCTCTTTTCTGTGTTGTGAGATTATGTCATAATAATCAGGTATTTCTATACTGGTATTATGTATCCAAGTACAACAGTCATAGGGGCAGATTCATAAAAGAGATACGACGGCGTATATCCTGATACGCCGTCGTATCTCTGAGATACGATGGTCGTATCTATGCGCCTGATTCATAGAATCAGGTTACGCATAGATCTCCCTAAGATCTGACAGGTGTAAGTGACTTACCCTGTCGGATTTTAGGCTGCAATTCTAGGCCGGCCGCTAGGTGGCGATTCCATTGCGGTCGGCGTAGAATATGCAAATGACTAGTTACGCCGATTCACGAATGTAAGCTTTGCCCGTCGCTGTAAATTTATGTCGTTTCCGTAGAGATACGCGGCGTAAAACTAAACCTGCCCTCTAGGTGGTCTAGCCAATGTTAAGTATGGCCGTCGTTCCCGCGTTGAAATTTGAAATTTCACATCGTTTGCGTAAGTCGTCTGTGAATGGCGCTGGACGCCATTTACGTTAACGTCGAAACCAATGACGTCCTTGCGACGTCATTTAGCGCAATGCACGTCGGGAAATTTTAGGGACGGAGCATGCGCAGTATGTTCGGCGCGGGAACGCGCCTAATTTAAATGGTCCCCGCCCCATTTGAATTAGGCGGGCTTGCGCCGTGCGGATTTACGCTACGCCACCGCAACTTTACAGGCAAGTGCTTTGTGAATCAAGCACTTGCCCGTAAAACTTGTGGCGATGTAACGTATATGTAATACGTTACGCCGCCGCAGAGTAAGGCGATTCTACGTGAATCTGCCCCATAGTCTTCATTCATCTCACATAACCCTTTAAGGGCTACACTCATATTTTCTATAGCCAGGTCATGGAGTTCTAACTGTTTTCTGATTGCGCTTGTTTTCAAATTTAACTTAGTGATGTCATCTGAATTTTTATACAGTATTTCATCTAGTATCTTAGAATAATTATTTAATTTCTTCATTATATCAATCCCCCATCCTGTCCATGAGGGAAACCATGCCCATGCCATGTCATTTTCTAAAAATAGTTCTCTTATATTTTGATGTTTGAAGGAATATCTGGGAAGTATACTGGCCTCAAGTAGGTGATCTCCCTTATTGTTACCCATTACTCCCATGATTGAAATCAAAGAAGCCATATAACACCAGCCCTGGGCAGGGAGAGGAATCCAGGGATAGCATACCTTCCCACAACACACATAGATCTTTTGTCCTAGTGAAAATGGTTTCTTAGCAATAAGCCCATGAGTGTACTTGTCCTGTGCTGCAAATATAAATTGGTGTAGTATATCACTTACATTACCAGGGAGGGAAGCAAAGTTATGCAATGTGTTGTTTAAATCAGGATCAAATATGTGGAACAGTGAACAGGCAGAGTTCCCCTTAGGTTTACATGTGAAAATGTTAAATATTGACCTACTACATGTAGAGGGGTTAGTCTGTGTCTCATTCCTTAAATTAAAACACCAGTCAGGGGAATGACTTCTACTCATTTTTAGAACAGTAACGGTGTTGTTTACATATAAACTTGATATGCCGGTTAAAACAACTGGAGGAGTTCCATTTAAAAAAAGGGGTGCTATTTAAAGGTACAGCCATAAGGGCAATACAGGCTGTACTGGGATGCAGTTTACTACATATCCAACATTCCTCATACCCTGATTTCTGGGCATAAGTATATTTGAATTTCAGTAGCGACATTTTGTCTGTAAAACTATCGGTTTTAATTCCTTCATTATCTGATTGCGTATCTCTCTTGTGTCTGGTATGTGTATTATCGGTGGTGTTATTGGGTGACCCACAAATGCCTTTAAGGGCTCCCAAGTCCTCAGGATGATAAATACAGTTAGTTATGATCATCCATGTAGTTAGGAACACTATCAGAGAGATTAGGAACAGGAGACAAAATGCATTCCCAGAAGTTTGTGGTGCAATAAGCGAGGTCATCTTGTTCAGAGACTTTTTCACCTGCTTCACTCTCTTTTTAAGGATTTATTTAATCTGTTTCCCCTACTTTATCCTTGGCTTGCTTCTTAGGTGTTTGATTCACTTTTTCACATAACTGGCATGAATCCATGACTGTTGTCCCTCTGTAAGAATTGCGGTATGTGTGACTGCGATAACAGAGGTCGGGTGTCCAAATGGGTACTCTTGCTTCTTGGTAAGATTCAGCTGTTGGACCACCACTACGTCTCCTACCTGGAAAGGGTGTGTAGGTTCCTGCGAAGAGAAAGGAGAGGTGCGAGAAACATTTCTTTCAACTCTGTCCAGAGTTTCAATGAGCTTCCTAATATACTCTCCGTGTATTACTTCTAGGTCCCCTTTTTTTTAACATAAGTGGTTGTCTGGCCCACGGGGTGGGAATGGCTTACTTATAAGGACCTCAAATAGAGAGTATCCTGTTTTCTTTGAGGGGGTCATTCTTATTTTGGCCAAAACTGCTGGTAGGACTTTTTGCCACTTATTATATGTGCCTCCTGTTGCTTTTCTTATTTTATCTTTAATGGTTCTGTTCATTCTCTCAACAAAACCTAAACTCTGCGGATGGTAAGGTATATTCAATTTCCAATCAATTTTTAAGTGCTTTCACTAAATCTTGGCACACTTTTGAAATATAGGCAGGACCATTGTCAGAATTTATTTGAATCGGGCATCCCCATCTAGGGATGATTTCCTGCGTGAGGATTTTTAGAACTGTTTGTGCATATTTTTTTATGGTTACAAATACCTCTATCCATCTTGAGAACATGTCTACTATTACAATTAAATCTTACATTTTACCTAACTTGGGCATACGGGTAAAGTCAATCTGTAAATGTATAAAAGGTGTGGATGGATATGTAAGGTGTTCATGTTTTGCCTTGTGTGGATTTCTTGGGTTGTTTCAGATGCATGTGATGCATCTGTCAACATATGATTTGACCAAAGAGAAAAAACCGGGGGATAAAGAAATCATTGTCCAATAATTCACATGTGACCTGCCAGCCTCTGTACCTTGCCCCATGATACTGATACAGGTATACATGGTTGGCAGACAAGTCCAGTATCTTTTCTGCACTCCTGCAATATTCCATTGTTTAATATCAGTTTCTGTAGCATATGCCTAAAGATCTGACAAGGTTTGGTCTAACATGGGCCTTTCAGGTGCAAGTGATGTCATTTGTATGGTAGCTTCTTGTTTAGAAGCTGCTTTCTTTCCTTTTGAAACATCACCTTGGTTTGTGGTATGTGCCTTGCAGTGCAGGATATCTACATATCGGGGCAATTTAATTGTTTCCAAAAGGCTGGACAAATGTTAAATGTGAAATTGATTTTCCATCTGCTGCTATAAATCCTCTTTTTTTACCAAATAATACCAAAATCTTGAGCTACACCAAATGCATATTTAGAATCAGTATGAATATTCACATCTTGTCCTTCAAAGAGCTGGCATGCCTGTGCTGATTGAAATGGGACTGATTTTGCTTCAAGCACTACATCAGGCAACTGTACTACAGCATATTCTGCATGATATGTGTTGTAATTTGGTCTGGAACAAGATCCATCAACAAAAACATTTTGTGCCCCAGAGATTACAGTGGAAGACATATCATGGCCCGGATTCAGAAAGAATGGCATAAGTTTCTGCAGGCGTAGCGTATCTCATATACGCTACGCCGCCGTAACTTAGAGAGGCGAGTACCGTATTCACAAAGAACTTTTACGGCGGCGTATCGTAAATGGGCCGGCGTAAACCCGCGTAATTCAAAGTAGGCTGGTAGGAGGCGTGTTGTATGGAAATGAATCGTGACCCCACGTAAATGATGCGCCTAACGAACGGCGCATGCGCACGCATGCCCAGTATCACGTCAAATTGTTTCCATAAGTTACACCGGCTCAATGCTTAGTCGACGTGAACGTAGTCTACGCCCATCCCCATTCACGTACGACTTACACAAACAACGTAAAATACGATGCTGTTCCGACGTTTCCGACGTCCATACCTAACATGACTTACCCCTGCTTTATGAGGGGTAAAGTTACGCCGGACCAGCACCTTACGTAAACGGCGTAGCTAAATCCGACGGGCGCAAGTACGTTTCTGAATCGGCGTATCTACCTAATTTGCATATTCGACGCGGAAATCTATGGAAGCGCCCCCTAGCGGCCAGCGTAAATATGCACCCAAGATACGACGGCGTAAGAGACTTACGTCAGTTGTATCTTGGACAAATTCTGGCGTATCTGATTCTTTGAATCATGCGCCAAGATACGACACCTCATATTCAGACTTACGACGGCGAATCTGGAGATACGCCATCGTAAGTTGTTTCTAAATCCGGGCCCATATCTTCACTTGGAGATGTGTCCTGATGGATTATTTCAATACACTCATGTTGAGGAACTACCTCATCCTCTTCTCCTTTTAGACCTAATAACGCATTTAGAATCAGGGCTGGGCCTGAAGTGTGTGCAGCATATTTTATTTCAAGATTAATATTTGAGAGGAGAATCACCTCATACCCACTCAATCTCTGAGCTGACATGTGCTGGGTATGAATGTTTTTATGTGTGGTATGTGCTATGTAGGAACACATGCGAGGATGGAGGCCTATACCTTTCAGCACCTCCTGCATGTAATCCCAGGCCACTCTGTTGAACGCCGTATCTGCATTAAGGGAGAGGAGGAACCCCTGAGTTTTAGAAGAAGTAAGCCAATGATGTAAGTTTAAAGTGTGTGTGGTATTATCTGTTGCCTCCCTACCTCGTATGAAACCTACTCGATCGGAGGATATGAGGTTGGATATGAAGGGTAATAATCTATTAGCTAGTATTTTGGCGTATAATTTAACCACTTAAGACCCGGACCATTATGCAGGTAAAGGACCTGGCCAGTTTTTGCGATTTGGCACTGCGTCGCTTTAACTGACAATTGCACAGTTGTGCGATGTGGCTCCCAAAACAAAATTGGCGTCCTTTTTTCCCACAAATAGAGCTTTCTTTTGGTGGTATTTGATCACCTCTGTGTTTTTTATTTTTTGCGCTATAAACAAAAATAGTGTGACAATTTAAAAAAATATATATATATTTTTTATTTTTTGCTATAATAAATACCCCCAAAAAAGATCTAAAAAAAAAACATTTTTTTCGCAGTTTAGGCCGATATGTATTCTTCTACATATTTTTGGTAAAAAAATCGCAATAAGCGTTTATCGATTGGTTTGCGCAAAATTTATAGCGTTTACAAAATAGGGGATAGTTTTTTTGCATTTTTATTAATAATTAGTTTTTACTACTAATGACGGCGATCAACGATTTTTTTTCATGACCGCGATATTATGGCGGACACATCGGACAATTTTGACACATTTTTGGGGCCATTGTCATTTTAACAGCAAAAAGTGCTATAAAAAAGCATTGTTTACTGTGAAAATGACAATTGCAGTTTGGGAGTTAACCACTTGGGGGCGATGAAAGGGTGACCTCATATGTGTTTCTAACTGTAGGGGGAGGAGTTGGACTTGTGATGTCATTGATCGTGTTTCCCTATATCAGGGAGAGGAGGGGGTGCAGGGCGGGAACAAAGAAACAGAAAAAAAAAAAGAATAGTTGGAGAAGGAATCATCAATATTAGTGGGGTGGAATTAAGTAAAGAAGAATTGAAGGTACTTGATAAAGGCCTAAAATTCACCCCAAAGAAGAATTTAAATAAATTCAATGTGTGTGTAGATATTAACAAGTTTGCAAGAAATCTACACATAAAGAAGTATATGATGAACAAACCTGTTGATTGCACAGTAAGGATTAACAATGTGGAGAAAGAATTCCAATATAGCAATCTAAGGAATAAATCTTTGTTTAACCCACCCATGGGAATGAGGGGCACATTGAAACCTTTCGAAGAATGGTATTGAAAGATTTGCATGAATTAAAAATAAAAAAGATCCATGATCCGGGAGATATGAAAAATGGTATAAGAAAATTAGAGGAAAGAAAGGATATAGTGGTAAGACAAGCTAATAAGGGGGGTGCCATTGTGATTCAGTCGAAAATTGCATACACCCAAGAACTTGAACGCCAACTGAGTGATAGTGATACGTATTTGAAATTATCTGGAAATCCGATAATAAGATACAAAGATGATTTAGCTACACTAATAGGGAGAGGAAGAAAAAAGGGCCTTTTAAACAAAAAAGAGGGTAAATATCTTCAGCCCCTTGGGTGTAAAATCCCAGTGATCTATACTCTTCCCAAGATCCACAAATCCAAGGAAAACCCACCAGGGAGACCCATTGTGAATGGGATAAACTCAGTAGGCTCACGTATCGGAAAATACATTGATTGGTTCCTCCAACCCTTGGTGAAGAAAACTGAATCGTACTTGAGAGATACAAAACATCTAATACAGCTACTAGACACCATCAAATTGGACGATAGACGATAGACCGATATATCTAGCTACTGCCGACGTATCGTCATTATACACCATTATTAACCACAAGGAAGCCATACAGGCAACAAATTGGGCCCTGAAAGGTCTAAGTGATCTAAAAAATGCACAACAAAGATTTATCAGTGATTGCCTTAAATATAGTCTTGATCACAATTACTTTTGGTATGAGAAAAAATACTATAAACAAATTTGTGGAATCGCAATGGGCGCAAAGTATGCGCCAAGTGTGGCCAATTTGTATATGGCCAAATGGGAAGAAGAGGCCCTGTACAATAGGAAACCCCAACAGTTATTACTTTTTAAATGTTTTATTGATGATATTATAGTAATCTGGGCAGGGGATAGGGAAAGTTTGATTGATTTTGGTTTTAACTTGAATTCGAATGGAAAAAATATCAAACTCACATGGGAGATAAGTGACGAGAAAATAAATTTTTTGGACTTGGCGATCTTGAAAGAAGGAACGAAATTAATAACACAGACCCACTTCAAAACGGTAGATAGAAATAGCTATCTACCATTAGATAGTTGCCATCACACCCGTGGCTAGAAAATATACCAAAAGGTCAGCTCCTCAGACTAAGAAGAAACTGTACTAAAAATGAAGTATTCTTAAAACAAGCTAAGTTTATTGGTCAAAGATTTGTTGAAAAGGGATATAAACAAGATTTCATTGACAAGAAGATAGAATATGTATCTGCCATGGAAAGAGAAGCATTGATCCAGGACTCAACCAGAAATAATACATTTGCGTGCTGTGTCCCTTTGGTAATGGACTACAACGTCCAACATAAACAAATCGAGACGATATGTAAAAAATATTGGAATATCATCAAAGCTGATCGACATCTAGGGACAATCTTGCCTGAGAAACCTATGTTTACATACCGCAGAGCTCCCACCTTGAGAGATATGGTTGCAAAGAATGTTCTAGATCCACCCACAAAAAAAAGCGTTCTCATTTTTTAATGGGAAAGGTTTTTATCCGTGCAAAATGTGTTATACATGTAGACATACAAAAGAATGCAAAAAAAAAAAAAGAAAGTTTTAAATCTACCTTTACCGGGAATGAGTATAACATCAAAGGGCCAGATTCACAGCAGAAATACGACGGCGTATCTACTGATACGCCAACGTATTTTCAAATTTGACGCGTCATATCTTGATTTGGAATCCTCAAACCAAGATACGACGGCTTTTGGCATAGATCTGACAGGCGTACGGCTTCGTACGCCTTCGGATCGTAGGTGTAATTCTCCGGCGGCCGCTGGGTGGAGTTTGCGTCGTTTTCCAGCGTTGGGTATGCAAATTAGCTGTTTACGGCGATCCACGAAGCTACGCGCGTTCGTCGCATTCTCTTACGTCGGTTTTTCCCGTCGTAAGGTTAAGAGTGCTATTTAGATGGTGTAAAATTACACCATCCATGTTAAAGTATGTCCGTCGTTCCTGCGTCAAATTTAATTTTTTATTTTTTTTGCGTAAGACGTCCGGGAATACGAAAGTACGTTACGCACATCGCCGTTCAAAAAACACATCGGACGCTGTAATTTCGCGCAAAGCACGGCGGGAAATTTCCAAACGGAGCATGCGCAGAACGTTCGGCGCGGGAACACGCCTAATTTAAATGGTACACGCCCATTTGAATTAGGCGGGCTTGTGCCGGACGGCTTTACGCTACGCCACCGAAAGTTTACACGCAAGTGCTTTGTGAATCAAGCACTTACGCTGGAAACTTGCGGCGGCGTAACATAAACGGGATACGATATGCCACCGTAAATCTACATGAATCTGGCCCAAAGACTTTATTTCATGCAAAACTGAAGGTGTGGTCTATCTCCTTGAATGTCCATGTCGGATTCAATATGTGGGGAGAACTAAAAGAGAACTATGGAAAAGGCTTCGAGAACACACACAAAATATAAAAAATGGCTATCCGAAGCATAGTTTGTCCCAACATTTTGACAGATGTCATAATAGAGATCCCTCATCCTTAAAAGTATGGGGAATTGAAAAATATAAACCGCATTGGAGGGGGGATGATAAGGTCAAAAAAATCAGCCAATTAGAATCCCGCTGGATACATGAACTTTGCACTTTAGTACCCCATGGACACAACGTCGAGTTTGATTTGAACTGTTTTATCTCCAATTTTTAATATTTTCCTCTGTCCAGTTTTAACCTTTTAGTAAGTTGTTATCAATTTTAAATTATGGAAGGTGTACTGTACAGGGCCCTTAATCATGGTACTGTCACTTATGTGATAGGATTATCGGGTGTAATTTTAAGCTTCAAGGAAATCATCAAGTGGCCTAATTAATTATTATTCAAACTCCGATCCTACGAATTACCTCTTTGATATATTGTCTCAGTTTAAGGGTGTTATGCCATATATCCCCCAGGGGAGGGAGTAAGTAGATCATTCTTGCCTAATTGACATTAGGTGCAATTACTACCTTTGACCAGTGGAGGGAGCAGTGTTATTTATTTATTATGTCCCATTACAAGTATCTTCCATCCTTATCCCCAATCATGTGGGAATCATTATTGATATCCTTTCAGGATTATCGTGTGTAATTGTGAGACTCAACAGCGTTCAAAGGTGTTTAATTTGCTTTGGGCGGGTGATTGAGAGCGAGAGCAGCCCCAAGGAGAGAAGAAAAAGAAAAGGGTGGGGGAAAGAGGTGAGAAAAAGGAGGACAGAAGGGGGAGGAAGGATGTACAGGAGAGAGTGAGTGGCAATGAGAGAGGTTCACTGGGGGTTTCTAATAAAGGAGTGTAGGGGGTTGCCATAGTAGGGTACACAGATAATGTGTATGGAAATATACCAGAGGTAAATATAGTGTAACCTTGCGGGAACAGACTCCAATGGTAGGTGCGTTTTTAAGGGCTTGGTGGCCCACTTTTATTTAAAAACATCAACAGTTCACATATACATTTGCAGCCCTCGCAGGGGTTCCATCACTACTGCATTGTACAAACTCAAGAGCTTAGCCTCCTGGCTTTCAATCTTGGCATCCGACGGCTTCAGGCCTCTAGCCTAAGCCTAAGTTCTGTTCCTCAGAACACACAGCGTTTCCCAGAGATAAGTTCAACCCTTGCTTTTCTCCTAGTCAGCGACTTGCTGCTCAAACATAAAGCGGCATCTGCAACCTGCAGATCTGCACACACTAGCTGCAATCCATGCAGCCTCTCTCTGACTCCTTTCAGAGAGTTGAGAGCTCACCTGGCTCCCAGGGACAAGACTTCCTGTCTGTAGGTGGGGCTCCGAGCCACAGCCAGGCCAGCACTAAATAGCTGACCACACAGCCGTGTAACCAAGGCTGTCTCTCCAAAATATGGCGAAAACCAGCCATCCTTCAGGGAAGATAGACCCAAACCATCACAATAGATAATCTATTCCACCTGTGGGGGTCTGCCAAGAGTAGATCAAACCGCAAGGTTTTGGAAGCATAGATATTGGGAGGGAGGGGTGGAGCCAACAATGTTGCGGAAACCTGTAAGGGTTTTAAACTTGCGATGTTGGAAGGATTAGTATAGAGGGGAGACCCATTGATCAATGTTGCTCATTGAGCTAAGCTACGGTCTTGGGCAGACCAGGTCACATAGTGCATGAATTGTTATAGCCCCTAAACCAAGTACCTTACCACCCTCCAGTGAAACAGCTGTATCAAATCTTATTCCAAGACAATTAAAAAAAATAAGCGTTTAGTACAAGTGCAAGGGTGGCCTTGGCCCACACCGGGAAGGTAGCACCGTGTAGGTAGCAAGGAGGGCCAATTCCCCGTTCAAAGGTGATGGTTACCTGGAACTTTAGCCTGGAAAGACCCCTCTGGCATTATGTGTAGTCATGTCCTTTACAGATCTCAAGAAGGTTGATGAGTTCAGGCCTTTTAAGGAAGTCAAACAGGTAAAGAAAAAAAATCAGAGAAAAGGGCAACAGTTAACAGTACTTACAAACAACCCAATGAAACAAAGAGCCAAAGTGGTTAAACATTCTGTTGCTCACGCCAGGGGGTCACAGCCAGCCCCGGGCTGCGCATAGGCAGGTCTCGGCATGAGAGACGATCAGCTGGGGACGATAGGTCCAATCTGCGATGTCATGAACGTTGCCTTTGAGATTTCGGTGTGAGGTTGTGGGATACCGACTTCCATGGTTCCGACGGGAAGTAAGAGAAATACCATTCGGGTAGTTCCACCTGAGGGTTGTCAAGCTGATCACAAAAGGCAGGCAGGTCTTCCAGTGTTCATAGTAGCACAGTGCGTCCTCTTGTGGAGGCAGAGAGACAAAATGGAAACTTCCATCCGTATTGGATATTTCGTGTACACAGAGCTTCTAGTAGGGGGTGCAGTGTACGTCTATTTTGCAATGTTATTTGAGGAAGATCCTGAAATAGTTTAATGTCTGTGCCAGTAAATAGAATGTGGCCTCTTTTTCTTGCTTTGCAAAGGATTTCCTCTTTGAGAGGGAAATTTACAATGCAGCAAGCAAACAATGTCCCTTGGGGGTTCAGGTTCAAGGGGAGGGGGTCTCAGCGCTCGGTGCAGTCTCTCCATTTCTATGGGGGAATCTGTTGGGTGACTCAGTAAGTCATTAAAGATAGAGAAGATTGCTTGTGGTAATGCAGGTGGTTCTATGCTTTCAGGGACCCTCCTCACCCTAATATTATGTCTGCGGCCCCTATTGTCAAGGTCTTCCACCTGACGGTGGATCTCATAAATGTGTGGTAGTTGGGAATCATATGCCCTTTGCACTTGCCTGATTGCTTCAGCGTGTGTTTGTGAGGCCTGTTCCACTTCCATGATGCGGTGAGTTATGCTGTGAATATCCATATTTAAATCAGTTATGGCCAAGGTGAGCGTATGCTTGATGTCGATGGCGACCATTTGCAGATCATTCTGCAGGTCCAGCAAGGGGATGGTCCGGACATTCGTCACCATCCATCAGCGTGTCAGAGCCGCACCTACGTGAGCCCGGTGTTGAGGCCTGGTAGGCCTGAGACGCCTCGTGGTTGCTTGCCTGCTGAGTGTGGAACAGCTCAGGAATGTTCTTGTTTAGCTGCGTCCCAGTATCCTTTAGTGCACGGGGAGCGGAGGTGCTGCTGTTAGGCTCCACCATGGTCGGATGTGGCCGAAAATCCCAATAGAAGGCAGATTTAGTCCTCTGTGTGTGGGAGCTCAAGTCTCAGGCAGCCATCTTGGGTCCCGTCCAAGCCATGCCCCTAGTTAAACGATTCTTTGCTTTCTTCTGTTTCTTATTATCCCTCTGAACAGTATGGGGCAAACTTAAGCAACTTTCCCCTCCCTCTTTCATGTATTTCATATACCACTGAGGGTCTCCTTAAAAACCATGGGAAAGCTTTCTTGTCGCCAAGACATAAACCTTTCACCATACCCATATGAAATTCATCATTATCTCCATCTCGGGGGAAGGGATCACTACTATGCATACTTCCAGTCCACTCTGTTAAGTTTGACACCCAAGGATTATAAATTCATAATCAGTACCACAAATTCTAGCAACATAATCCTTACAAGTTTCCCCGGGGTTAGGGGGAGGCAGAGCCTCTTTACCATGCTCTTGACCCATATTACAGTGAACGCGACAGTGTCTTACCTTACAATTCTTTTCACACAACAAATTATCTTATACTTCTATGCGACTGAACGACAAAGCAAACATAGGTTTGGGTCACAGTGGTGGTTACCTCATTAACTCTTTCTCTCCTTCTCAAAGGGAGGTTACAGTACTGTTTTGTCTAATATCTATTGGTCCTCTTATTAGGACTTCTGGGTCTCCCAAAGACCTCTTACTCTTAAGGCGTGGTCCGTCTCCTTTTTATATACATCTTAAGGAATTAAAGCTTTATCAGAGCCAAGGCAAGAAAATAATTTGTCAAATAATACAAAAAGTTTACTTACTATGGATGATTGCTTTATCTCAGACGAGCCCCCATTTTTTAAAGGAATTATACACTCTGACGAACACGCTGGTTAAGTAGGCCACCACTGCGAACCTTCCAGATCCATGAGAGACCAAATGAGACACGTGAAACAGGCAGTGTGTTCATAAGTTCTCTGGCTTTAATGAGGAAGGCAATGGTTTTTATAAAAGTGAAACAAATAAGGGAGGAGGGGCTGAATATTCATAAATGAACACATGTCTTAAGCTTACTCAGTACTTCCTTATCACAAGTTAAAGAGAAACAGAAATAGCCTATGTCCTCACAGAAACAGGAAGCTTTTTCCAGTGGATCGGCTTAACCACAAATAACTGACAAAATCTAGTTCTATGTAAACTGAAGTTAGGCTTGCTATAGCAAAACTCATATATACATATACAGAAGTTCATATCTACTTAGCAGAATATATAGAGGAAAGTAGAAATGGAGAAACAATTGTTTTAAACATTCTCTTACATATGCTTCAGAGCCTCTCCCCGCCATTTAATGGTCTTTACTAATTATTATGCAATCATTTTCAACTCAGCTCAACTAATGCCAAAAAATTGCATTAAATTATATGTTATTATTATTATTATTTTTTTTTCATTCAAAGGTTTTTTATTCAAGATAAATGTAGTGTACAACAGAAGATCTTAGTATGTATACATATAGATAAACCTATAACATATACATAATGGCCCCTGCAAGGGTATACAGTCATATTAAAGGTGTTATTCAAACACAGAACGCAGCTGTGTGTTGTATAAGTTGCATATATTCTAATTTTAACAATCTCATATATAGAGTTTAACCACTTGACAACTGCGCACTTAAACACCCTTAATAACCAGACCAATTTTCAGCTTTTGGTGCTCTCACATTTTGAATGACAATAACTCAGTCATACAACACTGTAACCAAATGAAATTTTTGTCCTTTTTTTCCCACAAATAGAGCTTTCTTTTGGTGGTATTTGATCACCTCTGCGGTTTTTATTTTTTCCGCTATAAATGAAAAAAGAAAGAAAATTTTGTAAAAAAAATTAATTTTTCTTCATTTCTATTATAACATTTTGCAAAAAAGTATTTTTTTTTCATAAATTTGGCCTAAAATGTATACTGCTACATATCTTTGGTAAAAAAAAAAAAAAAATGGGTTATTATTTAGTCTGGGTGAAAGTTATAGGGTCTACAAGCTATGGTACCAATTACTGAAAATTGATCAATTTGATCACATCTGAAGTACTGACGGCCTTTCTCATTTCTTGAGACCCTAACATGCCAGAAAAGTACAAATACCCCCTAAATGACCCCTTTTTGGAAAGAAGACATTCCAAGGTATTTAGAAAGAGGCATGGTGAGTTTTTAGAAGTTGTAATTTTTTCCCACAATTCTTTGCAAAATCAAGATTTTTTTTTTTTTTTTAACAAAATGTTCATATTCGCCGGTTATTTCTCACACACAGCATATGCATAACACTAATTACACCCCAAAACACATTCTGCTATTCCTCCCGAGTATGCCGATACCAAATGTGTGAGACTTTTACACAGCGTGGCCACATACAGAGGCCCGACATGCAGGGAGCACCATCAGGCGTTCTGGAGCACCCAGACCAATTCTGACATTCCTCTCCTACATGGAAAAATCATCATTTATTTGCTAGAAAATTACATAGAACCCCAAAACATTATATATGCTTTTTTAGCAAAAACCCTAGAGAATACAATGGCGGTCGTTGCAACTTTTTATCGCGCACGTTATTTTCGCAGCAATTGTTCGAATGTGTTTTTTTGGGAAATAAAACGGTTTTGTGCTTTTAAAAAAAAAAAACATTAAAGTTAGCCCAATGTTTTTGCATAATATGAAAGATGAAGTTACGCCGAGTCAATAGATACCCAACATGTCACCCTTCAAAATTGCACACGCTTGTGGAATGGCGGCAAACTTCGCTACTTAAAAATCCCCATAGGCGACGCTTTAAATATTTTTACTGGTTACATCTTTTTAGTTGGAGAAGAGCTCTAGGGCCAAAAGTATTGCTCTTGCTCCAACGTTCGCAGCGATACCTCACATGTGTGGTTTGAACACCGTTTTCATATGTGGGCGGGACTTGCGTGTGCAGTCGCTTCTGTATACGAGCATGCAGGAACAGGGGCGCTTTAAAAAAATATATATATTTTTATTGTTCATTTCACTTTATTTATTTTAGTTTGATACGTTTTTCCCCAAAAATAAATGTTTTGATCACTTTTATTCCTATTACAAGGAATGTAAACATCCCTTGTAATAGGAATATAGCATGACAGGTCCTCTTTACAGTGAGATGTGGGGTCAATAAGACCCCACATCTCACCTCTAGGCTGGGAAGCCTGAAAAAAAATTAAAAAAAATAAAACGATCCTGGTTTCGATCGTAGCGGTGAGTCAGAAGAGGCACCGGAGGGAGAAGGGAGGGGAGACGTCCCCTTTCGCCTCCCGTAAGAACAATCAAGAGGCGGAACAGCGGCCATGATCATTCTTATGGTGTAGGGAATCGCCGGCTGAAAAAAATGATATCTGAATGATGCCTGTAGCTGCAGGCATCATTCAGATATCCCCGCACAAAGTCAAGGACGTCATGACGGCCGGCGGGCGGGAAGTGGTTAAAACGCATTTTTTCCCCAGAGTATTTTCTGGGTACTGCAGAGTATTAGCCGGGGTATTGCAGAGTATTGGTGCGGGGGAATTGCAGAGTATTGGTGTGGGGGTATTGCAGAGTATTGGTGCGGGGGTATTGCAGAGTATTGGTGCGGGGGTATTGCAGAGTATTGGTGCGGGGGTATTGCAGAGTATTGGTGTTGGGGAATTGCAGAGTATTGGTGTGGGGGTATTGCAGAGTATTGGTGCGGGGGTATTGCAGAGTATTGGTGCGGGGGTATTGCAGAGTATTGGTGCGGGGGTATTGCAGAGTATTGGTGTGGGGGTATTGCAGAGTATTGGTGCGGGGGTATTGCAGAGTATTGGTGCGGGGGTATTGCAGAGTATTGGTGCGGGGGGTATTGCAGAGTAATTGTGCAGGGGTAATGCAGAGTATTGCCGGGGAGTAATGCAGAGTATTGCCGGGGAGTAATGCAGAGTATTGCGCAGGGGGGTATGCAGAGTATTGCGCAGGGGGGTATGCAGAGTATTGCGCAGGGGGGTATGCAGAGTATTGCGCAGGGGGGTATGCAGAGTATTGCGCAGGGGGGTATGCAGAGTATTGCGCAGGGGGATATGCAGAGTATTGCGCAGGGGGGTATGCAGAGTATTGCGCAGGGGGGTATGCAGAGTATTGCGCAGGGGGATATGCAGAGTATTGCGCAGGGGGATATGCAGAGTATTGCGCAGGGGGGTATGCAGAGTATTGCGCAGGGGGGTATGCAGAGTATTGCCGGGGGTATGCAGAGTATTGCGCAGGGGGGGTATTGCAGAGTATTGTAGGGGGTATGCAGAGTATTGTAGGGGGGGTATTGCACAGTATTGCAGGTTTTTTTTAGGGATGGCTGAGCAGGGATGGATGGATCTGTGACTGCAATAGTCACAGATCCATCCACAGCGCTGCTGACACCCCGCGCTCCCCCCTCTCACACTGTACCGCTCGGTACAGAGAGAGGAGGGAGGAACCGGCGTCATCAAAAGACGCCGTTTTTGTTTACATGTGATCGCTCCGTCATTGGACGGAGCGATCACGTGGTAAACGGCCGCTATCAGCGGCCGTTTACCGCGATTCGTGATCGGCCGGGTCCTCTGGACCCGGCGGTCACGAATGTTCCCGTGTGCGCGCCCCAGGGGACGCGCGGGAGACGGACTCTGGGAGGACGTACATTGACGCCCTCCTAGAGTTAACCACCCGCCCTGTAGACGTATATTGTCTATAGGGCGGTTACTAAGTGGTTAAGTATGTAACAGTGTGTAAAGTATTTTATTATGGGTCATTAAAGTTCAGATTGTTGTTATAAGCTAAAGGATTAGGATAGGTATCTAGTGTGAAAGGTGGGTGAGAGAGAGAGAATGAAGTGGGTTAGGAATACAGAGGTATATTGGCTGAGGTATTCATTGGTATAGTATCACAATCTAGCATATTACGTGTGTTCAGGTTTTCGTGTATGCTGTGAGGCGGGCATATTCATCAGAGAATTTAAATGAGAACCAGGAGGACCACATCTTGTGGAATTGATCTATAGAATCATTGGCCTGTGCCACTGTGTCCTCCATTTCGCATATCTCTGCTACTTTAAGTAGCCAGGTCTTGATGGAGGGCACTGCAGGAGTCTTCCAGTAAAGCGGGACTAGGGACTTAGCTGAGGTCAGCAGGTGCCTGGACAGAGAGTGTTTGTAGCTTTTAAGTGAGAAGCTGTTTATGTTAAGAAGGCAGCACACGGCATCTAAAGATAGGTTTATATCCGTCATAGTATTAACTACCTTGATGACTTCTAGCCAGTAAGGAGTTATCATTGGGCATTGCCACCATATGTGATAGAGCGTTCCTACCTCCACTTTACAGCGCCAACATCGGTCAGAGGATCCGGGGTACCATCTACTCAATTTAGCCGGGGTTGCGTACCAGTGGGTCAGCATTTTATAAGATGTCTCCTGCATCCGAGTGCTTAGGGAGCATTTGTGCGCTAGTATGCATGCTCTGCTCCACTGCCTGTTTGTGATGGGTACTCCCAGCTCCTCCTCCCAACGTTCCTTGAATTTGTCTGCCCTGCACTGAACTGGGTCCTGAGACCAGGTGTACGCAAGTGATGTGGCCCTCTGAATCGGGTCTCCTTTCAGACATATCTCCTCTATGTCAGTTAATTGTCTTGTGAAATGTCCTCTAAGCTGTGGGTTGTTGACATAGCTGCGGATCTGAAAATACGTCCACAAGGGAAGACTAGGATAAGGGCTATCTGACTTTAGAGCAGTGAAGTCCTTCATCTGGCTATTTGAGAAACATTGGGATGCTAGAAGTGGAGCGTCCTGTGGTGATGCCTGTAGAGGACCGCGACCAATTCCCGGAGGGAAGTCGGGGTTATTCCTCAGGGGGGTCAGTGGGCTAAGTTGTGAGGAGAAGTTTGGGTTTTTGGTAAGTTTACGGAAGATTTTCAGGGTGACACTGACCAATGGGTGGTTTTTTAAAGCCGCTGGGCCCCCTGCCCAAGGAGTCCATGGTATGAATTTGAGTTGAGAAGTGCATAAGGCGCTTTCTAAGAAGACCCAGTCCTTTTCTGTCTCATGGCAGTGCCAATCTACAATCCTGGCGACATGGGAGGCATAATAGTAGCGTCTAAAATCTGGTAAACCCATCCCACCTTCTGCTTTGTTCTTTGTGAGGAGGTGGAATCTAATTCTGGGGCGTTTGTGTGCCCATACAAAGTTAAGTTGTAGGGATTGTAGTTTTTTGAAGAAACTGTCTGGAATACTCAGAGGGAGTGTCCTAAGTAAGTACAGGAGTCTGGGCAGAACAGACATCTTGCAGATGGCTGCCCTGCCGAACCAGGAAAAATGGTGTGGCTGCCACCGTGCTAGGTCGTTTTCTATGGTTTTGAGCATAGGTATGAAGTTTATCTCAACCATCCGGGAGATTTGTGATGTGAGTTTAACTCCCAGGTACTTGAGGGCTAAAGGTACCCAAGTAAAGGGACTATGTTCTTGTATCGTTTTTAGCACTGGTTGAGGTACTGATATGTTTAAAGCCTCCGACTTCGTGTAGTTGATTTTCATATTGGATAAATATCCAAAAAATGAAAATTCTGTCATGAGTTGGGGGATGGACTTTGTCGGGTTGGTCAAAAAAAATAAAAGGTCATCAGCATAAGCTTCTATTTTAAATTCCCTATCCTCTACTTGGAAGCCAGCTATTTCTGTATTCATCATTATTCTTCGAATAAATGGTTCTAGTGTCAAGATAAATAGTAGGGGCGATAGGGGACAGCCCTGCCTCGTGCCATTGGTAATATGTATGGTCTCTGATAGCGAGCCGTTTATTCGTATTTGAGCCGAAGGGTTTTGGTATAGGGCAGAGATCCGTGCCATCATGTGTTCTCTGATGCCTACATGCTTGCAGGTTTCCATCATGTAGTCCCAAGCTACTCGATCGAAGGCCTTCTCCGCGTCGGTTGACAGGAGAATGCCCTCGATCTTTCGCTGGCCTGCTGCATGAATCAAATTCAAGGATTTAATGACGTTGTCTTTCGCCTCTCGACCGGGCATGAAGCCCGCTTGTTCAGGCCCCAGCAGGGTGGAGAGTAGGGGTCTAAGCCTGTTCGCCAATATTTTCGCCAACAGCTTAGTATCCAGATTAAGCAGGGAGATTGGCCTGTAACTTGCGCAAAGCGCCGGATCTTTCTCGGGCTTGGGCAGGACTGTTATGTGTGCTAATAAGAATGACTTTGGGACCTCCCTGGGGGTGGAAAATGTGTTTAAGGCTTTGGTCAATGGATTCAGAAGGATATCTGAGAATGTTCTGTAGTAAATGGAGGAGAACCCGTCTGGGCCTGGGCTCTTACCCGCCTTGAGACCCACGTATAGCCGTCTCAACTTCTGCTTGGTCTATAGGCCTTTCAAGTGCCTGTATGTCCGCTGCATCTAATCTGGGGATTTTGGATGATGTCAGATAGGTCTGGATAGTGTGTGTCCTATTTCCTTCGGCGGCAGCCGGTTTGTGCTGACTAGGTAGATTATATAGTTGTGAGTAGTAGTCTTGAAAGTGTTTAGCGATAAGATTGTCCTCTATGTCCATGGTCCCTGTTTTATTCCTAATGCCTAGTATGGCATTTTGGAGTCTCGGGCCCTTTAGGGCCCTAGCTAGGAATTTTCCCGATTTATCTCCATGTTCATAGTAGATTTTTTTTTGAAAGAATAAAAAACGTTTAGATGTAGCTTCTAATTTTTGTTTCAGCTTTTTCCTGGCCTCCAGTAGGTCTGTGGCTAGCGCCCCTGATAAGGATTGTTTATGGGAGGATTCCAGTCTTGATATTAAATCAGTCAGATCCCGGATCTCCTTCTCCCTCTCCCTCTTACGGCGTGCTCCCATCCTTATGAGCTCGCCTCTTATAGAGCATTTATGAGCTTCCCAAGTTGACAAAGGGTCAACATCTGGGGTGGAGTTGAGGTTGAAGTACTCAGTGAGGTGTGAGGTCAGTTTCGGGAGCAGCTCAGGGTCATCGAGAAGTGATGCGTTTAGTCTCCATGAGGGTGGTGGGCGCCTGTGAGTGTCTAAGTTTAAGGTCAAGGATATGGGGGCATGGTCAGAAATTGATTGTATGCCTATTTGTGCATTCTGTACCGCATGTAGATCCCCCCGAGAGACAAAAAGGTAGTCTATCCTTGAGTACCTATCATGCGGCACAGAATAATAGGTGAAGTCCCTCCCCTCTGGATGGAGGTATCTCCACACATCTACCAAATGCATGGAGTTTAGTGCTGTTTTCAGGCTTTTTAGTATTTTATATTGGATGTAGGTTTTCCCGGTGGAAGTATCTACCAAGGGGTTTAGGGGAAGGTTAAAGTCACCTCCAAGGACTATACGTCCGGAGGCAAAACCCTCCAGTTCCCTAATCAGGCTCCTGCAGAAGGTCAGGTGGGCTGAGTTAGGGAAGTAGACATTAGCTAGTGTCAGTGGTATCCCCCTGTACTTTCCCTTCAGGAATATGTACCGCCCTTCTGGGTCCGTTAGCCTGCCTGTAATCTCAAAAGTGGCCGTTTTACTGACCAGTATTGACACCCCTTTGGATTTAGCATGGTCATTCGTGGCATGGAACGCTGTAGTGAAATATGAATCTGTGAGTTTAGGTACCTTGTCAGTCCTGAAGTGCGTCTCTTGAAGGAAAGCGAAGAGGGGCCTACCCTTTCTGAGTTCGCGTAGGACCGTTGTCCTCTTTTCGGGAACATTCAATCCCCTGACATTGTGGGATACCACAGTGGTGTTGAGGTCCAGGGTGGAGTACGCCATGGTTCAGCTTGTGCCTATCAGAGTGATACTGGAAGATAACAATGAACACCCTAATATGGCAGTCAATCACTTTCAGTATAGGGTCCTATTGGTAATAGTAATTCTACTTTTGTACCTCAGACCTGTGGGGGAATCTTGGACGGGTGGGGGAAGAAAGAAGGTCAGGGAAGAGGTGGGAGACAAAGAAGAGAGGTGAAAATCACAGAAAGAGAGAGTAAATGTTATTCACCTTTATAATAGTTAGACTATCAGTAAGGTTCAATTTGTGTGTCCCAATGAGGTTATGCCCCGCTGGGAGACACTTTGTGGGGCGATGTGAGGCGGCCGCCTCGACATCCAACATTCAACGCCTGCAGTCTGGTGGTGAAGTTCACTAAACCAATAATAACAAATAGTAAAGAACCGAGTCTACAGGCGAGAGGCATAGTTCCACAGCCTATTGTAGCTTAATCACATATTTAAAGTAGTAAGTCTGCAGCAATAACTTTGGCATTGAACTGAACATATAGAAAACGTTAGTAAACAGTTGTTAAGATATAAAAATATCTTATTTGTAACCTGTAGCTAAGGGAAAGCGTGGGTTAACATTTCTAATCAAAAGAGTAGGAAATACTGATAGGTTGAAGTCGTATAATCCTACAATAAACCAGCAAGGTTTGTATCTCCGTGTAGCTCCCCCAGATACTTGTGAGAAAGAATAGCATACCTGTAAATGTCCCATGTCTCTGTGTGGACCATATTTCAAGCACTAGGTGGTGCATGAGATGTTGTTTCTTACCCTAGATGTGTGTGAGCGGAGACCTCTGCAGAAAAAAACCATGGTGGTGTTGCAGGGAGTTGCACCTCGATGGGCAGTTTGTGCGTGATAGGGAACAATTTGACACCATCTTCGCTGTGAGCCGCGTGTGTCTAGCATGAGCACGGATGATTAAAAAACTCCTGCTTACATGAATCGTTACTGGTGCTGTTTGGAGTTCTCCCTCTCTTCCTCCCACTCCGGGGGAACTACGGTGGCTGTCAGGTTGTATCAATGAAGGTCAGGGTTCGGTGTCCTGCGGTTGGAACAACTCCAGAGTTCAGCATAGTCTCCAGTGAAAACTGTACGTTCTCCATTAGAGGGCAGATTGTCTACCAAGTGGTCCCCCTGCCGTGGTCCTGTTTTACCAGCTCACGGGAGTCGATTCTTATAGACAAATGACATTAGCTCAGTCTATGTTTGATCTTCAGGTGGTCAACAACATTCGTTCTCCATGTATCTAGTGTTTTAAGACCGTGGTCTTACTGTCTAGCGTGCTATGGGGGATATCTTTGCCGTAGTTCGGCTGTTTCTTTTGCCTTGCGGGCCAAGGCAATGAGCATTCCATTGTTCAAAAAATAAGAAAATAAAAGAGTATCGGGGTTTCGGGACATGGTGCGTGCAGTACAGTGGGTCATAAGTAGCCGAGCTAATACAAATGTTCAGTGTAGTACGTAAATAGGGGGTAAATAGAGGCGCTTGCCAATTAAAATAAATACTAAATGCCAAATAACGCACAGCAACGTATGAATAGTAATGATTGAATCCAATGTATATGTTTCACTCCTTGTTCCAATACCTTCAAAGCATCTAATTGGAGATGAATGAGGTGGAAATAGTGAAAATTAATAATACAAAAATAAAGACTAAAAATAATAATTGATAGTCAACACAGTAGTAATAATCCAACAGTGATGACGTGAGCAATAAATCTGTGAAAAAATCCTATGACTAAGTAGCGTTGATCTGCTACGCAACGCGTCAGGTGAAGGAAAGTGCCGTCGGTGACGTCATCTCCGCTCGCGGCCGAGAGCGGAGATCTGCTACTTTGTACACAAACACTCGCTGCATGCTGTTTTACTCCTTGGTAAATGTGAGTGTAATATTTGTTTTACTATCATTAAAATTGTGTTGAACTTATTACACTATGGAGCTTGCATTTACTTTCATGTGAGTGGTCTGGAGCTTTACCCTTGGTGGACGTTTTGGAGGGACCCTTAGAGTGTACACTGCTGGAATCCTTTATTGCATCTAACAGGCTGGTTTAACCTGTTTTGAGGTGAGAGGCTGGAATTATCTTCACGAATCTGCACTAAACTACACTGGAATTTTGTGCGGTGGATTGCAGCACTTCATTTAATTATTATAAAACACTACCTGCACTCTTTTGGAAGAGTTTGGATTGGCACCTTATTATAAGTCTTTTTGCACTTTTCTTTTGGAACTTTTTTACCACAAGTAGAGTTTGACTTGGAACACTCTAATATTTATCATCACATTTTTAAATAATTTTTTCATCATATTATATATTTTTATCTGAACATTATTTATTCACAATCATTGATGTTAATTTTAACATTATTTATCACCCAGATTTTACACTGTGTGTTCTTTTGGATTTTTTCACGGATTTATTGCTCACGTCATCACTGTTTATGATACCGTTGGATTATTACTACTGTGTTGACTATCAATTATTTTTTTTAGTCTTTATTTTTGTATTATTAATTTTCACTATTTCCACCTCATTCATCTCCAATTAGATGCTTTGAAGGTATTGGAACAAGGAGTGAAACATATACATTGGATTCAATCATTACTATTCATACGTTGCTGTGCGTTATTTGGCATTTAGTATTTATTTTAATTGGCAAGCGCCTCTATTTACCCCCTATTTACATTGTCTTTTGGTGCGTGAGCACTATTTTAGTAGGGGCTGCTGCTTTTATATATTTTAGCTTAATTTTTATTATCCATAGTCAGGCTGGTTTTGCGCATTGGTTCCCCCCTTACACATATTCAGTGTAGTACGTACCGTCCATGGGGTCTTGGTTTAACGCTGTGTAGGATTATCAGCTGTCGTTCATCAGTCTTCCATCCTTTCAAGTGCACCGGAGGGGTGTGCTCTTCCGTGGTTCGGAGTGCCTGCCATTGAGCTTCCTTGGCGACCGTGTTTCTGGTTTGGTGTGCCTGCTACGGCGCTACCTTGACGCCCATGTTTCATCCGCTTTGGGTCCTTTCCTTCTGGTGAAGCCATCGGTGAGCACGGGGGACTTCTGGTCAGAGGAGGTAAACGATACTCCTGGTACCAGTCCGGGAGTTCCACTTGGGTGAGCTGTAAATTGGAACAGAAATATTCTAGGTCTTCCGGGGTTCGGAGGGCATGTTGGCGTCCGTTGTGTGTAACTAGGAGCGCAAAAGGGAAGCGCCAGGTGTACCGCATACCTTTGTTCCTAAGCTCATCTAGGAGGGGACGTAGAGCTCTGCGGTTTCTTAAGGTAATTTGCGATAAGTCCTGGAAGAGCAGGATCGTTTCACCATTAAAGACAATCCAGTCGTTTCTTCTGGCTTTCTGCATTATTTCCTCCTTAAGAACAAAGCTCTGCAGGCAGCAAATTACATCTCTTGGTGGCTGGTTATCAGGGCCGCGCGCTCTCAGGGCTCTGTGTGCCCTCACGAACTCGATCTCCGAGTCTTCGGGCCTTTCCAGAAGGTTGTTAAACAAGCGTCTGAGGGCTAGGGTTATCTGGTCTGGTTCAACCGACTCTGGTATTCCCCTCACGCGGATGTTGCACCTTCTCCCTCTGTTGTCGAGGTCCTCCATGTGCCTCGACATTTCAATGAAGTGGTTAGAGTGCGATGTCGTTACCCTCTCTAGCCTGCGTATGGCTTTCTCCCTCTGCTTCCCCGCTGCCTCGGCCGTCGCCATCTTGTCGTTTAGCACGAGGAGGTTAGACTTGAGGTCCGTGATGGCTGCCGAGAAGGTTGATTTTATATCCGCTGCGAATATGGACATGTCCGCGTAGGTGAGGGGTGAATTTGGGTTCAGATGTCCCCTTGCATTGTCCTCGGCCGCGGATTGAGAATCGTCACTGAAGTCCTCCAGTGCACGTGTCGGCGCCATCTTGCCACTCAGGCCGCCGTTAAGGGAAAGAGCTTGTCTCTTAAAAATGTCCGATATGCTGTTCCCCTTATATGCCGCCGATGAGCGTCTAGGTCTAGACTGAGGTGGTCTGTAGTTCAGCTTGCTCATTATCCAGTGCTATGCTGCAGAAATACGGGTTTTAGGCTGTGGATTTGCCGGAGCTCTTTCAATGTGCTGCCATCTCAGCCGCTCGCCAGGCCACGCCCCCTATATGTTATTATTATACCAATTTTAAGGCCAATAACTAGAAGATAGGGCAGCCAAGTGGGGACTAGCAAAATAAACAAGTCAGTTCCCACAGACTGCAATTGTATTTGTTGTCCAACACATGTATTTTTGCGTTGTATTTTGTTTGTTATGTTTTGCAAAACAAATGTTTTTTGTTTTTTTTTTACTTTGGTTTATTGTATTTTTTAGGGTGGGGGATATTTTCCCCTGAAATATTTTTGATGTTGTTAATGTGTGTAGTTTGTAGGTTGTTCACTTTGATTTAATTGTCTGTGCTGCATTATTTTGCAAAATCTTTCTCAAGATGTTGTGACTAATGTTTCAATCCTTAATAATTGTTCATTTGTGTGTGCAGCACTTTTAACTCCTGTTAATTTCCAATGCAAAATGGTCAGACCTCAAAAACCATATTCTGTTTGTTTCTCAAATTAACATACATGCGTTTTTTTCTTCCCTTGCTCTTTTCCAAGTCCTGTTGTGGTGACCAATAAAATTGGATGCAAATTTGGATGTTTGTGTTGTTTGTTATTGTTCATGCAACAGATTTCACAGCTGCAGCTTAACTAGGCTGGATTGACATGTCAAAACAAAACTGGTGTGCTTTTTGTCTAAAAGTTCCTTTCCTGGTGCCTTTGTGGTAGCATATGCATGGATTGTGTGCTGCCATGAATAGTCACCAGGAAAGGAAAATTACAGAGCGGTCAGTATTTTCCTTTTTACTGCAGTGGTTCTCAGCCTCAGTCCTCAAGTACCCCCAACAGGCCATGTTTTGGGAATTTATCTTAGCTAAAATAACTGTCCAAAATTCCAAACAAAAAAAATACTGGGATTTAAAGCACCTGTGCAAGATGAAGGAAAACCTGCAAACATGGCCTGTTGCGGCTACTTGCGAAGCACTGATTTAGAGCACTGCACTAAAATCTAGCTGAAGGAAATCCTATTCTAATTGTGGGAAACTAAGTGAGTGTTAGAACCCCTGCTTGTCTTTTTTAGGTTGGGCTTTGTGTCCCTTTTCCTAAGATTGGCTTCACTTCCTGTCAGACAGCCAAACAGGAAGTGAGGGCAAAACCCTACCAATGTCTTTTCTTGGGGACACACAGATCAATCTAACTAGTGTCCCCATTAAGCAAATTGCACTCTAGCACTTTGTTGTGTACACCCCAAATCATTAGGTAGTTTTGGGTTTAATAAAAGCAAATCCTCTCTGCAGTACAAATGTAGTTGCTGAAAATCTGAGGGGAAGCACTAGTGATTTTAACATCCAATCATGTAGAAGCAAAGATGTTTTGCTACTACATGAAGCAAAACAAAGGTGTTTTTTTTATTTTCCTTGCACGTCCCCCTCGGACCTCCAAGTGAATTTGCCTTTAGTAAATAAACCCCAAAGTCCAAGATATCTAATAGTCTGGGGTGTACACAGCAAAATGCTGGAATGCAATTTACATCATGGGGAAACTATTTAGATTGACCTGTGTGTCCCCAAGGAAATACATTTGTAGGGATTTACTCTCACTTCCTGTGTTCCTATGTGACAGGAAGTGAATAATTTTGAAGGAGAACGTGTCAAAATTGGGAGTTGTCTTCACCCTATCAGGGGTGCAGATATCCCCCAAAACTGACCAGACTTATAATCCCTCTGCACTCTATCCCCAAGCAAATCTAAGAGAGGTTTTCATTTAGTTTAACTTTGCAAAGATGCATTCCTAAGTACAACTGTGATGCATGTCAATGGCCCATTTAGACCAGTTGCCTTTCACTAGAAACATTTGTTAGTCTAGTTCTGGAAATCTGCATCTGCTTTACTGTTAATTTCCATAACAAATTCCTGCAGCTAGATGCGCGACCGCCGTGTATATGAGATGCGTAACTGCTGTGTTTTTTTTGTAAAGCGGTGGCCAGCACAGAGGAATGACATCCCGCCCCTACAGAAAGTTGCCTGTACTGCTGCTAAGTTATCTGAGGAAGAGATGATCCTTATTTGCAAATTAAGAAAAAAATATGTATTTTTTTAACATGGGGTGGTGTTTGTGTGGGTCCCTAACACACATTCATACATATTAGGGACAATTTAGAGAGGAATCATTTACAGCTTGTTTTTAGATTGTGGGAGGAAATCCACGCAGGCACAGGGAGAACATGCAAACTCCAGGCAGATGGTGTCACGGGTGGGATTCGAACCAGCGACCCTTTTTGTTGCTAGGTGAAAGTGCTAATCACTACACCACTGTGCTGCACATGTATGTATCTAGAGATCTAGGTTATTGTGTCCACTTGTGAAAATACAGAAGATTTCGGCAAAATAGGTAATATGAATACGCACTTGAACAATTACTTACAATTTTTGGAAATCAAACAGGCTCTTGCCTAATCTATTTTTTACATATATTTTTTTAAGATTGCAGTGTATGGTCACCTTTAAAGATCAAGATCTGAAAATATTAATTTATTGGGTTTAGAAACTCTTTTCTGTTCTTTGTAATGTATTGAAATATTTGTATGAAAATAGAAAAAAATAAATATTTCAAAGATATATTAGAAGTAATAGGAATGTGATTAGCATAGAAAGGAGTAATTAAGTGAGAACACCTACTAATTGCCTAACAAGACACATCCAATGCGATGGGTGTGCGCTATTATCAATGAGAAAACAGCAGTTACCCTGGCAACAGTTGCTGTTTACATATTTATTATTGCATTGTGCGTCTGCGTGATTTGGTTCTCACGCCCAATCAATGATTTATCCGGCGCACCAATTAAGGTATGAGCCGGCGCAACGCATTGTTCTTAGTAAATCAGCCCCACAGTGTATTTTCTTCTGTTTACAACCTAAATTGTGACATACTTTTTATTCTATTATCAGGGGGCCTATCACAATAATGTAACCTATATTGTACTAACAGGTTTTCCAAATTTAAAATACATCAAAATTCTATTTTTCTTGTTGCTATTTTTTATATATTGTGTTACTATGTCTGGAAATCTTTTCATTGTGGTTTTATATCATCTGAGTAAAACACTCCAGTCTCCCATGTACCTCTTCATCACCCAACTATCATTGTTTGATATAATTCTGTCTACAGTTATACTTCCCAACCTTCTTTATATTACCTTACATGATGGATGTACCATGTCTTTTGCTGAATGTATTGCCCAGTTCACCTTCTTTTCCCATGCTGAGATCTCAGAGGGCTTTCTACTGACTGTGATGTCCTATGACCGGTATTTGGCCATCTGTAAGCCCCTGCATTACAACTCTATAATGAACCAATCAATTTGCATTAAATCAGTGATTATCATTTGGTTACTGGGTTTTACAATGGCATTGGTTGATTCCATATCTTTGTGCAGTCTTTACTATTGTGGACCAAACATCATTCATCACTTCTTCTGTGACTATGTACAACTAATTAGGCTTTCCTGCTCTGATACTTCATGGATTCACATTCAGACCTATGTATTAGGTCTCATTTGTGTCGTAGCACCTTTTATGATAATTGTTATATCTTATATCTATATTGTTATAACCATCCTCAAAATGAAATCAAATACAGGAAGAAAGAAAGCCTTCACCACCTGCAGCTCTCACTTGACCGTAGTGTGCATTTTTTATGGGATACTAATCGCTGTGTATATGTTTCCAACCGAAGGTCAACTAGATATTATGAACAATGTCCTTCCTCTCTTTTACACTGTAATTACTCCATTACTTAATCCGATCATATACACATTTAGGAACAAGGATTTTAAAAAAGCTGCTGAGAAAATAAAATTACCGGTATATTTTTTTTAATTAAAAAATGCAAATGTGATTGATACGAAAAATATGAAATACATTTCTCTCAGCAATCAGAAAAAGGAATATTTTTATAAATTCATGTATTATACAAAAATTTCATAGAAAAGGTTCACAGTAATACAAAAATTGCATAGTGATGTTAAAACATTATATATGGTTGATCAACTGTGCCTGTGCGTCACCACCAGTTGATCTGGGGGTCTCTGAATTACATAGCGGAAAGTATCACTATATTTCCTTTTTTCATATATAATGTTTTAACACCACTATGCAATTTTTGTATTACTGTGAACCTTTTCTATGATTTTTTTTGTATAATAAATTAATTTCTAAAAATATTCCTTTTTCAGTTTGCCTTAAAAATTTCCCAATAGAGGTTTTTCACCAATTTTCATATTCAAGGGATGATGGCAACTACACACCCAATCACATGAGTTGGTTTGATTCTTTAAATTCTTCTCAGCAATCAGTCTTCTTTATGCTGGATTTATATACTGTGGTGGTGGGACCCGTGTGCGACCTTAAAGACTGTTGATTTAATCCAGATTTTGGAGAGAAAGGCGTGCTGATTGCACAGCTGTGTGTTGGGCCATTTAGTTCTGACCTGAATATGGCTTAGGGCCTCACCCAACAGACAGGAAGTCTGTTCCTGGGAGTCACGTGGACCCCCATCCCTCTGAGAGGAGTCAGAGGCTGCATGGGTACAGCCAGAGTATGCATGTCTGCAGGAGGCAGATGTCATTGGTGATTGAGCAGCAAGTCGCTGATCAGGAGTAAGCTAGGAGAGAGCTTAACTCTAGGAAACTCTGTTTGTTCTGAGGAGCAGACCTAATGCCTTGGCTAGGGGCCTGAAACAGCTGGATGGCAAGAATGAAATACAGGAGGCTAAAGTGTTGAGTATGAAGGATACAGTAATGGTGGAACCCCCTGTGAGGGCTACTGATGTATTTGTGAACTTTTTGTGCTTTTAAATAAAAATGGGCTACCAGGCCTTTAAAGATTCAGTTATGGACTGGCGTACTCACTAAAAACTAGAGAACCAAAATTGTGGAAAAATATCAACAATCTCAAGGTTACAAGTCCATCTCCAGAGATCTAGATTTGCTTTTGTCCACAGTGCACACCATTATCAAGAAGTTTGCAACCCAGGGCAATGAAGCTAATCTCTCTGGGTATGGACGGAAGAGAAAAATTGATGAAAGATTGCAACACAGGATAGTCCGGATGGTGGATAAGGATCCCCAAACAAGTTCCAAAGAAATTCAAGCTGTCCTGCAGGCTAAGGGAGCATCAGTGTCAGCGTCAACTATCCGTCGACATTTAAATGAAATGAAACGCTATGGCATCTATGGACCCCACTGCTGACACAGAGACAGAAAAAGTAAGACTACAGTTTGCTAAAATGTACTTGAGTAAGCAAAAATCCTTCTGGGAAAACGTCTTGTGGACAGATGAGACCAGGATAGAGCTTTTTGGTAAAGCACATCATTCTACTGTTTACCAAAAACGGAATGAGGCCTAAAAAGAAAATAACACAGTACCTACAGTGAAATATGGTGGAGGTTCAATGATGTTCTGGAGTTATTTTGATGCCTCTGGCACTGGGTGTCTTGAATGTGTGCAAGGCATCATGAAATCTGAGTATTACCAAAGGATTTTGGGTCGCACTGTATAGCCCAGTGTCAAAAAGCTGGGTTTGCGTCCGAGATCTTGGGTCTTCCAGCAGGACAATGACCCCAAACATAAGTCAATAAGCACCCAGAAATGGATGGCAACAAAGCGCTGGAGTAAAAAAGTGTCTTTCACGCTACTAGTGAGTATGCAATATACCTTGCGAAATGCGTAGGGGCTGCTGACATCTACGGGGCAAGACACTGATCATAAGACAGGTGTAGAGGGAACACAAGAGAGGAACGTTTTTTTCCTTCCATCAAATACTTGCATACACGGCTGGAGAAGCTTGGTGCCGGCTTATGGGCACAACAAAATGTGAGTGCAATCTATGCTTTATTTTTTAACAAATAAATTCTTTTACCTACTGCACTATGAGGGGCACTCTTTTTGCTGTGAGCTTTTGTAGAGAAAAAGATTACTGTAACACACCCAAGATACCTGACAGTTGTGGTGACGCAAAATAGGAGTGGTTATCCTGGGAATGAACCAAAGGCGCTAGTTGAATGGGATCTGATCTGTGTCGTAGGATCGTGAGGATTTACATGCCTTTTTGACCCCATCTAACAGGGGGTCCAACGTATTCGGTAAGAGTACCCATTTACTCCTTCTCTGGTGTGATCTCAGGGCCTCTTTTTTCCTTTCAAATCATCTTCCTCTGAATCGGTGGTGGACTATACTCTTCCATTCCTACATCAATTTTTGGGGGATTTATTTGAAATTGGACAAATTTTTTTCCACTTTTGGATTTATATCTTTTTATTTCATTTCATTTATATATATTTTTTTTACTTTTTGATTATTTTAATACATGGTATTTGATTTATGCTAGTAGTTGGACTGTTTAGGACAATTACCTCTCTGGTGTATCAACAATCAAGTTTGGTTTATGTACACAATTTACACATTCACTTTATTTATTTCCACTTTCAGTTTAATTTTATTTTACACACTTATCAATCAGGTTGTGTTTAATCTAGCGCAACCCATCCTTCCTGTTTCCTAGTGAATATATGTGAATAAGAAGAAGCTGGAGCTAAAAAGCTCCTATATCTGATAGTGTTCACTGTACACAAAGATACACAAAGATAAATAATGATTGGTAGTGATCTTGCGCTTAAGCAATATTTCTTAAAGTGGATGTAAACCCCAAATTTTTTTTTTGTTTTTGATGTCACAATGTAGAGTATAAGATTCCCTATCATCTGTGCCCAGTCTTGCCACACAGAGTTAATCCAGCGCTGAGCAATCCTCTTTTAATGTTCAATGAAAATTAACAGAATTCCAGATAAAAACTTGCCAAATTATAAAGTCTGTTTCTCTGTTCTTGCTTTGTGTTACAGGTTAGTTACATATCCTGGTAATATACAATGAACTTTGGATCACCTCATATTATGATTAACATAACATATGATAAACATGTCCAAGCTCTAGATATGTAAATAACCTGTAACACAAAGCAAGAACAGAGAAACAGACTTTATAATTTGGCAAGTTTATATCTGGAATTCTGTTAATTTTCACTGAACATTAAAAGAGGATTGCTCAGCGCTGGATTAACTCTGTGTGGCAAGACTGGGCACAGATGATAGGGAATCTTATACTCTACATTGTGACATCAAAAACAAAAAAACATTTTTTGGGTTTACATCCACTTTAAGCACAAGAATCACTACCAATCATTATTAACAAAGCGCTGGAGAGGTCTAAAGTAGCCAGCAATGAGTCCAGATCTAAATCCCATGAACACCTGTGGAGAGATCTTAAAATTACTGTTGGGAAAAAGCGCCCGTCCAATAAGAGAGACCTGGAGCAGTTTGCAAAGGAAGAGTGGTCCAAAATTCCAGGTGAGAGGTGTAAGAAGTTTATTGATGGTTAAAGGAAGCGACTGATTTCAGTTATTTTTTCCAAAGGGTGTGCAACTAAATATGAAGTTAAGAGTGCCAAGAATTTTGAGCAGCCCATTTTTGGAGTTTTGTGTGACATTATGTCCAATTAGTTTTTTTTCCTCCCTTTTTTTGTTTTGTTCCAATACACATAAAGGGAATAAACATGTGTATAGCAAAACATGTGTTACTGCAATACTTTTCTGTGAGAAATACTTGATTTTCTGGAAAAATTCCTGAGGTGCCAACAATTTCGAGCATGACTATATATATATATATATATATATATATATATATATAGGCACAAAAATTTATTTAAGCAGCATGGCTCATTGTCAGCATATGCCCCTATGCATATCCTTGGTGTCAGAAGTATACAAGGTTGTTATACATTGGATTACATCGCCAAAAGGTGTGAGGGTAGAGATGTTAAAATCACATTATTGGATTATAGGGTGACATTATGTAACTAGAACAGAGTGGTTCCACAAATTTTACAAATCCAATCCTGATCTTGGATAATCAACATTTGCCTTGACACATTCTACGTTGATTGGATTAAGGTGTCTTTCACACTTATGTGGCTATAAATTCTGGGGTATGTTCATATCACTCGTCAGAACTTAAGAAGTGGCTTGGAAACACCACAAAACATCTTCAACATTACAGAGACAAGTCCAGTTGAATGTCACCAACTACTACTAACTGTACCATTACCTGGATCAATGAGAATTTTCAGAGACAACGTTGATGATACTAACAAACTGATAACCAATAGCAAAAAATCCTACATTCCATGTCTATATAAGAAATATATAGTTATTTTGGCAGGATGGCTCATTGCCAGCATATGTGCATAAGCATATCCTTAGTGTCAGAAGCATGCAAAGGTGTTATACATTGAATAACATGGCCAAAGGTGAGGGGCGTGGCCTAGCAGAGCATGTGAATGGACGCATCTCAGAGCAGCTCCAGTCTCTCCTGCAACAATCCTTCACCTTCCTGGGTCGCTACCGACTAAATCACCAAACCACACAGCCCACCCTGATGCCGAGAGTCCCCACTCTGCAGTGAGCTGTGTATTTCTGGTGGATAAGCAACCGCCGGCCAAGATGAACATCTCTACACGCTCCTGCCAAGATGGCTGCTGCTGCACATCACCGCACTATGTCTCACCTGCATCTAACCCCGATCTCTTTGAGGAAGCCCCTGATTCCTCTCAGCAGTTCTCCCTGGGTGTCCCAGACCCTCCGCATATATCCTCCTAAATATCCCTTTGCCGAGGGGACAGAGCGGATGGCATGAACGTCGCGGATGGCGGGCCTGGACCTACACTGTCAGATGTACTACATACCATTAAGGTAAATCATACTGATCTCATGGGAATGGTGGCTGAAATTAAGAATGGCTTTGCAATCATGGGGCAAGATGTACAGAAGATACAGGGTCGGGTTAATGAAACAGAACGCCGCATTAGCAATCATTAGCGATCTGGAGGACACTGTTAACCCCATACTGCCAAAACTTAGTACATATGGTGGGAAGATCACAATCCTGGAGAACAAGGTGGATGACTTTGAGAACTGCCTCTGCCGGAATAACCTGTGATTAGTGGGTCTCCCTGAATGGGTGGAGGAGACTGACCCCGGTGGCTTTCCTAGAGAGCTGGCTGGAGAAGGAGTTTAACCGTAACCAATTTTTTTTTATCAATTCGTTTTTATTGAAAAGGTTTTACAAAACAGGTTATGGTATACAACCAAGGATCAGAAATAATGAACAAGAGAATACAAAAGGGTATAGAGATATAACAGGCAAATTTCACGGTGACATTCCATATAGGGTCTACAGGAGCATAAGTCCACAGACAGATCAAAGATCAAAGAAAATCAGGAACATCATTAGTCCTTTAACATAGGCCCATAAGTAGAACATTAGCAAGTCATGGAAATAAACTAAAATGAAGGAGAGAAATTAAGGAGGGGGGAGGAGGGGGTAAAGGTAAGGGAAGGGAAAGGAAGGGAGGGTCTGCCTGCCCTCAGTACAGCAATCATTTAGAAACAAATCATATCATCCGTAATCAATTATCCACAGGGTCCTGGGTCAGCCTCTCCCAGCAGGAAATCCTCCCCGCACCAGGGTGATCCATCTGCTGAATTACAGGGACCGGTACTCCATCCTCTATGCCATTCATCTGAAAGGAAGCCTCAAAAACAATGCAGTGGTCTAACTATTTTCTAGATTACTCTGTGGCTGTTCACAACCAGAGAGCCCAATTCCACAACATCAAGCAAAAGCTATGGGAAAACTCTGTTTAATATGCCATGTTGTTTCCAGCTACCTTTCATGTGGTCCATCAGGGGAAACCCCACTTCTTCCAGTCTCCTAAGGATTCCTTGCTGTGGTGGGAATCACTGCCACGGCTTACTCAGCCCTTCACCTGAGGGGGATGTGTTTAACCTATCGGCCTACAATTCTCTTACCTGGAACTGTGGAACTTTCAGCAACTACTTTACTGTGTGGCTCGACTTGTCAATATGTCTCTCTTGCAGAAAAGTCCCAGGCCTTCTACCACTAAGTTGGCATAAGCTGCTATGGGGGACAAAATGTTCAGTCCCTGTTTCCCCCTTTTTTTGAACACTGACTTTTTGGTTTTCTTTCTTTTTTGGTTCATGGGAACAGGCCATGCCCCCTGCACATGGTACAAGTTTAGGGTCTAGGCCCACTCTGTTTTCAGGAGTTGGGCAGGGTCGTTGTTGCCTTTTGGTAACCTTTACTTACATGTATATACAGTAGTTTTGTTGTTGTGTGTATTAAGTATGGATGAATGAATGAGAATGCGCAGAAGATGTCCAACTTACGATGTGGGACCATGATCTGGACGGGTCTGCCCTTCCTCCCATTACATGCCCCAATGATTCTGCTACTACATTATGGCTGATTTAATTGTTTGCTCATGGAATATCCATGGTCTGAACTCAAAGTTCAAAAGAGCTTTGATTTTTGATTGGATTAAACATTAAAACCACATACATAATCTTGTGTTTACAAAATCATCAAAAATCTTAGCTTTAAAAAACCATTGGGTCACCCATAACTATCACTCCACGTATTCCAGTTATGCCCGAGAGGTGTGGTGATCCTGATCCGTAAATGGCTTCCCTTTTCTTGCCATCAGCTAACACAGTACTACAACGTACCTCAGATAGGTTGAAACCTTCAATGTCCGAGTCTAAGTTGTTTCTCAAATGGTAAGAAGCCTATGGATATGTAGATCTTTGGCATTGGAAATATCTTGCTGATAAATCCTTTTCATGCCAATCGAAATCTTACTGTACCCTTTCCAGGTTAGACTACGCACTGACGACCAGTGATCTTCGTCCATCAGTTCGGTCTATAGCTTTGATTGTTGGTTGGATTAAACATTAAAAACCACATACAGTATCTTGTGTTTACAAAAACTCATCTGATGGGTTAAAAAATCTTAGCTTTAAAAAAACATTGGGTCACCCATAACTATCACTCCGCGTATTCCAGTTATGCCCGGGGAGTGGTGATCCTGATCCGTAAATGGCTTCCCTTTTCTTGCCATCAGGTTATCATGGATCCCAAGGGCCAGATCATCATCTTGCATACCTCTGTACATGAGGTTCATATGTTGCTTGCCTCAGTCTACGTCCCTCCTCTGGTCACGGCTGTAGTGTTTACAGATCTGAGTACAAAGCTATCCTCTCTACCAATTTACCCTACTCTCATTGTAGAAGATTTTAACACAGTACTACACTTCCGCTTTCCGGCGCCGTATGGAGTAGCTGCTCCTCTCCACGGCTCCCGCAGCACGACCGAAATTCTGCCTGACAAACTGGCCTGAGTCGCCCCTGCAGACCCCCTCCACCCCTGGGCACACCCCCCTTCATTATGGATCGCTTTGTGGAGAAATCGGGTGCACGCACCCAAACGGCCCAGACGGCACCGTCGGCTCACCCGCAAATTGAGGCCCTGGTCTCGGCCTACTCGGCTCCACTCACAGCAGTAATGCCGGCGACGCTGGAGGTAAGCGGCAGTCCATCTCCCCCTCCTTCTCCTCATGCCCTGGGGACACAGAAAACTGGGGACAGCACTACAGAGCACATAGCCCAGGCAGTGGCAGCTCTCTTAACCCCCATGATTGCGGCATGAGTAGAGAAGGCAGTGAACGCAGGGATGGCGCAGATGAAATCTCAATTAAAAGAACTCGGTACCAGACTCAATGAGCTAGAACACCGCCTATCTAATGCAAAAGAAGAGCTGTATCAGGCGCAGGCTACTGAACAAGCACAAGATAAAACAAACCAGTACATCATACAAAAGCTGTACGATTTGGAAAATAGGTCCAGGAGGAGCAACCTTCGATTCGTAGGTGTCCCGGAATTGCTGCAATCACCTGCACTCTCAGACTTCTGCACCGTGTGCATACTAGAAGCCCTAGGCCTTCTGGGACCCTGCACTGTGGAAAGGGCCCACTGCATGGGTGCCTTCAACTCTGACCGCAAAACGCTTTGGCCTATTATCGCCAAGTATCTAAATTACGCCGACAAGTCCCTTATACTGCAGAAGTTGAGGCAATCCCGCCAGCTTCAAATTGATGGAATAAGGGTTCTGATATTTGCTGACTACTCAATTGAGGTCTCAAAGAAGAGGAAAGCTTTTCAACAGGTCTGCACGGAACTCTTTAAACAGCAAATACAATTTACCTTGGCCTTCCCGGCCACTCTCCACCTCAAGGCCCCTAATGGTGATCAGTTGTCATTCCAGGACCCCTCTGAGGCAGAAGCCTTCCTAAGGTCCCGTCATGCCGGTCCGCACTCCCTAACCCAATCCAAGGCCCCTCCACTCAACCGTCCCATGGACCAAAGAAGCCCGCTGAAGGACTCCCCTAAATGTTTCAGTTCCTCAGTCCCAGACCACCCTGAGATGAACTGGTGCATCTTTTCTGTTCCTTTGCTCATTTCTTTCATGGTCGCACATGATGCAATGCTCCGGTTATTGTTTCTGCTTGGTTACTCAATTTGCCTTGTATCCTTGACCCCCTCTGCACCGTTGTCGATCTCCAGAGACCACTAGGTAGCCCTTTTTGCCTTTTGCATTATTGTACCTTTAGGCTCTTTGGTATTTCCTGTTTGACTAGTTAAGTGTTCTACTATGACTCTGCTCAGCTAGCATTGATTCTTTTTTTTTTTCTTTGTCATTATTTTTTTATGTTCCGTTGTGCTGCTGTCATGATGCTTCCTTTTTCTACGTGCGCCTTCTGGCCTCACTGTGTACAGTCCTATTGTCTACCTCCCCTTTCATGATTCATGCCAGCCGCATGGTACACTTTACAAATCTTGGGCTCTCGGGTCTCATGCTGTCAGGGTCGTGATATGGGAGCCGGCTCACACAGTGACTCCATGCGGGAAAAAGGTAAAGCTCTCGCATTTGCTACTGTTAACTTTGTTGTTTTTGTTTCAGGTTTCCCCCATGTTCCCCTCCCCTTTTGCCTCTTTATTCTCCGGCACCTACATACTCTTATTTTTTATGACACCAGCCCTGGTGGTATTTGATCACCTCTGCGGTTTTTATTTTTTGCGCTATAAACAAAAATAGAGCGACAATTTTGAAAAAAAAAAACAATATTTTTTACTTTTTGCTATAATAAATATACCCCAAAAATATATAAAAAAAGAATTCCCTCAGTTTAGGCCGATATGTATTCTTCTACCTATTTTTGGTAAAAAAATCGCAATAAGCATTTATCGATTGGTTTGCGCAAAATTTATAGCGTTTACAAAATAGGGGATAGTTTTATTGCATTTGTTTTACTACTAATCAGTGATTTTTTTCGTGACTGCGACATTATGGCGGACACTTCGGACAATTTTGACACATTTTTGGGACCATTGTCATTTTCACAGCAAAAAATGCATTAAAAATGCATTGTTTACTGTGAAAATTACAATTGCAGTGTGTGAGTTAACCACAAGGGGGCACTGAAGGGGTTAAGTGTGACCTCATTTGTGTTTATAACTGTAGGGGGGTGTGGATGTAGGTGTGATGTCATTGATTGTGTTTCCCTATAAAAGGGAACACACAATCAATGACGGCGCCACAGTGAAGAATGGGAAGCTGTGTTTACGCACAGCTCTCCCCGTTTTTCAGCTCCGGGGACCGATCGCGGGAGTCCAGCGGCGATCGGGTCAGCGTGTCCCGAGGTCACGGAGCTTCGGACCGGACCCATGGCTTGGCACTGGACGTACCTGTACGTACATGTGCCCAGCCGTGCCATTCTGCCGATGTATATGTGCAGGAGGCAGTCCTTAAGTGGATAAAGTAGGTTCAGTAGTCAAACTGGGTCTGCGCTTGCAGGGTGATCCTGTGCTGTCCGTCCTGGAGGGAGGAAGCCGCTTGATGAAGCACCTATCTTGAAGAGGCTGGTGTCTCAAGAGAGACCTTGAACTTCATCGAAGGATACACCAATTACTGAAAGGCTTGATGGAAATTGCCTGTCAGTTTCAAGTTCTGCAAGAAGTTAATCTGGAGAGATCTGGGTGCTGAATTCTGTGCTATGAGGATTCTGGACCAAAAGTATCTCCATCTGTGGTAAGGTCTGTGGCAGAGACTGTACCATATTTCGTGCACCATTCCGGCTGCTAGGCTAGTGAGAAAAAACTATACGGGTGCGCAAAAATCCACTTTGGGTAGAGTGGCAACGAGAACTGTGTTACTAGAAACAGGAGTGTTTCCTGATTGAAATAATGCACCTGAACCTATTTACTTCTTACCATTCCACCTCTTCAATCACTACTTTTATTTATTTACCAAGTTCAGCAAATAAACCTAAGCAAAGAAGTTTAAAGTGTGGACATTGAACTCTTTTTCAACTCTAATCTATTACCCTGGACGGCGAGGAAATAGAGCTAACACGCCCCCTGAAAATATCCAGCAGCTCCTCCGGGGGTAGTGCTATATATATATATATATATATATATATATATATATATATATATATATATATGTATATATATATAAATTGTTATATTATTATTTATTATATATTTTTCTGTTCTGTTCTAGTGTTTTTTTAGTCTACTCGTTTCTATTCAAATTCAAATTCATTCTATACAAAATTTGAACTTCTGAAGCCATTTTTCGAAATTCGAATTTTGTATACAATAAATTCAAATTTAAATAGAATAGATTATAATTAGGGATGAGCCGAACACCCCCCTGTTCGGTTCGCACCAGAACTTGCGAACACACCAAATGTTCGTGTGAACTTTAGAACCCTATTACAGTCTATGGGACTCAAACATTTGAAATCTTTTTTTTACTTAAATACTTTTTATTTCATTTTTTTCTTTTCTTTACAAAAATGTGATATGTTACAACAAGGATCATCACTTGTGCATAAAAATTCCATAATGCGTATATTCAAAGTGACATTTATCCTATTACCTATATGTATAATATCTTACCCGTTCCCCTCCCCCCGCCCCACGCCTACCCCCCTTACCCCACCCCCCCCCCCCCCCCAGGCAGCACCCCTACCGTCTTAGTTCAAAACAAAAGCAGAAAGATCAGAAAGGAAGAAGAGATAGAGTAAGAAGAGAGAGGAAGGAGAAAGAGAAGAAAAAAAAAAAAAAAAAAAGGGGACAAAGGAGAGTAAAGATCAAATTCTATATGGCTTGTTGTTATTTTTAGCTGTTTAAGATTTCCCAGCTTGACTAAATGTGGTAGAGTTTCCAATACTGACAGACTTTTTACGACTACATCGGGAAGCCTATGTGTTTCAACCACAGTCCCCACACTTTTTCTAATTTTCTGTGATTTCCTTGTTTAATAAATACCACTCTCTCACACTCTATTAATCTATTTATTGTTTCAGTCCAATGCCTGACGCATGGGGGATCCTGTGCCTGCCATCGCTGGGCAATTAATTTACGTGCCTGGAATAGGCCTCTCAACACCCCCTCCAATGTCCCCTGAGGGAGACAGTCATCTTCCATGTCTCCTAAGAGACAAGTTCTAGCCTCTAGCCCCAGTGAGGTTCCAAAAACTTCATTGAGCTTATTGATGACCTCAGTCCAATATCTAAAGAGTTTTGGGCATCTCCAGAACATATGGACGAGGTCGCCTGTGTCATTACATCTCGGGCATTGATCATCCAACTTCCAACCGAATTGATGCATTTTTTTGGGGGTGTAGTATGCTCTGTGTATCAGAAAGAGATGGGACAGTCTCTGTGCAGGAGCAATAGACACTAATACTCCTCTTGCCAAGATTCTGTCCCATCTCTCCTGAGTTATCAACCCCAGGTCTCGTTCCCAGCTTTCTTTACTCTTTAAATTGCCCTTTTGATTTATAGTCCTGTCTCCCAGATTATTATATAATTCGGATATCAACCCTTTTGTTGAGATTTTTTTGGCTAGTTTATTGATGACAGGGGTCTTAACCCTGGTTAATGGGAGGGACTTGAACTGGGTCTGGATAGCGTGTCTAATCTGAAGGTATTTAAAAAAGGTATTGTTTGGGATGTTAAATTCTAGTCTTAAGTCTGAAAACGTCTTTATTGTATCCCCCTTATACAAGTGGAGCAGTCTTGTAATTCCCTGTCTTTCCCAGGTACTACATTTCTCTACCCCCTTGATTTCTGGTAAGTTTTTGTTGTGCCATAGGGGGGCAAATTCAGTTGTACCACAATATCCCAACAACATCTTTGTTGTCTTCCACACCTTGTTGAGTAAATCAATAGTTGGACATTTATACGCAAATGAATTTGCCTCCAGGGCTTCTAGTAACCTTCCATGTGGAGCCCCTGTCAACATAATTTTGAAGCGGTCTTCTCCGCGATCCAGGCTCTCACAGCCTGCAATATGTTGTAATTGAGATGCAAGAAAGTAGATTCTTGGGTGCGGAACCGCTATCCCTCCCTCCCCGGCCGGCAGCTGCATAGTCTTAAGTCCAATTCTTGCTTGCCCACCTTTCCACATCAGTTCACGAAATAATGTCTCCAATCGCTTAAACCACCCTTGATTAATCCACATTGGGGAATTGTGGAGAATATAGAGTATCTGTGGGAGCCAAACCATTTTGATCAAGCTGCATCTCCCAGCCGTGGAGAGAGGGAGGCGCCCCCAAATCTCTTTTTTCTGCTTGAGCCTAGACAGCAGAGGGGTCAGGTTCATTCCAATGTATTCACCTGCGTCACGTGTAATCCAGATCCCCAAATACTTAATAGACGTCAAGATTTTCAATTGGGGCATGTCGGCGGCCACTCTATATCATTCTGTATCAATTAGTAGCAAAGCCGACTTGTCCCAATTGATATTTAACCCAGAAAACCCACCAAACTTTTCCATCATCTGCACCACTGGGGTCAATGAATTATTGACATCTCCAATGAAAAAGAGAATGTCATCTGCGAACAACGATATTCTGTCCTCTTCTAGACCTCTTTTAAAACCCAGGATATCTTCCTTACTTCTAGTTTTTATAGCTAAGGGTTCCATAGCCAACGCGAACAAAAGAGGGGACAGGGGACAGCCCTGTCTCGTTCCTCTCTCTGGTTCAAACAGGTCTGAAGTTACTCCATTGATCCTGACTTTTGCACTAGGTTTATTATAGAGGAGCTTGACCCACCTTATAAAGGACGGGCCAAATCCAAAGCTCTCTAGTGTTCGCCATAGATATGGCCACTCCAAGCTGTCAAATGCTTTGGCAGCGTCTAAAGCCAATAATGCCCGAGGTGTCTCATTATCGGTGGGGATCTGGGTATTTAAAAAAACCCTCCTTATATTAAGGCTTGTTGACCTATTGGGGATAAAGCCTGACTGGTCAGGATGTATAAGGCGCTCAATGCATCCCTTTAGCCTTGTTGCGAGTACCTTTGCAAGGATTTTTACGTCCGTACAGAGTAGGGAAATTGGGCGGTATGATGCCGGGTCTAGTGGATCTTTTCCCTCTTTGGGAATTATGATAATTGTTGCCTCCATCATAGAGGGAGGGAGATGTCCTTTAGAGAAAGCCTGATTCAACGTATTCAAAAGCTCGGGCAGTAATATGTCAGCGTATTGTTTAAATATTTCTGTTGGGAGCCCATCAGGACCAGGTGACTTATGATTGGCCATCTCTGCCACCGCACAACGAAGTTCTTCCATCGTAAGTGGGGATTCTAGTATTTGTTTCTCGCTTTCTAGCAGAGTTGGGAAAGACAGTCCCTGAAAGAAATCCTCCATATTATCGTTCCCGCCCCTTGATTTATATAGGGTTTTATAGAATTCATGGAAGGTATTTCTTATCTCTCTGCTTTCCGTTACAATATCGCCCGTCGAATTTCTAATGGCCCCAATACTGGAAGATGGAGAATTAGTCTGTATCAGGAGTGACAGCGCCCGTCCCGCCCTTTCCCGTTCACCAAATTGAATTTGTTTTTGAAAGATTTGGCGATTCGCGGTTTTTCTCCTAGTTACCATTTTATAAGCCTGTTGTTTTTGTAGCCATTCCCCTTGTCTACTTAAGGAGGGATTTGTTATGTACCGTTTCTCGGCTAGCATCACAGCGTTTCTCGCCTCCTCTTCCCATTGTCTAGACATGCACTGTAGTCTTGCGACTTTTTGTATTAACAGACCTCTTAAATATGCCTTCAGGGAATCCCAGACCATATCAGCTGCTGCTGTCCCAGCATTAATCTGGGTGTATTCTTTCAGATTCTCTGACAGATCCTGTGATTTCCCAATCAGTTCAAGCCAATAGGGGCTGATTTTCCACTCCTTCACGGTTGGTCTCTCCCATTTTCTAATTAGTAGGTCTAATGGTGCATGGTCTGAGACCCCTCTTGGGCCATATTCTATTTCCTTGACCTTGTTTATTGAAAATGGATTGCCCAGGGCCAAGTCGATCCTAGACAATGTGTTATGTGAGCTAGAAAAACACGAATACTGACTAGTCGTTGGATGGTGGACACGCCAGATATCCTTTAACCCTGCCTCTTCCATAAGCTGGGCCAGACGACCTCCCCGTTCTCTCCTCAGGTCGCGCCTCGGTGGGAATCTATCGAGCACATTATCAGGGGCTTCATTATAATCTCCCACTGCTATCAGGGGGACATCTGGCCTGTCCATCATAAACTCGACTAGTTTCTGTAGAACTAAAAGGTTGAAGGGGGGGGGGACATATACGTTGGCTAGTATATAGTGTTCATTGTCTATTGTACAGTCCAAAAAGATATAGCGTCCCTGTTCGTCTATCCAACTCTGTTCGCAGGAGAACAGTAATCCCTTACCTACTAGAATACTAACTCCCCGTGAATATGAAGAATATACCACATGATACCTATGTGGGAATCTACGTATTCCCACTTGGGTCATACTATCTTTCGTCAAGTGGGTCTCTTGTAAACATAATATACCTGGTCCCCTCCCCTCCATTGAGGCCAGAACCAATGCTTTCTTGATTGGATCGCCCATCCCTCTTATATTCCATGACCTAATACGCCAAGCCATATTTAGAGTTCAGAAGAAAAGAGAAGTAAAAAATACAAAACCAACAGACATAAGAATTAACAGCTTGAGTGTCGCTCTCCCCCTTTATTAACCCCTGTAGACAACATCTACTCTCTTTCCCATCCCTCTTCTGCCCTGCGAGGTTGCCTGCCATATATCCCACCCCAAATTGACCCTCCCCCCTCCCTCGCCCCCCCCTTCCCTCCTCCCCCCTCCCTCGCATCCCCCCCCCCTCCACCCGAATCCCCCCTCCCTCCCTCCCCCCCTTCCCTCCTGCCCATTGGGGCTCCCCATAGGGGCCTCTCCTGTGACCTTCCCACTCATACCCACTCTCTGCTCCACTATCATGGCCTCACCTACTTATCCCTTAGTCCCAACTAAGGGACTCCCCTCCTCTAGCCCCACCAGCATCCATGCCTCCCCTTTACCTTAAGATATATGCTAACCAAATCATATGAAAATAACCCCTAAACCATCATTATAAACATATATCTCTCTTATCAGATTCTTTCACATGTCAAAATTTAAAGTGATCCAAGGCACACACAAAAAAAAAAAAAAAAAAAAAAAAAAAAATTTTTGTGCCCCGAGTTTCATACGTGATGTAGAACCGTTTAGTGTTTTATCAGTTAATAGTGTATTCAATGCGGGTACATCTATAAAAACATTTGAAATCTTAAGTGTTATTTTTAAAGGCTAATATGCAATTTATTGTCCTAAAAAGTGTTTGGGGACCTGGGTCCTGTCCCAGGGGACATGTATCAATGCAAAAAAAGTTTTAAAAACGGCTGTTTTTTCGGGAGCAGTGAATTTAATAATGCTAAAAGTGAAACAATGAAAGTGAAATATTACTTTAAATTTCGTACCTAGGGGGGGCACAAAGTGTAATTTCTGAAAGGAAAAAAGGTCTTTTAAAACCAGCTTTGCGGCTATAATGAATTGTCGGCTCTGGCAATTCGGAGCGAATTCATTCATAAAAAAAAAAAAAAAAGCGTGGGGGTCCCCCCAAATTCCATTACCAGGCCCTTCAGGTCTGGAATGGATATTAAGGGGAACCCCGCCGTCAATTAAAAAAAAACACAGCCCAGCAAATGAGCGGCTGAAGCTGTGACATTTCTTATATAGGGGAGGCGGCGCCACCCGTCACGTGACCCCGCACCCTCTGACACACTTTCTGCTATGTCACTGGGGAAGCCCAGCAAGGGTGAAGACTGGGCTTCCCCAGTGACGTAGCAGAGGGTGTGTCAGAGGGTGCGGGGTCACGTGACAGGTAGCCCGCCTCCCCTATATAAGAAATGTCACAGCTTCAGACCTGTTAAAGGGGTCTCCCAGATTCTGATAAGCCCCCCGCCCGCAGACCCCCACAACCACTGGGCAAGGGTTGTTGGGATGAGGCCCTTGTCCCCATCAACATGGGGACATCCTCCCCATGTTGAGGGCATGTGGCCTGGTATGGTTCAGGAGAGGGGGGCTGCACTCTGTCCCCCCCTCTTTTCTGCAGCCGGCCAGGTTAATGTGCTCGAAAAGGGGTCTGGTGTGAATTTTTGGGGGAACTCCATGTCATTTTTTTTTTAATTTGGGGTGGAGTTCCCCTTAAAATCCACACCAGACCTGAAGGGTCTGGAATGGATATTTGGGGGGAACCCCACACGTCATTTTTTTTAAAATTGACGGCGGGGTTCCCCTTAATATCCATATCCGACAATTCATTATAGCCGCAAAGCCGGTTTTAAAAGACTGTTTTTCCTTTCAGAAATGACACTTTGTGCAGGGACAGTTCTATGTACGGGAAACATGCGCTATTTCACATGCTAACTTTACACCCCCCCCCTAGGTACGAAATTTAAATTAATATTTCACTTTTATTGTTTCACTTTTAGCATTATTAAATTCACCGCTCCCGAAAAAACGTCAGTTTTTAAAACATTTTTTTGCATTGATACATGTCCCCTGGGACAGGACCCAGGTCCCCAAACACTTTTTAGGACAATAAATTGCATATTAGCCTTTAAAATGAGCACTTTAGATTTCTCCCATAGACTTTACCAGGGTGTTCCGCGGCTTTTCGAATTTGCCGGGAACACCCCTAATTGTTCGTTGTTTGCCGAACATGAGTTCGATTTGAACTCGAAGCTCATCCCTAACTAGACAATGCATTTCCTGAGGAAAATGCGAGTAGGAATGCTGAATAGCTGAATTGCTGAGCCCGCACAAAAGCCATTCACCATAACCACTACAGTATCTTTAGGACATACAAGCAGTGTTCCTTCAGTACTTATAAAGCCTAATATCACACAGCTCCTTTCTCTATCTGCAATATAGAGAGTGTCCTGACTTGCCTGGTCGCCCCTCCCCCCTCAAGAGGCTTTCTCCACATGAGGTGGGGGAGGAGGACTGCACTGAGGTAAGGAAAGCTATTTAGGGAATCAAAATACCATTATAAACACTTTCATCCACACACAAAATCAGTTATCGAAGCCTTCAAACAAAACGTAATAAATCCACAACCGTACATGCGAACCATACAGCGACTTCACCGTTTGAAAGACACGGCCCTTGTGAACGCATCGATATGAAATTTATGTTGATAAACTTAAAATTGTGGCCATGCCAGCGATTTAGAAAAGAGCGTATTTGTGTGTTTTGCAGGAACATTTTTAAAAATTTTAACATGACGGTCAATGAGAGTTATTTTGGCGCACTTGTCCTTTAGAAGCTCCTGGAACTAAAACTAAAATACCTATCACAAAACTGATCACATTGCCTGAAACCAGACAAGCATAGCTACGTTTTGATATATAAATTGTGTATGACAAGTAGATCTTGTGGGCGTGAGAGCAATTTGTTCCCCCTTTTTTTAAAGATAATTTTTTTGTGGATGATCTGCACTCTAAAGGTCACATGACACACTCTAAACCTGCTCCATAGGATTACATTATAACCGATTCCATTTTCTGAAAATATCACTAAACGTAAATTGCGTTTTCACAAAAACCGTAAAAGATATCAATCTGAAAAGTCATGTTTGGATAGCTGAATATTTTGTGACCGCTTTAAAGTTTGTTTGGTGTCTGTAAGTGAAAGTATGAAGGAGCTGAAACCTTTGGCAGAACGTGTGTTTTGAAGCAGGAAAAAGGATGTTCTCATTGACTTCAATGTTAAAAAAAAGTGTCTAAAAGCTTAATATTTTAAAAAGTATAAATAGTACAAAAAACTTGAAGAAGTCCCATCGTTAGCTGAACGAGATGAACATTTTAATAGTTGAATGGTCTCAATAGCTGAAAGTATGCAGAAGTTACGCAGAGCCAAAAAACGTACGGAATAAAATTAAAATTAAAATTAAAACTAGAAAATGCATTCCCTGAGGAAAATGCGAGTGGGAATGCTGAATTGTTGAGCCCGCAACAAAGCCATTCACCATAACCACTACACTATCTTTAGGACACACAGCTCCTTTCTCTATCTGCAAAGTAGAGAGTATCCTGACTTCCTGGTCGCCCCTCCCCCCTCAAGAGGTTTCCCCCCCTCCCCCAGGTCAGTGAGGAGGAATATTGCACTGAGGTAGAAAGCTATTTATGGAAAGAAATACCATTACAAACGCCTTTTAATTCACAGACCAAATACATGAATTATGCCTTCAAACAAAAGTTAATAAATCCACAACCGTATATGCGATCGATACAGCGACTTCACCGTTTGAAAGACACGGCCCTTGTGAACGCATCGATATGAAATTTATGTTGATAAACTTAAAAATGTGGCCATGTCAGCGATTTAGAAAAGAGCGTCGTTGTGTGTTTTGCAGAATTTTTTTTTAGACTTTTTAACATGAGAGTCTATGAGAGAAGATTTCAGGCTGTTGTCCTTTAGAAGCTCCAGGAACTAAAACTAAAATACGTATCACAAAACTGATCACATTGCCTGAAACCAGACAAGCATACCTACGTTTTGATATATAAATTGTGTATGACAAGTAGATCTTGTGGGCGTGAGAGCAATTTATTCCCCCTTTTTTTAAAGATAATATTTTTTGTGGATGATCTCCACTCTAAAGGTCACATGACACACTCTAAACCTGCTCCATAGGATTACATTATAACCGATAAAAAAATCACTAAACATAAATTGCGTTTTCACAAAAAACGTAAAAGATATCAATCTAAAAAGTCATGTTTGGATAGCTGAATATTTTGTGACCGCTTTAAAGTTTGTTTGGTGTCTGTAAGTGAAAGTATGAAGGAGCTGAAACTTTTGGCAGAACGTGTGTTTTGAAGCAGGAAAAAGGATGTTCTCATTGACTTCAATGTTAAAAAAAGTGTCTAAAAGCTTAATATTTTAAAAAGTATAAATAGTACAAAAAAACTTGAAGAAGTCCCATCGTTAGCTGAACGAGATGAACATTTTAAAAGTTGAATGGTCTCAATAGCTGAAAGTATGCAGGAGTTACGCAGAGCCAAAAAACGTACGTAATAAAATTAAAATTAAGAAGAACTAGAAAATGCATTCCCTGAGGAAAATGCGAGTGGGAATGCTGAATTGCTGAGCCCGCACCAAAGCCATTCACCATAACCACTACACTATCTTTAGGACACACAGCTCCTTTCTCTATCTGCAAAGTAGAGAGTATCCTGACTTCCTGGTCACCCCTCCCCCTCAAGAGGTTTTCTCCCCCTCCCCCAGGTCAGTGAGGAGGAATATTGCACTGAGGTAAGGAAAGCTATTTATGGAAAGAACTAGAAAATGCATTTCCTGAGGAAAATGCGAGTGGGAATGCTGAATAGCTGAGCCCGCACCAAAGCCATTCACCATAACCACTACACTATCTTTAGGACACACAGCTCCTTTCTCTATCTGCAAAGTAGAGAGTATGCTGACTTCCTGGTCGCCCCTCCCCCCTCAAGAGGTTTCCCCTCCCCCCAGGTCAGTGAGGAGGAATATTGCACTGAGGTAAAGAAAGTCATTTAGGGAAAGAAATTCCATTACAAACGCATTTTAATTCACAGACCAAATACGTGAATTACGCCTTCAAACAAAACATAATAAATCCACAACCGTACATGCGATCGATACAGCGACTTCACCGTTTGAAAGACACGGCCCTTGTGAACGCATCGATATGAAATTTATGTTGATAAACTTAAAATTGTGGCCATGCCAGCGATTTAGAAAAGAGCGTCTTTGTGTGTTTTGCAGGAACATTTTTAAAATTTTTAACATGACGGTCAATGAGAGTGGTTTTGTCACTCTTGTCCTTTAGAAGCTCCTGGAACTAAAACTAAAATACGTATCACAAAACTGATCACATTGCCTGAAACCAGACAAGCATACCTACGTTTTGATATATAAATTGTGTATGACAAGTAGATCTTGTGGGCGTGAGAGCAATTTGTCGCCCTTTTTTTAAAGATAATTTTTGTTTTCAAAGATCTCCACTGTAAAGGTCACATGACACACTCTAAATCCCTTCCATAGGGTTACATTATAACCGATTCCATTTTCTGAAAAAATCGCTAAACGTAAATTGCGTTTTCACAAAAACCGTAAAAGATATCAATCTGAAAAGTCATGTTTGGATAGCTGAATATTTTGTGACCGCTTTAAAGTTTGTTTGGTGTCTGTAAGTGAAAGTATGAAGGAGCTGAAACTTTTGGCAGAACGTGTGTTTTGAAGCAGGAAAAAGGATGTTCTCATTGACTTCAATGTTAAAAAAAAGTGTCTAAAAGCTTAATATTTTAAAAAGTATAAATAGTACAAAAAAACTTGAAGAAGTCCCATCGTTAGCTGAATGAGACGAACATTTTAAAAGTTAAATGGTCTCAATAGCTGAAAGTATGCAGAAGTTACGCAGAGCCAAAAAACGTACGGAATAAAATTAAAATTAAAATTAAGAACTAGAAAATGCATTTCCTGAGGAAAATGCGAGTGGGAATGCTGAATAGCTGAGCCCGCACCAAAGCCATTCACCATAACCACTAAACTATCTTTAGGACACACAGCTCCTTTCTCTATCTGCAAAGTAGAGAGTATGCTGACTTCCTGGTCGCCCCTCCCCCCTCAAGAGGTTTCCCCTCCCCCCAGGTCAGTGAGGAGGAATATTGCCCTGAGGTAAGGAAAGCTATTTATGGAAAGAAATTCCATTACAAATGCCTTTTAATTCACAGACCAATACATGAATTACGCCTTCAAACAAAACGTAATAAATCCACAACCGTACATGCGATCGATACAGCGACTTCACCGTTTGAAAGACACGGCCCTTGTGAACGCATCGATATGAAATTTATGTTGATAAACTTAAAAATGTGGCCATGTCAGCGATTTAGAAAAGAGCGTCTTTGTGTGTTTTGCAGGAATTTTTTTTAGACTTTTTAACATGACGGTCAATGGGAGGGCGTTTGAGGCACTTGTCCTTTAGAAGCTCCTGGAACTAAAAGTCAAATGCCTATCGCAAAACTGATCACATTGCCTGAAACCAGACAAGCATACCTACGTTTTGATATATAAATTGTGTATGACAAGTAGATCTTGTGGGCGTGAGAGCAATTTGTTCGCCCTTTTTTTAAAGATAATTTTTGTTTTCAAAGATCTCCACTCTAAAGGTCACATGACACACTCTAAACCTGCTCCATAGGATTACATTATAACCGATAAAAAAATCACTAAACGTAAATTGCGTTTTCACAAAAACCGTAAAAGATATCAATCTAAAAAGTCATGTTTGGATAGCTGAATATTTTGTGACCGCTTTAAAGTTTGTTTGGTGTCTGTAAGTGAAAGTATGAAGGAGCTGAAACTTTTGGCAGAACGTGTGTTTTAAAGCAGGAAAAAGGATGTTCTCATTGACTTCAATGTTAAAAAAAAGTGTCTAAAAGCTTAATATTTTAAAAAGTATAAATAGTACAAAAAAACTTGAAGAAGTCCCATCGTTAGCTGAACGAGACGAACATTTTAAAAGTTGAATGGTCTCAATAGCTGAAAGTATGCAGAAGTTACGCAGAGCCAAAAAACGTACGGAATAATAAAATTAAAATTAAAACTAGACAATGCATTTCCTGAGGAAAATGCGAGTGGGAATGCTGAATTGCTGAGCCCGCACCAAAGCCATTCACCATAACCACTACAGTATATTTAGGACATACAAGCAGTGTTCCTTCAGTACTTATAAAGCCTAATATCACACAGCTCCTTTCTCTATCTGCAATATAGAGAGTGTCCTGACTTGCCTGGTCGCCCCTCCCCCCTCCCCCCTCAAGAGGCTTTCTCCACATGAGGTGGGGGAGGAGGACTGCACTGAGGTAAGGAAAGCTATTTAGGGAATCAAAATTCCATTAGAAACGCTTTCATCCACACGCAAAATCAGTTATCGTAGCCTTCAAACAAAACGTAATAAATCCACAACCGTACATGCGATCGATACAGCGACTACACCATTTGAAACACAAGGCTTTTGTGAACGCATCGATATGAAATTTATGTTGATAAACTTAAAAATGTGGCCATGTCAGCGATTTAGAAAAGAGCGTCTTTGTGTGTTTTGCAGGAATTTTTTTTAGACTTTTTAACATGACGGTCAATGGGAGGGCGTTTGAGGCACTTGTCCTTTAGAAGCTCCTGGAACTAAAAGTCAAATGCCTATCGCAAAACTGATCACATTGCCTGAAACCAGACAAGCATACCTACGTTTTGATATATAAATTGTGTATGACAAGTAGATCTTGTGGGCGTGAGAGCAATTTGTTCGCCCTTTTTTTAAAGATAATTTTTGTTTTCAAAGATCTCCACTCTAAAGGTCACATGACACACTCTAAACCTGCTCCATAGGATTACATTATAACCGATAAAAAAATCACTAAACGTAAATTGCGTTTTCACAAAAACCGTATAAGATATCAATCTAAAAAGTCATGTTTGGATAGCTGAATATTTTGTGACCGCTTTAAAGTTTGTTTGGTGTCTGTAAGTGAAAGTATGAAGGAGCTGAAACTTTTGGCAGAACGTGTGTTTTGAAGCAGGAAAAAGGATGTTCTCATTGACTTCAATGTTAAAAAAAAGTGTCTAAAAGCTTAATATTTTAAAAAGTATAAATAGTACAAAAAAACTTGAAGAAGTCCCATCGTTAGCTGAACGAGATGAACATTTTAAAAGTTGAATGGTCTCAATAGCTGAAAGTATGCAGAAGTTACGCAGAGCCAAAAAACGTACGGAATAATACAATTAAAATTAAGAACTAGAAAATGCATTCCCTGAGGAAAATGCGAGTGGGAATGCTGAATTGCTGAGCCCGCACCAAAGCCATTCACCATAACCACTACACTATCTTTAGGACACACAGCTCCTTTCTCTATCTGCAAAGTAGAGAGTATGCTGACTTCCTGGTCGCCCCTCCCCCCTCAAGAGGTTTCCCCTCCCCCAGGTCAGTGAGGAGGAATATTGCACTGAGGTAGAAAGCTATTTATGGAAAGAAATTCCATTACAAACGCCTTTTAATTCACAGACCAATACATTAATTACGCCTCCAAACAAAACGTAATAAATCCACAACCGTACATGCGATCGATACAGCGACTTCACCGTTTGAAAGACACGGCCCTTGTGAACGCATCGATATGAAATTTATGTTGATAAACTTAAAATTGTGGCCATGCCAGCGATTTAGAAAAGAGCGTCTTTGTGTGTTTTGCAGGAAAATGTTAAAATTTTTTAACATGGACGGTCAATGAGAGTGGTTTTGTCGCTCTTGTCCTTTAGAAGCTCCTGGAACTAAAACTAAAATACGTATCACAAAACTGATCACATTGCCTGAAACCAGACAAGCATACCTACGTTTTGATATATAAATTGTGTATGACAAGTAGATCTTGTGGGCGTGAGAGCAATTTGTTCGCCCTTTTTTTAAAGATAATTTTTGTTTTCAAAGATCTCCACTCTAAAGGTCACATGACACACTCTAAATCCCTTCCATAGGGTTACATTATAACCGATAAAAAAATCACTAAACGTAAATTGCGTTTTCACAAAAACCGTATAAGATATCAATCTAAAAAGTCATGTTTGGATAGCTGAATATTTTGTGACCGCTTTAAAGTTTGTTTGGTGTCTGTAAGTGAAAGTATGAAGGAGCTGAAACTTTTGGCAGAACGTGTGTTTTGAAGCAGGAAAAAGGATGTTCTCATTGACTTCAATGTTAAAAAAAAGTGTCTAAAAGCTTAATATTTTAAAAAGTATAAATAGTACAAAAAAACTTGAAGAAGTCCCATCGTTAGCTGAATGAGACGAACATTTTAAAAGTTAAATGGTCTCAATAGCTGAAAGTATGCAGAAGTTACGCAGAGCCAAAAAACGTACGGAATAAAATTAAAATTAAAATTAAAATTAAAACTAGAAAATGCATTCCCTGAGGAAAATGCGAGTGGGAATGCTGAATTGCTGAGCCCGCACCAAAGCCATTCACCATAACCACTACACTATCTTTAGGACACACAGCTCCTTTCTCTATCTGCAAAGTAGAGAGTATGCTGACTTCCTGGTCGCCCCTCCCCCCTCAAGAGGTTTCCCCTCCCCCAGGTCAGTGAGGAGGAATATTGCACTGAGGTAGAAAGCTATTTATGGAAAGAAATTCCATTACAAACGCCTTTTAATTCACAGACCAATAAATTAATTACGCCTCCAAACAAAACGTAATAAATCCACAACCGTACATGCGATCGATACAGCGACTTCACCGTTTGAAAGACACGGCCCTTGTGAACGCATCGATATGAAATTTATGTTGATAAACTTAAAATTGTGGCCATGCCAGCGATTTAGAAAAGAGCGTCTTTGTGTGTTTTGCAGGAAATTTTTTAAAATTTTTAACATGACGGTCAATGAGAGTGGTTTTGTCGCTCTTGTCCTTTAGAAGCTCCTGGAACTAAAACTAAAATACGTATCACAAAACTGATCACATTGCCTGAAACCAGACAAGCATACCTACGTTTTGATATATAAATTGTGTATGACAAGTAGATCTTGTGGGCGTGAGAGCAATTTGTTCGCCCTTTTTTTAAAGATAATTTTTGTTTTCAAAGATCTCCACTGTAAGGCCCCATACACACCATAGAATCTATCCGCAGATAAATCCGTGCAAATGGGTTTCAGCGGATAGATTCTATGGTGTGTACACTCCGTGGGATATTTATCCGCAGATAAATCTCCCCTGGGATGGATTTCCAGCAGATGGATATTTGCTGACATGCTCAACAAATCCATCTGCTGGAATCCATTCCAACGGATGGATCCGCTCGTCTGTACAGACTTACCGGATCCATCCGTCTAAAGGGATTCCCCGCACGCGTCGTAATGACTTGACGCATGCGTGGAATTCCTTATATGACAGCGTCGCGCCCGTCGCCGCGTCATAATAGCGGCGACGGCGCGACACGTCATCGGCAGAGGATTTCAGCGCGGATTTCAATGCGATGGTGTGTACACGCCATCGCATAGAAATCCTCTGAAATCTTTGAGAGGATTTATCCGCGGATACGGTCCGCTGGACCGTATCTGCGGATAAATCCTCTCGTGTGTATGGGGCCTTCAGGTCACATGACACACTCTAAATCCCTTCCATAGGGTTACATTATAACCGATTCCATTTTCTGAAAAAATCGCTAAACGTAAATTGCGTTTTCACAAAAACCGTAAAAGATATCAATCTGAAAAGTCATGTTTGGATAGCTGAATATTTTGTGACCGCTTTAAAGTTTGTTTGGTGTCTGTAAGTGAAAGTATGAAGGAGCTGAAACTTTTGGCAGAACGTGTGTTTTGAAGCAGGAAAAAGGATGTTCTCATTGACTTCAATGTTAAAAAAAAGTGTCTAAAAGCTTAATATTTTAAAAAGTATAAATAGTACAAAAAAACTTGAAGAAGTCCCATCGTTAGCTGAATGACACGAACATTTTAAAAGTTAAATGGTCTCAATAGCTGAAAGTATGCAGAAGTTACGCAGAGCCAAAAAACGTACGGAATAAAATTAAAATTAAAATTAAGAATAATAAAAAACGAATATCAATACTGGGAATGCTTATTAAAGCATTCCCACTAATTAAGAAGAAGAATAATAAAAAACGAATATCAATACTGGGAATGCTTATTAAAGCATTCCCACTAATAATAAAAAACGAATATCAATACTGGGAATGCTTATTAAAGCATTCCCACTAATTAAGAAGAAGAATAATAAAAAACGAATATCAATACTGGGAATGCTTATTAAAGCATTCCCACTAATAATAAAAAACGAATATCAATACTGGGAATGCTTATTAAAGCATTCCCACTAATTACCATTACAAACGCTTTTAATTCACAGACCAAATACATGAATTAAGCCTTCAACAAAACTTAATAAATCCACAACCGTACATGCGATCGATACAGCGACTTCACCGTTTGAAAGACACGGCCCTTGTGAACGCATCAATATGAAATTTATGTTGATAAACTTAAAAATGTGGCCATGTCAGCGATTTAGAAAAGAGCGTCTTTGTGTGTTTTGCAGAAACATTTTTTAGACTTTTTAACATGACGGTCAATGGGAGGGAGTTTGAGGCGCTTGTCCTTTAGAAGCTCCTGGAACTAAAACTAAAATACGTATCACAAAACTGATCACATTGCCTGAAACCAGACAAGCATACCTACGTTTTGCTATATAAATTGTGTATGACAAGTAGATCTTGTGGGCGTGAGAGCAATTTGTTCCCCCTTTTTTTAAAGATAATTTTTTTTTCAAAGATCTCCACTGTAAAGGTCACATGACACACTCTAAATCCCTTCCATAGGGTTACATTATAAGCGATTACATTTTCTGAAAAAATCGCTAAACGTAAATTGCGTTTTCACAAAAACCGTAAAAGATATCAATCTGAAAAGTCATGTTTGGATAGCTGAATATTTTGTGACCGCTTTAAAGTTTGTTTAGTGTCTGTAAGTGAAAGTATGAAGGAGCTGAAACTTTTGGCAGAACGTGTGTTTTGAAGCAGGAAAAAGGATGTTCTCATTGACTTCAATGTTAAAAAAAAGTGTCTAAAAGCTTAATATTTTAAAAAGTATAAATAGTACAAAAAAACTTGAAGAAGTCCCATCGTTAGCTGAACGAGATGAACATTTTAAAAGTTGAATGATCTCAATAGCTGAAAGTATGCAGAAGTTACGCAGAGCCAAAAAACGTACGGAATAAAGGATAAAATTAAAACTAGAAAATGCATTTCCTGAGGAAAGTGCGAGTGGGAATGCTGAATAGCTGAGCCCGCACCAAAGCCATTCACCATAACCACTACACTATCTTTAGGACACACAGCTCCTTTCTCTATCTGCAAAGCAGAGAGTATCCTGACTTCCTGGTCGCCCCTCCCCCCTCAAGAGGTTTCCCCTCCCCCCCAGGTCAGTGAGGAGGAATATTGCACTGAGGTAAGGAACGCTATTTATGGAAAGAAATGCCATTACAAACGCTTTTTAATTCACAGACCAATACATGAATTACGCCTTCAAACAAAACGTAATAAATCCACAACCGTACATGCGATCGATACAGCGACTTCACCGTTTGAAAGACACGGCCCTTGTGAACGCATCGATATGAAATTTATGTTGATAAACTTAAAATTGTGGCCATGCCAGCGATTTAGAAAAGAGCGTCTTTGTGTGTTTTGCAGGAACATTTTTAAAATTTTTAACATGACGGTCAATGAGAGTGGTTTTGTCGCTCTTGTCCTTTAGAAGCTCCTGGAACTAAAACTAAAATACGTATCACAAAACTGATCACATTGCCTGAAACCAGACAAGCATACCTACGTTTTGATATATAAATTGTGTATGACAAGTAGATCTTGTGGGCGTGAGAGCAATTTGTTCCCCCTTTTTTTTAAAGATAATATTTTTTGTGGATGATCTCCACTCTAAAGGTCACATGACACACTCTAAACCTGCTCCATAGGATTACATTATAACCGATAAAAAAATCACTAAACGTAAATTGCGTTTTCACAAAAACCGTAAAAGATATCAATCTGAAAAGTCATGTTTGGATAGCTGAATATTTTGTGACCGCTTTAAAGTTTGTTTGGTGGGGGGCGTGGCTAGCCGCGGTCGGAGATGGCTGCTTGATAGAGAAGCTCCGCACCATCGGAACTCCCAGCGGCACATAGCATCAGACCGGGCTCGTTCTGACACCCGTGGACCGATCCCAACACCGGAGGAGACCTGTCAGCAATGACGAGGAAAAGGAAGGAGGATCGGAAGCCTCACAAACTGACGGAATTCTTTCCGTTCAGTCACCAGGGAGGTAGGCAAGATGGCGCCCGCATGTCCTCAACCCCTGCATGCTCGTTCCGCTCTGTCCCTCATCCCACCAACACGCAGAGCAGGCCCAGCGGGTCCCCGGAGAGCACCCACTCATGCCCTGATACCCCACAGTCGGCCAGCCCGGCCAAATCCAGGCTCAGGCTGGAAGAACCACATCAGGGCCTAGACCTAGAAACGGGGGCAGACTCGGGTGATGACACGAGGGAACTCCCTGACAGGATAGAAACATTCCCAACCTCCAACCAGCCCATTATGGACACAGTTTTAAAGGACATGCTCCTCTCGCTCCGCAGCACTATCCAGGCAGACATGATGTCTTGCATGAAAAACGTCCGTGCTGACATACAAGGGGTGGAGACGAGAGTTGAGCATATAGAGACCAAAATGGGCGAATACGCCACAACAATTAATGATCTGGTGGATGCTCAAGAGCAGGGGGAGGACGAGATGGAGGGCCTCAAAGCAAAACTCGCTGATTTAGAAGACCGCAATAGGAGAAACAACCTAAAAATAAGAGGGGTGCCTGAATCAGTGTCACAAGGAGAGCTCAAGAAATTTGCCTCCACCTTGTTCTTGGCGCTAATCCCAGAACTCACTGCCATTGACATTACCATTGACAGGATTCACCGCCTCCCAAAACCATCCTACCTCCCTGACAATGTGCCCAGAGACATTATTCTGAGAATGCACTTTTTCCATGTCAAAGATCAATTGATGACAACCATGCGCAACAAGGATCAAGTGCCATCTCAGTACCAGCATTTGCAATTTTATGCTGACCTATCACAATACACCTTGGCGAAAAGGAGAGGGTTGGTGACCATAACGAAAGCATTGCGGAACCACCAGATCCCTTATAAATGGGGATTTCCAACAAAGATCACTGTTACAAAGGAAGGCAAAAACCATGTGATGACTTCACTAGACAATGGTCTAGCATTGCTGAGGGAATGGCAAATCCTCCCGGAGACGGAAACTGCTGACAGCAACCGGGGACATCCACGGGCAGTAAGTCAAGACTGGAAGAAAGTTACAGCTAAGAACTCTAAAACGCATGCCTAAGTCTGATCCATAGGTTCACTTGTTTTGCCCTTCAATTTCCGATGAGGGGCTTACTCTCTAAACCACGAACTTTCCCCCAATTATGCCTGTGCAGCTATACGCTGCATCATGCGGAACTGTTTCTGTTTTTTATTTTTTGGGGCGTGCGCAGACCCAAACGGTCGCCGCCCTCGCACGGTTACTTAGCATTGCCCTGCTATTTAGGCAGGTGAATTCTCTGTTTGTTTTCTCTTTTGAAGTTTTCTATTTCTTTTTTTTTTGCTATGACTCTCTTTATCCATCGAAGGCCATCCTGAAGAACCTTAAAGACACTTTGAGATCCTCTGTGCCGAAGCTCCACTCATCTAATCAGTGCCTGCCAACAGCTGAGGACCGAAGCGCCACATCGACGGTATACGGGACCCTCGCAACCCATGATGCCCTGCCAGGTTTCGTGAGTACTCCAGCTGCGCTGGCTTTGTCCCCCCACATCTTCTACAGCCCACCTACACTAGGAACTAAATCTACCTCTGATGACTATGCTATGCTCCCTGATGGAGCCTCCTATATCACTGGCTCTGCTCCGGCACTATGGGGGTAACATATTTATCTGTCAATACCAGGGGTTTAAACCACCCTGCTAAACGTAGGTCACTTTGGGCGGAAGCACTACAACACAAAAGTGACGTTTTATGTGCACAGGAGACACATTTTTGCGCCTCGGCGCAACCCAATTGCTCTCATAAGAACTTTCCTTACATTTTTACGGCCAGTGCCGATTCCAAAACGAGGGGAGTTCTTACAGCTATCAGAGATACAGTATCATTTCAGCTGCATAAAGAGGTGAAAGATGCTAACGGCAGGTATTTGATTCTAGTCTGCGACATTAACTCTGTTACTTACACGTTAGTGAATGTGTACACACCGAATTCCCACCAAACACGTTTTCTGAATAAGTTGATGAAAAAAATTGAGCACGTCAGACAAGGTGCTCTGATTTGTTGTGGTGACTTTAATCTCGCTCCTGAAAGATCAATGGACACGACCTCAGGGCTCCCCAATAGAGGCCCCTCACTTCAACAATTTATTCTCCAGCATAACATGTATGATGTGTGGCGCTGCCAGCACGCAGAGGAGAAGGACTTCACCTTTTTCTCGACCTCACACGGATCCTACTCCAGGATAGATCTTTTTCTAGTGGACTTTGGTACCCTACATAGGTCTACCGACACAAGTATAAATACTATAACCTGGTCAGACCACGCTTCCATATCCCTAACGCTGTCTGACGCTCTATCAGTTGGGGCATCTCCAATATGGAGAGCTAATGCATCATTGTTGCAATTGACGAAACCAAGGACAGATCTGGAATCATATCTAAAGGAATTTTTTGAACTTAATGTGAATTCTGTGTCTGATGGTTTTACAGTGTGGAACGCCCATAAGGCGTATATGAGAGGCATGTTTATCAAGATAGGGGCGGGTGTAAAGAAGCGGAGGCAACAAAAGGTCCTAGATCTGACCAGGGAAATTAAAGCCCTTGAAAGGCAAAACAAGTTGGCCCCTACCCATCTCCTATCAGGGAAATTGACCAAGCTAAGATGTGATCTCAGGGCTTGTCTCCTGGAGGGTTTCGAAAAATCCTCCAGAAGATTAAAATCTCAGTTCTATGCCAGCGGAGACAAGGCGGGTAAGCTACTGGCGCATCGTCTCCGAGGGCACAGGTATAAAACTAGAATCCCTTATATACTCCACCCAACTACTAAACTTAAAAAATACCATCCTAAAGATATTGCGGACGCTTTCAGCAGTTACTATGCTTCCCTTTATAATTTAGAGAAAGACCCTGGTACTTTCCAACCTGATCCAGCTGCGATTACGGAATTTCTGTCTAAATTGTCACTACCTCAGCTAACCCCGAAACAGCTAGAAGAATTGAATACTCCGTTTACTATTTCAGAAATTCATACAGCAATAGACTCACTACCCTCTAATAAATCCCCGGGCCCTGACGGGTTTGTAGGAGAGTACTACAAATCGTTTAAGCAAATCCTATCACCTTATCTGGTCGATCTATTTAATGGTGCTGTTGCCTCGGCTTCTTTCCCTGCAGAAATGCTAAAGGCTTTGATCATTACGCTGCCCAAGCCGGGGAAGGACCCGTCAGAACCGAAAAACTTTAGACCTATCTCGCTACTGAATTTGGACTTGAAGCTCTATGCCAAATTGATTGCCCTTAGATTAAACACAGTGCTCCCTGGCCTCGTGCATGCGGATCAAACCGGATTTACGAAGGGACGCCAGACCTCGGACGCCACTAGACGCCTGATTAATATAATACACCACGCCAATAGGACACGAACGCCTTCTCTGCTCCTAGGTTTGGATGCAGAGAAGGCGTTCGATCGGGTGCACTGGGGCTATCTGGCTAAAGTGTTATCGGCTTTCGGTTTTGAGGGTTCGATTTTTTCGGCTATAATGGCGCTGTATACTTGCCCAACGGCTCAAGTATTTACGTCGGGCGTGTTATCTACTCCTTTTCCTATCACGAATGGCACACGCCAGGGGTGCCCACTATCACCTTTAATTTTTAATCTGGTGATGGAGCCCTTGGCGTGTCACATTCGAAGCCATCCTCAAGTCTCAGGATTTGGGTCCCCTAAGTCCAAGCATACTATCAGTCTATTTGCGGATGACGTGATTTTAATGCTAACTGACGTGGAACGGTCCCTGGCTTCGGTGCACAAATCCCTGCAACTCTTTGGCCAACTGTCCTTCTACAAGGTCAACGAAAGTAAATCTTACATATTAGGTTTGAATATAAACGACACGCTGCGAAAAAAACTGGCCAACTCCTACCCATACGCCTGGGATGACGCAGGGATCAACTATCTTGGAATCACCCTCACATCCTCTACTGCTGGCCTGGTCGGGGCGAACTACTCCCCATTCCTTACCAAGCTAGAGGCCAAACTTCGTGATTTGGCAAAAACGGAATTATCCTGGTCGGGCAGGTTAGCGGCCTTCAAAATGGTGCTCTTGCCACAGATGATATATCTATTTAGGGTCCTCCCTATACCAGTGCCAAACTCTTTCTTTGCGACTGCACAATCGATGTTAAATAGATATTTATGGAAGGGAAGGAGGGCACGCTGTGCATTCTCCAAATTACTCAAGACCAGGCGTATGGGAGGCGCGGGAGTAGTGGTACTAAAAGATTACTACACGGCTACCCTGCTGTCCCAACTTAAAGCCTGGTTCCCATCTTCCTGTAGACAACGGTGGGTGGAATTGGAGGAGAGCCAGGTGCCAGGCCACAATCTGTTTCACTTCCTTCTGTTATCCCATGCTTTTAGGGGTCATAGGGGGGACCTCTCTCCTACGATCCTAGCATCACTGGGGGGGTGGGAGATTCTCACCTCAATGAGCCTCCAGGATAATCATACCTGTTCTAGGATCCCCATACCAATACAATGCTTGTCTAGTATAATTGAAAACACTAACCTAGGCGGGTGGATGGAGAAGGGCATAGAAGAGGTGGGAGACTTAATGGTGGGTCCAGCCCTGAAAACCTTCCGAGCCCTCCAAATTGAGTTTGACATTTCCGACCAGGAAGCATTTATATATCTGCAGGTTAGGCATTTAATGCAATGTAGCCAGATCAGGGACATTTCACTACCATGGCAGGTGACTTTGTATTACACCAGCCCTACGACAAAGACTAGGGGTATTTCACTGTTCTACCTAATACTTAACAATAAAAACGTATTCAACAAAAACCCCACACTGTCACTCTGGGAAAAGGAACTGGGGAGGGAGTTTACCTCTGACCAGTGGCGTAAGGCTATCAATGTGACATATTCGACAACCAAGTGTGTAAACATGTGGGAACTTACTCACAAAATTCTACTACGATGGTATATGACTCCGGCTAAGATTGCTAAATTCGCACCACAGACCTCGGCCTGCTGCTGGAGGGAGTGTGGAGAACAGGGGAATCTGTACCATATCCTTTGGTCCTGTCCTATACTGTGCAATTATTGGTCCGAAGTGTTTAATCTGATTTCAGTCGTTACAGGACTGAATATAGCAATAGAGCCGGGCCTCGCACTGCTCTCACTGGGAGCGGAGATGCTCCCCCCTTCCAAAAGAATTATAGCCGTACATATTCTTTTAAGTGCACGACTAGTAATTGCACGCCATTGGAAACGAGCACATCCCCCACCAATACAAGAGGTAATTACTACCACGCACTCTCACGTCACTTATGAAGCATTGTTAGCCTCGTCACAAAACTCCCTACTGACTACACGCCCTACCTGGCAATTATGGTTCGACTGGTACAAGCTTTACAGTACTACCTGAAAACCCGCTTAGAGATGACTTTGATGGATGAGTAATAGCTATCTTCTTCTTTATTTGTTTTATTTTCTTGTTCTTTTTATTTCTTATGTTATACACTGTTTGTGGCAAAGTGATGCTCGAAACTCGCTTACTTCCGCAAGGCTTCCACAATTAGATTCTCATCTGAAGAATTAATAAAAGAATGATAAATATATTTACTGCTTGTTGCTGTTGCATCAGCTATGGGCCTCGAGCCTTGTAATATGCCACTTGAAAAATTTTTCCAATAAAAATCTAATGACTTTAAAGTTTGTTTGGTGTCTGTAAGTGAAAGTATGAAGGAGCTGAAACTTTTGGCAGAACGTGTGTTTTGAAGCGGTAAAAAGCATGTTCTCATTGACTTCAATGTTAAAAAAAAGTGTCTCAAAGCTTAATATTTTAAAAAGTATAAATAGTACAAAAAAACTTGAAGAAGTCCCATCGTTAGCTGAACGAGACGAACATTTTAATAGTTGAATGGTCTCAATAGCTGAAAGTATGCAGAAGTTACGCAGAGCCAAAAAACGTACGGAATAATAAAATTAAAATTAAGAAGAAGAACTAGAAAATGCATTTCCTGAGGAAAATGCGAGTGGGAATGCTGAATAGCTGAGCCCGCACCAAAGCCATTCACCATAACCACTACACTATCTTTAGGACACACAGCTCCTTTCTCTATCTGCAAAGTAGAGAGTATGCTGACTTCCTGGTCGCCCCTCCCCCCTCAAGAGGTTTCCCCTCCCCCCAGGTCAGTGAGGAGGAATATTGCACTGAGGTAGAAAGCTATTTATGGAAAGAAATTCCATTACAAACGCCTTTTAATTCACAGACCAATACATGAATTACGCCTTCAAACAAAACGTAATAAATCCACAACCGTACATGCGATCGATACAGCGACTTCACCGTTTGAAAGACACGGCCCTTGTGAACGCATCGATATGAAATTTATGTTGATAAACTTAAAATTGTGGCCATGCCAGCGATTTAGAAAAGAGCGTCTTTGTGTGTTTTGCAGGAAAATTTTTAAAATTTTTAACATGACGGTCAATGAGAGTGGTTTTGTCGCTCTTGTCCTTTAGAAGCTCCTGGAACTAAAACTAAAATACGTATCACAAAACTGATCACATTGCCTGAAACCAGACAAGCATACCTACGTTTTGATATATAAATTGTGTATGACAAGTAGATCTTGTGGGCGTGAGAGCAATTTGTTCGCCCTTTTTTTAAAGATAATTTTTGTTTTCAAAGATCTCCACTGTAAAGGTCACATGACACACTCTAAATCCCTTCCATAGGGTTACATTATAACCGATTCCATTTTCTGAAAAAATCGCTAAACGTAAATTGCGTTTTCACAAAAACCGTATAAGATATCAATCTGAAAAGTCATGTTTGGATAGCTGAATATTTTGTGACCGCTTTAAAGTTTGTTTGGTGTCTGTAAGTGAAAGTATGAAGGAGCTGAAACTTTTGGCAGAACGTGTGTTTTGAAGCAGGAAAAAGGATGTTCTCATTGACTTCAATGTTAAAAAAAAGTGTCTAAAAGCTTAATATTTTAAAAAGTATAAATAGTACAAAAAAACTTGAAGAAGTCCCATCGTTAGCTGAATGAGACGAACATTTTAAAAGTTAAATGGTCTCAATAGCTGAAAGTATGCAGAAGTTACGCAGAGCCAAAAAACGTACGGAATAATAAAATTAAAATTAAAATTAAGAACTAGAAAATGCATTCCCTGAGGAAAATGCGAGTGGGAATGCTGAATTGCTGAGCCCGCACCAAAGCCATTCACCATAACCACTACACTATCTTTAGGACACACAGCTCCTTTCTCTATCTGCAAAGTAGAGAGTATCCTGACTTCCTGGTCGCCCCTCCCCCCTCAAGAGGTTTCTCCTCCCCCCAGGTCAGTGAGGAGGAATATTGCACTGAGGTAGAAAGCTATTTATGGAAAGAAATTCCATTACAAACGCCTTTTAATTCACAGACCAATACATTAATTACGCCTCCAAACAAAACGTAATAAATCCACAACCGTACATGCGATCGATACAGCGATTTCACCGTTTGAAAGACACGGCCCTTGTGAACGCATCGATATGAAATTTATGTTGATAAACTTAAAATTGTGGCCATGCCAGCGATTTAGAAAAGAGCGTCTTTGTGTGTTTGCAGGAATTTTTTTTAGACTTTTTAACATGACGGTCAATGGGAGGGCGTTTGAGGCACTTGTCCTTTAGAAGCTCCTGGAACTAAAAGTCAAATGCCTATCGCAAAACTGATCACATTGCCTGAAACCAGACAAGCATACCTACGTTTTGATATATAAATTGTGTATGACAAGTAGATCTTGTGGGCGTGAGAGCAATTTGTTCGCCCTTTTTTTAAAGATAATTTTTGTTTTCAAAGATCTCCACTCTAAAGGTCACATGACACACTCTAAACCTGCTCCATAGGATTACATTATAACCGATAAAAAAATCACTAAACGTAAATTGCGTTTTCACAAAAACCGTATAAGATATCAATCTAAAAAGTCATGTTTGGATAGCTGAATATTTTGTGACCGCTTTAAAGTTTGTTTGGTGTCTGTAAGTGAAAGTATGAAGGAGCTGAAACTTTTGGCAGCACGTGTGTTTTGAAGCAAGAAAAAGGATGTTCTCATTGACTTCAATGTTAAAAAAAAGTGTCTAAAAGCTTAATATTTTAAAAAGTATAAATAGTACAAAAAAACTTGAAGAAGTCCCATCGTTAGCTGAACGAGATGAACATTTTAAAAGTTGAATGGTCTCAATAGCTGAAAGTATGCAGAAGTTACGCAGAGCCAAAAAACGTACGGAATAATAAAATTAAAATTAAAATTAAGAACTAGAAAATGCATTCCCTGAGGAAAATGCGAGTGGGAATGCTGAATTGCTGAGCCCGCACCAAAGCCATTCACCATAACCACTACACTATCTTTAGGACACACAGCTCCTTTCTCTATCTGCAAAGTAGAGAGTATGCTGACTTCCTGGTCGCCCCTCCCCCCTCAAGAGGTTTCCCCTCCCCCCCAGGTCAGTGAGGAGGAATATTGCACTGAGGTAGAAAGCTATTTATGGAAAGAAATTCCATTACAAACGCCTTTTAATTCACAGACCAATACATTAATTACGCCTCCAAACAAAACGTAATAAATCCACAACCGTACATGCGATCGATACAGCGACTTCACCGTTTGAAAGACACGGCCCTTGTGAACGCATCGATATGAAATTTATGTTGATAAACTTAAAATTGTGGCCATGCCAGCGATTTAGAAAAGAGCGTCTTTGTGTGTTTTGCAGGAAAATGTTTTAAATTTTTAACATGGACGGTCAATGAGAGTGGTTTTGTCACTCTTGTCCTTTAGAAGCTCCTGGAACTAAAACTAAAATACGTATCACAAAACTGATCACATTGCCTGAAACCAGACAAGCATACCTACGTTTTGATATATAAATTGTGTATGACAAGTAGATCTTGTGGGCGTGAGAGCAATTTGTTCGCCCTTTTTTTAAAGATAATTTTTGTTTTCAAAGATCTCCACTCTAAAGGTCACATGACACACTCTAAACCTGCTCCATAGGATTACATTATAACCGATAAAAAAATCACTAAACGTAAATTGCGTTTTCACAAAAACCGTAAAAGATATCAATCTGAAAAGTCATGTTTGGATAGCTGAATATTTTGTGACCGCTTTAAAGTTTGTTTGGTGTCTGTAAGTGAAAGTATGAAGGAGCTGAAACTTTTGGCAGAACGTGTGTTTTGAAGCAGGAAAAAGGATGTTCTCATTGACTTCAATGTTAAAAAAAAGTGTCTAAAAGCTTAATATTTTAAAAAGTATAAATAGTACAAAAAAACTTGAAGAAGTCCCATCGTTAGCTGAATGAGACGAACATTTTAAAAGTTAAATGGTCTCAATAGCTGAAAGTATGCAGAAGTTACGCAGAGCCAAAAAACGTACGGAATAATAAAATTAAAATTAAAATTAAGAACTAGAAAATGCATTCCCTGAGGAAAATGCGAGTGGGAATGCTGAATTGCTGAGCCCGCACCAAAGCCATTCACCATAACCACTACACTATCTTTAGGACACACAGCTCCTTTCTCTATCTGCAAAGTAGAGAGTATCCTGACTTCCTGGTCGCCCCTCCCCCTCAAGAGGTTTCTCCTCCCCCCAGGTCAGTGAGGAGGAATATTGCACTGAGGTAGAAAGCTATTTATGGAAAGAAATTCCATTACAAACGCCTTTTAATTCACAGACCAATACATTAATTACGCCTCCAAACAAAACGTAATAAATCCACAACCGTACATGCGATCGATACAGCGATTTCACCGTTTGAAAGACACGGCCCTTGTGAACGCATCGATATGAAATTTATGTTGATAAACTTAAAATTGTGGCCATGCCAGCGATTTAGAAAAGAGCGTCTTTGTGTGTTTTGCAGGAAAATTTTTAAAATTTTTAACATGGACGGTCAATGAGAGTGGTTTTGTCACTCTTGTCCTTTAGAAGCTCCTGGAACTAAAACTAAAATACGTATCACAAAACTGATCACATTGCCTGAAACCAGACAAGCATACCTACGTTTTGATATATAAATTGTGTATGACAAGTAGATCTTGTGGGCGTGAGAGCAATTTGTTCGCCCTTTTTTTAAAGATAATTTTTGTTTTCAAAGATCTCCACTCTAAAGGTCACATGACACACTCTAAACCTGCTCCATAGGATTACATTATAACCGATAAAAAAATCACTAAACGTAAATTGCGTTTTCACAAAAACCGTATAAGATATCAATCTAAAAAGTCATGTTTGGATAGCTGAATATTTTGTGACCGCTTTAAAGTTTGTTTGGTGTCTGTAAGTGAAAGTATGAAGGAGCTGAAACTTTTGGCAGAACGTGTGTTTTGAAGCAGGAAAAAGGATGTTCTCATTGACTTCAATGTTAAAAAAAAGTGTCTAAAAGCTTAATATTTTAAAAAGTATAAATAGTACAAAAAAACTTGAAGAAGTCCCATCGTTAGCTGAACGAGATGAACATTTTAAAAGTTGAATGGTCTCAATAGCTCAAAGTATGCAGAAGTTACGCAGAGCCAAAAAACGTACGGAATAATAAAATTAAAATTAAAATTAAAACTAGAAAATGCATTCCCTGAGGAAAATGCGAGTGGGAATGCTGAATTGCTGAGCCCGCACCAAAGCCATTCACCATAACCACTACACTATCTTTAGGACACACAGCTCCTTTCTCTATCTGCAAAGTAGAGAGTATGCTGACTTCCTGGTCGCCCCTCCCCCCTCAAGAGGTTTCCCCCTCCCCCCAGGTCAGTGAGGAGGAATATTGCACTGAGGTAGAAAGCTATTTATGGAAAGAAATTCCATTACAAACGCCTTTTAATTCACAGACCAATACATTAATTACGCCTCCAAACAAAACGTAATAAATCCACAACCGTACATGCGATCGATACAGCGACTTCACCGTTTGAAAGACGCGGCCCTTGTGAACGCATCGATATGAAATTTATGTTGATAAACTTAAAATTGTGGCCATGCCAGCGATTTAGAAAAGAGCGTCTTTGTGTGTTTTGCAGGAAAATTTTTTAAATTTTTAACATGGACGGTCAATGAGAGTGGTTTTGTCACTCTTGTCCTTTAGAAGCTCCTGGAACTAAAACTAAAATACGTATCACAAAACTGATCACATTGCCTGAAACCAGACAAGCATACCTACGTTTTGATATATAAATTGTGTATGACAAGTAGATCTTGTGGGCGTGAGAGCAATTTGTTCGCCCTTTTTTTAAAGATAATTTTTGTTTTCAAAGATCTCCACTCTAAAGGTCACATGACACACTCTAAACCTGCTCCATAGGATTACATTATAACCGATAAAAAAATCACTAAACGTAAATTGCGTTTTCACAAAAACCGTATAAGATATCAATCTAAAAAGTCATGTTTGGATAGCTGAATATTTTGTGACCGCTTTAAAGTTTGTTTGGTGTCTGTAAGTGAAAGTATGAAGGAGCTGAAACTTTTGGCAGAACGTGTGTTTTGAAGCAGGAAAAAGGATGTTCTCATTGACTTCAATGTTAAAAAAAAGTGTCTAAAAGCTTAATATTTTAAAAAGTATAAATAGTACAAAAAAACTTGAAGAAGTCCCATCGTTAGCTGAACGAGATGAACATTTTAAAAGTTGAATGGTCTCAATAGCTCAAAGTATGCAGAAGTTACGCAGAGCCAAAAAACGTACGGAATAAAATTAAGAAGAAGAATAATAAAAAACGAATATCAATACTGGGAATGCTTATTAAAGCATTCCCACTAATTAAGAAGAAGAATAATAAAAAACGAATATCAATACTGGGAATGCTTATTAAAGCATTCCCACTAATAATAAAAAACGAATATCAATACTGGGAATGCTTATTAAAGCATTCCCACTAATAATAAAAAACGAATATCAATACTGGGAATGCTTATTAAAGCATTCCCACTAATAATAAAAAACGAATATCAATACTGGGAATGCTTATTAAAGCATTCCCACTAATAATAAAAAACGAATATCAATACTGGGAATGCTTATTAAGCATTCCCACTAATTAAGAACTAGAAAATGCATTTCCTGAGGAAAATGCGATGCGTGGGAATGCTGAATTGCTGAGCCCGCACAAAAGCCATTCACCATAACCACTACACTATCTTTAGGACACACAGCTCCTTTCTCTATCTGCAAAGTAGAGAGTATCCTGACTTCCTGGTCGCCCCTCCCCCCTCAGGAGGTTTCCCCCCCCCCCCCAGGTCAGTGAGGAGGAATATTGCACTGAGGTAGAAAGCTATTTATGGAAAGAAATACCATTACAAACGCTTTTAATTCACAGACCAAATACATGAATTACGCCTTCAAACAAAGCTTAATAAATCCACAACCGTACATGCGATCGATACAGCAACTACACCGTTTGAAAGACACGGCCCTTGTGAACGCAGCGGTATGAAATTTATGTTGATAAACTTTAAAATGTGGCCATGTCAGCGATTTAGAAAAGAGCATGTTTGTGTGTTTTGCAGAAATATTTTTTAGATAATTTAACATGAGAGTCTATGAGAGAAGATTTCAGGCACTTGTCCTTTAGAAGCTCCAGGAACTAAAACTAAAATACGTATCACAAAACTGATCACATTGCCTGAAACCAGACAAGCATACCTACGTTTTGATATATAAATTGTGTATGACAAGTAGATCTTGTGGGCGTGAGAGCAATTTGTTCCCCCTTTTTTTAAAGATAATATTTTTTGTGGATGATCTCCACTCTAAAGGTTACATGACACACTCTAAACCTGCTCCATAGGATTACATTATAACCGATAAAAAAATCACTAAACGTAAATTGCGTTTTCACAAAAACCGTAAAAGATATCAATCTAAAAAGTCATGTTTGGATAGCTGAATATTTTGTGACCGCTTTAAAGTTTGTTTGGTGTCTGTAAGTGAAAGTATGAAGGAGCTGAAACTTTTGGCAGAACGTGTGTTTTGAAGCAGGAAAAAGGATGTTCTCATTGACTTCAATGTTAAAAAAAAGTGTCTAAAAGCTTAACCACTTCAATACCGGGCTTTAAAACCCACCTCCTTCCCGGGCCTATTCTGGCACTTCTTTCCTACATGTACAAATCCTCATTATTTTGCTAGAAAATTACTCAGAACCCCCAAACATTATATATGTTTTTTTAGCAGACACCCTAGGGAATAAAATGGCGGTCATTGCAACTTTTTATCTTGCACCGTATTTGCGCAATAATTTTTCAAACGGCTTTTTTTTGTAAAAAAAATGGTTTCATAAATTAAAAAATAACAAAACAGTAACGTTAGCCCAATTTTTTGGTAAAATATGAAAGATGATGTTACGCCGAGTAACTAGATACCTAACATGTCACGCTTTAAAATTGCGTACACTCATGGAATGGCGCCAAACTTCGTTACATAAAAATCTCCATAGGCGACACTTAAATTTTTTTACAGGTTGCCAGTTTAGAGTTACAGAGGAGGTCTAGTGCTAGAATTGTTGCACACGCTCTAACGCACGCGGCGACACCTCACATGTGTGGTTTGAACGACGTTTACATACGTGGGCGGGACTTACGTGTGCGTACGCTTCTGAGCGCGAGCTACCGGGGACAGGGGTATTTTAATTTTTTTATTATTATTTTTTCTTTTTTATTTTACTTATTTCTTTATTTTTTACACTTTTTTTTTTACACTTTTTTTTTTTTCAATCACTTTTATTCCTATTACAAGGAATGTAAACATCCCTTGTAATAGGAATGTGTGTGACAGGTCCTCTTTAAGGAGAGATGCGGGGTCAATAAGACCCCACATCTCTCCTGCAGGCTGGAAAGAATGAGATCGTGAAAAAAAATTCACAGATCTCATTCAAACTAGCCGCAATTGCGGTTTGTTTACTTACGGGGACCCGGGCGTGACGTCATCACATCGCGCCCGGGCCTCCGACGGTCATAGAGATGACTGGTGACCAGATGGTCACCAGTCTTCTCTATGGCAAACATCCGGCGGACGGCGATCATCTCTCCGGGCCCCCGGTGGGACGGGAGAGCCCGGAGAAGCACCGGATGGCGGCGGGAGGGGGGGATGTCCCCTCCCGCCGCCTGTAAGAACGATCTAGCGGCGGAACCGCCGCTATGATCGTTCTTACGGTGCGCAGGATCGCCGCCGCTAAAAAATGATATCTCAATGATGCCTCCGGGTGCAGGCATCATTGAGATATCCCCCCGCAAAGCCCATCACGTCATATGACGTCCACCCAGGATAACAGGTCCCCGTTTTGGACGTCATATGACGGCGTGCGGGTGTCAAGTGGTTAATATTTTAAAAAGTATAAATAGTACAAAAAAACTTGAAGAAGTCCCATCGTTAGCTGAACGAGATGAACATTTTAAAAGTTGAATGGTCTCAATAGCTGAAAGTATGCAGAAGTTACGCAGAGCCAAAAAACGTACGGAATAAAATTAAAATTAAGAAGAATAACTAGAAAATGCATTTCCTGAGGAAAATGCGAGTGGGAATGCTGAATAGCTGAATTGCTGAGCCCGCACAAAAGCCATTCACCATAACCACTACACTATCTTTAGGACATACAAGCAGTGTTCCTTCAGTACTTATAAAGCCTAATATCAGGGGGGCGTGGCTAGCCGCGGTCGGAGATGGCTGCTTGATAGAGAAGCTCCGTACCATCGGAACTCCCAGCGGCACATAGCATCAGACCGGGCTCGTTCTGACACCCGTGGACCGATCCCAACACCGGAGGAGACCTGTCAGCAATGACGAGGAAAAGGAAGGAGGATCGGAAGCCTCACAAACTGACGGAATTCTTTCCGTTCAGTCACCAGGGAGGTAGGCAAGATGGCGCCCGCATGTCCTCAACCCCTGCATGCTCGTTCCGCTCTGTCCCTCATCCCTCCAACACGCAGAGCAGGCCCAGCGGGTCCCCGGAGAGCACCCACTCATGCCCTGATACCCCACAGTCGGCCAGCCCGGCCAAATCCAGGTTCAGGCTGGAAGAACCACATCAGGGCCTAGACCTAGAAACGGGGGCAGACTCGGGTGATGACACGAGGGAACTCCCTGACAGGATAGAAACATTCCCAACCTCCAACCAGCCCATTATGGACACAGTTTTAAAGGACATGCTCCTCTCGCTCCGCAGCACTATCCAGGCAGACATGATGTCTTGCATGAAAAACGTCCGTGCTGACATACAAGAGGTGGAGACGAGAGTTGAGCATATAGAGACCAAAATGGGCGAATACGCCACAACAATTAATGATCTGGTGGATGCTCAGGAGCAGGGGGAGGACGAGATGGAGGGCCTCAAAGCAAAACTCGCTGATTTAGAAGACCGCAATAGGAGAAACAACCTAAAAATAAGAGGGGTGCCTGAATCAGTGTCACAAGGAGAGCTCAAGAAATTTGCCTCCACCTTGTTCTTGGCGCTAATCCCAGAACTCACTGCCATTGACATTACCATTGACAGGATTCACCGCCTCCCAAAACCATCCTACCTCCCTGACAATGTGCCCAGAGACATTATTCTGAGAATGCACTTTTTCCATGTCAAAGATCAATTGATGACAACCATGCGCAACAAGGATCAAGTGCCATCTCAGTACCAGCATTTGCAATTTTATGCTGACCTATCACAATACACCTTGGCGAAAAGGAGAGGGTTGGTGACCATAACGAAAGCATTGCGGAACCACCAGATCCCTTATAAATGGGGATTTCCAACAAAGATCACTGTTACAAAGGAAGGCAAAAACCATGTGATGACTTCACTAGACAATGGTCTAGCATTGCTGAGGGAATGGCAAATCCTCCCGGAGACGGAAACTGCTGACAGCAACCGGGGACATCCACGGGCAGTAAGTCAAGACTGGAAGAAAGTTACAGCTAAGAACTCTAAAACGCATGCCTAAGTCTGATCCATAGGTTCACTTGTTTTGCCCTTCAATTTCCGATGAGGGGCTTACTCTCTAAACCACGAACTTTCCCCCAATTATGCCTGTGCAGCTACACGCTGCATCATGCGGAACTGTTTCTGTTTTTTATTTTTTGGGGCGTGCGCAGACCCAAACGGTCGCCGCCCTCGCACGGTTACTTGGCATTGCCCTGCTATTTAGGCAGGTGAATTCTCTGTTTGTTTTCTTTTTTGAAGTTTTCTATTTCTTTTTTTTTTGCTACGACTCTCTTTATCCATCGAAGGCCATCCTGAAGAACCTTAAAGACACTTTGAGATCCTCTGTGCCGAAGCTCCACTCATCTAATCAGTGCCTGCCAACAGCTGAGGACCGAAGCGCCACATCGACGGTATACGGGACCCTCGCAACCCATGATGCCCTGCCAGGTTTCGTGAGTACTCCAGCTGCGCTGGCTTTGTCCCCCCACATCTTCTACAGCCCACCTACACTAGGAACTAAATCTACCTCTGATGACTATGCTATGCTCCCTGATGGAGCCTCCTATATCACTGGCTCTGCTCCGGCACTATGGGGGTAACATATTTATCTGTCAATACCAGGGGTTTAAACCACCCTGCTAAACGTAGGTCACTTTGGGCGGAAGCACTACAACACAAAAGTGACGTTTTATGTGCACAGGAGACACATTTTTGCGCCTCGGCGCAACCCAATTGCTCTCATAAGAACTTTCCTTACATTTTTACGGCCAGTGCCGATTCCAAAACGAGGGGAGTTCTTACAGCTATCAGAGATACAGTATCATTTCAGCTGCATAAAGAGGTGAAAGATGCTAACGGCAGGTATTTGATTCTAGTCTGCGACATTAACTCTGTTACTTACACGTTAGTGAATGTGTACACACCGAATTCCCACCAAACACGTTTTCTGAATAAGTTGATGAAAAGAATTGAGCACGTCAGACAAGGTGCTCTGATTTGTTGTGGTGACTTTAATCTCGCTCCTGAAAGATCAATGGACACGACCTCAGGGCTCCCCAATAGAGGCCCCTCACTTCAACAATTTATTCTCCAGCATAACATGTATGATGTGTGGCGCTGCCAGCACGCAGAGGAGAAGGACTTTACCTTTTTCTCGACCTCACACGGATCCTACTCCAGGATAGATCTTTTTCTAGTGGACTTTGGTACCCTACATAGGTCTACCGACACAAGTATAAATACTATAACCTGGTCAGACCACGCTTCCATATCCCTAACGCTGTCTGACGCTCTATCAGTTGGGGCATCTCCAATATGGAGAGCTAATGCATCATTGTTGCAATTGACGAAACCAAGGACAGATCTGGAATCATATCTAAAGGAATTTTTTGAACTTAATGTGAATTCTGTGTCTGATGGTTTTACAGTGTGGAACGCCCATAAGGCGTATATGAGAGGCATGTTTATCAAGATAGGGGCGGGTGTAAAGAAGCGGAGGCAACAAAAGGTCCTAGATCTGACCAGGGAAATTGAAGCCCTTGAAAGGCAAAACAAGTTGGCCCCTACCCATCTCCTATCAGGGAAATTGACCAAGCTAAGATGTGATCTCAGGGCTTGTCTCCTGGAGGGTTTCGAAAAATCCTCCAGAAGATTAAAATCTCAGTTCTATGCCAGCGGAGACAAGGCGGGTAAGCTACTGGCGCATCGTCTCCGAGGGCACAGGTATAAAACTAGAATCCCTTATATACTCCACCCAACTACTAAACTTAAAAAATACCATCCTAAAGATATTGCGGACGCTTTCAGCAGTTACTATGCTTCCCTTTATAATTTAGAGAAAGACCCTGGTACTTTCCAACCTGATCCAGCTGCGATTACGGAATTTCTGTCTAAATTGTCACTACCTCAGCTAACCCCGAAACAGCTAGAAGAATTGAATACTCCGTTTACTATTTCAGAAATTCATACAGCAATAGACTCACTACCCTCTAATAAATCCCCGGGCCCTGACGGGTTTGTAGGAGAGTACTACAAATCGTTTAAGCAAATCCTATCACCTTATCTGGTCGATCTATTTAATGGTGCTGTTGCCTCGGCTTCTTTCCCTGCAGAAATGCTAAAGGCTTTGATCATTACGCTGCCCAAGCCGGGGAAGGACCCGTCAGAACCGAAAAACTTTAGACCTATCTCGCTACTGAATTTGGACTTGAAGCTCTATGCCAAATTGATTGCCCTTAGATTAAACACAGTGCTCCCTGGCCTCGTGCATGCGGATCAAACCGGATTTACGAAGGGACGCCAGACCTCGGACGCCACTAGACGCCTGATTAATATAATACACCACGCCAATAGGACACGAACGCCTTCTCTGCTCCTAGGTTTGGATGCAGAGAAGGCGTTCGATCGGGTGCACTGGGGCTATCTGGCTAAAGTGTTATCGGCTTTCGGTTTTGAGGGTTCGATTTTTTCGGCTATAATGGCGCTGTATACTGGCCCAACGGCTCAAGTATTTACGTCGGGCGTGTTATCTACTCCTTTTCCTATCACGAATGGCACACGCCAGGGGTGCCCACTATCACCTTTAATTTTTAATCTGGTGATGGAGCCCTTGGCGTGTCACATTCGAAGCCATCCTCAAATCTCAGGATTTGGGTCCCCTAAGTCCAAGCATACTATCAGTCTATTTGCGGATGACGTGATTTTAATGCTAACTGACGTGGAACGGTCCCTGGCTTCGGTGCACAAATCCCTGCAACTCTTTGGCCAACTGTCCTTCTACAAGGTCAACGAAAGTAAATCTTACATATTAGGTTTGAATATAAACGACACGCTGCGAAAAAAACTGGCCAACTCCTACCCATACGCCTGGGATGACACAGGGATCAACTATCTTGGAATCACCCTCACATCCTCTACTGCTGGCCTGGTCGGGGCGAACTACTCCCCATTCCTTACCAAGCTAGAGGCCAAACTTCGTGATTTGGCAAAAACGGAATTATCCTGGTCGGGCAGGTTAGCGGCCTTCAAAATGGTGCTCTTGCCACAGATGATATATCTATTTAGGGTCCTCCCTATACCAGTGCCAAACTCTTTCTTTGCGACTGCACAATCGATGTTAAATAGATATTTATGGAAGGGAAGGAGGGCACGCTGTGCATTCTCCAAATTACTCAAGACCAGGCGTATGGGAGGCGCGGGAGTAGTGGTACTAAAAGATTACTACACGGCCACCCTGCTGTCCCAACTTAAAGCCTGGTTCCCATCTTCCTGTAGACAACGGTGGGTGGAATTGGAGGAGAGCCAGGTACCAGGCCACAATCTGTTTCACTTCCTTCTGTTATCCCATGCTTTTAGGGGTCATAGGGGGGACCTCTCTCCTACGATCCTAGCATCACTGGGGGGGTGGGAGATTCTCACCTCAATGAGCCTCCAGGATAATCATACCTGTTCTAAGATCCCCATACCAATACAATGCTTGTCTAGTATAATTGAAAACACTAACCTAGGCGGGTGGATGGAGAAGGGCATAAAAGAGGTGGGAGACTTAATGGTGGGTCCAGCCCTGAAAACCTTCCGAGCCCTCCAAATTGAGTTTGACATTTCCGACCAGGAAGCATTTATATATCTGCAGGTTAGGCATTTAATGCAATGTAGCCAGATCAGGGACATTTCACTACCATGGCAGGTGACTTTGTATTACACCAGCCCTACGACAAAGACTAGGGGTATTTCACTGTTCTACCTAATACTTAACAATAAAAACGTATTCAACAAAAACCCCACACTGTCACTCTGGGAAAAGGAACTGGGGAGGGAGTTTACCTCTGACCAGTGGCGTAAGGCTATCAATGTGACATACTCGACAACCAAGTGTGTAAACCTGTGGGAACTTACTCACAAAATTCTACTACGATGGTATATGACTCCGGCTAAGATTGCTAAATTCGCACCACAGACCTCGGCCTGCTGTTGGAGGGAGTGTGGAGAACAGGGGAATCTGTACCATATCCTTTGGTCCTGTCCTATACTGTGCAATTATTGGTCCGAAGTGTTTAATCTGATATCAGTCGTTACAGGACTGAATATAGCAATAGAGCCGGGCCTCGCACTGCTCTCACTGGGAGCGGAGATGCTCCCCCCTTCCAAAAGAATTATAGCCGTACATATTCTTTTAAGTGCACGACTAGTAATTGCACGCCATTGGAAACGAGCACATCCCCCACCAATACAAGAGGTAATTACTACCACGCACTCTCACGTCACTTATGAAGCATTGTTAGCCTCGTCACAAAACTCCCTACTGACTACACGCCCTACCTGGCAATTATGGTTCGACTGGTACAAGCTTTACAGTACTACCTGAAAACCCGCTTAGAGATGACTTTGATAGATGAGTAATAGCTATCTTCTTCTTTATTTGTTTTATTTTCTTGTTCTTTTTTATTTCTTATGTTATACACTGTTTGTGGCAAAGTGATGCTCGAAACTCGCTTACTTCCTCAAGGCTTCCACAATTAGATTCTCATCTGAAGAATTAATAAAAGAATGATAAATATATTTACTGCTTGTTGCTGTTGCATCAGCTATGGGCCTCGAGCCTTGTAATATGCCACTTGAAAAATTTTTCCAATAAAAATCTAATGACTTTAAAGCCTAATATCACACAGCTCCTTTCTCTATCTGCAATATAGAGAGTGTCCTGACTTGACTGGTCGCCCCTCCCCCCTCAAGAGGCTTTCTCCACATGAGGTGGGGGAGGAGGACTGCACTGAGGTAAGGAAAGCTATTTAGGGAATCAAAATACCATTAGAAACGCTTTCATCCACACGCAAAATCAGTTATCGAAGCCTTCAAACAAAACGTAATAAATCCACAACCGTACATGCGATCGATACAGCGACTTCACCGTTTGAAAGACACGGCCCTTGTGAACGCATCGATATGAAATTTATGTTGATAAACTTAAAAATGTGGCCATGTCAGCGATTTAGAAAAGAGCGTCTTTGTGTGTTTTGCAGAAACATTTTTTAGACTTTTTAACATGACTCTTGTCCTTTAGAAGCTCCTGGAACTAAAACTAAAATACGTATCACAAAACTGATCACATTGCCTGAAACCAGACAAGCATACCTACGTTTTGATATATAAATTGTGTATGACAAGTAGATCTTGTGGGCGTGAGAGCAATTTGTTCCCCCTTTTTTTAAAGATAATATTTTTTGTGGATGATCTCCACTCTAAAGGTCACATGACACACTCTAAACCTGCTCCATAGGATTACATTATAACCGATAAAAAAATCACTAAACGTAAATTGCGTTTTCACAAAAACCGTAAAAGATATCAATCTAAAAAGTCATGTTTGGATAGCTGAATATTTTGTGACCGCTTTAAAGTTTGTTTGGTGTCTGTAAGTGAAAGTATGAAGGAGCTGAAACTTTTGGCAGAACGTGTGTTTTGAAGCAGGAAAAAGGATGTTCTCATTGACTTCAATGTTAAAAAAAAGTGTCTAAAAGCTTAATATTTTAAAAAGTATAAATAGTACAAAAAAACTTGAAGAAGTCCCATCATTAGCTGAACGAGACGAACATTTTAAAAGTTGAATGGTCTCAATAGCTGAAAGTATGCAGAAGTTACGCAGAGCCAAAAAACGTACGGAATAATAAAATTAAAATTAAAATTAAGAACTAGAAAATGCATTCCCTGAGGAAAATGCGAGTGGGAATGCTGAATTGCTGAGCCCGCACCAAAGCCATTCACCATAACCACTACACTATCTTTAGGACACACAGCTCCTTTCTCTATCTGCAAAGTAGAGAATATGCTGACTTCCTGGTCGCCCCTCCCCCCTCAAGAGGTTTCCCCTCCCCCCAGGTCAGTGAGGAGGAATATTGCACTGAGGTAGAAAGCTATTTATGGAAAGAAATTCCATTACAAACGCCTTTTAATTCACAGACCAATACATTAATTACGCCTCCAAACAAAACGTAATAAATCCACAACCGTACATGCGATCGATACAGCGACTTCACCGTTTGAAAGACACGGCCCTTGTGAACGCATCGATATGAAATTTATGTTGATAAACTTAAAATTGTGGCCATGCCAGCGATTTAGAAAAGAGCGTCTTTGTGTGTTTTGCAGGAAAATTTTAAATTTTTTTAACATGGACGGTCAATGAGAGCGGTTTTGTCGCTCTTGTCCTTTAGAAGCTCCTGGAACTAAAACTAAAATACGTATCACAAAACTGATCACATTGCCTGAAACCAGACAAGCATACCTACGTTTTGATATATAAATTGTGTATGACAAGTAGATCTTGTGGGCGTGAGAGCAATTTGTTCGCCCTTTTTTTAAAGATAATTTTTGTTTTCAAAGATCTCCACTCTAAAGGTCACATGACACACTCTAAACCTGCTCCATAGGATTACATTATAACCGATAAAAAAATCACTAAACGTAAATTGCGTTTTCACAAAAACCGTAAAAGATATCAATCTAAAAAGTCATGTTTGGATAGCTGAATATTTTGTGACCGCTTTAAAGTTTGTTTGGTGTCTGTAAGTGAAAGTATGAAGTAGCTGAAACTTTTGGCAGAACGTGTGTTTTGAAGCAGGAAAAAGGATGTTCTCATTGACTTCAATGTTAAAAAAAAGTGTCTAAAAGCTTAATATTTTAAAAAGTATAAATAGTACAAAAAAACTTGAAGAAGTCCCATCGTTAGCTGAATGAGATGCACATTTTAAAAGTTGAATGGTCTCAATAGCTGAAAGTATGCAGAAGTTACGCAGAGCCAAAAAACGTACGGAATAAAATTAAAATTAAAATTAAGAACTAGAAAATGCATTCCCTGAGGAAAATGCGAGTGGGAATGCTGAATTGCTGAGCCCGCACCAAAGCCATTCACCATAACCACTACACTATCTTTAGGACACACAGCTCCTTTCTCTATCTGCAAAGTAGAGAGTATGCTGACTTCCTGGTCGCCCCTCCCCCCTCAAGAGGTTTCCCCTCCCCCCAGGTCAGTGAGGAGGAATATTGCACTGAGGTAAGGAAAGCTATTTATGGAAAGAAATTCCATTACAAACGCCTTTTAATTCACAGACCAATACATTAATTACGCCTCCAAACAAAACGTAATAAATCCACAACCGTACATGCGATCGATACAGCGACTTCACCGTTTGAAAGACACGGCCCTTGTGAACGCATCGATATGAAATTTATGTTGATAAACTTAAAATTGTGGCCATGCCAGCGATTTAGAAAAGAGCGTCTTTGTGTGTTTTGCAGGAAAAATTTTTAAATTTTTAACATGGACGGTCAATGAGAGTGGTTTTGTCACTCTTGTCCTTTAGAAGCTCCTGGAACTAAAACTAAAATACGTATCACAAAACTGATCACATTGCCTGAAACCAGACAAGCATACCTACGTTTTGATATATAAATTGTGTATGACAAGTAGATCTTGTGGGCGTGAGAGCAATTTGTTCGCCCTTTTTTTAAAGATAATTTTTGTTTTCAAAGATCTCCACTCTAAAGGTCACATGACACACTCTAAACCTGCTCCATAGGATTACATTATAACCGATAAAAAAATCACTAAACGTAAATTGCGTTTTCACAAAAACCGTATAAGATATCAATCTAAAAAGTCATGTTTGGATAGCTGAATATTTTGTGACCGCTTTAAAGTTTGTTTGGTGTCTGTAAGTGAAAGTATGAAGGAGCTGAAACTTTTGGCAGAACGTGTGTTTTGAAGCAGGAAAAAGGATGTTCTCATTGACTTCAATGTTAAAAAAAAGTGTCTAAAAGCTTAATATTTTAAAAAGTATAAATAGTACAAAAAAACTTGAAGAAGTCCCATCGTTAGCTGAATGAGACGAACATTTTAAAAGTTAAATGGTCTCAATAGCTGAAAGTATGCAGAAGTTACGCAGAGCCAAAAAACGTACGGAATAAAATTAAGAAGAAGAATAATAAAAAACGAATATCAATACTGGGAATGCTTATTAAAGCATTCCCACTAATAATAAAAAACGAATATCAATACTGGGAATGCTTATTAAAGCATTCCCACTAACTAGAAAATGCATTTCCTGAGGAAAATGCGAGTGGGAATGCTGAATTGCTGAGCCCGCACCAAAGCCATTCACCATAACCACTACACTATCTTTAGGACACACAGCTCCTTTCTCTATCTGCAAAGTAGAGAGTATCCTGACTTCCTGGTCGCCCCTCCCCCCTCAAGGTTTCTCCTCCCCCCAGGTCAGTGAGGAGGAATATTGCACTGAGGTAGAAAGCTATTTATGGAAAGAAATTCCATTACAAACGCCTTTTAATTCACAGACCAATACATTAATTACGCCTCCAAACAAAACGTAATAAATCCACAACCGTACATGCGATCGATACAGCGACTTCACCGTTTGAAAGACACGGCCCTTGTGAACGCATCGATATGAAATTTATGTTGATAAACTTAAAATTGTGGCCATGCCAGCGATTTAGAAAAGAGCGTCTTTGTGTGTTTGCAGGAATTTTTTTTAGACTTTTTAACATGACGGTCAATGGGAGGGCGTTTGAGGCACTTGTCCTTTAGAAGCTCCTGGAACTAAAAGTCAAATGCCTATCGCAAAACTGATCACATTGCCTGAAACCAGACAAGCATACCTACGTTTTGATATATAAATTGTGTATGACAAGTAGATCTTGTGGGCGTGAGAGCAATTTGTTCGCCCTTTTTTTAAAGATAATTTTTGTTTTCAAAGATCTCCACTCTAAAGGTCACATGACACACTCTAAACCTGCTCCATAGGATTACATTATAACCGATAAAAAAATCACTAAACGTAAATTGCGTTTTCACAAAAACCGTATAAGATATCAATCTAAAAAGTCATGTTTGGATAGCTGAATATTTTGTGACCGCTTTAAAGTTTGTTTGGTGTCTGTAAGTGAAAGTATGAAGGAGCTGAAACTTTTGGCAGAACGTGTGTTTTGAAGCAGGAAAAAGGATGTTCTCATTGACTTCAATGTTAAAAAAAAGTGTCTAAAAGCTTAATATTTTAAAAAGTATAAATAGTACAAAAAAACTTGAAGAAGTCCCATCGTTAGCTGAATGAGACGAACATTTTAAAAGTTAAATGGTCTCAATAGCTGAAAGTATGCAGAAGTTACGCAGAGCCAAAAAACGTACGGAATAAAATTAAGAAGAAGAATAATAAAAAACGAATATCAATACTGGGAATGCTTATTAAAGCATTCCCACTAATAATAAAAAACGAATATCAATACTGGGAATGCTTATTAAAGCATTCCCACTAACTAGAAAATGCATTTCCTGAGGAAAATGCGAGTGGGAATGCTGAATTGCTGAGCCCGCACCAAAGCCATTCACCATAACCACTACACTATCTTTAGGACACACAGCTCCTTTCTCTATCTGCAAAGTAGAGAGTATCCTGACTTCCTGGTCGCCCCTCCCCCCTCAAGGTTTCTCCTCCCCCCAGGTCAGTGAGGAGGAATATTGCACTGAGGTAGAAAGCTATTTATGGAAAGAAATTCCATTACAAACGCCTTTTAATTCACAGACCAATACATTAATTACGCCTCCAAACAAAACGTAATAAATCCACAACCGTACATGCGATCGATACAGCGACTTCACCGTTTGAAAGACACGGCCCTTGTGAACGCATCGATATGAAATTTATGTTGATAAACTTAAAATTGTGGCCATGCCAGCGATTTAGAAAAGAGCGTCTTTGTGTGTTTGCAGGAATTTTTTTTAGACTTTTTAACATGACGGTCAATGGGAGGGCGTTTGAGGCACTTGTCCTTTAGAAGCTCCTGGAACTAAAAGTCAAATGCCTATCGCAAAACTGATCACATTGCCTGAAACCAGACAAGCATACCTACGTTTTGATATATAAATTGTGTATGACAAGTAGATCTTGTGGGCGTGAGAGCAATTTGTTCGCCCTTTTTTTAAAGATAATTTTTGTTTTCAAAGATCTCCACTCTAAAGGTCACATGACACACTCTAAACCTGCTCCATAGGATTACATTATAACCGATAAAAAAATCACTAAACGTAAATTGCGTTTTCACAAAAACCGTATAAGATATCAATCTAAAAAGTCATGTTTGGATAGCTGAATATTTTGTGACCGCTTTAAAGTTTGTTTGGTGTCTGTAAGTGAAAGTATGAAGGAGCTGAAACTTTTGGCAGAACGTGTGTTTTGAAGCAGGAAAAAGGATGTTCTCATTGACTTCAATGTTAAAAAAAAGTGTCTAAAAGCTTAATATTTTAAAAAGTATAAATAGTACAAAAAAACTTGAAGAAGTCCCATCGTTAGCTGAATGAGACGAACATTTTAAAAGTTAAATGGTCTCAATAGCTGAAAGTATGCAGAAGTTACGCAGAGCCAAAAAACGTACGGAATAAAATTAAAATTAAAATTAAAATTAAAATTAAGAAGAAGAATAATAAAAAACGAATATCAATACTGGGAATGCTTATTAAAGCATTCCCACTAATAATAAAAAACGAATATCAATACTGGGAATGCTTATTAAAGCATTCCCACTAATAAAAAACGAATATCAATACTGGGAATGCTTATTAAAGCATTCCCACTAATAATAAAAAACGAATATCAATACTGGGAATGCTTATTAAAGCATTCCCACTAATTATAATAAAATAGAAATGAATAGCATAGAAAAACCATAGAACAGAATAATTCATATATATATATATATATATATATATATATATATATATATATATATATATTATTTTTCTATGCCATTCTTTTCTATTATTTTCTTTTCTATTCTTTTGTAATATCTTTTCTATTCTAATTCATTCTTTACGAAATTCAAATTTCGGAAGATGGCTTCAGAAGTTCGAATTTCATATAGAATGAATTTGAATTAGAATAAAAAAGATTTGAATAGAAAATAATAGAAAAGAATAGACTAGAAAAACAATAGAACAAAATCGAATAATTTTCTAGTCTATTTTTTTCTATTCTATTCTAATCTTATCTATTCTAATTAAATTTCATTCTATACGAAATTAGAATTTTGGAAAATGGTTATATATAGTTAACTTTTTTAATGGTAGAATTTTTTCGAATGTGATAGTTTTTCTAATTCGGTAGATATTTTTCAAATGTAGTCAAATTTTTTCGAATGCGGTAGGTTTTTTCAATTTTCATCAAATTTTTCAAATTTGATCGACTTTTTATGAATTTGGTCAAAAAAATTTCAAATTCTAATATGAAACTAATCTATTATAATCTTTTCTATTCAAATTCGATTTCATTCAATAAGAAATTCGAATTTTGTATAGAATGAATTCAAATTTGAACAGAAAAGATTAGAATAGAATAGAATAGAATAGAAAAGAATCAAAAGTTTTTCTTTTTTTTTTCTCTGCCATTACTTGTCTATATATCGTGTTTAAGACCCATTTCTTGCAGCTGTATCACTCCTTGTTTTAAGATGCGATGTTTGTATTACCGATGACTAAATGTTGATCTTCTTTTATTTTATCAACTATACTATGTAACTGCTCTTTTGTACTTCCAATAAACTTTTGTAAACAAAAAACAGAAAGAAAATAATCAAAAAGAAAAACAATAGAACAAAATAGAATAAAATATAATATATATTATAATTTATTCTATTCTATTGTTTTTCTATTCTTTTCTATTTTAGTTTCCATAAATTTGAATTTTTTTCCAATCTATTCTATAATTCAAATTTATACTATTCAAATTTCGGAAGACTGTCATGTTCTATTTTATTATATTCTATTAACTTCTATTCTATTCTTTTCTATTCTTTATTCTAATGTTTTATTGTTTTATATTCTATTTAACTACTTGCCGTCGCCGCACCGTCATTTTACGTCCACAAGGTGGCTCTCCTAGGCGAGACCACGTAAATGGACGTCCTACCCTTTAGCCGCCACTAGGGGCGCACGCGCGCCGCCGGAGGCGCGCGCGCGCGCCCCCCGCTCGCCCCCGACTCCCGTGCGTGTGCCCGGCGGGCGCGATCGCCGCCGGGCACACGCGATCGCTCGGTACAGAGCGGGGAACGGGAGCTGTGTGTGTAAACACACAGCTCTCGTTCCTGTCAGCAGGGGAAATGCTGATTTTCTGTTCATACAATGTATGAACAGAAAATCGGTGTTTCCCCAAGTGAGGCCACCCCCCCCCCCCACAGTAAGAACACACCCAGGCATACTTAACCCCTTCCCCGCCCCCTAGTGTTAACCCCTTCACTGCCAGTGGCATTTTTATAGTAATCTAATGCATTTTTATAGCACTGATCGCTATAAAAATGCCAATGGTCCCAAAAATGTGTCAAAAATGTCCGAAGTGTCCGCCATAATGTCGCAATACCGAAAAAAAAATCGCCGATCGCCGCCATTACTAGTAAAAAAAATATTAATAAAAATGCCATAAAAATACCCCCTATTTTGTAAACGCTATAACTTTTGCGCAAACCAATCAATAAACGCTTATTGCGATTTTTTTTACGAAAAATATGTAGAAGAATACGTATCGGCCTAAACTGAGGAAAAAAAATGTTTTTTTATATATTTTTGGGGGATATTTATTACAGCAAAAAGTAAAAAATATTCATTTTTTTCAAAATTGTCGTTCTATTTTTGTTTATAGCGCAAAAAAAAAAAAACGCAGAGGTGATCAAATACCACCAAAAGAAAGCTCTATTTGTGGGAAAAAAAGGACGCCAATTTTGTTTGGGAGCCACGTCGCACGACCGCGCAATTGTCTGTTAAAGCGACGCAGTCCCGAATCGCAAAAAGTACTCTGGTCTTTGGGCAGCAATATGGTCCGGGGGGTAAGTGGTTAATTGTATTTTTTAGAAAATCGATTTCTATTTTTTTCAAATTCAATTTGAATTTGTTTTCGAATTTGATTCAAATTTGTTTTCCAAATTCGATTTGAATCGAATTTCGTACGCCTTTTTTTTCAAAAAATTGAATCGTATTTCGGATTTGTTTAAATTTGTTACTTTTGTCATTTGGAAATTCGGATGCATATGAATTTCCGAATAACGAAAAATTTGTCCGAATTTCGATTTGGAACTAAACGAAATGCACATGTCTAGTATTAACTGATGGAATCATTTATGAACCCTTTAACATCTCAAAACGTACCAGACAGCGGTGCCCTCTATCCCCGCTAGTATTTACTTTAATAATGGAACCTTTGGCCCAGACGTAACAACTCAATGATTCCAGGTATACAAATAGCAGATCAGAACCACAAAATTACTGTTTCAGATTATATAATCCTCATGTTAAAAAAGTAGTAAACCCTCCGGTCTTCTCTTAATGCCACGTACACACGATCGGTCCATCCAATGAGAACGGACCGATGGACCGTTTTCATCAGTTAACCGATGAAGCTGACTAACGGTCCGTCACGCCTACACACCATCGGATAAAAAAAATTATCATGTCAGAACGCGGTGATGTAAAACACAACAACGTGCTGAAAAAAAACAAAGTTCAATGCTTCCAAGCATGCGTCGACTTGATTCTGAGCATGCGTGGATTTTGGATCCGTGGATCTGAGCATGCGAGGATCCATCTGTTAAATTTAAAACAAGTTGGATTTTTTTAAACCGATGGTTAACTAACCGATGGCGCCCACACACGATCAGTTTTGACAGATGAAACCGGTCCATCAGACCATTCTCATCGGTTTAACCGATCGTGTGTACGCAGCATAACTAGTTACACATTCTGAAAGACATTTTATTGCTACATCGATCAATCGCTATGTAATACATTGCATTACTAGTCGTACCGTTGTAATCATTGTTTTTTGAGCAGTCTCATAGTTGTAGTAAGCCCGCGCCATTGCTGATAAGGTCTTTTGTGTCTTATGCATTGATAACTTCGGCCCACAGTTCCTTACTCTTGCAGAAATCCCGCGCGTGCGCACTGCAGAAAAATATTCAAGCCTCTTCTTCGTTTCCGGTTACTATGGAAACAAAGAAAAGCTCTTCACAGCTTACACCAGGAAGCTGTTATCATACCTTCCGGAGCATGATGTGAATGCATCAGTCGTTTTACAGGCTCCGTTCTCTAATGTAGTTCTTCTTTTTTGAATTTAGCGCCGTCTGTCTCCTTCAGCCCTTGTGACTTAGGAGTCACAAGGTAACCATGAGCCTCTTGGGGAGGAAATGTCAGCCTGAACATTGCGTGATGTCGGGGGCTGACGTCAACAGCAGGAAATGACGCAGCCCCGACATAAACAAAGATTTGTTCCTGCAGGGTCTCAGGCTTGCCGGAATTAGCATTGATACGGCGCATGCGCGTATCAACATCATCACTCTGCAATACAGTGATATCAGGATAAGGAAGCAGGTAGGATACAAACAGAAACTGGCAATGACTTGGGGAGATTATGATACATTAGTACATTGAAAGTCACAAATTAAGGTATACAACCTCTTTAACTGAACCGGCTTCTTCCCTACCAGTAGTTTGTGAAGTCCTTCACGGATTTAATGCATGCTTTTTCTACAAAGTCAATGACTCAGAATTGAATGTATTGAATGTGAGGGTAACCAATTCTGCTAAAAAGGCTTTACAAACCCAATTTCCATTCAAGTGGGTAACATCAATGAAATTTCTGGGAATATCACTAACCACACTGTCTAACACATTATTCTCACACAATTACACTCCCTTTCTGAACATCTGTACACAAGATCTTCAGCAGATAAGCAAACAACACCTATCATGGGCTGGTAGGGTAGCAGCATTCAAGATACTTACTTTCCCGAAACTGCTGTACTTATTTAGAGCACTACCGATAGACATCCCTGACACCTTTTTCAACTCCATTCATTGTATACTGAGAACATATATACATATCTGGTCAAGTAAAAAAACATGCCGCCCAAACTCTGTTAATATAAGACTAAAGAAAGCGGGTGGACTGACATGAAAAACTACTATATAGTGATATTGCTTGATCAATCTAGACACTGGCTCACCCCCACAATGGGTAAACAATGGAGACACATAGAACATACTTTCCTACCCAAAGGGGATCTAGGCTCATTACTTCTAGCAAGTGGGTTTCCCCAGGTCAAATATCAAACTAAACACCCAACAATATTGTCAAAACCTTAGACACATATATCCCTATGAAACTGGACATTTTTCAATTTCTTCTCACGGAAACCTCACTATTACACTGGTCATCCCTCAAACAAAAAACATGATCTACTATGATCTACTACTCTAAAACTTGATCTACTACTTTCTGCAAACCGAACACAACTTACCCCCCCAAAGCCTCTTTACTTATAGGCAACTGGCCTCATACCTAGAGAAAAATCCCTTACCGATCATTCATCTACTGGGGGGAAAGTGTGGGCCTTCTTATCCTCTAACTCATTAAAACTAAAATGTATAACATTAATCTATAGATACCTACAAGATAAAGGCACATTTGTTAAAGACTCGGCAACACTCAGAAGGGAAAGAGACATGGAAGAGACATGAAAGAATCCTTCTCTGAGACTCAATGGCAACAAGCCACCCACCATAACCAAACAGACTCCAAATGCGTTAAGTACTGGGAGTTCTCAAAATCTCTTCCTTAGATGGTACTTAACCCCTGTCCAAAAGCATAAATTTGCAAATTTAGACGACAATAAATGCTGACGAAGCTGTTTACAAAAAGGCTCATTAACACACATTTTATGGGAATGTCCACATATTTTCTCATTTTGGAAAAACGTATATCATATGCATATCTGAGATTACTGGTATACTAACTAAACCATCTTTACCACTGGTGATCCTCAGCCTAGACATCACCTCATTCCCATTCCAGTTCAGAAGCATAGTTCTACACATTCTTTTCACTGCCATGCTAATGATCATGCAAAAATGGAGACAATCTATTGTCCCAAGCATAACTGATGTAAAAGCACCTTTCAAAATAATTAAGGAATATGAACATAACATAGCCATACATTCTGAATCACTTAAAAAACGTAACCTTTCATGGAAACCGTGGCTACAAATTCAACTAAACTAAGGCCGCGTACACACGGTTGGTCCACCCGATGAGAATGGTCCGACGGACCATTTTCATCGGTTCGCCGCTGAAGCTGACTGATGGTCTGATGTGCCTACACATCATCGGTTAAAAAAATGATCGTGTCAGAACGTGGTGACGAAAAACACACGACGTGCTGAAAAAACCGAAGTTCAATGCTTCCAAGCATGCGTCGACTTGATTCTGAGCATGCGCGGCCTTTTGACCGATGATTTTGCAAACTAACCATCGGTTTTGACCGATCGGTTAGGTGTCCATCGGTTGAATTTTAAAGCAAGTTCTACATTTTTCGACCAAAGGATAACGGACCGATGGGGCCTACACACGATCGGTTTGGACCGATCAAACGGTCCTTCAGTCTGACCGTGTGTACTTGGCCTAAGAGTATGAACACAAAAACAATGCCACCTCCAGATACATTTATCTCTTATGCCGTGTACACACGATCGTTTTTTTTTATGACCGATCGCCCGTTGTTTTAATGCCTCATACACACGGCAGGACTTTCCGATAAAAAAAAGTTTGACTGGCTTTTTTTCTAGGAAAGTCTGGCTGTGTGTAGCCTCCATCTGACTTTTTTTGTCGGAAGTCCGACGGACCTTAAATAGAGAATCTGTTCTCTTTCTTTCTGTCGAACATCCAACGGAATTTTGCAAGGTCAAAAGTCAGATCGCGTGTACAAGGCATTATAAGTAATAAAAGAGGATGGATTACAATACGTTCAGGGCTTGATTACAGAGGAACAGCATAACAATTCTAACTAGAAAAGATACAATTTCTGGGGAAATTGTGCGGCGTGGTCTTGCCTCCACCAATACTCCTGACTGGAGACGGTGCCCCTGGAGATGTAAATGTGATCCAACAGTGTGTCGAGCCAGTTCGGTCCATTGCCCCATCAAAAACTGCTCCATTAAAAACTACCCCATCAAAACTGCACCATCCTATTTGCCCCATCAAAAACTGGTTGCTATGGACTGGTTGCTATGGACTGGTTGCTATGGAGTGGTTGCTAGAGACTGGTTGCTATGGACGGTTGCTATGGTCGGGTTCCTATGGACGGTTGATATGGACCGGTTGCTATGGATGGGTTGCTATGGAGTGGTTGCTATGGACTGGTTGCTATGGACTGGTTGCTATGGACGGTTGCTATGGACTGGTTGCTATGGACTGGTTGCTATGGACCGGTTGCTATGGACTGGTTTCTATGGACTGATGGCTATGGACTGGTTGCTATGGACTGGTTGCTATGGACTGGTTGCTATGGACTGGTTGCTATGGACGGTTGCTCTGGATTGATTGCTATGGACTGGTTGCTATGGACTGGTTGCTATGGACTGGTTGCTATGGACTGGTTGCTATTGACGGTTGCTCTGGATTGGTTGCTATGGACTGGTTGCTATGGACTGGTTGCTATAGACGGTTGCTATGGAGTGGTTGCTATGGAGTGGTTGCTATGGACTGGTTGCTATGGACTGGTTGCTATAGACGGTTGCTATGGAATGGTTGCTATGGACAGTTGCTATGGAGTGGTTGCTAGAGACTGGTTGCTATGGACGGTTGCTATGGACTGGTTGCTATGGAGGGTTGCTATGGTCTGGTTGCTATGGACGGGTTCCTATGGACGGTTGCTATGGACTGGTTGCTATGGACGGTTGCTATGGACCGGTTGCTATGGACCGGTTGCTATGGATGGGTTGCTATGGAGTGGTTGCTATGGACTGGTTGCTATGGACTGGTTTCTATGGACGGTTGCTATGGACTGGTTGCTATGGACTGGTTGCTATGGACGGTTGCTATGGACTGGTTGCTATGGACCGGTTGCTATGGACTGGTTGCTATGGACTGGTTGCTATGGACAGTTGCTATGGACTGGTTGCTATGGACTGGTTGCTATGGATTGATTGCTATGGACTGGTTGCTATGGACTGGTTGCTATGGACTGGTTGGTATTGACGGTTGCTCTGCATTGGTTGCTATGGACTGGTTGCTATAGACGGTTGCTATGGACTGGTTGCTATGGACTGGTTGCTATGGACATGTTGCTATGGACTGGTTGCTATGGAGGGTTGCTATGGTCTGGTTGCTATGGACTGGTTTCTATGGACTGGTTGCTATGTATGGTTGCTATATGCAGAGCATGCAGAAGTTACGCAGAGCCAAAAAAAACGGAGCCATATCACCTCACAGTGTGTGGGAGGAGTTATAGAAAGCCCTCACAGATGTGTGTATGAAGGTTTTTACCTCAGCGTCTCCTAGGAAACCAATGCAAACACACTCGAGTCTCAAACTGGCGGCCCTCCAGCTGTTGCAAAACTACAAGTCCAATGAGGCATTGCAAGAATGACAGTTACCAGCATGACTCCCACAGGCAGAGGCATGATGGGACTTGTAGTTTTACAACAGCTGGAGGGCCACCAGTTTGAGACCCTTGCAAGCAGAGGAAAGTTCCCTCAGCCTTGTGTGGGAGGAGCCAACTCACCTCACAGCTGTTTGTGAGGTGTTATTAAACTCCTCAGCGTCTCCTAGGAAACCAATTGTTTGGTTTGCAGGCTCTCTGTAAACACAGCAGAAATTGAGGAATTTTTTTTTTAATACTTGTCCTTCAAATTAAGGTATTTACCTCACAGAAAACACCTCACAACTATCTCACAACTGTGTGTATGAAGGTATTTACCTCACAGAAAACGCCTCACAACTACCTCACAACTGTGTGTATGAAGGTATTTACCTCACAGAAAACACCTCACAACTACCTCACAACTGTGTGTATGAAGGTATTTACCTCACAGAAAACACCTCACAACTACCTCACAACTGTGTGTATGAAGGTATTTACCTCACAGAAAACACCTCACAACTGTGTGTATGAAGGTATTTACCTCACAGAAAACACCTCACAACTACCTCACAACTGTGTGTATGAAGGTATTTACCTCACAGAAAACACCTCACAGAAAACACCTCACAACTGTGTGTATGAAGGTATTTACCTCACAGAAAACACCTCACAACTACCTCACAACTGTGTGTATGAAGGTATTTACCTCACAGAAAACACCTCACAACTGCCTCACAACTGTGTGTATGAAGGTATTTACCTCACAGAAAACGCCTCACAACTGCCTCACAACTGTGTGTATGAAGGTATTTACCTCACAGAAAACACCTCACAACTGCCTCACAACTGTGTGTATGAAGGTATTTACCTCACAGAAAACACCTCACAGCTACCTCACAACTGTGTGGGAGGAGCTATAGAATCCCCTTACAGCTGTGCTTGAGGAGTTTTTATTACCTCAGCGTCTCCTAGGAAACCAATGTAAACATAAGCATGCAGCCTCTAAGCAGAGACTCAGATCCTGGATTTTTCTTAAATACTTGTCCTATTCAAATGGTTGTATTTTAAAAACTATGAATCGTACAGCGAATATCTTTATATTTTACGAATCACAAGACCCAGACCTACATTTTGATGTATAGTATGTATCTGAAATAATAAAATTGAAGGCACAGTCGCAGTTTACAAATTCCAAAGATGATTTTAGTTTTCTAAACTTTGACCTCCATTGACTTCCATTGAAATAATGGATGGCGTAGGTTGCAAACAAATTATCATATTGTGAAAACGGTTTGATCAATCACTTAGCCGTGAACACGTGTGGAGGCAGCAGGGATAGCTGAACGTTTTGATATAAGATTTGTGTAGGTCGGCTTGAAAATGAGGGTGTGGTCGCAGTTTGCAAATCATGTAATGATTTTTCATTTTTAGAAATCCCACACTCTACCGCTCCCCATTCATTCCTATGGGAAAATTTTGCCGCAAAAATTACAATATTTCGCGAATGATTCGGCAAAATTTTCCACACAGTAATAGCCCACCGATCGGGAACAATCCGCACGATTCGATATATTACTCGTCTATGTAGTGTAAAAACTGTGGGAGGAGTTAGGGGGGCAAATTTGGCTATAAGAATAATAATAATATATATGTGAGATAACAATAAGTGCTCTTGCTATGCAAGACCACTTAATAATAAGTGTTTATCTCCATATGACTTTGCAATTCTCATAATATTCTCTGTGAGCGAGGTACATATCAAGATGTCATGTCAAAGTGTTTCCAAACAATACAGCCATTCTAATCTATTAGTCTAAACATATCTCTTAAGAAAACACATTGGGCTAGATTCACAAAGAGTTATGCCGGCGTATCAGTAGATACGCTGACGTAACTCGGAATCTAAGCCCGTCATAGGTTTAAGTGTATGCTCAAACTGAGATACACTTAAACCTAGCTAAGATACGACGGCCTGCGCCGTCGTATCTTAGGGTGCAATTTTTCCGCTGGCCGCTAGGTGGCGCTTCCGTTGATTTAGGCGTAGAATATGTAAATGACTAGATACGCTGATTCACGAACGTACGCTTGCCCGTCGCAGTAAAGATACGCTGTTTCCATAAGAGATACACCGCTTAAAGATAAAGCTGCCCCCTAGGTGGCGTAGCTAATGTTAAGTATGGCCGTCATTCCCACGTCGAAGTTTGAAAATTTTACGTTGTTTGTGTAAGTCGTCCGTGAATGGGGCTGGACGTAATTTACGTTCATGTCGAAACCAATACGTCCTTGCAGCGTACTCTGGAGCAATGCACACTGGGATATGTATACGGATGGCGCATGCGCCGTTCGTAAAAAACGTCAATCACGTCGGGTCACCAATCATTTACATAAAACATGCCTCCCTCATCCTCATTTGAATTAGGCGCGCTTACGCCGGCCCCATTTACGCTACGCCGCCGTAAGTTAGGAGGCAAGTGCTTTGTGAATACAGCACTTGCCTCTCTGACTTAAGGCGGCGTAGAGTAAATATGATACGCTACACCACCGTAACAATGCGCCAATCTACCTGAATCTAGCCCATTCTAAAGCCCTGTACACACAGTCGGAATTTCCAATGGAAAAAGTCCAATGGGAGCTTTTCATTGGATATTCTGACCATGTGTTGCCCCATCAGACTTTTCCCGTCTGAATTTCCGATGGACTTAGATTGAGAGCAGGTTCTCAATTTTTCCATCGGAAATTCAGATGGAGTTTTTCCCGTTGGAAAGTTTGGCCGTGTATACAGGGCATAAGTCAATTAGGGCATAAGTCTAACTCAGATAATAGGAACATACTTTACAGAATACAGACAGCAGAAACATAATTAACCCTTCAATTCCCTCTTTTATCATGCATATGATAATTTTCTCCACATTATTTTGGTAATAATCTTGCCCAGGCTTTATCATCAGCCTCATGTCAATACAAAAAAGAAACACTGTGGCCCAGATTCTCAAAGAAGTTACACCGGCGTATAAGTGTATATATGCGCCGGCGTATCTATGTGCCGTACCCACAGAACCAGATACGCCTGAAAATAGGCTTCTTCCGACCGACGTAACTTTTCTACGCCGGCATAGCGTGGTTGCATATTTACGCTGGGCGCATCTGGCGCTCCCATTGATTTTGTATTCAAATATGCAAATGAGGGAGATACGCCGATTCAGAAACGTACGTTTGGCCGGCGCAGGCTACACGTGGTGCGCGTAAGCTGTACGTCCAGCCTAAAGTTACCCCTCATGAAGCAGGGGTAACTTTGCACCAGACGTGTGCAGATGAGCTGGAGAGCAGCTTCAGCAGCACCGTTACGGACAAGCTGAGCAACCACACTTGGAGGACATCCGTATGCCAACATGCCAGGGGTAGGCATGGTCATAGCACTACTAGTTTGTGCCCAGGCGTGTATAATGAGGAGAGCACAGGAGAGGATATACCGAACGCGCATGAACATCTTTGGCATGAGGGATTCGGAGGTGTATCGTATCTTCAGATTCAACACTGATGCCATCCTGGAATTAGCCACAGCCTTGCATGATGACATCACCAGCCCAACACACCGCTCACATGCAGTGCAGCCACTGGTCAAGGTACTGGCAACACTGCATTTCTTCGCCAGTGGATCATTCTAGCGTACAAGTGGAGTAGTGGCTGGGATGTCACAAACCATTATGAGCAGATGTGTGCACCAGGTTGTCCTGCAATCCTCAGATGCATGTCCCACCAATGCAGGATTTTGTCAGTATTAAGATAAACAGTAAAACATAAAAACTTTAAAAACTAAAAGTCCAAAGTTCAATATAAAACTGTAGCAGCGCTACTTCCAGACCAACGTCTGAAACACTTCTATATGTCCAAACCAATATAGGAAATCGAATGATAGTGCAAATGGATGGATAAGCAGAGAAAAATCCTTCAATCAGTGCTCCGTTCACCATGAAAATAACTCCCCTTTTGGGGATGCACTCACCACAAATATGGAAATAAAAAGCCTGGAATATATATCTCTGTGTATCTCCTGGACGCTGCGCTCTCCACCAGCCAGTGTGTTTATGTTCAATCAAACCATCGCCACATATAATAGAAGGAACTCATATAGTGTGATATTGTTTTTAGAAAAACAGGTTTATTGAGCCCCAAAACATCCCCTAATACAATGTGCGTACCACAAAATAAAAGTGACAAGCAAAATACATAAATGATGCCAGTACTGTGCCTGTATGCCTCTCCTGGCCGGACAGTGAAGCTGCTGAGATTGAACTTCTTTCCTGTTCCTGGTCCCGGGGGCTGTACAGAGTGTTAGGTCTATGGATTAGCGTCACGCCCTGAGGCGTTTCGTCATTGGTTGACTTCTTCTGAGGGCGCCCTCAGAAGAAGTCAACCAATGACGAAACGCGTCAGTGCTGGTGAAAGGAGCACTGCTTGAAGGATTTTTCTCTGTTTAACCATCCATTTGCACTATCATTCGATTTCCTATATTGGTTTGGACATATAGAAGTGTTTCAGACGTTGGTCTGGAAGTCGCGCTGCTACAGTTTTATATTGAACTTTGGACTTTTAGTTTTTAAAGTTTTTATGTTTTACTGTTTATCTTAATATTGTCGTTTTTAAGCAGCTGCTACAATTTTAACATATCTGGTAATCTGTGACTGAATTATCTCATATCTGCATCCTTAAGCGCTGAGCTGTGCTAAATACTGAAGGAAGGGCGACGTTAGCATTTTTTGAGCTTTCGTCAGTATTGCAGGATTCCCAAGCACCGTGGGGGCCATTGATTGCACACATGTGGCACTACTGCCCCCCCCCCCGTGTCACAGAGCACATATACCGCAATCGGAAGCACTGGCATTCCATCAACGCACAGGTGATAGTCGATGGCCAAGGCCTCATATGGTACATCCGTGCCAAACACCCTGGGGCCAGCCACGACAGCTACATATACCATCAAAGCACCATCCCAACAGAATTCGAACAGAACTTGTACTGGGACAGCTGGCTGCTTGGTGAGTGACATGGGTGTCAGACATGACTGTCCGACCCCATGATGCAGACATCACGAGGGGCACATGCACAACTAACATCCTCCTGTCTTTTCCCTTCCAGGTGACTTTGCATATGCACTTGGACCCCATCTCATGACTCCATTCCGGGATCCTCAAACCAGAGGAGAGAGAAACTACAATGAAGCACACATACGTACCCATGCAGTGGTGGAGCGCACATTTGGCATCCTGAAGTCCTGTTTCCGATGCCTGGATAAGTCCGGGGGGACCCTGTTGTATTCCCCAAACTTCCACTTCCACCCCCACACATGCTACACATCATGCTACACATCAGGTCCTCAAGGCCAGCTCAACTGAGTCATAGCCCTCCTCCACTCCCTCCCTCTCAAGGCACCGGGCAACCACCTGCTCCTCAGGAGTCAGCCTAAGAGTAAAGGCTGGTCCACCTCCAGTGGCGCTGGCATGCCTCCTCATCTTGCCCAGCTTCTCCTTGACCTTCCTACGCAGGTCATTCATTTTTTTAACAATGTCCTTGGGGATCCTCACCTCATTCCCAAGGGCATTCACCTGGGTGGTGATCCTCATCAGGATCTCATCCCTCTTCCCCTTGCTTGTATCTTTACTTTGTGCCCCATTGAGGCGAGCATCATACCTCTCCATGGCCGATATGATAATCGCCCTCTCCTCAGGAGGAAGAAAAACTTTTCCCCAATCACTGCGGGGAGCAGACATGGCACAAAGGAAGACAGCAAAATCACTTACACCACTAACAAACAGACGGGTGTACTTTTACACTCGATGGGCGCATGCCTGGGTGTATTTATGCCCTGGGCGTAAACGGTGGGCCGGCGTATCTCAGGGTTTACGCCGGGCGTAGTTGTGAGCATGCGCAGAGGGGCGCAGAACATACGATCGCGTCACAGCGCATGCACCGTTCGTTCGGCCCTTCATTTGCATTGGGTCACATTTCATTTAAATGGATCACGCCCACTTCCTTCCTACATTGAATTACGCTGGCTTACGCCAACTAATTTACGTTACACCGGGGCAAAAAATTGGACGCATTTGCTATGAGAATACGGACCCTACCACTCTGTTACATCGGCGTAACGCATATGAGATGCGCTAAGCCTGCATAAAGATGCGCCAATCTACGTGAATCTGGGCCTGTGTATGCAGCCTGAAAAGGGCAAATGAATATCCACTTGAGAGATGTTTACGCCTACTTCTGTTGACAAGCATACCTGCTGTGGGCCTACTTCTATAAATGCATTATAACCCAAGTATACATGTTAACATCTGGCCTTGATAATAGACAGGGTTCAAACACAGGAGACCTACAGTACAGACCAAAAGTTTGGAAAAACCTTCTCAATCAAAGAGTTTTCTTTATTTTCATGACTATAACAATTGTAGATTCACACTGAAGGCATCAAAACTATGAATTAACACATGTGGAATTATAACAAAACAAAACATAACAAAAAAGTGTGAAACAACTGAAAATATATTTCATATTCTAGGTTCTTCAAAGTAGCCACCTTTTGCAGCAGATACATCTCTAGAACTGTTAAGAGGAGACTGTGTGAATCAGGCCTCCATGGTAGAATATCTGCTAGGAAACCACTGCTAAAGAAAGGCAACAAGTAGGGTTGAGCGAACCCGAACTGTAAAGTTCGGGTTCGGTACGGACTTTGGGTTTTTCCCGAACCCGGACCCGAATAATTGAAAAAAGTTCGGGTCCGGGATCGGAGTTCGGGAAAAAAAATGTGCGGAGGTCCCCGCAAATTCAATAACCAGACCCTTTAGGTCTGGTATGGATATTCAGGGGAACCCCACCGTCAATTTGAAACAAAAATTACGTGCGATTCCCCCTAAATATCCATAACCAGACCCTTCAGGTCTGGTATGGATATTCAGGGGAACCCCGCCATCAATTTAAAACAAAAATGACGTGCGGTTCCCCCTAAATATCCATAACCAGACCCGTTATCCGAGCACGTTGACCTGGCCGGCCGCAGAAAAGAGGGGGGGACAGAGTGCGTCCCCCCCTCTCCTGAACCGCACCAGGCCACATGCCCTCAACATGGGGAGGATGTCCCCATGTTGATGGGGACAAGGGTCTCATCCCCACAACCCTTGCCCGGTGGTTGTGGGGGTATGCGGGCGGGAGGTTTATCAGAATCTGTAAGACCCCTTTAACAAAGGGGACCCCCAGATCCTGACCCCCCCCTGTGTCAAATGGTAATGGGGTACACTGTACCTCTACCATTTCATGAAGGAAGTGTAAAGTCTTGTAAAAAACACACAGACACCAAAGAATAAAGTCCTTTATTAAAAAAAAAAACATCCAGCGGTGAGAAATCCACTCGTTCCCGGCTTCCTGCATTGTCCTGATCCTGCGACGGCTGCGGGTGATCTCCTGTGATGAGAAGATCCTGCATCGGGTGATCTCCGCTCCGGCGATGAGAAGATCCATCCATCCATCCAGCGCAGCAGCATCCCGGACCTCCTCTCACTGCTGGGCACAGCCCAGCGAATGACGCGCTGCAGCTGTGACATTTCTTATTTAGAGGAGGCAGAGCCACCCGTCACGTGACCCCGCCCCCTCTGACGTACCCTCTGCTACGTCACTGGGTAAGCCAGAGAAGAGGAAAGGTCTTTCCTCTTCTTGGGCTTACCCAGTGACGTAGCAGAGGGTACGTCAGAGGGGGCTCTCATCGCCGGAGCGGATCGCTGGATGTTCTCATCGCCGGAGCGGAGATCACCCCACGCAGGATCTTCTCATCGCGGGAGATCACCCGCAGCCGTCGCAGGATCAGGACAACGCAGGAAGCCGGGAGCAAGTGGATTTCTCACCGCTGGATTTTTTTTTTTTAATAAAGGACTTTATTCTTTGGTGTCAGTGTGTTTTTTTACAAGACTTTACACTTCCTTCGTGAAATGGTAGAGGTACAGTGTACCCCATTACCATTTCACACAGGGGGGGGACAGGATCTGGGGGTCCCCTTTGTTAAAGGGGTCTTACAGATTCTGATAAACCTCCCGCCCGCATACCCCCACAACCACCGGGCAAGGGTTGTGGGGATGAGACCCTTGTCCCCATCAACATGGGGACATCCTTCCCATGTTGAGGGCATGTGGCCTGGTGCGGTTCAGGAGAGGGGGGGGCGCACTCTGTCCCCCCCTCTTTTCTGCGGCCGGCCAGGTCAACGTGCTCGGATAACGGGTCTGGTTATGGATATTTAGGGGGAACCGCACGTCATTTTTGTTTTAAATTGACGGCGGGGTTCCCCTGAATATCCATACCAGACCTGAAGTTTTTTTTTTAAAGTTCGGGTTTGGACCCGAACCCAAACATCCAGGTGTCCGCTCAACTCTAGCAACAAGCAGAAGAGACTTGTTTGGGCTAAAGAACACAAGGAATAGACATTAGACCAGTGGAAATCTGTGCTTTGGTCTGATGAGTCCAAACTTGAGATCTTTGGTTCCAACCCCTGTGTCTTTGTGCGACGCAGAAAAGGTGAACGGATGGACTCTACATGCCTGGTTCCCACCGTGAAGCATGGAGGAGGAGGTGTGATGGTGTGGGGGTGCTTTGCTGGTGACACTGTTGGGGATTTTATCAAAATTGAAGGCATACTGAACCAGCATGGCTACCACAGCATCTTGCAGCGGCATGCTATTCCATCCGGTTTGCGTTTAGTTGGACCATCATTTATTTTTCAACAGGACAATGACCCCAAACACACCTCCAGGCTGTGTAAGGGCTATTTGACCAAGAAGGAGAGTGATGGGGTGCTGCGCCATGTGACTACCTCTTGAAGCTCATCAATAAAATGCCAAGAGTGTGCCAAGCAGTAATCAAAGCAAAAGGTGGATACTTTGAAGAACCTAGAATATGAAATATATTTTATTTAGTTTTATATTTAGTTTTGATGCCTTCAGTGTGAATCTACAATTTTCATAGTCATGAAAATAAAGAAAACTCTTTGAATGAGAAAGTGTGTCCAAACTTTTGGTCTGTACTATATGTGTACAAACAAGACCCTTGTCAGCTTTCTGACAGTCGTCCAAGCTATAAGTGTTGTTTGAACCCACAGATATATAAGATCCATCATACTTTGTTTTGCACCATGCAAACATATCAGTGATTACATCTGGTATAGGGATAGGGAGAGTAAAGAATTTACACATCTATGCCTGCAGGTGACACTGTAGTATTATAGTTTATAGTGCATGTATTTTCTGATATAACAGGATGTATTGTCTATCTATGCTCTGTATTAGGGATGAGCCACCGTTCGGTTCGCACCAGAACGTGCGAACACACCAAAAGTTTGTGTGAACTTTAGAACCCTGTTAAAGTCTATGGGAATCTGAACATTTGAAATCTAAAGTGCTAATTTTAAAGGCTAATATGCAAGTCATTGTCCTAAAAAGTGTTTGGGGACCTGGGTCCTGCCCCAGGGGACATATATCAAAGCAAAAGTTTTTTCGGGTGCAGTGAATTTAATAATGCTTAAAGTGAAACAATAAAAGTGAAATATTCCTTTAAATTTCATACCTATGGGGGTGTAAAGTATGCCTGTGAAATAGCGCATGTTTCCCGTTCTTAGAACTGTCTCTGCACAAAGTGTCATTTCTGAAGGAAAAAAAGTCATTTAAAATCACTCGCGGCTATAATGAATTGTCAGCTTCTGGCAATTCAGAGAGAATTAATTCATAAAAAAAAGCATGGGGGTCCCCCCAAATTCAATTATCAGGCCCTTCAGGTCTGGTATAGATATTAAGGGGAACCATCAATAAAAAAAAATGAAGTGGGGTTCCCCCCAAATATCCATTCCAGAACCTTCAGGTCTGGTGTGGATTTTAAGGGTAACCCCACCCACCCCCCAAAAAAAGTGATGTGGAGTTCCCCCAAAAATCCACACCAAACCCCTTATCCAAGCACGCAACCAGGAAAAGAGGGGGGGCAAGAGAGTGCCCCCCCTCCTGAACCGTACCAGGCCACATACCCTCAACATGTTGATGGGGACAAGGGCCTCATCCCCACAACCCTTGTCCGGTGGTGGTGGTCCGGGGGTCTGCGGGTGGGGGGCTAATCGGAATCTGGAAGACTCCTTTAACAAAGGGGACCACCAGATCCCCGCCCCCCATGTGAATTGGTAATGGGGTACATTGTACCCCTACCATTTCACTAAGGAAGTGTAAAGATTTGTAAAACACATACACACACACTGTGGAAAAAGTCCTTTATTAAATATATATATATATATACATATATATATATATATATATATATAGCGGTGGTAATCCACTCTCATTCCCTGCTCCCCGCTCCAACGTTGTTGGTATCCAGCGACTGGTGATCTCCTCTCCGCCAGGGTCCAGCGATGAGAAGATCATCCAGGTGTGGGTTCCAGAGCGCACGCAGTGCCGGCCGCCTGTCTCCACCGGAGACAGCCCAGCGAATGGCACGGCTTGAGCTAGTGACAGCTCTTATATAGGTGAGGCAGGGTCACCCATCACGTGACCCCGTTCCCCTCTGACGCACCCTCTGATTACATCAATGGGGAAGCCCAGGCTTTCCCTTGCATCAGAGGGGGGCGGGGTCACATGACGGGTGGCCCCGCCTCACCTATATAAGAGCTGTCACTAGCTCAAGCCGAATCATTCACCGGGCTGTCTCCGGTGGTGACAGGCAGCCGGCAATGCGTGCGCTCTGGATCCCAGACCTGGATGATCTTCTCATCGCTGGACCCCAGCGGAGAGGAGATCACCCGTTGCTGGATACTGCTGGATGTTGAGGGCATGTGGCCTGGTACGGTTCTTTTCCTCTTTCCGGACAGGTTGCGTGCTTGGATAAGGGGTCTGGTGTGGATTTTTGGGGGAACTCCACGCCATTTTTTTTTGGGGTGGAGTTCCCCTTAAAATCCACACCAGACCTGAAGGGTCTGAAATGGATATTTGGGGGGACCCCACGTCATTTTTTTTTTTAAATTGACGGCGGGGTTCCCCTTAATATCAGTACCAGAACTGAAGGGCTTGATAATTTATTTTTATTTTTTTATGAATTACTTTTCTCTGAATTGCGGGGAGCCGACAATTCATTAAAGCCACGAGTGATTTTTAAATTACTTTTTTTCCTTCAGAAATGACACTTTGTACAGAGACAGTTCTAAGCACAGGAAACATGCGCTATTTCACACCCCCAGGTACAAAATTTACTTTTATTCTTTCACTTTAAGTATTATTAAATTCACTGCTCCCAAAAAACGGTTGTTTTTAAAACTTTTTTTGCATTGATACATTTCCCCTGGGGCAGGACCCAGGTCCCCAAACACTTTTTAGGACAATAACTTGCATATTAGTCTTTAAAATTAGCACTTTAGATTTCTCCCATAGACTTTAACAGGGTGTTCCGCGGCTTTTTGAATTTGCCACGAACACCCCAAATTGTTCGCTGTTGGCCGAACAGGCAATGTTCGAGTCAACATGAGTTTGACTCGAACTCGAAGCTCATCCCTACCCTGTATATTTGTTTGTGTTTATTCTCCTTGTTCCCGTTCCATGCTGTAAATACTGTATGTTCTGCCATTCTCCATAAAAGTAAAGCCATTTGCTATATCCAAGAAGCTTTTAGTGCATGATTTCAATACTCTGACAATACTAAAAAAATAATAATTCATAGCAAAAAAATCCTAAATTCCATATCTATAAAAAAAACATAAATATTAAAATATGATAGAGTAAATTACCAATATTTAACATTGCAGTTTATGTTCAATTTGTTTAAAATATTCAGAGGCAATGGTAGAAAATAGGTGAGCATATAAAATCTGTAACAATAAACATGGAGTTCCCTACTGATTTCAATTTAAGATAAACAAAGGGTGTCAGGAGAAAACGGAGTCTAAAAAAAAAAATAATTCCTAAAAGATAATTAGCAATTAGATAAATTAGCCATGCAAAAAAAAAAAAAAAAACAGCCAACCAAGGAGGAGTAAATGTATAAAAGGTTTTCTGATCCACTCAGAAAATAACAGAGACTAATATTTTGCTGTAAGTGGTATATTGTTTCCACTAAAATATATGATGGCTGATCTGACATTGTTTGCCGGGGATTTTCGAAGTAAACAAATATATCCAGACGTCTCTAAAAATGCTCACGGAATTGAGGTGAAATATGTAACGTGTTTGGAGATAAATGAAAACCTAGACACATCATAGAATTGCTGTTTTGTGTTTCCATACAGATGAAGGACTGTAGAAGTATAAGATGTATAGCATTATATGTTATATGTGTGTGTATATGTGTATATATATATATATATATATATATATATATATATATATATATATATATATATATATAATGCTTCAGAGCTTCTCTCCACCAATCAATTTACATGGGTCTTTTCACATTTTTATGCCATCATTTTCAACTCAGTTCAGCTAATCGCAAAAAAAATTGCATTATATGTCTAGGATTTTGAGCTTTCCTGCTTCAGTGTATTCTTATAATATTGGTTACATTTTGAACTTAGAATGTAAATTCTTGTCAATGTCTAATTATCAAACTTCCTGACTGACTATCTGCTGTCTTTATCGCCCATTTTTCTTTTTGGAAAAATCATGTATTTTTGTATTTATTGTCTTCATTTAAAGGGTCACTAAAGGAAAACATTTTTTTAGCTAAATAACTTCAACTTTACCTTACTGCAGTCCTGGTTTCATGTCCTTATTGTTCGTTTTTGCTCTGATCTTGCTGTAATTCTTCTCTGTCCTGGACACTTCCTGATCACCACAGTACTGGGAGATTCTAGTTTAGTTTTCCTAACCATCACTCTCTATGGCTCTGTCCAGCACAGAGGCAATAAATTACATGCAAAAACGAAGCTAGCTGCAAAAACTAAAGTGCAACTAGAGGCACATTATATGATTGATTTGTATCTATTTTTAATCATTTTTTAAAAGGAATCAGTTAACTATTATGTCTCTATACCCTGTAAACATTTCAGCAAAAAAATAATTTTCCTTTAGTGACTCTTTAAGCTCAAGAATAAAAACTAACAATTTAAAAATATATTCAATGTTTTTTTTGGAGGAGTGCCAAACGTATAATGAAATGTAGACAAAAAAAGGGGGGGGGGGATAGAGAAGAAGATTTTTGGGGAGGCTGAAATGGACTTTAATGTTGCCGTACAAAAGCTTGGGATGACAAAAGTTGGTCTAAACAATATAATTTTTTATTACAATCACAATTTAAAATACATTGTTTAACCACTTGCCGCCCGCCATATAGCAATATGATGTGCGCAAAGTGGTTGTGGTATCCTGACCAGGCGTCATATGAAGTGATCAAGACAACAAGCCGGCATTCAGCACGGCGATCGGTGGTGCTGTGTGTCAATCTGACACACCGCAGCACTGATCTCAGTAAAGAGCCTCTGACGTAGACTCCTTACCACGCAAACAGATGTGTCCAATCACAGCTGATCACAATGTGAACAGGAAAAGCTGTGTATCGGCTTTTCCTCACCCGCATCTGACAGATGCGAGTAGAGGAGAGCTGATCAGTGGCTCTCCTGACAGGGGGTCTGTACTGATTGATTATCAGTGCAGCCCCCCCAAGGATACCCACCCGGGACCACCAGGGATGCCCATCAATTATGACCACCAGGTATGCCAACCATGGCCACCAGGGGTGCCAATCAGTGCCCACATATGATGCCAATCAGTGCCATCTATCAGTGTCCATCAGTGCCACCTATCCATGCCCAACACTGCCACCTATCAGTGCCACCCATATGTACCAATCAGTGCAACCTTTCAGTGCCCAGTGTCGCCTATCAGTACCCATCAGTGCCAGCTATGAGTGCCTATGAGGGTCCATCAGTGCTGCATATGAGTGGCACCTATGAGCTCCCATCAGTGCCGCCTATCAGTGCCTATCAGTGCTGCATATCTGTGCCACCAATCAGTGCCTCCTCATCAGTGCCACCTATAAGTGCCCATCAGTGAAGCATATCAGTGCCCATCAGTGCAGCCTCATCAGTGCACATCAGTGAAGGGAAAAAAATTACTTATTTACAAAATGTTATAACAGAAACAAAGAACAACTTTTTTTTTTAATTTTTGGTATTTTTTTTATTTGTTTAACAAAAAATAAAAACCACAGAGGTGATCAAATACCACCAAAAGAAAGCTCTATTTGTGGGAACAAAATGATAAGAAAAAGTTTGGGTACAGTTTAGCATGACTGCATAATTGTCATTTAAAAAGCAACAGCGCTGAAAGCTGAAAATTGCTTGGGCAGGAAGGAGACAAAACACAACAAAAGCTCTATATGATTACAAATGGTGGGACACTAGAAAGATTATACCATGTAAAAACTGTTCGCTCAAACCCTTCAGTTGGGTGGGTAAAATTTGATTAAGCCCCCTTGATGCAAGAAAAAAGAGGGGTATGGTTTCTGTATTGGTTTGCAAAGGGGAGATTCCAGCATGCATCCATTGGTGTAATTTATTTTGTGTCAGGTCCCACATACAGTTCATGTAACAGAAACCTTAGGTATCTGTGCTGCTAGGCTATCACAACTTCTACATTGGAGCGAACAAAAGCCCTTCGCGAAAATATATGCATCCATTAGGGGTAAACCTCCATATGGGTTCCAGAAGTTGTCCCCTGTGAAGTGGTGCCCCTCGAGTAATGATGCCTGGGTGTGTCACTGTATGGTGCTCCCAGACAGGTTTACACATTTGTAGAGATGTGCAGTCCCCCAGCATGTGTGCTGTCGGATCATGGTGGCACTAGCAATAGAGTCTAACCTCCCAGCGTGTATAGACCCAGTGCAATAGAGGCAACGTCTTTGTGAATGTCCCAGGCAAAAAAGAACCAAAAAAACAGGGAAAAAATAGGAACTTATCTGAGGCAGATTTTTCTTGTCACTGTTTTCATAGAGGATTGTCCACAGTACGATCAGATGTTGTGTTGGGCCCTTCGTGGGTGCGGAGATTCGGTTGGACTTGAACCATTGTGGGAGCCTCAGGCTGCAGTATGGTATCTACTCCCTGAAGCTGATTTTTGCCTGCGGTACCGGGTTTCTTGAGCATTCATAGGTTCTTCACAACGCGGCTCTCATCTGGTAGCAGTGCAGAATTTGGCATACCAATTCGGGACATCCATCACTGGAATGCCTAGGGTGTCACAGAATGTCTGGAGTTCCTACGGTACCTGCAGCAGTGTCATACGGCCTTGATTGGTGGTTGAGAGGTCGAAGGGAAACTTTCAACCCTTTTGTATTTACTTATTTTCTTGAAAAAAGTTGTAATAGTTACACATTATATTTTATGATGGTAGTCCTATATTTCCTCAAATAGAACTGGGTCTATCAAAAATGTCAGTAAATCCCACTCAAAACAATATATGTCTATAACAAATCTTAACTTGATTAGTTTAAACCTTCAGGACTTTTTTTTATTTTTTTTAAGAGATTAAATTGTTTTTATTGAGAAATCTATGAGTTGAGTTGAGTTGAGAGGTATCTTAATATAGCGCGGTCTTACCCTGAAGGGTTCCAACGTGCATAGCAGAGTTCCTGGGAAAAGAGGACCCAGGAACCAGAAGCAGCACAGAGCGGTAAAAAGGGTGGAAGGGCAGGGAAGGCTTGCGTGAAAAACCAAGTCTTCAGTAACCCGCGGAAGACCGGAATAGTAGGGGCCTCCTGAAGCTCGGCAGGGAGGCTATTTCATAGAATGGCACCCTGGTGGAAGAAGGCCCGACCACCACGCCGGATCTTCTTGGGCACTGAGATGTAGAGGAAAACTCTGCCGGTAGATCTGAGTGATCTAACAAAAGCTCCTTTATGAAAACAAGAGCAGAGATAACTTGGGGCCAGGCCTCTCATTATCTTAAACATAATACATCCAGCCTTAAATAAGGTGCTATAGTGAACCGGCAGCCAGTACAAGGCGCAGAGGACAGGGGTGATATGATCCCTCAGTGGGACATCTGTGAGTAACCTTGCCACTGCATTTTGAACAAGTTGAAGCTTCTGCAGTAACATCTTTGGCAATCCCAGATAAAGAGAGTTGCAGTAGTTTAGGCAGCTACCTAACGTGGCACAGATGACAGTTTTTCTGCCCGAGATATCCAGATATTTAAACAGCCCCCCAGGAGTTTTAGTTGCCAGTGACATACACTGACGACCTTTTTTACCTGAGGAGACAAAGTTAAACCTGAATCTAGGACAAATCCCAGATCACGGACCTGGGGGGCCACCTCCGGAGCAGGATTAAATGAGGGAGGCCAAGGTGGGATATCTGGGGGGGTGGCCAGATCGCTGAAGATGATCACATCAGTTTTTCCCCCATTAAGTTTCAGGAAGTTGGCAGACATCCATGTGTTGATGGCCTCCAAACAGCTGCAAAGGGTAGCACAGGGTTTCCAGGTGAGTTTGAATTTATCTGACGTATCTAAGATAATGTTGGAATTTTTTTCTTGGGCCATTACCCAATAGATTTTTTGTTTAGTCAGGTAGAATGAGACAGAGGGATATTTGCATGCATGGGATATCTTTATTTTGGCCCCCAGAAAAAAAAATGGATTAGAGTCTGGGTAAATTTTGGTACATCTGGTATTCGACTATTAAGGAGCGCGATAGCGGGGGTCTTGTTTCACCGCAAATCCAGTGGACTTGCGGGTCAGGTTGAAAATCTTGTTCCAGTATGTTCTAATTCTGGGGCAATCCCAAAAGGTGTGGAGGAGGGAACCCAAGTGGCCGCAGCCTCTAAAGCAGTGGTTCTCAATTTGGGGGTCAAATGATGATTTGCCAGGGGTCACCGAATCCTGGGCTGTTCCTGAAGTCTGCACCGCTCTCCCAACCTTTTTGCAGCTGCCCATTCAGTTCACGGCATGGCTGGGCAGCAGAGACTAGAGGTCAGCTGACTGGTGAGGAATGTAAAGTGGGAGGGGCTGGAGCAGACCCTATCTCCTGATTTCATCATAGGTGTCACTGCTGCGAGACACCACAAAGTTGGAGACACAGTGAAACCAGAGACACAGTGATTAGCACTACCTGTGATTATAGTTGCCATTAAAAGCCCCAACTACAGTTCTCAGATCAGCAAATGACCTTGATCAAGAGCATCTAAGTTGGATGATCAGAACTCCCACCAGCACTGCCACTGATCCCACCCCCACCAGCACTGCCAGTCATCCCAACTCCCCACCAGCACTGCCATTAATCCCATTCCCCCCACTCCCCCACCAAGGAGTAAGGGAAGAAATAAAAATAGAGAATACATCAAATAGAGAGGAAAAGAGGGGGAGGAACAAAGAAAAAGGGAGATGAAGAATAGGAGAAAGAACAAGAAAAACAGCTAGAGAGAGGGATGGGGAAAAAAATAAATTAGAATAGAGAGAGATAGAAGGAAAAGAAAGGAGAACAAAGAGAAAGAGCGGAACATCCTAAAATGTACCATAAGGGGTTTTAATATTGTACGGGTGGAAGGGACTCAGGGAGCACTAAATGTCTGTGGGTTAGGGGCGCAAATTACTTGTCTTGCCTTGGGTGCTGACAACCCACGCTACGAAAATCATTTTACTGTTAGGGGTCCCCACAAAATTTTATCAAGGGGTCAGGGCACTAGAAAGGTTGAGAACCACTGCTCTAACGCATAGGGGGAGGAATGAGGGTAGAATTTGATGAGACGAGTAGGAACCAGGTACCAGCGGGACATGACCATGAGATCTATTATTAAGGATCCCCCCGAAGGAGCTGGAAAAGTTGGAATGCCATGTGTCTAGGTCCCAATGGATCTTGAGGTTGTGTTCCCAACTCAGCATATAGGTTGCTCTCTGATGGCTCGGCCAAGGCAGAGTATATTAGGGAGATTCCACCTCTCACATCCATAACTCTCCTCCTTGGCTCCTGAGCCTCCTCTGGCTACTGGCTGCATCTCTCTAACAGTCACATTGGACGCGCCGGCGCTGGCGCCGCACACCCCACACTACAGCCAGCTGCTGAGGTAGGTCAGTGATTTAACCATGTCAGCAAATGTTGGGCATAAAAATCTAACACTTTGAGCTTTTCCTAAATCTCTGTTATCCAAATCCGGTACTAAAGTATGTCTTGCCACTTATGTCTGTGCAATGGTGACCCCCATGCTAATATCTCATATTCTGTCAAGGCGGGGGATGTAGGTCATGTCTGTGCATGTAGGACATGTCTGTGCAAGTAGGTCATGTCACTGCATGTAGGTCATGTCTGTGTATGTAGGACATGTCTGTACAAGTAGGTCATGTCACTGCATGTAGGTCATGTTTGTGTATGTAGGTCATGTCACTGCATGTAGGTCATGTCTGTGTATGTAGGCCATGTCTGTGTATGTAGGTCATGTCTGTGTATGTAGGTCATGTTACTGCATGTAAGTCATGTCTGTGTATGTAGGTCATTTTACTGCATGTAGGTCATGTCTGTGTATGTAGGTCAGATCACTGTATGTATGTCAGGTCACTTTATGTAGGTCATGTGTCAGAAACAACTCTGAAATACATGCTAGTGTCCCTAAGAGCTTCCTTGCATGCTGATCTCATGGAATGTGTAACTGACATACATACACACACTGACTTACATGTCAGTGTGTGAATGTCAGTGTGTGTGTGTACTGACATACATATATACACACACACACTGACAGACAGACATACATACACACACATAGGTCAGTGTATGTAGGTCAGGGTATGTGTGTCAGGTAGGTCATGCCGCGCCACTCCACTGCGCCCGCACCCCCCGTCCCCCCGCCCCCCGGTGCCGGTTTCGGGCTGAAGACCCTGGTCTTTTTGCCACCTAGCAACGCCCCTGGTGCGGAGGTTAACAGATCATCATGGGGGGTGAGAGTCTCTGTGTCTCTTTTAGAGTTGCTTGTTCCACAGCGGTGTCAAATGGCTGTTTGGAGGGGGTCTCTTAGAGGAGTTTGGCTTGATAGCAGGTTGCTGGGGGGTCAAATCTTGAGAGATGAATCCAGGGTGCAGGAGCAGACATTCTCCATCCTGGAAGTTGGTGAAACCGCTTGATTTTTCCCTGTGATAAAACTGGAGACAGAACGGGAAGGACCAACAGTATTTGATGGATTTCTGTGCCAAAATATCCAGAAGAGGTTTTAGGGACCTCCGTTTCTGAATTGTGGTCGGGTAAATATCAGCGAAGATTTGGATCTTGTTTCCCTGTATGGAGAGGTTGTCAAGATTGTTGGTTCTTCTCATGATGTCCTCCTTCACACCATAGTGGGGCTTAACTACCACATCCCTGGTGGGGAGGTTTCAGTGCTCTGTGAGCTCTGTCCAGTTCAAGTCTGTGATCCGGGATATCAGGAAGAACGTCTTTGATGAAAAGTTTGACTGTACCCGGGATATTTGTGACCGATTCAGGGATTTCTCTGATACAGAAATTATATTGCCTGCTTCGGTTTAGCTAGCAGCTAACTTCCTTTCTAGCGGGGTCTCCCGACATGCATGCAGATGCCCTGGATCTTCTGGATGGTGCAGGGGTCTGCTGGGGGTAGGTCCCACTGATTCTAGCTGGCTTGGGGGTTGTGGAGGGCTGGAGCGGATTGGAGCTCCCGGCTACAGCGTCCTCCCGGAAGTCCTGCGCATGCGCACTCCTGAATGGAAACTTTTATCTATAATGTATGCCTTTGGAGTGCAGGGTGTCCAGCAGCGGTTTCAAATCTCGCCTGTGTTGCAGGGTGATGCTGGAGAGGTCTTGGGATATGTGAATGTATGAGCCCTGTGGGAAAGGTGGATTCTGTTCCTCACTTTTTGAAGTATTTCCTACTTCAGCTTGTAATCTACAAGGCAGCAGACTACATCCCTGGGGGGGTTCAGTTTATCTCCCTTTGGGCCTGGGAGAATGGTGGATCCGCTCCATCTCCATGGCTGTCTGCAGAACAGGCCTGTAATGGTTTCTGTTAGCTGCTCTGTTTCCACCGATTCAGGCAGACCGTGGACACGCAGGTTATGGCATCTGCCCCTGTTATCCAAATCTTCCATATGGCGCTGGAGGTCTCTTAGTTGTAGGGTATGTGTGTGTGTCTACCTTATGGGTAAATTGGTGGAGGACCATGTCATGCTGTGCTGAAATCCTCTCCACGTCCTGCACTCTGTCAGCAATGGCGTGGATATCTAGCCGCCGTTCAGCTATGGCTGCCGGGAAAATGTCCTTTATGTCCGCCGCTACTGTGCGGAGATCGCAGAGACTGGGTTGTTGTTGGTGGTGGGCAGCGTTTCCCCCCAGGCTCTTGTGTGGAGAGGGCAGGCCGCGCTCCAGTCAGCGGTGGGGCTGAGGCCTGTGACAGACCATGGCAGGAAGCCGCCATGTTGTGCCTCTGGATCTGGAACAGCTCTGGTATGTTCTGGCTCAATCCACTTTGTTGTCTACACAGATAGTGGGAGCGTGAGGCAGAGGAGGTCTGCGATGCTGTCCCAATGCTTGAAAGGCTGTCTGAATGGAAACGGGCTTCCTATGGAGGGGAGAAGATGTGTAGTGGTGGGAGATTCGGTCTCAAGCGGCCATCTTCCAGCGAGGTCAAACCATGTCCTTTTTTTGTTTTTTGAAGGACATGATTAGAGACTGATGCCGCGTACACACGATCATTTTTCGGCATGAAGAAAACATTGTTTTTCAAAAACGTCATTTAAAATGATCGTGTGTGAACTGCACATCATTTTTCAGGTTCTGAAAAACGACAAAAAAAAAATTTGAACATGCTGCATTTTTAAACGTCGTTTTAAACAATATCGTTTTTTGGGTTGTGAAAAATGATCGTGTGTGGGCAAAAACAACGTAAAATACCTGCGCATGCTCAGAAGTAAGTTATGAGATGGGAGCGCTCGTTCGGGTAAAACTACCGTTCATAATGGAGTAAGCACATTTGTCACGCTGTAACAGACAAAAAAGCGTGAATCGTCTTTTACTAACACGGAATCAGCTAAAGCAGCCCAAAAGCGAATGGAACTTCCCCTTTATAGTGCCGTCGTACGTGTTGTATGTCACCACGCTTTGCTAGATCATTTTTTTTAACCATGGTGTGTAGGCAACATCGTTTTAATGATGAAGTTGGGAAAACTTTGTTTTTTAGACATTCTGAAAAACAAAGTTTTCTTTCATGCTGAAAAATGATCGTGTGTTTGCGGCATTAGACTCTAATAAGCTTTGAAAAAAACGGATGGGCCCGTGGCACAGAGCACTGCTTTTCGATCCCACCCAGTTGTGTGACAATAGCAAATGAATATTCGCTATTGTCTTCCTGATTCTCCTCCTCTTCCTGATTCATATCCCCCATCCCAATCAGGAAAAAGGTCATGAGACCCATCACACAATTGCCCAAAAGGAGAATGGATCCTATTGGCCTCCTAGGAAGAAAAGAGAAAAGGAGGAGGGAGGAGATGCATGGCAGAAGCCGCTGTGATGCAGAGGAGGAGGAGATGCTGGGGAAGCGCCACCCGGAGGATGTGCTGCCCGATAGATGGTGTAAGTGCAGGGCTGGTGAGCGACTGACTGGAGGGGGTGCATTGTTGTTTGCCACCCCCCAAAAAATTAAGTGCTTTCCTTATGCCCAATTGGAAAACTACATATGCAAACCACCTGTGTATACCCGCAGATGCAGCCTAATACTATAAAGACATTTATTCATACATACTATTATTACTAGTATTATTTATGAGGAATGGTTAAAACTTGGCTGAATAGTAATACAGTATATGATAAACAGTTCTTAAAAAAATTGAATAAGTAATTGGAAAAAAATAAAACATTTGTTTTGCCTCCCACTGGAAAAATTGAACATAGTGGATTTTTTTCTGATTACAGACTAAATTGTTACATATTTTCATTCTATTATCAGGTGGTCTATCACAATAATGTAACCTATATTGTACTAACAGGTTTTCCAAATTTTAAATTCATAAAAATTCAATTTTTCTTGTTGCTATTTTTTATATATTGTGTTACTATTTCTGGAAATCTTTTCATTGTGGTTTTATATCATCTGAGTAAAACACTTCAGACTCCCATGTACCTCTTCATCACCCAACTATCATTGTTTGATATAATTCTGTTTACAGATATTCTTCCCAACCTTCTTTATATTACCTTACATGATGGTTGTACCATGTCTTTTGCTGAATGTATTGCCCAGTTCACCTTCTTTTCACATGCTGAGACCTCAGAGTGTTTTCTGCTGACTGTGATGTCCTATGACCGGTATTTGGCAATCTGTAAGCCTCTGCATTACAACTCTATAATGAACCAATCAAATTGCATTAAATCAGTGATTATCATTTGGGTACTGAGCTTCAAATTGGCGATGGTTAATTCTATGTCTTTGTACAGTCTTTACTATTGTGGACCAAACATCATTCATCACTTCTTCTGTGACTATCTACAAATACTTGAGCTTTCCTGCTCTGATACTTCATGGATTGACATTCAGACATATCTTGTAGGTCTCATTTGTGTCATAGCACCTTTTATGATAATTGTTATATCATATATCTATATTGTTATAACCATCCTCAAAATTAAATCAATTACAGGAAGAAAGAAAGCCTTCACCACCTGCAGCTCTCACTTGACTGTAGTGTGCATTTTTTACGGGACGCTAATCGCTGTCTATTTGTTTCCGACCAAAGGGCAACTAGATATTCTGAACAAGGTCCTTTCTCTCTTTTACACTGTAATAACTCCCTTACTTAATCCGATCATATACACGTTTAGGAACAAGGACTTTAAAAAAGCTGCTGAAAAAATAAAATCATAATTGTTTAAATTCAAAATACAAATGTGAGCGATATGAAAAATATGAAATACATTCTTCTTAGCAATCAGTCTTCTTTATGCTGGATTTATATATCATATATATATTTTTTTTTAAACAATTTTATTGAGTATTCGTCATACAAACAATGCAAAACAGTTCCAATACTGGCTGCAACCAGTAATCTATAAAGACAGGCATTGGAGCAGGTACATAGAAGGTTCAACTGATTCAGACATGGTATATTACATTAAGAACATGAGAGCAAATAAACAACTAACAAAAGTTATCTTAGGAAGAGGAAAGGCATGTATGTCATTAAAGCCAGACTAGACATCCTGGCCTAGAACAAAAGGTTGGGCAGCCAACAAGGCCAGGAATCTGAATGGGTCTCGCCCATCTCACCCACCCCTATGGGGATCTATCTGTGGGTGAAAGGAGGTCCCAGGGACAGCAAAAAAAAAAGGAGGGGGGATAGGGTGCGGTCGAGGAATGGATAGTTAGATCAGCAATTCGACACCAGTACAGCAGGGAGATCAGTAGGGGCCAAAGGATCTGCCTGGCCCAGGGATTCCCTGTAATGAGTCCAGCAGGACCAAGTTTCTTTAAACGTAGCATGGGTATCATTGGCACGGTGGATAAGTTGCTCCATTTCTTGTGTGGACAGTGAAATCAAGTTACAAGGGTACTGATGGCTGCTTGAGGCCAACGGCATCCAAACTCAGAATTCAAGGGGAATAGGGGGGAGCAACAGGGATTTTGGTTGGGACTTTCACGGCACTGATAGGACACAAAATGATAAAAAATAACAATATTTATTTAACATAAAGCGAATACAATAAAAACATTTAGGGACAGGCCCCACATTGCACATCAGAAAACAGAACCAACTGTGTCTTAGTGGGAGGAGCCAGTGACCTTGACCGGTTTCGCGGTGATACCACTTCTTCAGGAGGGTCTGAAGGGTGTTTATAGAATATATAATGAACAAGCAAGAAATACAAGATATATAAACATTGCATTAAAAACACATCAGCATGTTATATCAGGAGCGAAGACTTACCTAGATTGGTCACAATGATCAAACACAGGGCCTGGTGATTGCCTTCTTTGGCGCATGGAGGGGGATATTAACAGAACGGATTCTAATGAGGTGAAAAGTATAATCAGTATAATGTAGTAAGGAATGACTACTGAGGTCGGACACCCGGTGATAAGAGGAGGAAGTGGGGAATGGTAGGCATGAGGTGAGATGGAGTGAGGATTAAAGTGAAGGAAGGGGAGGGAAAGGGGGGGGGGGGGTTATTGTGGAGGAAGACAAAACATGATGGCAAGGGGTGTGTATATGCTGTGAAGTGAGGGGAACAGGAGGGGAAGGACAAGGGAAACTTGAGAAGGGAAGACACAGAAAAAGAAGAGAAGCACGGACAAGGAATTGAAAGAAAATGAAAACAGGGGGAGGGGAAAAAGGGAGGGGGGAGAGAAAATTAAGATATAAGGGATGTTGAACAAGAGGCAAAGATGGAAAAAAGGATGGAAAGAAGGGACAGGGAAGGAAAGGGATAGGGGCGGGGAGGGAAATGTTAGGGGGAGGGAGGGACATCAGGGAAGGGATAAAAGGGGGGGGAAGACAGGGCTAGAAAAGGAGGGAAAAAGAGGGAAAGGAAAAAAAAAGGGGGGGGAGATGGCGACAAAGGGGAAGTGGAAGAGGGGAGGGGAAAAAAGGGGGGGAAAATGAAGGGGAGGGGGAAGAGGGGAAAGGGGGAAAAAAAGGAAGATGGTGGAGAGAAAGGGGGAAACAAGGGGGGCGTATAAAAGAAATGGGAGGCGGAGGGGTGGTGTGGGGGACAGGGAGGAAGGGGGGAGGGGGGGAGAGGGAAAGAAACAATTGTGAGTAGAGTAAAAAGTGTAAGGAGTGCATAGGGACGGCCAAAAGGTGGTGGGAAAGGGGGATATGTGGGAAAGGAGGGAGGTAACGTGAAGTGCCAACAAGGAAAGTAAGGGAAGGGGAGGGGAAAAATTACAGGGGGTGAAGGGGAAAATCCCAATTACCATAGGTGGCCAAGGCAAAAAGTTAAAGCGACCACAAGGGGTCCTTACCATAAAAGTAATGAAACCACTCTTAAAGACTGGGGCACATAAGGGTGAAGGGATTCAGCCAGGAGAGTAATGGAAATATTCCAGGTATAAAACAACAATCTGGCAATAAATCTGTCTGGAAGAAAGTCAGAAAGCAACAACTTAGATTGAAGACTGACGTTTTTGCAAGTACTGCAAAGAAAGGAGGGTAGAGACAGTGTGGTTAGACACTGACAATTGCTCCATTTCTTCAATTTTATTCACTCTGCGGTGCCAGTCCAGCACAATAGGGGGGAAGCAGATTTCCACTTCAAAGGGATACATTGGGTAGCGGCATTAATGAGATGAAGCGCTAGAGATTTACGGTATCATGATTTTGGTAGGGTCGTGTGATGCAACAAGTATTGTGCTGGGGAAATTCCAAGTAGTATGTAGTAATCTTAACAATGAGGTCATGGACTCCTTTCTTAGAACGGTCTTATCAAGGGACAGTCCCACCAAATGTGGAGAAGCGAGCCCGTTGCGGAGCCACATCTACAGCATTCAGAGGGAACAGTTGGGAAAATCTTATGCAATTTTTCAGGGGTTCGGTACCAACAAGAGTAAAGTTTAAACCTATTTTCCTGTGCTGAAACGTTAATGGACCCCTTGTGTGTGTGTTCCCATATACAGTCCCACTCCTCGTCCGACAAGTCTAGGGACAAATCCGTGGTCCATGCCGATCGGATCGCGTTCAGGGAGGCTGAATTGGAAAGCAGAAATGAGTACAGGGAAGAAATCAAGTGGCGCTGGTGTTCTTGAGAGTTGCATAAGCACTCCAGAGGGGTCAGGCCTCTGAACCATAACATGGATGTCTGGGCACTGTTGAAGAAATGTCTAATTTGTAAGAATTTAAAGAATGGGATGGTCAGATGCGGGAAGGCAGTTGCCATCTCCGACGGGGTGAGGAGAGTGTCATTACGGAAGAATTGGCTAGCCCACACCTGAGCAGGCTACAAATTCACTGTTGGGTCACTCATGGCAATGCTCGGAGGAAAGTCTGGGTTCTGACATAGGGGAGTCATGGGCCCAGGTGAGGGGGTCAATCTGAGTTTACGCCATACTGCCCTAAAGTTTAGAACCGTAGGTCCGATTAGAGGGTGATCTAGGCATGATTTAGGGACCAATTGTGGATCAATCCATGGGAGATGGGATATGGGAAACAGAAGGAATTTGTTTTCTAAAGCCACCCAATCTGTGTTGCTCTTATGGAGATGCCAGTCAACAATCCTTGTAAGCTGACAGGCCTTGTGATAGAGTGCAATGTCCAGTAAAGCAAGTCCCCCCTTTAGTTTCGGAAGGATCAATTTATCCCAGCTCAGTCTTGGGGAGCGGCCGGACCAAAGGAATGCCCTACAGCAGTTTTTGAAAGCAGAAAAAAAGGATTGTGGGAGTCTGATCGGGATTGCCTGCAGCAAATACAATATTCTGGGGAGGACGTTCATCTTCAGCACTGCCGCTCTACCAAACCAGGAGAAATGTCCCTTGGTCCATTTTAGCAGGTCCTCTTTGATGACCTGGAGGGTCGGCAGAAAGTTAAGAGCATAAAGGTCCTTCAAGTCTGGGGTATCCTAATGCCCAGGTAGGTGATACTCTGAGTTTCCCATCTAAATGGGAAGGATTGCTTGCAGAGGGAGACCAGCGAGTCAGGTAGGGAGATATTCAGTGCTATAGACTTTTCAACGTTTATTTGGAGGTTGGAAAAAGTTTAAACAGGGGGGCGTGGCTAACCGCCAAGCTGAATGGAAGCCTGAGTCCACAGCTCCTGCACTGACCGGAGATATTACACTCACCATCGCTGACCCACGCAGCCAGAATGCACCAGCTGGACCCTCACACACTGGGGAACCAGTCCGGGTCCTCCTGGAAAAGAAAAGAATACCGGGTACCGTGGAAACTGAGGATTTATTCACTTAAGCCCTGGGTGGATACAGCCAAGATGGCGCCCGCGACCGCTCACCGCGCAGTGACAGGACCTGCTCTGACGGATGCAGATATCCCGTCCATCCTGCCTCAGGACACCACCTAGAACCCCTCTCAAGGATCGGACCCTCTTCCTCCCAGAACAGCCCAGCGAAAGCGCGGATGCGCCTGGACACGGAGGACAAGGCCTCAGAGGTAAGGCCTGCGCTGGACATTCTCCTCACGCAGGATCCTACATCATCCCCCATTGCAGCTTTCCATACCACTAACCAGCCAGTTGTAGACACCATGCTGAAGGAGATGCTAATCTCCCTTCACAGCTCACTGCACAATGACATTTCCTCTATGTTTTCTGCATTCCGGTCAGAAATGATTCATGTGGGGACCAAATTGAGCCATGTTGAAAAACAGATGGGCGCCATGACAGTTACAGTAAACGACCTAGTAGGGGCTCATGACCATACTAGGGATGAACAACAGTGGGTGCGAGCCAAGATGGCGGACCTCGAGGACCGCTCACGATGCAACAATATCAAAGTGTGCGGCATTCTGGAAACGGTCTTGCCAGCGGACCTAAATTCCTATGCCAGAAAGTTGATCTCCACACTCCTGCCTGACCTCTCCCCGATGGAGACTATCATCGACCGCATCCATCGTTTGCTGAAACCCCCGCATCTCCCAGCTGAGGTCCCTCATGATACGCTCATGAGAATCCATTTTGTTCATGCCAAAGACATGTTCCTGGCAAAAACGAGGCGTCTTGATCAATTACCGCCACCGTATACGAAGCTACAACTGTTTGCTGACATCTCCCAATACACCCGCCAACAGCGGCGTCAGCTTCAAACCATTACCAAACCGTTGAACAACCACAAGATCCCATACCAATGGGGTTTCCCGACCAAACTTCTGGTTACCAACAATGGAGTAAAACACAGTATTCATACTGTGGAGGAGGGGAATACATCTGCTCAGAAAGTGGAAAATTCTCCCAGATGGAACCGCTCCAATGCAGGTGTCCCACGCTGATGAGGGCCAGACATCCAACGCTGGACCCCACGCCAGCACCGCCAGTCTACATTTCGACTAAGCACTCCGGTCAGTGCCTGCTCGTTGCAGATTACCCACGGACTAATACCTCCGCACGACATCAGTAGTCCATTTGCCACACTACTGATCCTCATCTCTCCCATTTACCCTGCCTGTTTCTTTTATTGCTTTTTTTTTTTATTTTGTTTTTCTTTCTATTGACTGTCAACCTCCATTTTGTCTCCCCTCTTGTCCATGTCATGGAGAGCACTAGTCTGCTGAGATCCGAACATCCTTTGGAAACACAGCCTCCCCTGATCTTGAAATTCCAGAGATACCACAGACTTCCTTGTTGAAATACATCCTATAACCCATGAACTGTAAGTACTACCACTCCTTTATTCTACCACACCACACAAGCTACAATGCCGAAATTCATATCTCTAAACGTAAAAGGCCTCAACTACCCTGCAAAAAGATCCTCTTTATGGAAGACAGCGCAAACCTCTCTTTGCGACGTTCTCTGTGTACAAGAGACCCATTTCAAGCTCTCTGCAGAGCCCTCCTGCACCAACAGGACCTTTCCCAACATTTTCAGGGCATCAGGCCCTGATAAGAAAAATGGGGTTTTGATAGCCATCAAAAACACAATGGGGCTGATTTACTATGCTCTGTGCGCTGCGCTGGTTCATGCGTTAATTAGTACTCCGGGTGAAGCCTTAATTAGGCGCATGAACCAGCGTAGCAGCCGGCGCATTGAAAGTAATATGTAAAGCCGCGCCGATCTCCCTATAGAAGTCTATGGGAGAAATCAAAAGTGTTATTATTAAAGGCTAATCTGCAAGTTTTGTCGTAAAAAGTGTTTGGGGACCTCAGTCCTGCCCCAGGGGACATGTATCAATGTTTTTTTTTTTTTTTAAACGGCCGTTTTTATGGGAGCAGTGAAATTAATAATTCTAGGGGGGGTGTAATGTCAGCATGTGAAATAGCGCATTTTTCCCGCACTTAGAACTGCCCCTGCACAAAGTGACATTCAGAAGGAAAAAAAGCCATTTAAAATTCACACGCGGCTATAATGAATTGTCGGCTCTGACAATTCTGACAGGATTAATTCATAAAACAAAAAAAAAATGTGTAGGGGTTCCCCCAAATTAAATTACCAGGCCCTTCAGGTCTGATATGGATATTAAGGGGAACCCCGCCGTAAAAAAAAAAAGACGTGCGGTTCCCGGCAAATGTCCATACCAGGCCCTTCAGGTCTGGTGTGGATTTTAAGGGGAACTCCACCCCAAATTTAAAAAAAAAATGGCATGGAGTCCCCCTAAAAATCCACACCAGACCCTTATCCGAGCACGTTGACCTGGCCGGCCGCAGAAAAGAGGGGGGACAGAGTGCAGCCCCCCCTCTCCTGAACCGCACCAGGCCACATGCCCTCAACATGGGGAGGATGTCCCCATGTTGATGGGGACAAGGGCCTCATCCCCACAACCCTCGCCCGGTGGTTGTGGGGGTCTGCGGGCGGGGGGCTTATCAGAATCTGGAAGACCCCTTTAACAAAGGGGACCCCCAGATCCTGCCCCCCCCTATGTGAATTGGTAATGGGGTACATTGTACCTCTACCATTTCACCCCAATAAAATGTCAAAAGTGTTAAAAATGACAGTAGCCGGTTTTTGACAAATCTTTTATTAAAATCTTCTTTTCTTCTTCCATTCGGGTTTCTTCTGCTGCTTCTTTCTTGGGTCTTCTCGTCCACATCTTGCCCGACGTGTTCTTCTATCTTCTCCGTCCGTCCTTCAGCCTTGTCGTCTGCCCGGTGTCTTCTCCTATCTTCTTCTCCTTCCATCGGCCTCCTCGTCCGCATCTTGTGTCTTCTCCTGTCTTCTTCTCGGTCCACCAGCCTTCTCCTCCACCTCTTTTTCTTCCCCGGACCCAGCGATTGAATTTGAATTGGCCGCCGTGTTCCGCTCCTGGGACCCGCCCCCCTCTGACGCACATATGCCACATGCGGACTTGCAGATGAGTTAACCTGTGGTGTCAGAGGGGGGCGGGTCCCAGGAGCGGGAACACGGCGGGATCTACAATTTCAAGCGCAGCGCCCAGAAGATGAAGAAGATGCGGGACGAGAAGGTCGACGGACAGAGAAGAAGATGGGAGAAGACGGCAAGACGGCAAGATGTGGACAAGAAGACCCAAGAAAGAAGCAGAGGAAGAAACCCGAATGAAAGAAGAAGAAGGAACCGCTGAAAGAAGATTTTATTAAAGGAATTGTCAAAAACCGGCTACTGTCATTTTTCACACTTTTGTCATTTTTTTTTGTAAAATGGTAGGGGTACAATGTACCCCATTACCATTTCACACAGGGGTGGGCCAGGATCTGGGGGTCCCCTTTGTTAAAGGGGTCTTCCAGATTCTGATAAGCCCCCCGCCCGCAGACCCCCACAACCACCGGGCAAGGGTTGTGGGGATGAGGCCCTTGTCCCCATCAACATGGGGACATCCTCCCCATGTTGAGGGCATGTGGCCTGGTACGGTTCAGGAGAGGGGGGGCGCACTCTGTCCCCCCCTCTTTTCTGCGGCCGGCCAGGTTAACGTGCTCGGATAAGGGTCTGGTATATCTATATTGTTTTAACCATCCTCAAAATGAAATCATTTACAGGAAGACAGAAAGCCTTCATCACCTGCAGCTCTCACTTGACGTGTGCATTTTTTATGGGACTATAGTTGCTGTGTATATGTTTCCAACAAAAGGACAACTTGATATTCTGAAGAGAGTCCTCTCTCTCTTTTACACTGTAATGACTCCATTGCTTAACCCCATCATATACACAATCAGGAACAAGGACTTTAAAAAAGCTATTGAGAAAATAAAATCATAATTTTTTTATTAAGAATATCAATGTGATAGAAAAGTAAATATTAAAAAATATATTTTCCCATAATATCTATCTATCTATCTATCTATCTATCTATCTATCTATCTATCTATCTATCTATCTATCTATCTATCTATCTATCCCGTATTCATAGGTATATAACACACGCAGGCGTGTAAAGCCTCGTACACACGATCAGTCCTTCCGATGAGAACGGTCTGATGGACCATTCTCATCGGTTAACCGATGAAGCTGACTGATGGTCCATCGCGCCCACACACCATTGGTTAAATAACCGATCGTGTCAGAACACGGTGACGTAAAACACAACGACGTGCTCAAAAAAACGAAGTTCAATGCTTCCAAGCATGCGTCGACTTGATTCTGAGCATGCCTGGATTTTTAACCGATGGTCGTGCCTACTAACGATCTGTTTTGTCCTATCGATTTAGAATCCATTGGTTAAATTTGAAGCAAGTTGGCTTTTTTTTAACCGATGGTTAAATAACCTATGGGGCCCACACACGATCGGTTTTGACCGATGAAAACGGTACATCAGACCGTTGTCCTCTGGTTAACCTATTGTGTGTACAAAGCCTTACACACACCTTCATTTTAAAAGGGAGGTTTCAGGAAAAAAACTGACATTTCATGACCTTTTAAGCAAAATAAGGGTCAGTGCCCATCTGCAGCCTCAAAATTGCCCATCAATGCCCATCTGCAACCTCACAATTGCCCATCAATGCAGCTTGATCAATGCCCATCTGCAGCCTCACCATTGCCCATCAATGCAGCTTAATCAATGCCCATCTGTAGCCTCACAATTGCCCAATTGACCAAATGATGAAGCCGTATTTAGTTTCCCACAAAGTCAGACACTGGTACAAAAAAGTGTCTATCTATTTATTTCAGTTTTCTGTATATAATGCTTTTGTAATTTACAAAGCAAAAGGACAAATCCAGATGCAGTGAGCCGGATGAATGAGAGGCATTTTCCTGATGTCCTCCCTGGTACCCCTACCCAAAGGTCATCCCAAAGAAGATGTTGTGTCTGTAGCAGATACGGAATAAAATGAGACACCTGCTTTTTCTGTCCCTCCTGTACTGGCCAACCTGGTTTCTGCATCAAGGACTGCTTCCTTTGATACCCCACACTAGTGGAGTATTTGCTTACAGCATGGCACAGTCTAGGGCGTGCAATTCACACACAAGGGTCTCAAAAGATGTTAGATAGTCAGGAAACTGGCTATCACATTTTGAGACACCCTAAAATCAGAGGCTGGAAAGGTTACAGTATTGATCAGTCACAAAAAAAGTAAAAAAAAAAGTAAACAAAAAAACATAAAAAAATTACAAATTGGAAAAAACAGTAAGAAAATAAATAAAAATTTCCAAAAATAAGTAGTTGTTTTATTGAGTTCTATCGTTACTGTGTTTTATTGTTAACTGTTGTTTGATTTGCAGGAATGCCATTCAGCTGCAGCACTGACCTATTGTGCTTTCAGAATACACAGACCAGTGCTTGTAGCGCTGCAGAAGGAGATTTCTCATCCACAATTAAAAAACAGAACGTATATGCCCAAGCATGAGGGGCCTGGGGTGTTCAGTGGGCCAATCGATCCTATGCTTCGGCATATATTTTTTTCTCTTTTTTTGACAGAGATTTCTTCATCCACATTGATCGATGTGATTGGAGACATCTATTAAGTTTGCCTCCTTCCATGGCTTTCTTGGGCTCTCCTGTCCCACCTGGAAACTCCGTTGGCTGACCATAGAGCTGATCAGAAACAATAATGGCTCCAATCATTTTTATGGTCTAAGAAAGATGCTTTAAGAACAGAGGAGAGATCTAAAGTCTAATAGACCCCAGATTTTTCAGTAAAGAGCACCTGTCAATGCCTATTGCTATTACAGGGGATATTTACATTCCCTGTAACAACAATTAAAGTGAAAAAAAAAAAAAGGAAAGTGACAGTGCAAAAATAAAAAAAAGCAAAGAAAAAATAATAAAGCATATCCCTATGTGCTCACTCATAAAAGTGAACACAAGCATTAGTGCCATGTCGGTATGTAAACAGCAACTGAACCATGCATGTGAGGTATCACTGCAAACGTCAAATCGATGGCAGTAATTCTAGCACCAGACCGCCGTATCATTTTTGGTATCTATTTACTCAGTGTAACATCATCTTTTATATTTCACCAACAATTTAGCAATATCTTGTGTTTTTGTATATTATCATTCAAAAAAAGTGTATTTTTTCCCCAAAAAATGTGTTTTTCAATAACAACTGCACAAATACTGTGTGACATAAAAAATTTAAACACCCACCTATGACCTCTTTAAAAAAATATGTAGCAGAAGCTTCTAATGCTGGGCATAACATGCCAAAACAGTTAAAACACCCCCAAATGACTTCTCCTGAGCATGGAAATACCACATGTGAGAGAATGTTTGGCAGCCTAGCCGCATACAGAAGCCCAAAATACACTGACCACCTTCAGGCTACCAAAGGGCGTTATTTCAGCAATTCACTTCCTGACTACCTCTCACGATTTTGGAGGTCATGAAATGCTAGGATAGTACTTCTAAATGACCCCTTTTCTGAAAGTTGACACCCCACAGTATTTGCTAAGAGGCATGGTGAGTATTTTGCAGATCTCATTTGTTGCTGTTTTTGGAAAATGAAGAAAGAAAGTGAAATGTATTTTTTTTATAATTTTTTTTCATTTTTCAAAACCTTCTGGCAAAAAATGAGATCTGCAAAATACTTACCATGCCCCCTATCAAATTTCTTGAAGGGTTCCCTCAATTTTCTTATAGTACTGTGATGGGGCCTCGACCTCAATGGGTTGATACTAAAGTACTATCATATCCTAGCTGCCCAATTGGGGCTATAATGTAGATTCCTAGCAGGATGCATCCAGCTATCTTATGTCCAAGCTTATCCTTTTTGCTCACTGTTTGGGAAAGGCAGAGAGCTCAAACCCCCATTCTCTCCTTACAATCCCTTAACTCCAGTGTTTGTCAACTGGGAATTTGCATTGCATTCAGAACAGTTCTTATGGTAGCTGAATAAAGGTTTCATACGGATTAGTGATTTCCTGGCGACACACCACACACATTGAAGTATTTTGAAGACACCCTCATATGCCTTCCTCTGAATCCTTTAGATATAATCAGATTAAATATTTCAAAAAAACTAAACTTTGCTCATTAACTGGACCACCTACCATTTGAGATGTCCTGCAGATTGAGGGATTTGTCTAAAGGATGTATTTCTACGGTCTATAACCTGTTAACAGATCTCTATTATAATCTTTCCTACATGAAACTGTGGGAATGAGATGTATAATTTTCTTTGGGAATATTGCATTGGCAGGACATTGCAAATAATTTATCCAACCTCTCCATTAATATGATCTTGATAGATTCCAAATACAAAGCACTTTGGTGCTGGCACTTGGTTCCAACTAGAATAGTGAAGATGCACCCGTCAGCATTCCCGAATTGCTTCCAACATTGTGGTCAACCGGGAACCATGTACAATATGTGATAGCTATGCCCTAAGGTATCTACATTTTGGACATGCTTGTTTAATATTAGTTCCTCAGTAACAGATATTAATATTTCTAAATCCCCAGAGGTGACTCTCTTTCAAAAATTAGACTCCTCCATTCCTAATTGGCCTAGGCCAGGGGTCCTCAAACTATGGCCCTCCAGTTGTTCAGGAACTACAATTCCGATCATGCCTAGTCATGTCTGTGAATGTCAGAGTCTTGCAATGCCTCATGGTATGTGTAGTTCCGCAACAGCTGGAGGGCCATAGTTTGAAGCTTCCTGAAGACGTGGCAACGAAACGTACGTTGAGGCGGTACTTGGTCACACAGGCACCAACGTTACTTCCGGTCCCGCTGAAATGCAGTGTGAGAGAGGTAGAACGCAACCCAGCATACACAGCATTGGGACACTCATCCACCCATGACATGCCATACAGCCTCAGTGCCGGGTTCGGGGGGACTCTTTAAAGTAAGGAGCCATTTGGCTGTTTTTATCTATACACATTTTTAATAAAACGAGATTACACTATTGCGGTATATTCTTTTGTTTTTGCATATTTGTATTGGAGATCTTTGGCAATAAGGGTATTGAGGTGCACTGATTGATCCATCTAGCAGGCGCATCCTGCATTAAGCACATTTGACCTCACATTAATACACTGTATAGGGATAGGGGCTTTTGGTTCACATCATATTGAATGGGCAGCTGGTGTTATTTTGGAAATTAATATAATTTGTTTTTGTTATATCACTCACTAAGTTTATATTAGTTATTTTTATTAATTAGATTTTTAGCGCCCCCACCCTCACATTTTACAATTTTTTGTCAGTTTCTGACTATTTTTGGGGAGCAGCTTTCACTAGTAGTTCACATTACTAATTGTTAATTAAATTTGGCACAAGATATTTTTATTTTATTATATCTCATTATTCCTCATGCTCATTCCTCATATATATAGTAAGACAGAATTTTCTAACCCAAGATCTTTTGAAGAGATTACATCCTTTTTTTTCTCATTCCCAAGCAGGAATAAAGAAGCCTTGTTTATTTGTAATATTATTCATAACACTTTGTTCAAATAACTATTTTCAAATTAACCATTTATGGTCTTGTTATCAAAATGTTGTAATACATCCATGTAGGGCTTTTTTTTTTCAGAGACACCCCGTGTCACCCTTTCAGAGTCACCCCTTGTCTCTGCCCCCTACCCACCTTCAAACACTGTCCCTTGGTTCCAGTCCCTACCTACCTCCCAGTATTGCCCCTTTTAGAGAATACAGAACCAAGTATCATTTTGTGGTGCTAAGTATTTTTTATGGAATTAGTCAATGATAACAAGAAAAGCAAAACAGACCCCCCTCCATTAACAATAGATCCCTCAAGCAACAATGGACTGCTTTCAAGAATATACCCCCCTCCCTTATTAACAATAGATCCCTCAAGCAACAATGGACTGCTTCCAAGAATATACCAGGAAATTCAAGAGAACTTCATGCTTCCCTTTGCTAACCAGCTTTATGGAGATGCTGATTACATTTTCCAGCAGGACTTGGTACCTGCCCACACTGCCATAAGTACCAGTACCTGGTTTAATAATCATGAGATCACTGTTCTTGATTGGCCAGCAAAGTCGCCTGACCTAAACCCCTTAGAGAATTTGTGCGGTATTGTCAAGAGGAAGATGAGAGACACAAGACCTAACAATGCAGACAAGCTGAAGGCCGCAGACAACCTGGGCTTTCATAACACCTCAGCAGTGCTACAGGTTAATTTCCTCCATTCCACACTGCATTGATACAGTTAATCATGGAAAAGGATCCCTGACCAAGTATTGACTGCATATTATATGGTACATGGACATACTTTTCAGTAAGCCAACAATTCTGTATTAAAAAGCATTTTTTATTGGTCTTATGTATGGTTGAGCGAACCCGAACTATAAAGTTCGGGTTCGGTACAGACTTTGTTTTTTTTTGCTCCTGAATCCGACCCGAATAATTGGAAAAAGTTTGTGTTCGCGTTCGGAGTTCGGCTATTTTATGGCACGCTGCATGGCAGCCAATTGCCATTTGTTATACTAGAGTTACTAGGAAGCCATCACAGCCATGCCTACTAATGGCATGGCTGTGATTGGCCAGTGCAGCATGTGACCCATCATGTGACCAGCCTCTATATTAGATAGAGGCACACAGCACAGGTCATCACTCTGCATTAGCTAGGGTAGAGAGAGGCTGCTTCTGGTTGAGGGACAGTGTCAGAGAGGTGTATCCTGCTTCAGAAATCTACATAAGCATCTCTTTATTTGACATCTGCATCTTATGGTTTATGGCTCGTCACTCTGCTATAGCTATGGTAGGGACAGGCTGCTGTTGTTGATTGAGGGACAGTGTCAGAGAGGTGTATCCTGCTTCAGAAATCTACACAAGCACTCTTTATTTCTGTGACATCTGCATCTTATAGTTTAGGATTTTTTTTCAGCTATTTGCTATAGGGACAGGCTGCTGTTTATTGAGGGACAGTGTCAGAGAGGTGTATCCTGCTTCAGAAATCCACATAAACACTCTTTATTTCTGTGACATCTGCATCTTATAGTTTAGTAATTTGTTTCAGCTATTTGCTATAGGGACAGGCTGCTGTTGATTGAGGGACAGTGTCAGTGAGGTGTATCCTGCTTCAGAAATCTACACAAGCACTCTTTTTTTCTGTGACATCTGCATCTTATAGTTTAGGGAGAGGTTCCAGCTATTTCCTATAGGTACAGCAATCTATAGGTGACTCTCTGTATATTTCAACAGCACTGCACCTGTCACCACCTGTGATATACTGTGTGTGTCCAGTACATAGTTGAGGGAGAGGTTCCAGCTATTTCCTATAAGGACAGCAATCTATAGGTGACTCTCTGTATATTTCACCAGCACTGTACCTGTCACCACCTGTGCACCTGTGATATACTGTGTGTGTCCAGTACATAGTTGAGGGAGAGGTTCCAGCTATTTCCTATAGGGACAGCAATCTATAGGTGACTATGTATATTTCACCAGCACTGCACCTGCCACCACCTGTGCACCTGTGATATACTGTGTGTGTCCAGTACATAGTTGAGGGAGAGGTTCCAGCTATTTCCTATAGGGACAGCAATATATAGGTGAATCTCTGTATATTTCAACAGCACTGCACCTGTCACCACCTATGATATACTGTCTGTGTCCAGTACATAGTTGAGGGAGAGGTTCCAGCTATTTCCTATAGGGACAGCAATCTATAGGTGACTCTCTGTATATTTCAACAGCACTGCACCTGTCACCACCTGTGATATATTGTGTGTGTCCAGTACATAGTTGAGGGAGAGGTTCCAGCTATTTCCTATAGGGACAGCAATCTATAGGTGACTCTCTGTATATTTCACCAGCACTGCACCTGTCACCACCTGTGCACCTGCGATATACTGTGTGTGTCCAGTACATAGTTGAGGGAGAGGTTCCAGCTATTTCCTATAGGGACAGCAATCTATAGGTGACTCTCGGTATATTTCACCAGCACTGCACCTGCCACCACCTGTGTACCTGTGATATACTGTGTGTGTCCAGTACATAGTTGAGGGAGAGGTTCCAGCTATTTCCTATAGGGACAGCAATCTATAGGTGACTCTCGGTATATTTCACCAGCACTGCACCTGCCACCACCTGTGCACCTGTGATATACTGTGTGTGTCCAGTACATAGTTGAGGGAGAGGTTCCAGCTATTTCCTATAGGGACAGCAATCTTTAGGTGACTCTCTGTATATTTCACCAGCACTGCACCTGTCACCACCTGTGCACCTGTGATATATTGTGTGTGTCCAGTACATAGTTGAGGGAGAGGTTCCAGCTGTTTCCTATAGGGACAGCAATCTATAGGTGACTCTCTGTATATTTCACCAGCACTGCACCTGCCACCACCTGTGCACCTGTGATATACTGTGTGTGTCCAGTACATAGTTGAGGGAGAGGTTCCAGCTATTTCCCATAGGGACAGCAATCTATAGGTGACTCTCTGTATATTTCACCAGCACTGCACCTGTCACCACATGTGCACCTGTGATATACTGTGTGTGTCCAGTACATAGTTGAGGGAGAGGTTCCAGCTATTTCCTATAGGGACAGCGATCTATAGGTGACTCTCTGTATATTTCACCAGCACTGCACCTGCCACCACCTGTGCACCTGTGATATACTGTGTGTGTCCAGTACATAGTTGAGGGAGAGGTTCCAGCTATTTCCTATAGGGACAGCAATCTATAGGTGACTCTCTGTATATTTCACCAGCACTGCACCTGCCACCACCTGTGCACCTGTGATATACTGTGTGTGTCCAGTACATAGTTGAGGGAGAGGTTCCAGCTATTTCCTATAGGGACAGCAATCTATAGGTGACTCTCTGTATATTTCAACAGCACTGCACCTGTCACCACCTGTGATATACTGTGTGTGTCCAGTACATAGTTGAGGGAGAGGTTTCAGCTATTTGCTATAGGGACACCAATCTATAGGTGACTCTCTGCCTATTTCACCAGCACTCCACCTGTCCCCTGTGATATACTGTCTGTGCAGTACATTGTTTAGGGATAGGTTCCTGCCTCTTGCTATAGGTAGAGAAATATATAGGTGAATCTATGCCTATTTCACCAGCACTCCACCTGTCCCATGTGATATACTGTCTGTGCAGTACATTGTTTAGGGCTAGGTTCCTGCTTTTTGCTATAGGTAGATAAATATATAGGTGAATCTCTGCCTATTTCACCAGCACTCCACCTGTCCCCTGTGATATACTGTCTGTGCAGTACATTGTTTAGGGCTAGGTTCCTGCTTCTTGCTATAGGTAGAGAAATATATAGGTGAATCTCTGCCTATTTCACCAACACTCCACCTGTCCCCTGTGATATACTGTCTGTGCAGTACATTGTTTAGGGCTAGGTTCCTGCTTCTTGCTATAGGTAGAGCAATATATAGGTGAATCTCTGCATATTTCACCAGCACTCCACCCGTCCCCTGTGATATATTGTCTGTGCAGTACATTGTTTAGGGGTAGGTTCCTGCTTCTTGCTATAGGTAGAGAAATATATAGGTGAATCTCTGCATATTACACCATATTACACTATTGTTGTATTTAAAAATCACCCATTTAGGGGAAGATCCTACATTTGAGAAATATGAGGAAAACGTCAAATAAGGGACGTGGCCGCGGCCGTGTTGCTGCTGGTGGAGCTCCTGTTACAGAGAGAGGACGTGGTCGATCTCTGCCAGCTACACGCACAAGTGAAACACCTTTCTCAGGTGCGAGTAGCCCATATTTCAAGATGAGTACATGGGGGGACCATCGCAGCACGTCTTGGATGATGATGAAACACAGTTGCCAACTGCTGGTGCTTTTGCAATTGTGCAGACCGACAAGGAGGGCAGTGGTGAAGACTGGGTGGAAGATGATGTGGAGGACGATGAGGTCCTCGACCCGACATGGAATCAACCTCATGCAGGTACCCCATGTAGTTCGGAGGAAGAGGCGGTGGTCGCACAGAGCAACCAGCACAGCAGAAGAGGGAGCAGGGTGCCAAAGCAGAACGTCCGTCCCCTAGACAGTACGCCTGCTACTGCCCAACACAGCAAGGGACCGAGCACACCAAAGCCAGGTCCAAGGAGTTCCCTAGCGTGGCAGTTCTTTACACAATGTGCTGATGACAAGACACTCGTGGTTTGCACGTTGTGCAATCAGAGCCTGAAGCGAGGCATAAACATTCTTAACCTGAGCACAACCTGCATGACCAGGCATCTAAGTGCAAAGCGCGAGCTGCAGTGGAGTAGACACCTCAAAAACCAAGAAGGGTCTCTGGCTCCTCCTGCTTCCTCTTCTGCATCAGTCTCGGGCCTCTCGTCCTCTTCATCCACCTCTGTAGTGACAGTGCCACCTGCCACCCCTCAATTAGAGAACCGGCAAGCAACACTACCACCTTGGTCCCCAAACATCTCCACAATGTCCCATGGAAGCATTCAGCTCTCTATCTCCCAAACACTGGAGCAGAAGAGGAAGTACCCCCTACCCACCCGCGATCCCTGGCCCTGAATGCCAGCATTTCAAAATTACTGGCCTTTGAAATGCTTTCATTCCGTCTGGTGGAGACACAGAGTTTTAAAAGCCTGATGGCATTGGCTGTCCCACCGTACGTCGTGCCCAGCCACCACTCCTTTTCCAGGCGAGCCATCCCTTCCCTGCACAACCAAGTGGGTGACAAAATCAGGTATGCACTGCGCAACACCATCTGTGCCAAGGTCCACCTAACTACGGATACGTGGACCAGTAAGCACGGTCAGGGACGTTATATCTCCCTAACAGCGCACTGGGTAAATGCAGTGGCGGCTGGGCCTGAGGCGGATAGCAGTTTGACGCATGTCCTTCCACCACCGAGGATTGCAGGGCGCTTCAGTTTGCCTCCTGTTCCTAACTCCTCCTACTCCGCTTCCTCATCCTCTACCGCCTCCTCATCCAGTCAGCATAACAAATTCACCACCAACTTCAGCACAGCATGGGTAAATGACAGCAGGCAGTTTTAAAACATTCCTGTTTGGGGGAAAAACCACACACTGCGCAGGAGTTGTGGAGGGACATGGAACAATAGACCGATAAGTGTTTGGCGTCAGTGAGCCTCAAGCCGGGCCTGGTGGTGTGCAATAACGGGCAAAATCTCGTAGCAGCTCTGGGCCTAGCCGGTTTGATGCACATCCCTTGCCTGGTGCATGTGCTGAATTTGGTGGTGCAGAGTTTCCTGAAAACTTACCCCGATATGCCACAGCTGTTGCAGAAAGTGTGGTCCGTCTGTGCGCACTTTCGGCGTTCTCACCCTGCTGCTGCTCGCCTGGCAGCGCTGCAGCGTAACTTCGGCCTTCCCGCTCACCGCCTCATATGTGATGTGCCCACAAGGTGGAACTCCACCTTGCACATGCTGGCCAGACTGTGCGAGCAGCAGCAGGTGATAGTTGAGTTTCAGCTGCAGCACGCACGCGTGAGTGGCTCTGCGGAACAGAACCACTTCACCACCAATAACTGGGCATCCATGCGTGTGCCTTGTTGCGCTGTTTCGAGTACTCCACCAACATGGCCAGTGCCCATGACGCCGCTCTCAGCGTGACTATCCCAGTTCTATGCCTCCTTGAAAAAACGCTACGGGCAATGATGGAAGAGGATGTGGCACAGGAGGAGGAGGAATCAGGATCATTTCCAAGGCGTTCAGGGCAGTCATTCACAAGTGGCTCCGAGGGTGGGTTCGTGCACCAACAAAGGCCAGGTACACAATTGTCCAGCAAGGGCACAGTTCTGGAGGATGAGGTGGAGGATGAGGAGGAGGAAGACATGGAGGAGGAGGAGGAGGAACCATGTTCACAGCAGGATGGCATCCAGACCAGCTCATGGCCATTACTGGTGCATGGCTGGGGGGATTCAGAGGACACAGATGATACACCTCCCACAGAGGATTTTCGTTGCCTCTGGACAGCCTGGCACACATGAGCAATTACATGCTGCAGTGTCTCCACAACGACCGGCGTGTTTCGCACATTATAACAGGTGCTGATTACTGGGTGGCCACGCTGCTGGATCCTCGTTACAAGGACAATGTACCATCCTTAATTCCCTCACTGGAGCGTGAAGCGTGAACGCAAGATGCGCGAGTACAAGCGCACGCTGGTAGACGCGCTGCTGGTGCAATTCCCACCTGGCAGCGGGGGCACAGTGGAAGCAGAAGGCGAAGGCAGAGGAGGAGGAAGATGTCGCCAACGCAGCAGGGGCACCAGCAGCACCTCAGAAGGCAGGGTTAGCATGGCCGAAATGTGGAAAACTTTGTCAGCACGCCACAACAAACAGCACCACCAGCTGATATGGAACGTTTTAGCAGGAGGCAGCATTTCAGTAACATGGTGGAGCAGTATGTGTGCACACGCCTACACGTACTGAATGACGGCTATGCCCCCTTAAACTTCTGGGTCTCCAAATTGGGCACATGGCCTGAGCTTGCCCTTTACGCCTTGGAGGTGCTGGCCTTGCCCTGCAGCCAGTGTATTGTCTGAACGTGTATTTAGCACGGCAGGGGGCGTTATCACAGACAACCGCAGCCGCCTGTCCAGAGCCAATGTGGACAAGCTCACATTCATTAAAATGAACCAGGCATGGATCCCAGAGGACTTGTCCGTACCTTGTGCAGAATAGACACCAAGCCAGCTTTACCCAGCCATTCTTTTTTTTCTGATCTTTCTAGGGTTGCCATCTCATCCCTTTAAAAGCACAAACATATTAATTACACAGGTTCTCTGGCTGATTAAGGTGCTGCTAATTAAACTCACTTGGTGCCTTAGCGACATTAAATTAGCCCCAGAACCTGTGTAAATACTCTGTGTTCAGGTTTAAAGGGATGAGGTAGCAACCCTAGATCTTTCTCACTCTTTTGGGGTTTACCCTAATTTAAAAAATAAATCAATTAAAAACCAAAACCTGCTGTGTTGGCTACCTCCTCCTGCTCCACCGCCGCTTCCACCTTCAGTCACATTCTTAGGCTTGCGCACTGCAACTGCTTTCTTTAAGTCCCACCAGAGGTTCTCAATCGGATTTAAGTCTGGTCACTGCGATGGCCACTCCAAAATGTTCCAGCCTTTAATCTGCAACCATGCTCTAGTGGTCTTGGAGGTATGCTTGGGATCATTGTCATGTTGAAAGGTCCAACGTCTCCCAAGCCTCAGGTTTGTGACGGACTGCATCACATTGTCATCCAATATCTCCTGGTACTGAAGAGAATTCATGGTACCTTGCACACGCTGAAGCTTCCCTGTACCTGCAGAAGCAAAACAGCCCCAAAGCATGATTGACCCCCTGCCAGGCTTCACAGTAGGCAAGGTGTTCTTTTCATCATAGGCCTTGTTCTTCCTCCTCCAAACAAAATCAGTAGTGTTGAGTAGTGTTTTTAGTGCCTTTATGGTTTCCCTTACATAGCGGAGCCTTTTTTAGTTGTAGCTAGTAATGTTTTCCAGCAGCCAAGATGGCCGAGTTGAGATCAGTCGTTTACCACGTCGAGGCTGCATCCATCTGTTTGTGTATATACGCGGTGATTCAGAGCGTTCTGACGTCACCGTGCATCTTCTACCCGGATATGGGCTGTTTGTTAAGCTGGCCGGCTTTTTACATGCTCTATGTTTGCTGATACAATGTAAGTGTATTTCCACTTAGTTTATTAATTAAAGAAGGTTTTACACTATGTGAGCCCCTTCTGTTTTTACATACTCGTGGATGGTTTATCGGGAGTTCCTATCTAACACAAGGATACAGTCCATCAGGATTTCAGCGCTGTGGCTTCCTATGGGATATCATCCATGCTTGTCTCTTATCATGCTTTATTTGATCTCTTATAATTTGGAGATCATTTCCATCCGGTAAGAGGCCCTTATAACCTTGATGGAGGATCTTTCCTTTCAAGCACTCTTCTTATGTGGATTCGGTGTTACACTTGGGAGATTGTTCATATGAATTTGCCTGTGTGGCGGGACTGATTTTTTAAATCTAATTTGAACTTTCCACTTATTTATTATTCACTGTACAATAATTTAGCGCGATCTCCTTCATTTTTCAATCTTCTTATAGCCATTGCCCTTCCTGTGAAGAGTAATCACCTCTTCTCTTGTCTTCCTGGTGCTTATTAGGCTTTATTGCTGCTCCCTGACATCCACAGTTGTTTTCAATACCTGATTGAAAACACTTCAATGAACCTCTGTTCTTCAGAGTGGTAGTCTTTAAGGGGTTGAATAATTGTGTAAATGAAGAATTCACAAAATAAATATTTACTACTGTATTACAAAACCAATTGATGTCATTTTAGTTGCATATGGTTCTTTAAGAAGTCCTTGTAGGATTTCATTTTGAATACAATTACAAATGTACACTAAATTCCCTAAAACCCTTTACAGCATTGGGGGGTTGAATAATTTTGAACAAAACTGTATGGACCTCGTCCTCCTAGGTCAAAATGATTTTTTTTTTTTTAATGTTATTTTAAGTTATTTCCCTATCCACATTTATTTCCAGAGTACTTGCCATGCTCTTCCCGACATTTTGCTGCCATTTGCAGCCCTCCAGCCCTTTCCCTTAGTTTTTTAGAGACATTTTTGTAGTCAAAAGTCTGGGTCCCCATTGACTTCAATGGGGTTCGGGTCAAAGTTCGGGTCGGGTTCGGTCCCGAACCCGAACTTTTTTTTTCAAAGTCCGGGTTTGGGTCCGAACCCGAACATCCAGGTGTCCGCTCAACTCTAGTCTTATGTAATATTCTAATTTTCTGAGATATAGAATTTTGGGCTTTCAATAGTTGTACACAGTATTTTTTGAATTGAATTACTGATATAAAAAAAAACTTTTTGATGATAGTCTGATGTTATGAGCTGCACCAGTATATAGAGTATATCTTTTTATTTCATAAATTGTATTAAATTATTTAAATATGACAATAGTCAAATTAAATTAGTGCATATTATATGGTACATGGACATACATTTCAGCAATCCAACATTTCTGTATACATTTTTTTATTGGTCTTATGTAATGTGCAAATTTTTGGAGATACTGAATTTTGGGTTTCCACTAGCTGTAAGCCATAATCATCAAAATTAAAATAAAGAAATGCTTGAAATATATCACTCAGTGTATAATGAATCTATATAATGTATTTCACTTTTTCAATTGAATTACTGAAATAAATTCATTTTTGATGATATTCTAATTTTATGAGATGTGCCTGTACATGATTTAGTAGACAGCCAATATCGTCCTTGTAGTTGATGCTTTCAAATTGTTTATAATGTCCAGAAGCAATGGTAAAAAAAATAGGTAAGTGGATAAAAGATGTAACAATAAACATGTTTTTGAGTTCCCTACTGCTTTCAAATTAAGATTAATAAAGGGTGTGTGCCAGGAGAAATACAGTCTGAAAAATAATTCCTAGAAGATTATTAGCAATCAGATAAATTATTAATTAAAAAAACAGCACAGCAAGGAGGAGTAAATGTATAAAAGGGTTTCAGATCAACTGAGTAAATAACAGGAACCAATAATTCAATATAAGTGATATATTATTCCCACTATATATATATATATATATATATATATATATATATATATGATGGCTGATCTATCATTGTTTGCCGTAACTTGTCGAAGTAAACTATTACATCCAGACATCACCTCTAATAATGTACACGGAATTGAGGTGAAGTATGTAATGACTGGAGATAAATGAAAACATAGACTCATCATAGAATTGCTGTTTTGTGTTTTTATACAGATGAAGAACTGTAGAAGTAAACAATGTATAATATTATATACAGTACTTCAGAGCCTCTTATAACCAGCCAATTTACCTGGGTCTTTTCTAATTGGTATGCCATAATTTGCAACTCAACTAATTGAAAAAAAAGATTGCATCATACATCTGGAATTTGGGTTTTCTTGGTTTGGTGTATTGTTATAATATTGGCTGAATTTAAAACCTATAATCCAATTATTTGGCACTAATGTCTAATTATTGAACTTCCTGACTGATTATCTGATGTCTTTTTATGCCCCCCTCCTTCCTTTGAGGAAATATCATGTATTTTTCTATTTATTGTCTTTATTCCTGTTCTAGAATAACAACTAACAATTTAAGCATGTAATACATTTTTAGTCAAGTAAAGATGAAACATTGTATAGGAATATTACATATTTATTAAAGACCAGTTGATCTTTTTGTTTAAATCAAATAAATGCTTTTCAGGTCATGTGCATAAAAATTAAAGATTTTCCAAATCTTGGTTGGTTTCCTTTGGAAAACATCAACAGACTTAAGCCTCGTACACATGCTCAGTTTACTCGGCAAGAACCAACAAGAAAACTGCTGGCAGAGCTTTCTTACCGAGTAAACCGTGCATGTGTGTACGAGGCTTTCAGGTTTCTCATCAAGAAAACTGCCTAAAATCTCGACGAGAAAAATAGAGAACCTGCTCTCTATTTTCTTGTTGTGATTCTCGGCAGTGTTTTCCTGCCGAGAAACCCAAGATTGTGTATACTTACCTGTCGCCGTGGAAACCTGCACATGCTCGAAAATGACTTTGACGCATGCGCGGTAGCTTCCTAGGCATAGGTAGGGTGCAGCAAGATGACGGTGACGGCATTAAATGTGACGAGCGAATGCTCATCGTACGCAATGATGTCACCGTGTTCTTGACATTCAAAAGAACCACGGTTCTTTTGAATGGAGTGTCTGTACACTCGGGCGGCAAAAGAGATTCTTGCCAATAATCTCGTCGAGATTCTGGCCCATGTGTACATGGCTTAAGTAGAAAAGCATGTCCAATTCTGCAGAGACAAACCCTTGTTCTCTTTGTGAAATACAGACTTATAGCTCTGTTCACAACAAAACCCATACCCACTACTGACTAAAAGATTCTAGCTCTGACTCTTATGCTGTGTACACATGATTGGAATTTCCGACAAGAAAACCATGGATTTTTTTCCGACGGAATGTTGACTAAAACTTGTGTTGCATACACAAGGTCACACACATGTTGTTGGAAATTCCGAACATCAATAACGCGATGACATACAACACACTACGATGATTTTTTTTTTTTACTGTTGCCAGCGGTTCAGACATTAATGGCTGTGTTGAGTTATTTTGAGGGGACAGCAATTTTACACTGTTATACAAGCTGTACAATCACTACTTTACATGGTAGCAAAGTGTCATCTCTTCATTGTTGTCACATGAAAAGATATACTAAAATATTTACACAAATGTGAGGGGTGTACTCACTTTTGTGAGATACTGTATATATAAACAAACAAAAAGACATAAACTTTTTTAAATATTTTTTTTTTACTTTGTGCTATAAAACATGTCCAATAAAATCAAATTTCTTCATAAATTTAGGCCAAAATATATTCTGCTACATGACTTTGGTAAAAAAAAAAAATCCCCAAAAGTGTCTATTAATTAGTTTGTGTAAAAGTTATAGCATTTACAAACTTTGGTATATATGCTGGAATTTACACAACTAAATCTGCTATACTGTATTGGTGGTGATCTTATAGTGTAACCGTGATAGGGTGGCGAGCAATCTGGCGCTAACAAACATTGGCTGGGGGGTCACCAACTGACACTGAGGCCCGGTACACACGGGCAAACATGTACGATGAAACCGGTCCGTCGGACCGTTTTCACCGTACATGTCTGCCAGAGGGCTTCTGTACGATGGCTGTACTAACCATCGTACAGAAGTCCGCGCGTAAACAATACGCGGGGCGTGTCCGCGTCATCGCCGCGACGATGACGCGGCGATGACGCGGCGACATGGGCGGGCCTGCCATTTAAAGGCTTCCACGCATGCATCGAAGTCATTCGACGCATGCGAGGGACGGCGGGCGCTCGGACATGTACGGTAGGTCTGTACTGACGACCGTACATGTCCGAGCGGGCAGGATTCCAGCGGACGGTTTTAAAACACGTCCAGGAATATTTGTCTGCTGGGAAAAGGCCCGGCGGGCAAATGTTTGCTGGAATTCGGCCCGCTCGCGCCTACACACGACCGAACATGTATGCTGAAACTGGTCCGCGGACCAGTTTCAGCATACATGTTTGGTCGTGTGTACGGGGCCTGACATTGTTAGTGACACTAATACAGTAATCAGTGATAATACTGTACACTGATGCTGTACCAATGATTATGGCTGGGAAAGGGTTAACATCTAGGGGCAATCAAGAAGTAAACTGTGTGCCTAATGCCCCGTACACACGATCGGAATTTCCGATGGCCTAAAATCCGATGGAATTTTTCGTTGGAATTCCATTGTAAGCTGTCTTGCATACACACTGTCAGATCAAATTCTGACCGTCCAAAACGTGGTGACATAAAACACTACGAAGAGCCGAGAAAAATTAAGTTCAATGCTTCCGAGCATGCATTGACTTGATTCTGAGCGTGTTTTTTCTCCGTCGGAGTTCCACACAGACGATCAGAATTTCCGATAGGATTTTTTTCCATCGGAAAAAATAAAACATGTTCTATTTCTAAACTCCGACGGAAAAATAAAAAAACACACAGTCGAAATATCCGATGAATAAATTCCATCTGACTTTTTTCATCGTAAATTCTGATCATGTGTACAAGGCATTACAATGTGTATTGTGCGTAATGTGTGCTGCTTTTACGTACTAATCTATAAAATGTATAAGTGATCTTGTGCTATTCCTATGTGAATAATAATCAGTGAATAAACATACAATGTAAAGGTGTCCAATAATGAATAATGTAAATAAAAAACAATCCAAACAACAAACATTATTGCTATCCAAACATATATTGTCCAATAGGCTGATGGGAATGAAGTGCTCAAGTTATAATTGGTGATCAGTCCTTTTAAGAAAGTAATAGCACAAGACCACTTATAAATTTGACTTTATGTATGTGTAGTTGTGAACACATAAGGTATTGCAGTAATTTCCTTTAAAGCGGATCTCCGCCGAAAAAAATGCAAATACTGCAGCTGCTGACTTTTAATATTAGGACACTTACCTGTCCTGGAGTCCAGCGACGCCGGCAGCAGAAGACGAGCAATCGCTCGTCACTCTGCTGCACCCACCGCCATCCTCGGTGAGGGAACCAGGAAGTGAAGCATTGTGGCTTCACTGCCCGGTTCCCTACAGCGCATGCGCGAGTCTCGCTGCTTACTGTTCTCCCTTTTGCGCGTGGCAAGCGGTCATCGCAACTGATGGTGACTGATCGGCACTCCTGCAGTGCTATCCCGCTTAAAGGAGCCAACGTACAGCTACGATGGCTCGCGGGATCGTGCCGACCTGCCGCAGAATAATGACGGCGGCTGGTTAGCAGGAGGTTACATTGATTTTGTTTTTCCTTCCACTGGAAAAGTTGAATTTGTGGATGCTTTTCATATTTCAACCTAAATCATGTATTTTTTTGTTCTCTTACAAGGTGGTCTATTACAATAACGTAACCAATATTGTACTAACAGGTTTTCCGAGTCTAAAATGCATCAAAATTCTATTTTTCTTGGTGATGTTTTCCATATATTGTGTTACTATTTCTGGAAATATTTTTATTGTGGTTTTATATCATCTGAGTAAAACACTTCAGTCTCCCATGTACCTCTTCATCACCCAACTATCATTGTTTGATATAATTCTGTCTACAGATATTCTTCCCAACCTTCTTTATATCATCTTACATGATGGATGTACCATGCCTTTTGCTGAATGCTTTGCCCAGTTCCTCTTTTTTGCCCATGCTGAGATCTCAGAGTGTTTTCTACTGACTGTGATGTCCTATGACCGGTATTTGGCCATCTGTAAGCCTCTGCATTACAACTCTATAATGAACCAATCAATTTGCATTAAATCAGTGATTATCATTTGGTTAATGGGCTTCAATGTGTCGTTGATTGATGCTATGCCTTTGGGTAGTCTATACTACTGTGGACCAAACATCATCCATCACTTCTTCTGTGACTATCTACAAATACTTGAGCTTTCCTGCTCTGATACTTCATGGATTCACATTCAGACCTATTTATCAGGTCTTATTTGTGCCATAGCACCCTTTGTAATAATTGTTGTATCATATATCTATATTGTTATAACCATTCTCAAAATTAAATCAATTACAGGAAGAAAGAAAGCCTTCGCCACCTGCAGCTCTCACTTGACCGTAGTGTGCATTTTTTATGGGACTCTAATCGCTGTGTATTTGTTTCCAACAAAGGGACAACTAGATATTCTGAACAAGGTCCTCTCTCTCTTTTACACTGTAATGACTCCATTGCTTAATCCAATCATATACACCTTCAGGAACAAGGACTTTAAAAAAGCTATTGAGAAAATAAAATCATAATTCATTTGAATTAAAAATGCAAATGTTAATGATACATAAGTAGTAAAAAAAAGCAATCAGTGTTCTTTATGATGGATTTCAATACAATGCATACAGTATATATATATATATATATATATATATATATATATATATATATATATATATATATATATATATATATATATATATATATATATATATATATATATATAGATATATATAGATATATATAGATATATATATATATATATATATATATATATATATATCTATATATCTATCTATATATCTATCTATTTATTTATTTATTTACTGTATAAAGTATATACAGTACCTGTCTCTGGCATGGATTGTTGTGAACTCACTAGGGTAGAGATGTTAAAACTACATTATCACGTCTGGTTCTGGTACCACATGTAGCAGGAGTGTGAAAAAGCGTCTCCAGCAGGGACTGCATATAAAACCTGCTCCCTTCACATAGGTATGGTCTTTTGCTCCCCGCATGTTTCCCGAGTGAAGGTGGATAGAGCGGTATCTCATATCGAGCAGCTCTGGTCCTGCACAAGCCGCAATGCCTGATCCTTCATTACTCAGAGCCTAGAAGCCCAAGATGGCCAATGGTAGAGACACAGGCTCAACAGGGTACTCAGCCCAACCTTTCCTCTAAGCCCCTGTGCAACCTGAAGATCAATATGGAAAAATAGCACAAGCTGTGACTGCAACAGTGGATAGAGAAGTCACTGCAGTAATAGATCAGCCCCGAAAGGAGCTCAGGGAAAAAGCAGGCAGACTTACAGAGGTGGAGCAGTGCATATCTGACCTAGAGGGAGAGGCTCAGAGCTCCCAGCTGGCTGCACACCAGGTTTCTCATACCCAAAACTACATTTTCAAAAAACTAGATGAATTGGAAAACTGCTCCTGCTGAAACAATTTAGGAATCATTGGTCTCCCTGAGACCTACAGCTCTGGATCTCTGTCAGACCTATGCACCACTCACATCACTGAAGCCCTTGGGATTATTGCACCTTGCTTGGTAAAAAGGGCTCATCATATGCACCACTCTAATGACCGGCGCTCCCCACACCCTGTCATTGTATGTTATCTGAACTGTTCGGACAGGGTAGCTATACTGAAATCCTCCCGAAATGGCAATCCCTTCCAGCTGGAAGGCTGCAAGCTACTAATCTTTGCTGACTACTCACAAAAGGTGTCCCACAAGATGAAGGCTTTCCAATCTATCTGCTCATCCCTACATCTTAAGGGAGTAGAATTCACTTACCCGGCTATCCTCCATCTCACTGATCACTCAGGTGAGTTCAAATCATTTTCCTATCTTGAGAAAGCGGCTTTATACTTCAAAACTAAGGTTGGGTGAATGGTTTGGCTCGAGCATGAGTTTGGGCCAAACATTGGCTGTTCGCCCTATTTGACCTAAGACCCAAATTCACAGGGTGTTTGGCAGGTGTTCACCCTTCTGAGCACCTTGCGATGCACTGCTCGCTGCACAGTCATGTACTACACATGATTGGTACCATCTGAACCAAATAAGTTTATCTTGGTCTCATCAGACCACAGGACATGGTTCCAGTAATCCATGCCCTTAGTCTGCTTGTCTTCATCAAACTGTTAGCGGGCTTTCTTGTGCATAATCTTAAGAGGCTTCCTTCTGGGATGACAGCCATGCAGACCAATTTGATGCAGTGTGTGGCATATGGTCTGAGCACTGAGTGGAACCTGTCCTGTTAATCCACTGTATGGTCTTGGCCAACATGCTGCAGCTCAGATTCAGGGTCTTGGCAATCTTCTTATAGCCTAGGCCATCTTTATGTAGAGCAACAATTCTTTTTTTCAGATCCTGAGAGAGTTCTTTGCCATGAGGTGCCATGTTAAACTTCCAGTTATCAGTATGACACAGTGAGAGTGATAACACCAAATTTAACACACCTGCTCCAAATTCACACCTGAGACTTTGTAACACTAATGAGACACATGAAACCGGGGAGGAAAAATGGCTAATTGGGCCCAATTTGGACAACTTCACTTAGGGGTGTACTCACTTGTTGCCAGCGATTTAGTCATTAATGGCTGTGTGTTGAGTTATTTTGAGGGGACAGAAAATGTAACACTGTTATATACAGTAAGCTGTAAACTCACTACTTAACATTGTAGCAAAGTGTAATTTCTTCAGTGTTGTCACATGAAAATATATACTATGGCCCAGATTCTCAAAGGCGTTATGCCGGGGCACCTTGATTTGCGCGGCGCAATTGAACAGATGCGCCGTCGTATCGGTGCGCCGTACCCACAGAACCAGGTACGCCCGAAATTAGTCTTGTTTCGATCGGCGCAACGTTTGTGCGCCGGCGTAGCGTAGGCGCACATTTACGCCGAGAACGCCCAGCGCTCCCATTGATTTCATAATCAAATATGCAAATGAGGGATATACCGAGATTCCCGAACGTACGACCGCCCGACGCAGGCTACGAGCGGTGCGCGTAAGCTGTTCGTCCGGTGTAAACTTGCCCCTCATAAAAGCAGGGGCAACTTTGCACCAGACGTGTGCAGGTCAGCTGGAGAGCAGCTTTAGCAGCACCCTTACGGACGAGCTCAGCAACCACACTTGCAGGACAAGACTTCTGTATGCCAACATGCCAGAGGCAGGCATGGTCATAGCACAACTAGTGTGCGCCCAGGCGCTTCGAATGAGAAGGAGAAGGAGGAGGGCACGGCAGCGTTTTTACCGAACGCCATTAGACGTCTTGGCCATCGGGGAAGCAGAGGTGTATCGCCTCTTCAGATTTAATACTCAAGCCATCCAGGAAATAACCACCATCCTGCAGGATGACCTTACAAGCCCAACACACCGCTCACATGCAGTGCAGCCACTGATCAAGGTCCTGGCAACACTCCACTTCCTGGCCACTGGATCTTTTCAGCGCACAAGTGGAGGTGTGGCTGGGATGTCACAAACCAGCATGAGCAGATGTGTGCACCAGGTTGTACCCGCAATCCTGAGACACATGTCCAACCAAATCGTCAGACCCACCCAGGAGGTCCAGCGGAATAAGGCAAGGGCAGATTTTGTCAAAATTGCAGGATTCCCACGCACCATCGGGGCAATTGATTGCACCCATGTGGCACTACAGCCCCCCCGTGACACAGAGCACCTATTCCGCAATCGGAAGCACTGGCATTCTATCAATGTCCAGGTTATCGTGGATGCCCATGGCCTCATATGGCACGTCCGTGCCAAACACCCCGGATCCTCTCATGACAGCTTCATCTACCGCCAAAGCGACATCCCAATGGAGTTTGACCAGAATGTGTACGGGGACAGCTGGCTGGTTGGTGAGTGACATGGGTGTCAGGTATGACTGTCCCCCCCATGACGCAGACATTACGAGGGACACATGCATGACTAACCTCCTCCTGTCTTTTCTCTTCCAGGTGACTCTGCATATGCACTTGGACCTCATCTAATGACCCCATTCCGGAACCCACAAACCCCAGGAGAGGAAAACTACAATGCTGCACACATAAGTACCCGTGCAGTGGTGGAACGAACCTTTGGCCAACTGAAGTCCCGTTTCCGATGCCTGGATAAGTCTGGGGGGACCCTGTTGTATTCCCCAGACTTTGTGTGCCAGATCATCGGGGCATGTTGCATTCTGCACAACTTCGCAGTGAGAAAGGGCCTGGAGGTTGAACTACGTGATGACCTGAGCCCCCAACCCGACAATCCCCCCCTGCCTGAGGGTACCCCGTCTGCTGAGGGATCAGCAATCAGGAGATGCCTCGTTGAACGTCTCTTTGAACGTTAAACACACACATTAAAAATGGCACAATGTGAATGCACACGTGCACACCACTGTGGTCCCTAGCACACACCCCCCACATGCACATCGAATTGGATTAGACCCAATCAAACCACATTGTTTTAGGGAGCAGTAACGCCGCGCCAAGGCTCCAATTATGTTACTGTACATTCATACACCTTTCACACGGCAGAGGGTGACACCCCTTTGATGGCAGGAGTGTCAACCCCCCCCCCATTCTCACACCAGTCACACTATTCTGCACGCCTCACCGTGTGCATTTGTCAACACTAACTTAAAAAACTCTTTACCAGAGCAATACTTTGAAAAATAAATAAAAAAACTCTTTACCAGAGCAATAATCAACCCGAAAAACTAATTGGCCTGCCTTCGGCCACGGCCCCGGCCCCGGCTCCTCAACTGCCTGGTTGAGGGGGGGGGGGTTTCATCAGGCAGAGGAGCATCCACCGTGGCTGGAGGCCTGCCCTCTAATGCCACCGCTATCCTCCTCAGGAGGTTATTGGTCTCGGTTTGAACACCAACAATGGCAGCTGTGTGCCCCTGGACGGACTCATTTAGGGTCTGCACCTCTTTCACCAGGCTTGCTGTGGTGGTTTCGAGATCCCGCAAACATGTGATAATTGCAGTGGTGTTGCCTGCAATGTCCTGAATCACATCGGTGACATGTCCCCTCTCCCCTAGGCTGTCAGCCACTCGAGTGAAGTCCTGGCCCATCGCACCCATAAGGCGGGTCTGGTCTTCCTGCGCAGTGGTCAGGGTCACAGACAGCAACTCGGGTACCCCCCTGGTTCTCCGCGTTGACCTCCTTGGTCCACGAGAGGCTTCAGGCCTGGCATAGGGTGAGGGATTAGATGGAGGGGGTGGGTTGGAGATGGAGACAGAGGGAGTGGCTGGGTTGGAGATGGAGTCCGAGGATATGGAGGATCGTGGGCTTGAGGTCCGGGATGGACCAGCCAAGCTTCCCAAATCCTCCAAGAAAAGGGACAGTGACACCTCCTCCCCCAAATGCTCCGCATCCTGCAGAACCTCCTCAATGGAGGCGTGGCCACCACTCTCCTCCACCAATGCCGCTTGCCTTCCCTGGGGGTCAGGGGCATCTTCATCAGATGAAGATGGTGTGTGACGGGCAGGGACATCAGCATCAGGGGATGGTGTGGGACGGGCAGGGACATCATCATCAGGGGATGGTGTGGGACGGGCAGGGACATCATCATCAGGGGATGTTGTGGGACGGGCAGGGGCACGAGACGGGCCAGCTTCATCCTGGACACCTGTGGATGACACAAAACATTCACATGTTGGTGGACCCACAAACTTGTCACATATTCCCTACCTCCCCCCACACACATGCTACACACCAGATAGTTGAAATAAACACTTACCTGTCCTCAAGGGCGGATGAACAGAATCATAGCCCGGCATTCCCTCAACTTGAACCCTGGTAAGGCACCGGGCAACTACCTCCTCATCTGGTGTCAGACGGATCCTTGAGGCAGGTCCCCCACCAGTGCCCCTGGCATGCCTCGCCATGAGGGCCATCTTGTCCTTGACCCTCCTCCTAAGGTCATTAATTTTCTTGCCTATATGATGGGGCCTCCTCGCCTCATTGCCCACAGCATTCACTTGATCCGTTATCCTCTGCAGGATCTCATCCCTTCGCCCCTTGCTTGTGGTTTTACTCCTGGACCCATGGAGGCGGTCATAGTGCCTCTCCATGCCTGCGAGAATGATGGCCCTCTCCTCATGAGAGAAATTCTTTTTCCTTCTACTTGTACGCTCAGCAGACATGGCAAAGCACTGCAAAAGTAAGCTCACCACCAACAGTAAACTAACAGGTGTACTTTTGCACATGATGGGCGCATGTCTGGGCGTATTTATGCACTTGTTTGGAGCAACTCGCCAATCGCGTTGTGCGCATGCGCATAGGGGCGGGGGACACCCGGTCACGTGACGGCGCATGCGCCGTCCGTTCAGACCATCATTTGCATAAGGTCACGGTTCATTTAAATGTATCACGCCCACTTCCTTCCTACTTTCACTTACGCCCACATACGCCCACGATTTTGCACTACGCCGGCGCAAATTTGAACGCCGGTGCTTCGGGAATACGGAGCTTACCTCTCTAAGTTAGGAAGGCGTAGCGCATCTTGGATGCGCTACGACCGCATAAGGATGCGCCGATGTACGAGAATCTGGGCCTATATTTATTGGCGTATAACACTCACTTTTTTTACCCTGAAAATAGAGGGTAAACTGTGCCTGCGTGTTATATGCAGGGAGCTGTGGCAATTTTTTTTCCTGAAACTTCCCTCTTAAAGTTAGGGTGTTATATGCCGATAAATGAGGTAATAAAATATTTACAAAAATGTAAGGAATGTACTTACTTTTGTGAGATGATGTATATATATATATATATATATATATATATATATATATATATATATATATATATATATATATATATATATACTGTATATATATTTTTTGCAGCCCCCTTGTCCCTCTACCAATAATCGAGGTCCCATTTGTGAGGATTGGCATGGACCTGGTGGGGCCGGTTGTGAAATCTGCCCGGGGTTACCATCATATTCTGGTGATCCTGGACTATGCGACTCGCTATTCTGAGGCCATACCCTTGCGTAACACCTCCGCTAAGGCTATCGCCAAGGAATTGGTCCAGGTGTTTAGTCGAGTAGGGATCCCAAAAGAGATCTTAACTGACCAGGGCACCCCATTTATGTCCAGGGTTACCAAGGAACTGTGTAGATTATACAAAATCTCCCATCTCCGTACCTCTGTCTACCACCCCAAATGGATGGTCTGGTCGAAAGATTTAATAAAACTTTGAAAAGTTTTCTGAAAAAGGTGGTCAACAAAGATGGGAAAAAGACTAAGTGTTGGTACAGGTTCCCACAGTGGAAAGTATGTTTCTTTTTTTTTTTTTATTCTCTGTTTTTATTTTATTTTAAGAGAGAAAGAAATACAGAAACCAAAAAAGGAACAAGCAGAATCCAATACAACATTGTATATGATTATTACATTATATCTCTCTCTTCAACTCTATTTGCATTTTATTTATTACCCCAAAGAAAAAAAATATAATATATCGTATCCCTGGCGACTTTCCTTTCCTTAAGTCCAATACCACTGGGAGAAATAATATAACCAAACTACTATTCCTTCTATAACTTAAATTCATTCTTTCACAGTTATTTCATCACCCATCCTAATTATCCATATATTACCTACTCTTTGAACTAGTTTAGCTCCGTCATCCTTCCTTCCCCATTTCTTTTCCCACATACCCTCCCCCCTTATCCCCTCCTCAAGACCCCCATCTCCTCTACTTCTCCTCTTCCGTTCGTGCTAAGCAGCGGATCGGAGGAAGGACAAAAAAAAGGTGGGGACCCCCACCCCCTCCGCTGTCCCCTCCGGTGTACGATATCCAGACCTCCTTCCTACTTTTCTCTTTTCCCTTTTTATTTTCTTTCCCTTCCTTCCCCTCCTCCCTCCCTCTTCCTCTCCCCCACCCTTCCCTTCCCTTTTTCTCCCTTCCTCTCTCCCTATCCGATTTGATCTTATTCTTGCGCCCCTAATAACTTTTTACCCTCCTCTGATTGTACAAATGATTCCCATGGTGCCCATATCATTTTAATTTGCTCTTTCTTGTCTATCGTCCTTGGCAGGAGTTTCTCCATTACTCCTATTTTCCTAACTTTTTTAAGCCACATAGAGATTGGGGGTGCTTTAGAATCTTTCCAATTTATTGCAATACAACTTTTGGCCGCATTTATCAAATGACACATCACTGACCTCATATATCTTTTCGGTAAAATTTGTGTATGATGTAATAGGAGAAAAGCAGGGTCATCTGGGATCTGATATTCCGTAAGTGATTGAGTAATTCTCCGAACTGTTTGCCAAAATTGTCTTATTATTGGACAGCTCCAAAATATATGTACCATTGTCCCTTTCTCCCCACACCCTCTCCAACATATATCTGAAACTTCTGAAAAAAATGTATTTAAACGCGCTGGCTTATAATACCAACGTGTTAACATTTTATAGTTTAATTCTTGTATCTTCGTACACCTTGAGGATTTTAACGATAAATCTATGATATTTTGACATTGTACTGGGGAGAAAGTTTGATCTAGATCTCTCTCCCATTTGGCCAGGCATGACATTTTAAAGTCTTCTGGGGTGCAATAGTGTATACATTTTAGAGACCACGTGGGCGATTGGCTCAACACCCCACAATACTCCTCAAACTTTGTCAGGGCTCTATTGTAGTTTTCTGCATTACCCAGAGTTTCCAAAAAAAAAGTAAGTTTCTAGCCAAGTGGCAGGGTCACTTTGAGGTTGTCGAAAGGGTGGGGAAGTAAACTACAAAGTCTACCAGCCAGGGAAAAGGAAACCACACCAAATTTATCATGTGAATCTCTTAAAGCCCTGGAAGTACAGAAAGACTTTACTGGCCACATCCCCACCTCCAACAGACTGGGTACCCGTGACACCTGACATCCCCATCACGGATTCCATGTCCGTGGCACAACAAAGTGACGTTAGGGCATTTGTGCATAAAATAGATCCTTTTTCTCACCCTTACCCGGACTGACTGTAACAGGCGCTTGCGGCGCCGTATTGCGTTCCACGCTGGAACTCATGTGCCGACCGCGCAATGACGTCATCAACCGGCGCCGCGTGCATTCCTTCCTGGGGCGGGGAAGTGCGCTGCGGATCACCGCTGCAACTAAAGCACCTGTTGCCTAGCCCCATTCAAATGGAGTTCTATTATTGTCAGCCGTAGCCGGCTTGGCTACTATACAACTACTGGCACCATCAATCCCCAAGCTGCAGACCCTGCCTTCACTGGATCCATGCTGCCATTGCTGGGGACACCCTAAAAGATATCTTCCTGCAGGACACCCTACACTACTGAATCCCATTGCTGCTAAGCTCATCCTCTGCAAACAGATAAGTAGCATTTACTTCCACTGTACTGCTCTAGAATTACCTGCTTCATATATTGCTTCTGTAGTACTATATTTAAATCTTGCTTACTAAGTACGAAGCTAATGCATGGCATCAATTACTGGGTTTTCAGTTGTTCGCTGTGGAATATCTTAAAGGAACATATACTCTCAACTCAGCTGAGCTATACTTGCCTCTCTTATGCCTCTCTTATGCAAATATTACTTGCTTACAGTATTCTAATCATCTACATACTTGACATACGTTGTTAAAAGTATACAGGCTTCTGCCCCAAAATATTGAACATGTTCGCTTTAACTTTTCTATGCAAAGGGTTGAAAGTATTTTATACCTCCACCCTTAGGCCTAGTACACACGAGAGGATTTATCCGCGGATACGGTCCACCGGACCGTTTCCGCGGATAAATCCTCTCGAGGATTTGGGAGGATTAGGATCCGATGGAGTGTACTCACCATCGGATCGAAATCCGCCCAAAATCCCCCCGCGATGACTTGTCGCGCCGTCGCCGCGATGATGACGCGGCGACGTGAGCGACGCTGTCATATAAGGAATTCCACGCATGCGTCGAATCATTACGACGCATGCGGGGGATCCCTTCAGACGGATTTATCCGGTGAGTCTGTACAGACCAGCGGATCAATCCGTTGGGATGGATTCAAGCGGATAGATTTGAAAGCATGTCTTCAAATTTCTATCCGCTTGAAATCAATCCCAGGGGATAAAAATCCGCGGAAACAGATCCGCTGGATTGTACACACCAGGGGATCTATCCGCTGGAGCCGGTCCGCGGATCAATTCCAGCGGATGGATCCTCTCGTGTGTATGGGGCCTTAGTGACCTAATGCGTTCCTTTATGTTAAAGTGATATGATGTAGAGAACCCCCAAACTCCTGTTCTCTGATTGGAGTGACGCCTGGGGACTCGTACTGATAATCACTTGCATAGAGAAGTGCATTGGAACCTTTAACGCTGTTGTGCTTGTTGATCTTTATTGTAATTTTCTACACTAGCGGTTGGAGACATGTTGTAATATCTCCGCCCTTAGCAGCTCAACGCATTCCTATATGTGAGAGAGATGATGTAGTGACCCCCCCCCCCAACTCCTGTTCTCTGATTGGAGTGACGCCTGGGGCCCAGTACTGAAATCTCACATAACATACAGAGATGCATTGAATTCCTTCCTTAAACCGCAGTTGTGGTTTACTCCGTTCGCCATAGTTTGTGACAGAATAATAGAACCTTATTATGAACCCAGCAGAACTTGCAAACCATGTTGTCACCCTTACTCAAAAGGTAGACGCTCTTGCTCAAACTGTACAAAACCGGCAAGCCGAGAATCAGGCCCTGCAAGACTTAGTTGCTCAGAACCCTAACGTGCCTTGTTTTTCCCCTGAACCTAAGGACAATCCACCTGAACCTTTTACCGGTGATCGAAAGACCTAAAGAGAATTCATTAATGCATGTAAATTAATGTTTAAATTACGCCTTCGCACCTTCCCCAATGACAGGATTAAGGTGCTTACCCTCATATCCTATTTACGTGGGGAACCACGTGCTTGGGCAAATACCTATCTAGAAAAAGAGGATCCAATCCTAAATTCATGTCCACAATTCTTGGCAACTATGTCCTTGTTCTATGATGACTTCAACAAGCAACTCACTGTGGAAAATGCTATTAAGCATCTTAAACAAGGTAGTGAACCAGTTGAGGACTTCATAGTGGAATTCCAGAGGTGGGCTCTTGAGACTGAGTGGAACGATGTTACCCTTCGGAACCAATTTCGTCTTGGTCTTTCTGAACCACTCAAGGATGAGTTGGCTACAGCAGATCTCCCCAATCTCTTAACTATACCATACAACGTGTTACTACTATAGATTGTTGGTTAAGAGAGAGACGAGCTGAATGTCCATCAAGTTCCACAGCACCTGTCCCTACACCTCAAAAATTGAGTCTGTCCTCTTTTGATGACAAAATGGACATTGGGACCGTGCAAAGCTCCAGCAACCTTTCAAACCCTTCTGAATTATATCTTAAATGATCACTAAATGACGTTTAGCTAAATAGCTTCCTTTACCTTACTGCAGTACTGGTTTCATGTCCTTATTGTTCGTTTTTGCTTTGAAGTTGCTGCAATTCTGCTCTGATCTCCACACTTCCTGGGTGTCTGTTTCCTTATAACCATAGTACTGGGAGCTTTTCACTGTGGTCTAAGCTGTCATTACTGTGTGTCTAAAACTTAACAGAACCAATCAGATTCATTTTAAAAACAAAACACTGCCCTGGATTTGTTTGTTTTTGTTCTGTGTGTCTCTCTAGTTCACAGGAACATGAAACCAGTTTAAAAGTGAAACTAACCTGCAAGTACATTATATGATTGATTTTTATCTATTTGTAATAATTTTTAAAAGGAATCAGTTAACTTTTATGTCTCTATACCCTGTAAACAGTCATTTCAGCAAAAACAATTTTTTCCTTTAGTGACCCTTTAAGAGACCTTCTGGACTTGTGCATAGTGATGTGTCTAGATGACATACTTATTTGCTCAAATACTTATTGCAACATCGGAAACATGTCAGTTGGCTGCCTGCAAGACTCAGAGCTCATTCCATCTATGCTAAGTATCAGAAATTCTGTCCTTGAACAGACCATTAATTCTTTCCTTGCCAGTGTTAATTCTCCAAAAGGCAATACAAAGTTTTTTTTTGGGGTTCGCTAAATTTTTACAAAAAGTATATAAAAAATAATTCTTACTGGTAAAACCCCTTACCTTGATAAGCCTTCACTTATTGAGATCCCCAGGAGGGTCCCCTTAAGAGGGCGATCCCCTTAAGAGGGCGGTACTGTAACAGGCGCTCGCGGTGCCGTATTGCATTCCACGCTGGAACACATGCGGCGACCGCGCAATGACGTCATAGCCCGGCACCGCATGTGTTCCAGCCTATGGCGCGGAAGTACGCCACGGATCACCACTGCACCTAAAGCACCTGTTGCCTGCTTATAATTGTTTCCAGCCCCATTCAATTATTGTCAGCTATAGTGGCTTGGCTACTATACAACTACTGGCACCATCAATCCCAAAGCTGCAGACCATGCCTTCACTGGATCCATGCTGCCATTGCTGTGGACACCCTAAAAGATATCTTCCTGCAGGACACACTACACTACGGAATCCCATTGCTGCTAAGCTCATCCTCTGCAAACAGATAAGTAGCATTTACTTCCACTGTACTGCTCTAGAATTACCTTCTTTAATATATTGCTTCTATTAGTACTATATTTAAATCTGGCCTACTAAGTACTAATCTACTGCATGGCATCAATTACTGTGTCTTCAGTTTTTCGCTGTGGAATATCTTAAAGGGACATATACTCTCAACTCAGCTGAGCTATACTCGCCTCTCTTATGCCTCTCTTATGCAAATATTACTTGCTTACAGTATTCTAATTATCTACGTGCTTGACATACGTTGTTAAAAGTAGACGGGCTTCTGCCCCAAAATGTTGAACATGTTCGCTTTAACTTTTCTTTGCAAAGGGTTGAAGGTATTTCATACCTCCACCCTTAGTGACCTAATGCGTTCCTTTATGTTAAAGTGATATGATGTAGAGAACCCCCAAACTCCTGTTCTCTGATTGGAGTGACGCCTGGGGACTCGTACTGATAATCACTTGCATAGAGAAGTGCATTGGAACCTTTAATGCCATTGTGCTTGTTGATCTTTATTGTAATTTTCTACGCTAGCGGTTGGAGACATGTTGAAATATCTCCACCCTTAGCAGCTCAACGCATTCCTATATGTGAGAGAGATGATGTAGTGACCCCCCTAGCTCCTGTTCTCTGATTGGAGTGACACCTGGGGCCCAGTACTGAAATCTCACATTACATAGGGAGGTGCATTGAATTCCTCCTTAAACAGCAGTTGTGGTTCACTCCGTTCACCATAGTTTGTGACACTGACCAATGTAATCCAGTATGACAAAGTGACGGAACCAGGGGTTCGGGTAAATGTAAAGCCATATAGAATCCCAGAGGGCAGGCGTTAGGCAGTCATGAAAGAGACTAAAAACATATTAGAGTTGCATGTGATAGAAGAGTCCCACAGTAAGGCCCCGTACATACGTCCGAGGAACTCGACGTGCCAAACACATAGAGTTCCTTGTCGAGTTCTGTGTTGAAGCCGCCGAGGATCTCGGCGGGCCAACTTTCCTCATTGAACAACGAGGAAATAGAGAACATGTTCTCTATTTGGCCCGACGAGTTCCTCGTCGGCTTCCTCGGGGAAAAGTGTACACACGACCGAGTTTCTCAGCAGAATCCAGCTCCGATCGAGTTTCTGGCTAAATTCTGCCGAGAAACTCGGTCGTGTGTACGGGGCCTGAGTGGTCGAGCCCCATAGTGTTGGTCCCAAAACCTGATGGCACTATCAGGTTTTGTATTAACTTTCGGAAACTCAACAGTGTGTCAAAGTTCGAAGGATACCAGATGCCCCAGGTTGACGAACTCGTGGACAGGTTAGGACAGGCTCGCTACATAACGACCCTAGACATAACAAAAGGCTATTGGCAAACACTGCTAACTGAATCGGCCAAGAAAAAGACTGCCTTTCCACTCCTGAGGGCTTGTTCCAGTACAAGTGGATGCCTTTTGGTCTGCATGGGGCCCCTGCATCATTCCAACGAACGATGGACAATACTTTGATACCACATCGCCCGTATGCGGCCGCTTATTTGGACAATGTGGTCATCCAAAGCTCAGATTGGGAATCGCACCTGCCCAGGTACAGGCAGTGGTAAATGTCCTTACGAAAGCAGGTCTCACGTCCAACCCAAAGAAATGTGCCATAGGCCTGGAGTTGGCCAAATACCTTGGGTACATTATTGGCCGGGGACTGGTCAAGCCTCAGACCAATAAGGTTGAGTCAATACAAAAGTGGCCCCAACCAGTGAACAAAAAACAAGTTAGGGCATTCTTGGGCATTATGGGGTACTACAGACGGTTTATACCCAACTTTGCCACCATTGCCGCCCCTCTGATGGACCTGACGAAGGGTAGAGGTTTGGTCATGGTTACATGGAATTCTGGAGCTGAGGAGGCGTTTCAGAACTTAAAGAAGACACGTTGTGTACTACCGTTGCTAGTGACCCCGGACTTCACAAAGGAGTTTTTTTTTTTTAACATTCCAAGTTTATTAGTGTTCCAGAAAAGGACAGAATAAAAGTGCAGCCAACATAACAGTACAGTATGATAATGACAGTTACACACAAAATTTTTATACATCCACAATTGACAATCAAGACTATTTTCGTGAGCAATAGGCAACATGTTCCTTTATGTGATATGTATTAAAGCTAATCTCAACCAACTTTGAAAGTAAATTCGGTATTCAAATGTTTGAATACATAACAGTACTTGTAAACTATAGGTTAAGTATCAACAGTACAAAGTTAAACGATGTTGTAATGTGAAAGAGTCATCAGTAGCTCTTGGTGTGTATTCTTCACTACCATACCATGAAGTCGGGCTTAACCGTCCTGCTAGGCCGGATAGATAGGGCCGTAGCAGGGAGAGGGGGGAGGAGGTAGGAAAGGGGGTCAGGGATGAAAGAGAAAAAGCGGGGGGGAGCAGTGAGGTGAGGAGCATTCACTGGCTATACCAATCTACTATCCCAGCACTTAGTCGCGTGGCTAGTGGGCAACTCTCAGTTGTTCAACAGCCATCCAAAAGTGTCTCATACGCCTCAGAGAAGCGGAATTCGAACCAGGGAGACCAAGTCTTGTGAAATCTCTCTACACTATCCGAGGCCTGCGCAAGGGTGTTCTCCATCTCGCAGACCTCCGATATCTTTTCAAGCCACTGCTTAACCGTGGGTACCCTTGGGGTCTTCCAGAGAATCGGTATCAGGGCTTTGGCGGCGTTCAGCAAATGTTTCGTCAACGAATTCTTATATCGCTTCAATGAAAAGGTGGAGATGTGGAGTAGGCAGCACGCAGCGTCCAGCACCAGACTGGTCTCTGTGATTTGTTTAATCAAGTCTTTGGCCTGCTGCCAAAATTTAGCTAAACGAGGGCAAAGCCACCAGATATGTATCAGCGTGCCTACTCCCTCTCCACATCTCCAGCAAACGTTAGGTGTCTGAGCATACCAGGAATTCAGCTTAGCTGGTGTAACATACCAGTCCGTGAGTAATTTATAGGACGTTTCCTGTATTTTCGTGCTAATAGAACATTTGTGTGCAAGAATACAAGCATTTCGCCACTGTCTTTCTGAGATATTCCTCTCTAATGCTTTGGACCACCCCTTTTGGAATCTATCCTCTGTTGTAGTAGAGGATATTTGCAACCACTTATATATGACTGACGTCGTTCTTTGCAGGAGATCACCTTTGAGACAAACCTCGTCTAGATCAGTCAACTGTCTAGTGAAATGCGGTTTGTTCATCTTGTCACAGGTATAGCTACGTATTTGTAGGTACATCCAGAACGGTAGGGTGGGCAAGTCAGCGGCTTGTTTAAGTGTCTGGAATTCCAGAAATGTCCCTTCTTTAAAGCAGTCTCCAGCCTTGAGTTGTGCCTTAGAAAGTGGATGACTAAGCGTCCGCGTACCAACTCCTGGCTGAAAGTCTGGGTTGTCTGAGAGTGGTGTGAGCGGGCCCTTTACTGACGAAATGGAGGAGAATTTGGTCCCCATGTCAAACACCCTCAGGGTATTAGCCATAAGGGGTTGGTGGAGCAGCAAACGCGATTTTCTTACTCCAGGGTTCCAGGGGGAAAAAAGGAGGGGGCAAGGACTAAGATCCTCTTCCAGGGTCACCCAGTCCTTAGCCCCTTTATGACAGTGCCACTCCACAGCTCTAGTGACATGTGCCGCTATGTAGTATTTCCTGAAGTCCGGCAATCCCATACCTCCCTCCCCCTTTGGTCTGGTCAAGAGAGCGAATTTAATCCTTGCCCTCTTATGTGACCAGAGAAAGGTCAGAAGAGCGGTCTGGAGTTTTTTAAAGAACCTGGCTGGTAAAATTATGGGCAGTGCCCTCAAAAGGTACAGGAGCCTAGGCAACATCACCATCTTGATGATGGCTGCCCTCCCAAACCACGAAAAGTATCCTGTATTCCACAGCTTGAGGTTTGCCTCTATTCTGTGTAGTAGTGGTGTGAAATTTGCGTCATATAGTGATGCTAGGGATGGAGTCAACCATATTCCCAGATACTTTAGGGCCTTGCTTTCCCATCTAAAGGGACAATTGGTCTGTGTTTTGGAGAGAGTCAGGTCAGGCAACGTAAGATTCATCGCTTCCGATTTTGTCAGGTTTATTTTGAGGTTGGTGAGATACCCATAATGGCCAAATTCTTTCAAAAGGTTTGGGATGGAGATATGTGGGCCCGTTACAAAAAAAAGGAGGTCGTCCGCATACGCCGCTGTCTTGTACATCCTACCTCGAACCGAGATCCCTTGTATTGCGTTGTCCTTGTTAACCGTACGGATGAATGGTTCCAGGGAGAGGATGAACAGTAATGGGGACAGTGGGCAACCCTGACGTGTCCCATTCCGAATCTCTATCACGTCTGACAATGACCCATTAATTTTGACCCTGGCAGAGGGGTGGTGGTATAGGGATGTAATCCACGCCATCATCCGCGAGCTGAGGCCTATGTGGGCGCACGTCGCAAACATAAAGTCCCATGACACTCTGTCAAAAGCCTTCTCCGCGTCAGTTGACAGGAGAAGACTTTCGACATGCTGCGTGCGGGAAGCCTGCATCAACAGAAGGGCCTTAATGATATTATCCTTCGACTCCCTTCCTGGCATAAAGCCCACCTGTTCCGGGCCTATTACATTGGGTAGAAGTGGCCTCAACCTGTTTGCCAAGATCTTCGCCAGTAATTTCAGGTCGATGTTTAGGAGGGAGATGGGTCTATAGCTAGCGCATGCCTCAGGGTCCTTATCTGCTTTAGGGATGACCGTGATGTGTGCAGCATGAAAATCTTGTGGGAGGGGTCTGGGATTGGTTAGGGAGTTGAAAGCCTTCTGCATGGGGCCCACGAAAATATTACTAAAGGTCTTGTAGTAAATCGAGGTGAAGCCATCTAATATAGCTTGACTCCTATTCCCCTCCACCCCCGTCGGTCTGTGCTGCGTTGGCAGGTTGTACAATTTAGTGTAGTACTCGTGGAAGTGTCCTGCAATGTCCTCCGTCCTAACGTCTAGAGCACCTGAATCATTCCTGATCCCAGCAATATGAGCGGAGGAGTGAGGATCACGCAGGGCCCTCGCCAGCAATTTACCTGACTTGTCCCCTGCCTCATAGTATATTTTGTTCCTGAAATATAGGAAGCGCTTTGTTTTGATGGCCAGAGCAGCTTGTAATTTTTGCCTAGCCTCCAGCAGCTCCGAGGCCGTTTGTTCAGACAGAGATTGTTTGTGTTTGGTCTCTAACGTGGAGATTGTGCTCAGTAGTTTAGTAGTTTCAGCCTCCTGTAGTCTCTTGCGTCGGGCTCCTAAGCGAATCAGGACACCCCTGACTGTACATTTGTGAGCTCCCCATACCATCATAGGGTCAGTCTCTTCAGATTCATTCTGCCTGAAAAAATCCACTATATCGTCTGTTATTTGAGGTAACAGTTCTGGATCCGTCAGGAGTGACGCGTTTAGTCTCCAGGAGGCTGAAAGGGTCGGGAGTGTGGACTCCACGATCGTCAAAGAAGTGGGTGCGTGGTCCGACAGGGTCTGGAGTCCTATTTTAGCCTTGGTCACTCTGGCTAAATCCCTTTGGGAGATGTACAAGTGGTCGATACGTGAGTACCGGTTGTGCGGTATGGAGTGGAATGTGAAGTCTCTATCTGCTGGGTGGAGAAATCTCCACGTATCCACCAGATGTAGGGACTGTAAGAGTGATTTTATTTTTTTAAGAATTTTCTAGGATATGCAAGTCTTACCTGTCGATGTGTCCAACAGAGGGTGCAGTGGGATGTTAAAGTCCCCCCCTAATATTAGGCAACCGGACATAAAACCTGTCAGGGCCCGCATCATACGTTGGCAAAAGCTCACATGTGCAGAATTGGGGAAGTAGACATTCGCCAACGTGATTGGAGAGCCAGCGTAACTACCATTGGCAAATATGTATCTGCCTTCTGGATCAGTCAGCCTTTCAGTCATTTGGAAGGGCGCATTTTTGCTTATCAGGATAGATACTCCCTTAGATTTATTCAGGTCATTTGTCGCGTGTAAAGCCGTCGTGAAATATTGGTTAGTCAATTTTGGTACCTTATTGGTCTGAAAGTGAGTCTCCTGCAAAAAAGCGAAATGTGGTTTACCTTTCTTTAATTCCCTAAGCAGCGTGGTCCGTTTCTCTGGTATGTTCAGGCCTTGTACGTTATGTGAGATGATCGTAGGGCCTTTACCTAATGTTGAATACGCCATCTGGAGTGCTCACTGGTGCCTTATCTGACAGAATCTGAAAATGAGACAACAAGTTAGGCAAGTACTGGTGTAGTGATATGTAGTTTCGCTCACTATCGAATGCTCCAGTGATAAGAGTGAGGACCAGGAGGAGAGACAGGGTAGGGGAAAGAACTAGAAAAGAGGGGAGAGAGGGAGAGGGGAAGGAGAGGTAAGAAGAGGGTTCAATTAGCACCTCGGGATGTGATGATCGCCCCGAAGTTAGAAGTAATGGGTACGCAGCGTAAAAAGGATCACCGTGGGCCCACTCTGTGAGGTCGTAGCGTGGCAACAAGACGACAACGGAGGCGGGTGCCACTGCGGCACCCGTAGAAGGTTGCAACAGGATTCCTCGTCACTGCCAATGAACTGCAGTCCGTGGAATCCGTTATTGTCAGTAAAAAGTTGTTCTATAGTAGCAGAAATAAATTTGGGAAAAGGAAAAATAAAAACTTAAACAAAATGAAAAAAACAATATCAACTCTCTCTCACAACTCAGGCAAGAAGAGAGGAAACCCGGCCTTTAATTAATACTATATGTCCAGCCTTCATACTCAAGGAGCATGGAGGTTGGAGTGGTGACATAGAAACCCTGCGAGGGTTGAAGACAAATAGGCAAATCAGATTATTGTGGCCTCATATCTCCCAGTGGCGTAAACATGGTCAGGGAGAGAACACCATCAGCCAATGTAGAGCAGAAAACAAAACCAACAGGCAAAAGAAAAAAAAAAAAGGTGAATATCAGGCAATATGCTACTTCGGATAAAGTGTCCCCCTCTAACTAGGCATTTTCGCATGGAGCCCCATGTGAAGTAGACAACATTAAGCCATGTGTTTCCGCCATCAGGCTGGAGTAATAACCCTGAGCACGATATCCACCCTTCTGGGTGGTGAAGGCATTGTACAACTTTAGGTCATGTGATAGGGCCCTGTCTAGCTTCTCCCATCGGCAAACATCACTGGCAGCTGTTAACAGGCTATCATGGTTGTATCGCTCTACACTAAGCGTCATTCCTCCGAACGGCCAGTAGATGGCGGAAGATGACCATGGAGTCTGTTGAGATCTGCATAAGGGTAATCGCGGCAGCTCACTGTTGTCCTTAGAGCCTTCCAGCTCGCATTTGGAGAGTCCGTATAACAGGGGTGTTAACTTGAGATATGGTGGGAGAAAAATAATAAAAAAATAAGAGAGAAAAAAAAGAATCCAGTCCGCTCAAAACTTGCGCTGCTTATTCATCCTCTTGGGCCCTAAGCATGCCTTGCCTGGGCCTAGGTGTTCCGCTCTGTGAACCGTGGCCTCGGTTCTGTTTAGGGCGTTTGGTAGGCCTCTTCTCCGGTGTTGAGAGCGGGGAACGAAGCTGGCCCCCCTCAGCTTTAGGAAGAGCAAACTCCTGGTACCACTCCGGGACTGCAACAGGTTCTATGTCCAGCGCCTCAAAAAAGTCAGGAAGGTCAGCAGGAGTGCGCAGCACGTGTTGTCTGCCGGCGCGTGTTACGGCTAGAGCGAATGGGAATCGCCATGAGTAGGTCTTTCTCTCTCAGCACCTCCAGTAAAGGCCGCAGAGCCCTGCGATTCCTGAGAGTAATCTGTGACAGGTCATGGAATAGCATGATAGTCTCCCCGTTAAACACAACACTGTCGTTTCTCCGTGCCCTGTTCATAATTTCCTCCTTAAGTGGGTAATTCTGCATGCAACAGATTATATCACGTGGAGGCGCCGTATCAGGGCCTTTAGGCCTGAGGGCCCTGTGAGCGCGGACAAAGTCAATAGCTGCATCTTCTTGTGTCTCCAGGAGGCTGTTAAACACTCTCTGTAGGCCCGGAATGATCTGCACGTTCTCCACGGACTCAGGGATCCCCCTCACCCTTATGTTTGCCCTTCTCCCTCTATTGTGCCGATTTATCTCAATAAGATGGGAGGAATTGGAGGGATGGGAGATCACTGCACTCTCCAGTCTCTGCAGCCTTTTGTCTCTGTGCCTTCCACCTGCCTCCACTGCTGTTAGCTTCTCAGTGAGGACAAGCAGGTTGGATTTGAGGTCGGTAATGGCAGCTGAGAACGTGGATTTAATGTTCGCTGCAAACCCTGACATGTCTGCATAAGTCAGGGGGTGGTTGGGGTGATTGTATCCCCTACCTGAGTCCTCCGCCACCGAGAGTGAGTCCTCGCTCGAGTCGTCTTCTTCCCGCTGCGGCCGCGCCATTTTGTGGCTTGCCATGCTGCCGTTGGAGGCCGCGCTGTTTTTAAAGAGGTCTGGTATGTTCCGGGCCGGTACCGCCGCTGTGCCACGTTTGGATCGGGTCTGCGGGGTCTGCAATAACTTTTTGCCCATTTCTGGTGTGGTTCTGGCAGGGTTTTAGGCTGTGAGCCGGGTTTCCTCACGGAGCCTCTCTAGTGTGCGTCCGTCGCCATCAAGCGCCAAGCCACGCCCCCCACAAAGGAGTTTGTGGTACAGATGGATGCCTCTGAGGTGGGCATAGGGGCTGTGCTATCTCAAAGCAGGGATGGTGAGGAGCACCCGGTTGTATGACTGAGCCGCAAGCTGAACAAGCATGAAAGGAACTATGCTATTGTCGAGAAGGAGTGTCTCGCTAATAAATTGGCCTTGGACTCCCTGAAATATTACTTGTTAGGAAGGTCATTTAAGTTGGTCACTGACCATGCTCCCCTAAAGTGGATGTGTGACAACCGGGAGAAAAATGGCCGCGTGACAAGGTGGTTCCTGGCTTTTCAGCCCTTTAAGTTCATAGTAGAACATAGGCCGGGCAAGCTCCAGGACAATGCGGATGCCCTCTCCTGCATGCACTGTATGCTTGGGACAATTGCTCAGCCACAAGGGCTTGAGCAGAGGGGGAGGATATGTGACGGTATGCAAGGTGAGATACTGGATGGTCGCTATATTTCACCTCTCATTCGTTCCACTGTAAGGGACTGAACCAGAATCCGGGACGGTTTTTCCAGCCTCTATGACAGACTGGGTTCCGGTCCAGATGTTACGGTCCACTTGAGTCCACACTCAGCTGGACTTTAAAAGACCAGGAAGAGGGCAAAGCAGTGCTCTGGTATGAGACTCAGGAAGGAACCTGAGTGAGGAGCTCTGTACATTTGACTGAAAAAGGTTTGCTTTACTGCATGATTTTGTGGGTGTTAGGGACCAGCTTCCCACTGTATAGGTTGTTTAGTTTAGCGCCGGACGGCAAGGATTTCATTAACTGTTTTGTTTATTTTTATTGCAAACCATTTAAAAATAAAACCTGCCATCCGCCAGATTTTAAAGATAAGTGCCTGTGTCTGGACTATCCTTCAGAAATGGTGATCCCCACAAGCTAATCAACAATATATATATATATATATATATATATATATATATATATATATATATATATATATATATATATATATATTTATAAAGGATTGCACAAACATTTTTTTGGACACTATGGCTCATCATTGTCGTTATATGCGCAAAAGTATATCCTTTATGTCAGAAGTATACATAGGTGTTGTACACTGAATAACATGGCTGAAGGTGTGAATTGTTGTGAAATCACTGGGGTAGAGATGTCAAAACCACTTTATAGGATTATAGGGTGGCATTTTATAACTAAGACAGGGTGGTTCCACAAGTTTTACAACTCTCAACCTGTTTTTGCATAATCATCATCTGCCTTGACAAATTCCTTGGTGACTGGTTTAAGGTGTCTGTTTACTTATAGAGAAGTCGCATGACGAAAATTTTTGCAAATGTTCGCAAATGGGCGAACCGGGCGAACTGCCATAGACAAATTTTAAAACCCACAGGGACTATTTCTGGCCACAATAGTGATGGAAAAGTTGTTTCAAGGGGACTAACACCTGGACTGTGGCATGCCGGAGGGGGATCCATGGCAAAACTCCCATGGAAAATTACATAGTTGACGCTTGGGTTTTAATCCATAAAGGGCATAAATCACCTATAATTCCTAAATTGTTTGGAATAACGTGCTTTAAAACATCAGGTATGATGTTGTATCGATCAGGTATTGTAAGGGTTACGCCTGCTTCACAGTGACAGACCAAACTCTGACAGACCAAACTCCCCGTTTAACGCACCGCAAACAACCGCAAACAGTTCATTTGCACAACCACAAACTCCCCATTTGCCCAAGGTTGGATACCAAGCTAGCCATGTCCCGTTCCTTGTCCTTACTGACGTCATTGAATGTCTCTTCCTCCACCCAGCCACGTACAACACCAAGGGTCCCTGAAAGGTGACAACAAGCCCCCTGGGACGTCTGCTGTGGTTGGTCTTCCCCCTCCTCAAAGCCACCTTCCTCCTCTGACTCCTCTTCTTCAGACTCCTCTCTCTGCCTCTGGTGGTGATGGTGACCACAACTCTTCCTCTTCATGCTCATCTACGGCCTGATCCAGCACTCTTGGCAGGGCACGCTCCAGAAAAAATGCATATGGGATGAGGTTGATGATGTTGCCTTGGGTTTGACTGACCAGGTTTGTCACCTCCTCAAAAGGACGCATTAGCCTACAGGCATTGCGCATGAGCGTCCAGTAACGTGGCAAAAAAATTCCCAGCTCCGCAGAGGCTGTCCTAGCACCTCGGTCACACAGATACACGTTGACAGCCTTTTCTTGTTGGAGCAGAATCAAAGAAAGAGTTGGGAATAGAAGACGGAAGGAAGAGGAAGCTGAGGCGCAAAAAGAGAAGGAAAGAAAAAGGGAGGGTAAAGGGTTTTTTTTATACAAAAGAATAGCACTCACATGGGCCACATCTGTATATATAGTAACGGGGAAACAACAACTACAAGTAGATATTTATGGTCAGACTTTCAGGCCAAGGAAGTATATTAAAAAATAAAGTTTAATATCATATTAAATTACAAAATAATATTAAATATGATATTAAACTTTATTTTTTAATATACTTCCTTAGCCTGAAAGTGGTCGAACATTAGGAGTGTTGACTTCCAACGTGTCGGGCTGTCACAAAACAAGCGCCTCACTGGCATGTTGTTTCGCCGATGGATATCTGAAAAGTGCGCCATGGCCGTGTAGGAACACCTGAAATGGCCACACACCTTCCTGGCCTGCTTGAGGACATCCTGTAAGTCTGGGTACTTATGCACAAAGCGTTGTACAATCAGATTCAACACATGTGCCATGCACGGCACATGTGTCAACTTGCCCAAATTCAATGCCACCAACAAATTGCTTCCGTTGTCACACACCACTTTGCCGATCTCCAGTTGGTGCAGAGTCAGCCACTGATCCACCTGTGCATTCAGGGCGGACAGGAGTGCTGGTCCGTTGTGACTCTCTGCTTTCAGGCAAGTCAACCCCAAGACGGCGTGACACTGTCGTATCCGGGATGTGGAATAGCCCCTGGGGAGCTGGGGGGTGCAGTTGATGTGGAGCAAGACGCAGCAGCAGAAGAGGACTCAGCCAAGGAGGTTATCGAAGAGGATGGAGTAGAAGGAGTAGAGGAGGTGGCAGCAGGCCTGTCTGCAAGTCGTGGCGTGTCACCTCTGCAGAGCCATGCATTACATGCTTGGCAGCCGTCAGCAGGTTTACCCAATGCGCAGTGTAGGTGATATACCTGCCCTGACCGTGCTTTGCAGACCAGGTATCAGTGGTCAGATGGACCCTTGCCCCAACACTGTGTGCCAGACATGCCATGACTTCCTTTTGCACAATAGAGTACAGGTTGGGGATTGCCTTTTGTGAAAAGAAATTTCGGCCGGGTACCTTCCACTGCGGTGTCCCAATAGCTACACATTTTTTGAAGGCCTCAGACTCCACCAGCTTGTATGGTAAAAGCTGGGGGGCTAAGAGTTCTGACAAGCCAGCTGTCAGACGCCGGGCAAGGGGTGACTCTGTGACATTGGCTTCTTATGCTCAAACATGTTCTTGACAGACACCTGACTGTAGGCAGATGAGCAGGAACTGATCAAGGCGAGAGACAGAGTGGCGGATGGTTGAGAGGGGGCAAGGAAGACAGCAGTGGTTGACGTGGCTTAAGATGCTGGACCAGGAGGAGGATGGTGGCTTTGAGCTTGTGTGCTGCTTGTACTCGTCATCATGTGTTGATCCCATAGGCGTTTCTGATGTGCGATCATGTGCCTTCGCAAAGCAGTTGTACCTAGGTGGGTGTTGGATTTCCCATGACTCTTTTGGCACAGGTTGCAAATGGCATCGCTGTTATCAGAGGCAGACACACAAAAAAAATGCCACACTGCTGAGCTTTGCAATGATGGCATTCTGGTGGTGGCAACAGCATGCGTTGATTGGCGTGCTGTCTGGCTGACCCCGGGTGCCGATACATGCTGTCTGACTGTGCCACTAGCTCCTTGCGACGAGCTCCCCCTGCTTCCAACTCGTCTCCTCCTCCTCTCTGTCTCCCCATCTGAACTTTCCCCCTCTTCTTCTTCTCTTCGAGCGGGCACCCACGTGACATCCCCGGACACATCGTCATCATCAACCGCTTCCCTTGTATCTGACAACTCAGCAAAGGAAGCAGCAGCGGGTACAACATCATTATAACATCGTATGTCCATGTGTGCAATGCTGTCTGACTGAGACATATCCCTTTTATCTACATCCTCTGGAAATAATGGTTGTGCATCACTCATTTCTTCAAACTGATGTGTTAATAACTCCTCTGACAGATCAAGTGAAGCAGCTGTGGTGTTAGTGCTGGTGGTGGCAGCAGGCGGGCGAGTGGTAACTTGAGAGGTGCCCGAAGCTAAGCTGGAGGAGGATGGTGCGTCAAGGTTTCGAGCAGAACCTGTAGAAGATTGGGTGTCCTGTGTTAGCCAGTCAACTATGTCCTCAGAACTTTTCGAGTTCAGGGTACGTGGCCTCTGAACACTGGGAATTATTCTAGGGCCAAAGGGAATCACAGCACCACGACAGCCCCTGCGGGGTGGCCTGCCTCTGCCTGTAATTTTTTTAGATTAGTTTAGTTGTACTATGCGTGCAAGCTACTGTGACACCAGATATGAGTGGCACTGTGCACTGGCAGAAGTTGGCAGAGTAGACGCTGTAGGCCTGAGACACATGCTTGCACACAACTAACTGCTATTCTATTACAGTTTTTTTTTTTTATGTAATCTACTGTGACAACAGATATGAGTGGCACTGGTGACACTGGCAGAGGTTGGCAGAATAGACGCTGTAGGCCTGACACACACGCTTGCAGACAACTAACTGTTATTCTATTACAGTCAACTTTTTTTTTATGTTATCTACTGTGACACCAGATATGAGTGACACTGGTGACACTGGCAGAGGTTGGCAGAGTAGATGCTGTAGGCCTGACACACACGCTTGCAGACGACTAACTGCTATTCTATTACAGTCAAAAAAAAAATTATGTAATCTACTATGACAACAGATATGAGTGGCACTGGTGACACTGGCAGAGGTTGGCAGAGTAGACGCTGTAGGCCTGACACACACACACTTGCAGACAACTAACTGCTATTCTATTACAGTCAAAATTGTTGTTGTTTTTTTAATGTAATCTACTGTGACACCAGATATGAGTTTCACTGGTGACACTGTGCACTTGCAGGGCCTGAAACACACACGCTTGCAGGCAACTGACTGCTATTCTATTACAGTCAAATTTTGTATTTATTTTTTAAATGTAATCTACTGTGACACCAGATATGAGTGGTGGCACTGGGCAAGTGGGCACAGTATACGCTGTGAGCCTGACACACACGCTGGCAGGCAACTGCAATTACAGAGGAAACAAAAAAAAGCAGACTGATGTACTAGCCCTAAAAAGGGCTTTCTGGGGTGCTGTCAGGACGCTGTCCTTACAGCAGAGATCAGATGAGTCTTTCAGGACTGGAGTGGACACTGAATACACTGGCCTAGCTATCGATTTCCCTATTAAATCAGCAGCAGCTACACTGTCCCTCCTCTCACTAAGACTGCAGCTTCCGAATGAATCTAAAATGGATGCTGTCCAGGAGGTGGGAGGGTCTGGGAGGGAGGGTATGCTGCTGATTGGCTGAAATGTGTCTGCTGACTGTGAGGTACAGGGTCAAAGTTTGCTCAATTATGACGAATAGGGGGCGGACCGAACATTGCATATGTTCATCCTCCGCGGCGAACGCGAACAAGCTATGTTCACCGGGAACTGTTCGCAGGCGAATAGTTCGGGACATCTCTATTGACTTATGTGGATATAAATTCTGGGGTATGTTTACATACCTCATCAGAACTTTGGAAGTGGCTTGGATAAGCTGCAAAACATCTTCAACATTACAGTAACAAGTCCAGTTGAAAGTGAATAACTACTACTAGCTATACCATGATCTGAATCAATAAGAACCGTCACAGACTATTTTGATGGCACTAACAAACTGATAACCCTTAGAAAAAGATCCTGCAATCCATATCTATATAAGAAATATAAATATTAAAATATGACACAGTACACAACCAATTTTGTAATTTATGCATGCAATTTGTTTAACCACATCCATACTAGACACTTACTTGTGGCCACTGATTGGCATCTATTGTAATTTTTTTTTACATGTGGATGGGCTTTTTTTTTACATGGGGATGCACCTGGCCATCCACATGTTGCTTCTTCCCTGGTGGTCCTGGTGGCTTCCCTGGTGGTCCAGTCTGGGCATCTGAGGGGGCGCTGCGCTGATAAACAATCAGTGCGGACCCCTCTGTCAGGAGAGCCACCGATCTACTCGCGTCTGTCAGACGTGAGTGAGGAAGAGCAGATCAACGGGTCTTCCTGTTTATATCGTGATCAGCCGTGATTGGACACAGCTGATCACGTGGTAAAGAGCCTCCGCCGGATCACATGTAAATATGTAAAAAAGAAAGAAATTGTGCATAAAGAACCAAATAAGCAGCCAACATGTCACTAGACATACAGTGCAAATAGAAATAAAAACAAAAGTGTGGCACTACGCGAACAAGTGAATAACTTATGAACCCAAAAAGGTAAAATAAGCATTGCAAAATTGAAGGTATATATATGTGAAACAAACCAAACATGAAAGTCCAAATTGAAATCAAAAAACATCTATGAAAGGTCAATTAGACTTCAAATGGCTGGGCTCTTAAAGGCGACGTACCTGTATGTGCCTGTGCACAGCAGTGCCATTCTGCCAACGTATATGTGCAAGAGGGGGTCCTTAAGTGGTTAAACTAATAACACACAAAGAATTAAATGTTACCATGTTTTTATTAAACACACCATGTAAACATTTTTAGCTAGATTCAGAAAGACTTACGCCGGCGTATCTACAGATGCGCGGCATAAGTGTAAATATGCGCCGGCGCATTTATGTTCAGTACCCAGAGAACAAGATACGCCTGGAAATAGGCTTCCTCCAACCGACGCAACTTTCCTACGCCGGCGTATCGCGGGCGCATATTTACGCTCGACACATCTTGCGCTCACATTGATTTCCTATTCAAATATGCAAATGAGGGAGATACGCCGATTCACGCATGCAAGTGCGCCCGACGCAGGCTACGCCTGGTGCGCATAAGTCGTACGTCAGGCCTAAAGTTATTCCATCAAAAAGCTGGAATATCTTTGCACCAGGCGTGCACAGGTCAGCTGGAGAGCAGCTACAGCAGCAGTGTTACGGACGAGCTGAGCAAGCTGAGCACCCACACTTGCAGGACAACACATCTGTGTGCCAACATGCCAGGGGCATGCCAGGTCCACGACTCGTAGGAGGGCACGGGAGTGGATATACCGCATGCGCATGGACGTCTTTGGCATGGGTGATTCTGAGGTGTATCGCATCTTCAGATTCAGCCCTGATGCCATCCTAGAATTAGCCAGAACCCTGCATAATGACATCACCAGCAAGACACATTGTGCACATGCAGTGCAGCCACTGGTCAAGGTCCTGGCAACACTGAATTTTTCTTGCAAGTGGATCTTTTCAGCGTACAAGTGGAGTAGTGGCTGGGATGTCAAAATCCACCATGAGCAGATGCATGCACCAGGTTGTCCCCGCAATCCTCAAATGCATGTCCCATCACTTCATCAGACCCACCCAGGAGCATCTGCAGCAGAAGGCAATGGCGGATTTCTACAGAATTGCCAGATTCCTACCCACCGTGGGGGCCATTGATTGCACACATGTGGCACTACGGCCCCCCCATGACACAGAGCACATATACCGCAATCGTAAGCACTGGCATTCCATCAATGTACAGGTGATAGCTGATGCCCAATGCCTCATATGGCATGTCCGTGCCAAACACCCAGCCATGACAGCTACATATACCGTCAAAGCACCATCCCAACAGATTTTGAACAGAACGTGTATGGGGACAGCTGGCTGGTTGGTGAGTGACATGGGTGTCAGGCATGACTGTCCGCCCCCCCATGATGCAGACATCACAAGGGACACATGCATGACTAACATCCTCCTGTCTTTTCCCTTCCAGGTGACTCTGCATAGGCACTTGGACGCCATCTCATGACTCCATTCCAGACTCCCCAAACCACAGGAGAGCAAAACTACAATGCTGCACACATACGTACCCGTGGAGTGGTGGAACGCACATTTGGCCTCCTGAAGTCCCGTTTCCGATGCCTGGATAAGTCCGGGGGGGACCCTGTTGTATTCCCCAAATGTTGTGTGCCAGATCATCGGTGCATGTTGCATTCCACACAACTACGCCATGAGAAAGGGCCTGGAGATTGACATACATGATGACCTGACCCCCGAACCACACAGTCTCCCCCTAACCGAGGGTAGCCCGTCTGCTGAGGGGGCAGCAGTCAAGAGATGCCTCACAGAAGACACGTTTGCACGTTAAACACACACATTCATCATGGCACAAGGAGAATGCACGCATGCACATCACTGTGGTCCCTAGCACACACACACATCACAATCACATCATATTGGATTAGCCCAAGTCCACCATGCAGGACTTGGGAGCAGCAACGCCACGACAAGGCTCCAATTATGTTGATGTACATTCATACCACATTCACACGGGTCGTGGTGACCGAGGGTGACACCCCTTTGCTGGCAGGAGTGTCACCCCCCACATTCACACACCAGTCACACTGTAGCCAGCACTCCTCACCGTGTGCTTTAAAAATAAATAAAAAAAACTCATGACCTGAGCAGATAAATAAAAAATAAACTCATGACCTGAGTAGATAAATAATAGTAAATAAAAAAAAGGCACTTATTTTGCCTGACAGGGGCTGTGCCTGGTGGCAGCTTTCTGGCTCCTCAGCTGCCTGGGGGGAGCCTGGGGTGGGGGAGTGGGACATCTGGAGGTGGCTCATCTCCGGGTGGGCCACTCCTGGCAGGTGATGGCTGCCTGCCCTCCATGGCCATGGAAATCCGGCTCAGGAAATTGTGCGTCTGGGCCTGCATCCTCAGCTGGCGGGTCACGTTATGCCGATGATTGCGCTGCCTCTGTCTCCCCTCCTCCCGGATGGCAGCCGTGTTGGCGTTGACGGCCTCAGTAAGGCTATCAACCTTGGCCACCAGGTCCACCACACAGGTGGCCACTGCAGAACTGTTGCAACTGCCATCCAGCACTGCATCATATATTTGGCCAGTCTTATGTGCCATCTGCTGCAGGTGCCCGGCTATATCCCCCATATGCCGGGTCTGCTGGCTCTGGTCCAGGGCTATTTGGTCCTGGACATTGACAGCTACACCCCTGGTCTTCCATGTTGCCTTTCTTGGGGCAGAAGACGCCTGCGATCGGGTGCATGGTGAGCCCCTTGAGGTGGTTCCCCTGCTGGTGGGAGATGCAGAGGGGCTTCCCCTCATGGGGGTGGAGGTGTGAGAGGGCCCAGCCATAAAACTGGACTCCTCTATAATGAGGCCGATCTGGCCAAGGTCCACTGACTCCTCCACCACCTCCTCGAGAGGAGAGGTGTAGGCACTCCCCCCCACCGCAGGATCTTGGGGGTCTTGCTGAGGCTGCTCTGCGGAAGATGTGGTGGGACGGCCACCGCCAGCAGATGGGCCCGCTCCCTCCTGCACATCTGTGGATGACATAAAGCAGTCACATGTTGGGGGACCCACACACTTGTCACATGTTCCCTTCCACCCCCTCACATGCTACACACTGGATAGGGGATATAAAACACTTACCTGTCCTCGAGGCATCGTCACAGGAATCGAAGCCCTCAACTCCCTCCAAATACTCCCTCTGCATACACCGGGCGACCTTCTCCTCATCCGGGGTCAATACAATGTTGCAGGGTGGTCCACCCCCCATGCCACTCTGGTGCTTACAAATTGCAGTCAGCTTCTCCCGCACACGGAGCCTCAGGTCGTTAATTTTTTTGTTAATGTCCTTGGCGCTGCGGGTGGCATTGCCAAGGGCACTAACCTGAGTGGCAATTGTGTCCAGGATTTCTTGCTTCCTGGCGCGGGTGGTATCGTGACTCTCCGCACCATGGAGGAACCTATCATATTGCTCCATAGCATCAATTACAATTGCCCTCTCCTGTGGAGAAAAATTCCTTTTTCTCTTGCTGACTGGAACAGCCATAGTACAGCAAAAGAGCCAAGAACTAATGGACAGCAAAATTACCTTGCTCAGGGGGGAAAAAGCAGGATGTAATTTTGCGTCGGCGTAAGCCGGTAGGCCGGCGTATACCAGGAAGTTGGGCCGGCGCAGTTGTGAGCATGCGCACAAGGAAGCGCTCATACGTCGACATCACTGCGCATGCTCAGTTGAAGATATGCCAGGCGTAATCCACTGCTCCACGCTCAGGCCATCATTTGCATAAGTTCACACCCACTTACACTTACACCGGCTTGCGCCTTCAAATTTAGGTTACTACGGTGCAACGTGGAGAGCAAGTGCTTTATGAATCATGTACTTTCCTTTCTGACTTATGCCGGCGTAGCGCATATATGTTGCTTTACGCCGGCACAAAGATGCGCCCATCTACCTGAATCTAGCTATTTAAGTGCATGTAGAAAAGGTATGTGAACCCTTGGATTTAATAACTGGTTGAACCTCCATTGGCAGCAATAACTTCAACCAAACGTTTCCTGTAGTTGCAGATCAGACGTGCACAACGTTCAGGAGTAATTCTTGACCATTCCTCTTTACAGAACTGTTTCAGTTCAGCAATATTCTTGGGATATCTGGTGTGAATCGCTTTCATGAGGTCATGCCACAGCATCTCAATTGGGTTGAGGTCAGGACTCTGACTGGGCCATTCCAGTAGGCGTATTTTCTTCTGTTTAAGCCATTCTGTTGTTGATTTACTTCTATTCTTTGGGTTGTTGTCTTGTTGCAACACAATCTTCTGTTTAGCTTCAGCTGGTGGACATATGGCCTTAAGTTCTCCTGCAAAATGTATTGATAAACTTGGGAATACATTTTTCATTCGATGATAGCAATCCGCCCAGGCCCTGACGCAGCAAAGCAGTCCCAAACCATGATGCCCCCACCACCATACTTCACAGTTGGGGTGAGATTTTGATGTTGTGTGCTGTGCCCCTTTTTCTCAACACATAGTGTTGTGTGTTTCTTCTAAACAACTTAACTTTGGTTTCATCTGTCCACAGAATATGTTGCCAGTACTGCTGTGGAACATCCAGGTGCTCTTGAACAAACTGTAAACATGCAGCAATGGTTTTTTTTGGACAGCAGTGGCTTCCTCTGTGATATCCTCCATTCTTGTATAGTGTTTTACGTATCGTAGATTCGCTAACAAGGATGTTAGCATATGCCAGAGACTTTTGCAAGTCTTTAGCTGACACTCTAGAAATTCTTCTTCACCTCATTGAGCAGTCTGTGCTGTGCTCTAGCAGTCTTCTTTACAGGACGGCCACTCCTAGGGAGAGTTGCAGCAGTGCTGAACTTTCTCCATTTATAGACAATTTGTCTTACCGTGGACTGATGAACAGCAAGGCTTTTGGAGATACTTTTATAACCCTTTCCAGCTTTACGCAAGTCAACAATTCTTAATCATAGGTCTTCTGAGAGCTCTTTTGTGTGAGGCATCATTCACATCAGGCAATGCTTCTTGTGAAAAGCAAACCCAGAACTGGTGTGTGTGTGTGTTTTATAGGGCAGGGCAGCTGTAACCAACACCTCCAATCTCATCTCATTGATTGGACTCCAGTTGGCTGACACCTCACTCCAATTAGCTCTTGGAGATATCATTAGTCTAGGGGTTCACATACTTTTCCCACCTGCACTGTGAATGTTTACATGGTGTGTTCAATAAAAACATGGTAACATTTAATTATTTGTGTGTTATTAGTTTAAGACGACTGTGATTGTCTATTGTTGTGACTTAGATGAAGATCAGATCACATTTTATGACCAATTTGTGCAGAAATCAATATAATTCCAAAAGGGTTCACATACTTTTTATTGCAACTGTAGGTATATATCCACATGTAAAGATGGAAGTGCCCTTTATCGGCACTGACAGATTGTGAGGCGAGGTAAGCCGATCAGCGGCATATCTACACAGGGAAGACTGTACAGATAATCAGTGCAGCCCCAGCAGTGACACCAATCAGTGCCCATCAGTGACACCAATTAGTGCCCATCAGAGACACCAATCAGTGCTGCCTTTCAGTGCCCATCAGTGCTGCCTATCAGTGCTCATCAATGCCGCATATTAGTGCCACCTCATCAGTGCCTCAGTCGGTGCCATTCAGTGCTCCTCATCAGTGCAGCCTATCAGTGTCCATCAGTGCCACCTCATCAGCGCATATCAGTGAAGGAGAAACGTTACTTATTCACAAAATGTACTGACAGAAACTCAGAAAAACTTTTTTTTCAAACTTTTTTTCTAGCTTTTTTTTTTCAAGCTTTTTTTTCAAACTTCTTTTTTCAAGCTTTTTTTTTTTTTTACTTTTTTTTTAAGCGGATAAAAATAAAAAACCCAGCAGTGAATAAAAACCACCAAAAGAAAGCTCTATTTGTGTAAAAAAAATGATTAAAATGTCATACGAGTACAGCGTTGCACAACTGTGCAATTTTTGTGCAAAAAGTGTGACAGCGCTGAAAGCTGAAAATTGGCTTGGGCAGGAAGTGGATAAAAGTGCCTGAAATGGAAGTGGTTAAAATGTACAGAGACAATGGTAGAAAATAGACGAGTGGATAAAAGATGTAACAATAAACATGGCATTCCCTACTGCTTTAAATGGAAGATTAATAAAGGTTGTGTGTCAGGAGAAATACAGTCTAAAAAATAATTCCTTAAAGATTATTAGCTAGAACGTTAATTAGTAATACAAAACACAGCCCACCAAGGAGGAGGAAATGTATAAAATGGTTTTAGATCCAGTAGTCACTATTAGTAATTTATTATCACTAAATTGTTTGACGGCTGATCTTACAATGTTTGCCGGGGATTTTCAAAGTACATTTTTACATCCAGATATCATCTCTAAAAATGCACAAGGAAACAAGGTGCAGTATGTAACAATTGATTGGAGATAAATGAAAACATAGACACAATTAGCCGGATTCATAAAGACTTACGCCGACGTATCTACTGATACACCGCGTAAGTCCACAGATGCGCCGTCATATCTATGCGCTTGATTCTGCAAAGGAGATATGCCTGAATTTCGGCTCCATCCGACCGACGTAAGTCTCCTACGCCGTCGTATCTTGGGCGCATATTTACGCTGGCCGCAAGGGGCGCTTCCATTGTTTTACGCTTCAAATATGTAAATGAGCGAGATATGCCAATTCACGAATTACTTACGCCCGTCGCTGTAATCTACAGCCGTCATATTTTACGTCGTTTACGTAAGTCGTACGTTAATGGGGCTGGGCGTAGGTTACGTTTACGTTGTAGGCATTGAGCCGTCGTATCTTAGGGAGTATATGCAACGTGATTCTAAGCATGCGTGCACATGCGCCGTTCGTTCGGCCCTTCATTTACATGGGTCACGCTTCATTTTAATACAGCACACCCACTACCTTCCTACTTTGAATTAGGCGGGCTTACGCTGGCCCATTTACGCTACGCCGCCGTAACTTAGGGAGCAAGTGCTTTGTGAATACTGTTCTTGCCTCTCTATGTTACGTCGGTGTAGCACATATGAGATGCGTAAAAGAGATACGCTATGGCGGCATGAATATGCACTGATGTATGTGAATCCGGGCCTATGAGTCTATCTCATATATTAGTTTCACCTTTTAAATTGCATTAGTGAAATAAATGAACTTTTGCACAATATTCAAATTTTTCGAGTTTCACCTGTAGTCTAATGTCCTGGATATCTCTCGTAGGTCTTCTCCAGCTGCACTGCATTAGTGTGTACTACAGTAAAACCTTGGATTGGGAGCATGGTTTGTTCCAGAGACATGCTTGTAATTCAAATAAGAAATAATGGAAACTCAAATGATTCGTTCCACAACCATTTATTCATAGGTCCTTCAGTTTATAGTCCATATAAAAAGATTATAACAATGTGATAGGTTGTGTAACCATAAAATGTCCATCCACAAATGGAAGCCTCCACAAGGGGATTAGAAGCAAAATTCAGCAGGAGCTCCAGAGTATAAAAGAGAAGAGAGGTGCCTCCAAGTGTAGCAATATGTTGCTAAATGTTGTACCTTTCTTAAATGTAACCATATTGCTATACTAAGGCCCCATACACACGACCAAACATGTCTGCTGAAACTGGTCCGCGGGCCAGTTTCAGCAGACATGTTCGGTCGTGTGTAGGCCCGAGCGTGCAGGATTCCAGCAAACATTTGCCTGCCGGGCCTTTTCCCAGCGGGCAACTATTCCTGGACTTGTTTTAAAACAGTCCGCTGGAATCCTGCCCGCTTGGACATGTTCGGTCGTCTGTACAGACCTACCGTACATGTCCGAGCGCCCGCCATCCCTCGCATGCGTCGAATGACTTCGACGCATGCGTGGAAGCATTTAACTGGCAGGCCCGCCCACATCGCCGCGGCATCGACGCGGCGACACCACGGACACGCCCCGCGTATTGTTTACGCGTGGATTTCTGTACGATGGTTAGTACAGCCATCGTACAGAAAGCCCCGGCCAGACATGTACGGTGAAAACGGTCCGGCAGACCGCTTTCATCGTACTTGTTTTGTCGTCTGTACACGGCCTTAGAGGCTCCTCTCTTCTCTTTTATACTCAGTTGTGACATGGCGCTACTTGCAGATCAAGACATCGCTTGTATATCAAGTAAAATTTTATTAAAATGTTTTGCTTGTTTTGCAAAATGCTCTTAAACGAAGTTACTCTCAAACCAAGATGTTACTGTATATGCATTGTAGACCGTATATTTGACTCTTTACTATTAAATATGTATTGTTTTTCTTTTTTTAGCAATCATCCTTAGTTGCACCCCTTGAGCCCCTGAGGAAACCAAAAGCAAAACGTGTTGGGTTGAAGCACCCCTCCCGCTTCTTTTTGTGATATTTGTAAAATTATAATTGAATCAAATCTTGTTTGTGTCAATGTTTAGGGGAGGATCTCTATTTTTGGGTTGCATTTAAAGAAAGGGATGTGCTCAACTTTGTGTATGTTTTTTAGAGGATGATTACCGCGTACAAATCATTTTAATGAATTTATACACTCACCGGCCATTCTATTAGGTACACCTATTCAATTGATTGGTGGCGAAAATTGCTAATCAGCAAATCACATGGCAGCAACTCAATGCATTTAGGCATCTAGACGTGGTGAAGACAACTTTCTGAAATTCAAAACGAGCATCAGAATGGGGAAGAAAGGGTATTTTAGTGACTGTGAATATGGCATGGCTGTTGGTGCCAGAAGGGCTAGTCTTTGTATTTCAAAAACTGCGGATCTACTAAGTTTGTTTACGCACAACCATCTCTCTGTTTTTTCAGAGAATGATCCAAAAAAGTGTCTGATAATGTCTTGTTGATGTCAAAGGTCAGAGGAGAGTGGGCAGAATGATAGAAAAGCAACAACTCAAATAAACTATTGTTACAACCAAGGTTTGCAGAATATCATCTCTGAATGTACAACCGAAATCCCCGCTAACAGACAGCGCGGTGACGTGGCGGTGACGTTGACGCCTCCACGTCACCAAACCAGGAAGTAAAATACTTCCACGCATGCGTCGAATCCATTCGACGCATGCGGGAGATTTCTGTCCGCTGGTTAGGTGTACTAACCAACGGACATGTCGGACGGACGGGTTTCCAGCAGACAAGTTTTAAAGCATGCTTTAAAACTTTTGTCTGCTGGAAACCTGTCTGCTAGGCTGTACACACGGTCGGATCTGTCCGCTGAAACTGGTCTGCAGACCAGTTTCAGCAGACATGTTCGGTCGTGTGTACAAGGCCTGAGAGTCTCGATTTCAGATGCGACATTCAGATGGTAGAGTCAGAATTTGCTGTAAACAACATGAAAGCCTGGATCCATCCTGCCTTGTATCACTGGTATAGGCTGGTGGTGTTATGGTGTGGGGGGGATATTTTTTTGGCACATTTTGGGCCCCTTGGTACCAACTGTGCATTGTTTAAATGCCACGGCCTGCCTGAGTGTTATTGCTGACCATGTCCATCCCTTTATGGCTACAGTGTAACCAATCTTCTGATGGCTCCTTGATAAGGTGAAAAAAGGAAAAGAATTGCGCTTATCTAAACAAGCAAATAATGAGCTGCTACACAACAATGTGACAAAAATTGGATAAGTGATAAATAAAGATGTAGCGCTGGTGATGATAAGAAACACTCAATGTCACATGAAGTGACTAAAAGAACAAATAAAATCCATACAAATGAATGTGGAGTGATAAAAAACAAAAATTAATGTGCACATAAATGTCCATCAATAAGTGTAAATAAACACTGAAAGCCACGTGGATCATCATGGAAAAAACATTCCTCCCGACTATGTCGAATAGATGGAATATGCTTACCGGATCCAGAGGATCTGCCTGTCAGCGACAGCAGATCATAGAGGCATATCATATCCCAAGAGTTACTCGACTTACCTGACGACTGGGTGATTGGAACCACACACTTGACCTGGTTGGAACCCGATAGCCTTTAGCTGGAACCTCTCAGTGAGTATAAATTGATCTGGATCAAAGGGATAGACCCAAAGAGAAGGGAAGGGAAACCCCTTACTTCCAGCCAATGTTGCGTGATAGAAGAAAACAATCCCCAAAGGGATATGACAAAGCATGGTGCTGAGGCTTCAAAAACTTTGTCCAGCAGATCATGCAGGGAAAAAGAAAAACAATGCTCCAGATGGTGCAGGTCAAAATGATATGGGTTTTATTGTAATAAAACCAACAAAATGTTGACATAAAAGTCATCACAAAAATAAATAAACAAGCGAATAAAAGCAATATGGGGAGTAGGCTTACCAATCCCTATGTGTTTCGTCCTAAGGGACTTCAACTTGGGCATCTGGATCCGGTAAGCGTATTCCATCTATTCTACATAGTCAGGAGGAATGTTTTTTCCTTGATAAGGTCACTGTACTCCAATGGCCTCCACAGTCACCAGATCTGAAGGCAGTTCTGAAGGCAAAAGGGGGTCCAACCCGGTACTAGCACAGTGTATCTAATAAAGTAGCCAGTGAGTGTAATGAAAAAAGTATTTTTTTAAATAAACATGTTTTGGTGAATCATTCTAAATGAAGGTCTCAATACCTCTTAAAGTCCCGTTGTCTCTTTTAAAAAGTTTCTCTAATTTTGCTTTTGTAATGTGGTGTTGATATTACAACTAAACTAATTTCTTGTTGCAAAAAAAAACGGCATACAGACTACCAGCTGTATGTCTCGAGAAAGGGCTTGAGGACCAACAAGAATGTATAGCAGGATTTTAATCATATGTGTTTATTAAAGGCCAAAAAATGGCTGATGATACCAAAAACAACATTAAGGGATTCAAGGACTGTAATAAAAATTGGAAAAAAAAACATTATAGATTGAAGATACTGTAAAAAAGATACTTGATCTAATAAAGTAAAGGTGAACTCCAGACAAACAGCTAAATAAACAAAATGCATATATGGGAGGTATTTTACTTGACAAAAGGTTTTTATTGTGTGCCTCCAGTCTTGAAAATTACATAACTCTGCCACCTTGCACAGGTATACTTGGCAGAGGATGGCATCTGATTGTTTTCTGCTGCTGTTTCGCCTTTATTTAGGTTTTCTCTCATCATCCACCTTGTGACTGGAGAGTGAAAGAAGAAGCAGCAGACTGAAGAACTTATCTCCTATGTAACTATTATCTCTATTTATTATCATGCTCCTTGCAATATACCTGACTGATTCCCTGTTGTCACATATCTGGTTCAGGACAAGTTGATGACAGGGCTTCCCTTAAACCTCTTGTTCCGTTTCCCCTGGGGTTGAAACGGAACAACAAGGCAACAAAGTAGCACGTGTGCTTGGAGGAGATCTGGGTCAGGTGATCTTGTATCAGATGGTGAGATGAAGACAGCACAGTAGGCAAGATTGCAGTTGGCAGATGCAGGATCTCATTTGGGCAGAAGTTGGCAACAACTGGACAGCAGAGGTACAGAATCAGGAAACGGGAAGAAAGTCACAGCCAAGCCAAGGTCAGTATCGGACATAAGAGGTACTGGAACAGGAGGCAAGGTTGAGGTCCGGAGGTTTTTTAGGAACAAGTAGAGTAAATAAACCGGGTCAGGTCACTGGCAAAAAGAGGTGATGACCACTTATGAGAGTGCTAATGCTCACACGCACAATCCTAATTCTGTGCACAGTCCTGTGAATCATTCTGTATGCATGCACATTTCTTTGATCATGGGCATAAGCTTGGTTTTCCTGACACTTGTTCCCCTGATGATGTCACATCTGACAAAACACATAGGGCAGAGCCACGCACACATGCTACCACACATTTACAGCCGAGTAGCGGCCATCTTTGTCACTAGAGATAGGCCCTTTTTTATCTTTGGCTTTTTTTACATGCTCTTCGATATCAATCCATGTAAGTGCATTTTTTTCTAAATAAATCATGGAGGTTTACAATACCACACTATCTTGAGCCTTTACTTTGCATATCCCACTGCATACCTGTCACATCCATCTGTTTGATGCATTCTTATCATTAGCAACAGTGACCTGTGTTGATGTCCCTGCCCCTGCTATTGAGTATATCTCTACAGTTTAATTTAGGGCATATTAACCACTCTGGGTAAGGGGGTCCCCGGACTTCCCATAAGCCTCTGGTGAAGGTATCTTTGGTGTCACATTGGCTATCCCTGTATTCCATTCCAAAACTAACACTGATTTATTTGGGAACTTTTATATTTCTATCCATTTTATTTTCCTTGGAGGTGCACACTATTATATTCCACATGTTGTGCCTTTAGACTTTCTATTGACACAGTTTTTGTGTGCATTTATCACTTGTTAGCACTATTAATGAGTTGTTATTTATTGATTTATTTTGTGTGATTTATCAGTCTATATGCACTGTACTTTTTTTTATGTGTATTTCCTGACACTTGTGTTGCCTATTCCTCACTTATTTGAGTTCTACTGTACAGAGACTGAAAGAGGCTAAATTCAGATGAAATTCTCTGGCCCTGCACTTGGTAAATGCAGCTGAATGCTGTATCCAGTTGAGATGGGGCACATAGACCCCACCTACTCTCTCCAACTGGATTCACTGTGTAAAGCTAATGGCAGAAATGGAAGAGTTGATCCTTATAGCCAAAAACAACCCATCCACACAATCTCTTTCGTCCATTTAAACCAGACCAAAGAGCTGTCATAGGACATCAGGAACAAGACTGTAGACCTGCACGAGACTGGAATGGGCTACAAATCCATCAGCAAGAAGCTTGGTGAGTAGGAGACAACTGTTGGAGTGATTATTCGCAAATGGAAGAAATGCAAAATAACCATCAATTGCCCTCGGTCTGGAGTTCCATGCAATATTTCCCCTCGTGGGGTAAGGATGATCATGATAAAAGTGAAGGATCAACCCAGAACTACACATGATGAGCTTGTGAATGATTTCAAGGCAGTTGGGACCACAGTCACCAAACAAACCAATGGTAATACAATATGCCACCATGGATTGAAATCCTGCAGCATCCCTGCAAGCTCCCCCTCCTCATGAAGGCACATGTACATGCCCGTCTAAAGTTTGCCAATCAACATCTAAATGATTCAGAGAAGGATTGGGAGAAAGTGCTGTGGTCAGATGAGGCAAAAATGTTGCTCGTTGGCATTAACTCAACTCGGCGTGTTTGGAGGAAGTAAAATGCTGACTATGACCCTAAGAACACCATCCCTACAGTCAAGCATGGAGGTGGAAACATTATGCTTTGGGGCTATTTCTCTGCTAAAGGTACAGGCCAACTCTGCCGCATTGAGGGGGCAATGGATGAGGCCATGTATTGTAAAATCTTGTATGAGAACATTTTTCCCTCTGCCAGAACACTGGAGATGGGTTGTGGATGGGTCATTACAATGACCCAAAAGTTACAGCCAAGACAACAAAAAAGTGGCTCAAAAGGGCTCCCAGAGCACAGCGGGAGCCAATCAGCGGCGCAGCGCAACTCGCGCATGCGCTGTAGGGAACAGGGTAACGAAGCCGGAGCGATTCACTTCCTGGTTCCCTCACTGAGGATTGCGGGGGGAGCAGCAGAGTGATGAGCGATCGCTCGTCCTCTGCTGCGGACGGCGTTGGACTCCAGGACAGGTAAGTGTCCTAATATTAAAAGTCAGCAGCTGCAGTATTTGTAGCTGCTGGCTTTTAATATTTTTTTTAGTGGCACATCCGCTTTAAGGATTTAGAGAAGATCTATAAAGAAGACTGGACCAAAATCCCTCCTGAGATGTGTGCAAACCTGGCAACCAACTACAAGTTGGTTACCAAGGGCGTCTTACCTCTGTGCTTGCCAACAAGAGACGTGAGTGAGTGAATAACTTGTATAGCACAACAATTGCGAACTGAATCGCCTCAAGGCGCTTGGTATCCCTTTTCCTTCTGTTTCTCCCTCAGAATAAGTGGGTCTTGAGTTTTTCTCTGAAGGCCAGGTGATCAATTTCCGTTTGGATGTTAGTTGGTAATGCGTTCCACAGTCGAGGTCCTTGGAATGCAAATCGACGTTCTCCTTTGGTCTTGTAGCGGGCTTTGGGGATTTGTAGTAATTTTTGGTCAGTTGATCGAAGCACTAAATTGGGGTTTTGTTGTTTTATTTTCTCACATAAGTATTGGGGGGCGTCTCCGTGTACACATTTGTGCGTCAGGCATAGGGCCTTAAATGTGACTCTGTCTTTTACGGGCAACCAATGGAGGGATCTCAGGGACGGGGTGATTGATTCCCAGGGTTTTTTCCCTGTTACCAGTCGTGCTGCCGTGTTCTGGACGACTTGGAGACGGGCCAACTGGTATTTTGGGAGTCCGAGGTAGAGGGAATTTGCATAATCTAACCTAGAGTTAATGATTGCGCCTACCACTACTGCTGTATCTTGTTTGGGGATGAAGGAGACAATTTTTCGTAGGAGACGTAGAAGATGGTGGGTTCCACTAACTACTGATCCTATTTGTACATCCATTGTCATGTCAGAGTCAAGAATGACTCGGAGACTTCTGTGCTTGCCAACAAGGGTTTCTCCACCAAGAACTAAGCCATGTTTTGCTTGGGGATCAAACACTTATTTTACTCACAGAACTGCAACTCAATTTATAACATTTGTACCATGTGTTTTTTTCTGGATTTTTGGTTGATATACTGTCTCTGTTATTTAAAATATACCTATGATAAAAATGATATTCCCTTAATTTCTTGTTAAGTGGGCAAACTTACAAAACCTGCACAGGATCAAATAATTATTTTCCCCACTGTATATGTTTTTTTTATGATTATATAGGATAGTTAAAACAACATACATTGTTATATTTTGTTTGAATATGATGTACTGTTTTTAATTCTGATTCTAATTCCTAATTAATGTTTTGCTAATAGCACAGAATTATGCAAAAATGTACAACTCAACTAATATTGAAAAGGATATTAGTAGAGTTGAGCGGACACCTGGATGTTCGGGTTCAGGTCCGAACCTGAACTTTAAAAAAAAGTTTGGGTTTGGGAACCCGAACCCGAACCCGAACTCCGAACCCCATTGTAGTCAATAGGACACAGACTTTTAGAAAAAAATGCGCAGAGGTCCCTGCAAATTCAATAAACAGACCCTTTAGGTCTGGTATGGATATTAAGGAGAACTCCGCCGTCAATTTAAAAAAAAAATGACGTGCGGTTCCCCCTAAATATCCATAACCAGACCCGTTATCCGAGCACGTTGACCTGGCCGGCCACAGAAAAGAGGGGGGGACAGAGTGCGGCCCCCCCCTCTCCTGAACCGCACCAGGCCACATGCCCTCAACATTGGGAGGGTGCTTTGGGGTGCCCCCCAAAGCACCTTGTCCCCATGTTGATGGGGACAAGGGTCTAATCCCCACAACCCTTGCCCGGTGGTTGTGGGGGTATGCGGGCGGGAGGCTTTTTAGAATCTGGAAGACCCCTTTAACAAAGGGGACCCCCAGATCCTGACCCCCCCTGTGTGAAATGGTAATGGGGTACACTGTACCCCTACCATTTCACGAAGGAAGTGTAAATTCTTGTAAAAAAAAAACACACCGTAGAATAAAGTCCTTTATTAATAAAAAATAAATAAAAAAACTCCAGCGGTGATAATCTACTCATTCCCGGCTTCCTGCTCCAACGTTGTCCTGATCCAGCGAAGGGTGCGGGTGATCTCCAGCGATGAGAAGATCCATCCATCCAGAGCGCAGCATCACCGACCTCCTCTGACCGCTGGACACAGCCCAGCGAATGACGCGCTGAAGCTGTGACATTACTTATATAGGGGAGGCAGGGCCACCCGTCACGTGACCCCACACCCTCTGACGCACCCTCTGCTATGTCACTGGGGAAGCCCCGGAATAGGGAAGACTGGGCTTACCCAGTGACGTAGCAGAGGGGTCTGGGTCTTCCAGATTCTGATAAGCCTCCCGCCCGCATACCCCCACAACCATTGGGCAAGGGTTGTGGGGATGAGACCCTTGTCCCCATTAACATGGGGACAAGGTGCTTTGGGTGGCACCCCAAAGCACCCTCCCAATGTTAAGGGCATGTGGCCTGGTGCAGTTCAGGAGAGGGGGGGCCGCACTCTGTCCCCCCTCTTTTCTGCGGCCGGCCAGGTCAACATGCTCGGATAACGGGTCTGGTTATGGATATTTAGGGGGAACCGCACGTCATTTTTTTTTAAATTGACGGCGGGGTTCCCCTTAATATCCATACCAGACCTAAAGGGTCTGGTTATTGAATTTGTGGGGACCTCCGCGCATTTTTTTTCCCCGAACTCCGAACCTGGACCCAAACTTTTTCCAATTATTTTTTTTACTTTACAGTTCGGGTTCGGTCAACTCTAGATATTAGCAAAATCAAATGAATACATGTCAGATTAATCGTTGTTTTTATTTTGCCATCCACCAGAATTTTGAGGAGTTGAGCATAGTGGATTTTCTTCTAGATACAACTTAAATTATATATTTGTTTATTGTCTTAACAGGTGGTCTATCACAATAATATAACCAATATTGTACTAACAGGCTTTCCGTTTCTAAAACACATCAAAATTCAATTTTTCTTGGTTCTGTTTCTCATATATTGTGTTACTATGTCTGGAAATCTTGTTATTGTGGTTTTATATCATCTGAGTAAAACACTTCAGTCTCCCATGTACCTCTTCATCACCCAACTATCATTGCTTGATATAATTCTGTCTACAGATATTATTCCCAACCTTCTTTATATCATCTTACATGATGGATGTACCATGTCTCTTGCTGGATGTATCATCCAGTTCTCATTTTTTGCCCAGCCTGAGGCCTCAGAGTGTTTTCTACTGACTGTGATGTCCTATGACCGGTATTTGGCCATCTGTAAGCCTCTGCATTACAACTCTATAATGAACCAATCAATTTGCATTAAATCAGTGATTATCATTTGGGTACTGGGCTTTACAATGACATTGGTTGATTTCATATCTTTGTGCAGTTTATACTACTGTGGACCAAACATCATTCATCACTTCTTCTGTGACTTTGAACCAATACTTGAGCTTTCCTGCTCCGATACTTCATGGCTCTATAATCAGGCCTATGTATTAGGTTTCATCTATGTTGTAGCACCTTTTATATTAATTGTTATATCGTATATCTATATTGTTTCAACCATCCTTAAAATTAAATCAATTACAGGAAGAAAGAAAGCCTTCACCACCTGCAGCTCTCACTTGACCGTAGTGTGCATTTTTTATGGGGCGCTAATCGCAGTGTATTTGATTCCAACAAAAGGACAAAAGGATATTCTGAACAAGATCCTCTCCCTCTTTTATACTGTAATGACTCCATTGCTGAATCCAATCATATACACATTCAGGAACAAGGACTTTAAAACAGCTATTGAAAAAATTAAATTTTATGGCAAACAGGAGGCTCATATTATGCTATAATCTTTCTTTACTGTCATCCAGCAGCAAGAGAGTTAATGAAAAGAAAAAACGTTACACAGATAGGTATGCAAATGAACATAGGTAGACTGTCCAATCAGGTAACAGGAGTATGTTATAAAGGTAAGGTACAGGTGATATTCTTCCTCTTTCTTGCTGCTCCAGCCAGATAAGTACATTGACATTTTTTCCTCAGGTGCTTCTACATATATTATATATATATATTGTGACAAGGTCGCACGGAATAGCGGTAATGTAATGCAGCAAAGTCACTGAACTTAAGCAATAAATATGGCTTTATTGCACTCAAAAGAAATAATACAAAAACAAAACGGCCTACTCAAGCTTCGGAGGCTAACTAACAGTACGGTCCCTGACTACTGTGTACTGGAGGGGCTATTCCAGCCTCCAGTATAAAACAAATAAACAAATAATAGTCCAAATAAGGGATTGTCTGTGACAGACCTTGTTTCTCCAAAGAAGACAGTCTCCAACCTGTCCTGTTCAGCTCAGCGTGCCTCAGGCTGAGCTCTCCCTCCTCCAGTCTCTATCAGGTGTTGCGTAATTAATAGGGAGAGAGAGGAGGTTTTCCTGTTGGCCAGGCTTAACCCTTTCTAAGACAGGGAAAGCTGATCTTTACAACCTCTCACTGACATACATGGAATCATGTACCCTGTCACAATATATAACTCATTACATATATATATATATTTATATTCATTTTCTGCAGAGTTTTCCCTGCAACCCTGCGCTTGTCACAGTTTGCAGGGCCATACTTTGTATCCTTAATGGAAGTCCCAGCATTGCCCACCCCCCTTCTATTCATTATCTTCCCAGGTGGTCTCCTCACCATTCCAATACCCCAGCTTACAGCACACTCACTTGTTCTCTGACGGCCCGCGTCCCCTCACCGCGGCCGTTTGGCGGTATCCCGGCAGTCCGGGATATTGTTTCCTCACAGCTGGTGCTCAGCTGTGGCGCGGTCCCGCGCGGATTCGCGGCCCGACACGCAGTGTGTCTCCTCACTGTGCTGCAGCGCTGCTATACCGCCGTTCCCTGACAGAAAGTTTCTGTCAGAGACACAGGCAGGAACTCCGTTCTCCTGTGTGGGTGTGTGCCTGCCACATACCAACCCTAAACCCGGTTTAGGTTCAGGGGTGTATGTTTGGCACACACACACACATAGTAACACATTTACACAAACAAATTTAAATAAACATATGTTTGTTCATATGGATATATGCATATAGATATATGTATATATACTTTTATATATATATATATAGATATAGATGTATGTATATATATATATATATATATATATATATATATACTTACACACTTTGAACTGCAGTCAGAATATTAGTAATAAATATATATATATATATATATATATATATATATATAAAGAAAAGAAGAGGTACAGCGCAAATTCTAGTGTATAGAAATTCTGATGTGATACCAAAAAATTCCTGGCGTGACACAAATAAGTGAAGGTGACACAAAATTGTAAGGTCAATTGCTATGCATCACTGAAACTAAACAATTGACTATAAATAAAAATGCACGTGAAAAACAAAAATAACTTGTAAATAAAAACAATATATGAATGTGTATAAAGTCTGTGAATGAATGAGATTGTGCAAGCAAAAAAGACTACAGGTGAGGTATTAGTCCATATGCTCCCAGATATCTTAAAGAAAACTTCTTTAAAAGAGTGAACTTCACAGCGAATGTCTTCAGAGAAAAGGATAGTACAGGGCTGACACAACCTTCCACCAAGGCACACCTGAGTGACAAAACAATGCCCTTACCAGATGTGGAGACCACAACGGTGGTCAGACTGGACCCGGGTATATTTAGAGTCACCCAAATGACTGTATGTAGCACACTGGATCTGTAGCACACTGGATCTGCTTCAAGCTATTTCCCATCGGTCAGAACAGATGAATGGCTCAGATGCAAAAAGAAAAGAAAAGGGCCCATAGTGCAACTTTGCAAAACAATTTAATGATCAAAGTAAAATATTGCACTTACAGATAGGTGGAGAATCATAAGCCCAATAAGGTGCACAAAGTGCGGTTTCAAAAGCTGGATCTCGGCGTCCTCTATGGCTTCCCCTTCCTGGGTCAGTTCAGGTTAGCGTAAAAAACGTCAGAATGCAGGCCACGCCTATGCATTTCGTCATACGTGACGTCGTCTGGGACTGGCAGCCAGTCCCAGACGACGTCACGTATGACGAAATGCATAGGCGTGGCCTGCATTCTGACGTTTTTTACGCTAACCTGAACTGACCCAGGAAGGGGAAGCCATAGAGGACGCCGAGATCCAGCTTTTGAAACCGCACTTTGTGCACCTTATTGGGCTTATGATTCTCCACCTATCTGTAAGTGCAATATTTTACTTTGATCATTAAATTGTTTGGCAAAGTTGCACTATGGGCCCTTTTCTTTTCTTTTTGCATCTGAGCCATTCATCTGTTCTGACCGATGGGAAATAGCTTGAAGCAGATCCAGTGTGCTACAGATCCAGTGTGCTACATACAGTCATTTGGGTGACTCTAAATATACCCGGGTCCAGTCTGACCACCGTTGTGGTCTCCACATCTGGTAAGGGCATTGTTTTGTCACTCAGGTGTGCCTTGGTGGAAGGTTGTGTCAGCCCTGTACTATCCTTTTCTCTGAAGACATTCGCTGTGAAGTTCACTCTTTTAAAGAAGTTTTCTTTAAGATATCTGGGAGCATATGGACTAATACCTCACCTGTAGTCTTTTTTGCTTGCACAATCTCATTCATTCACAGACTTTATACACATTCATATATTGTTTTTATTTACAAGTTATTTTTGTTTTTCACGTGCATTTTTATTTATAGTCAATTGTTTAGTTTCAGTGATGCATAGCAATTGACCTTACAATTTTGTGTCACCTTCACTTATTTGTGTCACGCCAGGAATTTTTTGGTATCACATCAGAATTTCTATACACTAGAATTTGCGCTGTACCTCTTCTTTTCTTTATTTTGCTTAAATATTTGTATCTATATTTTTGGTACTAGCAGCATTTTCATTTTTTTGTTTAGCGCAGTGTTTTTCCCGTTTTTTTACAAGTTTTCCTTGATATATATATATATATATATATATGTTTGGGTATACGCTCATAATATATGTGCCCTCTTGCTGACATATATATTGTCTGCTGATACAAAAAATATATATAGTTCTGCTGCATATATATTAATTAGTTGTTCTATTATTTTTTCTCTTTCAGAATAATTTGTCTTCAGTCAATCACATTTACTCACACCTCACTATGTCTAATAAAGATTCCACTACTGTTACCCCCTCAGATATCCCTGAGGAAAACCAGAAAATCCAATCCATAATAGATAAATCCATCCAATCTGCTATGCAGACGGCCATGCATGATTCCATTGCACAATCGGTAGTCATGGCCCTGTCTCAAAGTAAACCTCAGGTTACCCCTGAACCTTTACCTATTACCCCATCTGACATTTATTGGTCAGCGGAGGACTCTACATCCCACATGATTTAGGGATTGAAAAAAGCGGGTAAAGTGTCTCAAAAACGACATCATATATCTCATACCGGTCCCTCCCATTCTAAAAGAATGGTCCTGATGGAGAACCAGGGTGAATCTTCTAAGCCTCATAGTAAAGGAAAGGCTACTGTCAGTGACAAGAGGTCACACGTTATACCCTCTGCCCGGGAGGAGTTGATCTTACAACGGGTAAAAATGGCCTCAAAGAGGCAAAAACCAGACTCTTACCGTACCTCTTCCAGCAATTCTTCTTCTGATGAGGAATCTTTATCAGAAGAAGGAAGAGACTCTGAATATGAGAATGTCTCTGATGCGGAAGAAGGAATACCCCTTGAAAAGGAGGAATCCGAGGATGCTATTATAGACGGCTCTGGTGATCCGTATTTCGACCCAGGTCAAATTAAACATCCCCGTTCAGGGGAATGGGTTACCCATTCCCTAGTTATGAAATGTTTAAGCCTCTGGATCCAGAAACCATTAGATAAGAACGAGGCTAGTAAGTTAAGAGCAGAGTGCCCGAGACCGTCCCTCCCAAAGAAATTAGCCAATACACCCTAATTAGACCCTGCATTAGTTAAATTCCTTCTAAAATCAGGAAAACACCCAAAAAAGGGGGTGGACAGATCATATCGTTTCTGTCAAGATAAATTATTAGACATGTTAGGCCCCTTAGCTAAGATTCTAGATTTAATAGAAGAAGCAGTTTCATCTAACACCCCAATAGATTTAAATGTCCTGAAAGGTTGGGCTCAGCGAGCCATTGTACTATTTGGCAACGCCAATGCGGCCATCTCTAGCGAAAGGAGAAGATCGATTCTGATGAAGCTGGATCCACAGCTTATGCATCTCGCTTCATCTCAACCATCTTCCATCACCGAGGGTCTACTTTTTGGTGACTCTTTTATTAAAGAGATCAACAAATACGTAGCTCTCTTTACTTCTTTAGACAAGGCCCAATCATCACTCAAAAAGGTTTTCCAACCAAAAGTTTTTCCCAAAGCTGGGAAACGCAAGGGCCGATTTCCCAACAGATCTTCTACCGAAGGTCATTTCCCCAGAGGCCCTCTGAACACCGTGTTAGGTTACCAGATAGATTTCACCTCTTTACCGACTCAAAGTCAGGATCCTATTCCAATAAGGTTCTCAGAAGAGGTCAAAAAGCGCATCTCACTGGAGATAAAAGAGCTTTGCTCCAAAGGGACCATTTCTTCAATTCCTGTGGCAAAACAAGAAATGGCAATTCACCAGTCTCCCATTCGGTCTGTCATCTGCCTCCTGGTGCTTTACGAAACTACTGAAACCAGTAGTAGCAGCTCTACAGAGCAGGGGTGTTCGTCTAATAATATATTTAGACAACATTTTGATCATGGCACAATCATTTCAGACTATTCATTTACACATTCAATGGACGATATCCCTTCTGAACATGCTGGGATTCATAATCAATTACAAGAAATCCATCCTAACCCCTTCAAAGGAGGTAGAATTTCTGGGTTTTCTTGTCAATACCCAACTATCCCTTCTGAGTCTTCCAAACAGGAAATTGAAGATGATCAGAAGAGAGATTCGCTCAGTCCTGAACAAAAGTCAAATATCTCTTCAGACAATTGCGAGGATTGTCGGTCTATTATCAGCTTCCATTCAAGCGATATTTCCGGCACCTCCACACTACAGAGCACTACAGAGACTAAAAGCCCAACATCTAAGAGACGGCTTGGCATATTCCAATGAGATAACACTAACTCCGGACACCAAAGAAGAATTACTTTGGTGGCTGACTCACATCCAGATGTGGAATGGGAAGACTATCTTCCATCCACATCCGGATTTAATAATAGAATCAGACGCAAGCAACTCAGGTTGGGGTGCTCGCTGCGGCCCTCTTACAACAGGAGGGAAATGGTCTCCAGACGAAGCTCTGTTACATATCAATTGTCTCGAACTCTTAGCGGGATCATTTGCTCTCAAGAGTTTTGCGAGAGACAGATCTGATTGTTGTATTCTACTGCGCATGGACAACATATCCGCAGTACAATACATCAATCGCTTAGGAGGTACAAAATCCAAACCTTTGGCGAACATTGCAAAGGATTTTTGGCATTTTTGCCTGGACAAGAACATTATATTGAAGGCGGAATACATCCCAGGCCTATCCAATTCCATTGCAGACTGGAATTCCTGTTATCTAACAGATTCCAGCGATTGGATGTTGAACCAGACAATTTTTCAACATCTAAACTCCCTGTGGGGTCCTTTCCAGATAGATCGGTTTGCATTATGCCTGAACAGACAGATTCCAACATATTTCAGTTGGCGTCCAGACCCAGAAGCATTGGGGACAGATGCCCTTCTACAAATTTGACCGAAAGGAACATCTTACGCTTTCCCCCCCTTTGCTCTAATATCAAGGGCTCTCCTTCTGACACGTTACCTAGAATCGAACATAGTTCTGATAACCCCTTACTGGCCATCCCAAACATGGTTCCCTCAGGCTCTGGAGATGAGCATAGACTACCCACGATTACTCCCAGTATTCCCTTCTATTCTACTAGACCCATTTCAGAATCCTCATTCTCTTAAAATGTCTTAACTCCTGGGGGTGATAATGAGAATCTGTCTTTAAAACTTCTATCTTTCAAACTAACAGTACTACTTTGTCTCATCTCCCTTAAAAGAGTAGCGGATGTAAAAGCCCTAGATATATCCCGTAGACAATTCTCTCCCCAGGGTGTTCAATTTTCCATTTTCAGAAGCACAAAGACCAACTTACATTCGGTCTTCTATCCGGCCTTTCCCTTCAATCCAAACCTTTGTGTAGTCCAATGTCTAAAAACCTATGAAACCAAATCTCAACCTTTTAGAGACCCTGACTCATCTCAATTACTAATTTCCTACTGCAAACCCTTCCATCCAGTTTCCTCACCCACCTTGGCTAGATGGGTGAGACAAACCATGGATTTGGCAGGCATTGACATTTCCATATTTGGTGCCCACTCCACCAGAGGTGCAATGGCCACTAAGGTATTTCAATCAGGTGGTTCTCTATCAGATTTAATGCAAACTGCAAACTGGTCTTCAGAATCCACTTTTAAGAATTTCTATTTTAGACCGGAATCTCATGTGTCTATGAATGTATTATAACTATAGGTTGTATGTTTATTTAATGCTCTAGAGTATACAGCTTTGAACAAGCATAATATGAGCCTCCTGTTTGCCATAAAATTGGAGATTTTCCTACCCTCGGAGACGGAAAATATAGATTTTATTAAAAACAGGAGGCGAGTATTATCCCACCCTAATACCCTACCCTTCAAGATTTATTTTGCTCTTACATAATGTATTCTTTTTCAGCTTAATGCGCCTATTCTACTGTGGACTTCATGACATAATGAAGAATGAGTTCCAGTTCAAGTTGTTCCAATTAGTTTCCAGTTCAAGTTATTTCCAGTCTAGTTTTATCATCAAGAAAGAGGAAGAATATCACCTGTACCTCACCTTTATAACATACTCCTGTTACCTGATTGGACAGTCTACCTATGTTCATTTGCATACCTATCTGTTTAACGTTTTTTCTTTTCATTAACTCTCTTGCTGCTGGATGACAGTAAAGAAAGATTATAGCATAATACTCGCCTCCTGTTTTTAATAAAATCTATATTTTCCGTCCCAGAGGGTAGGAAAATCTCCAATTATAATTTCCTGTAAATTAGAAATGCAAATGTGATAGAAAATGAAACATAAAAAAAATCTTCTTAGCAACTAAGCAATATATACAATTGAACAGGTGTCTAATAAAGTGGTCAGTGAGTATATATATATATATATATATATATATATATATATACAGTCCTGATCAAAAGTTTAAGACCACTTGAAAAATGCCAAAAAATCATATTTTACATTGTTGGATCTTAACAAGGTTCCAAGTAGAGCTTCAACATGCAACACGAAGAAATGAGAGTGAGACAAAACATTTTTTGAGCATTCAATTTAATGAAAACAACAAATAAACTGAAACAGGCTGTTCTTCAGCTGATAAAAAAGTTTAGGACCACACCTCCAAAAAAAAACGAAACCCCCCCAAAACAGAAATCCAACTTCCAAACATGAACTCAGTAATGAGTAGCTCCGCCGTTATTTGTTTCGGCATGCTTGATGCCTCGCGTTTCCATGAGGTGAGTGGGAACATTTCTCCAAGTGGTGAAGACAGCCGCACGAAGGCCATCTACTGTCTGGAACTGTTGTCTATTTTTGTAAACTTCCCCTGCCATCCATCCCAAAGGTTCTCAATTGGATTTAGATCAGGGGAACACGCAGGATGGGCCAAAAGATTGATGTTATTCTCCTGGAAGAAGTTCCTTGTCCTGCTGGAATTGTGTACTGTAGCGTTGTCCTGTTGAAAAACCCATTCGTTACCACACAGACGAGGGCCCTCAGTCATGGGGAATGCTCTCTGCAACATCTGGACATAGTCAGCGGCCATTTGACGCCCCTGCACTTCCTGAAGCTCCATTGTTCCACTGAAGGAAAAGGCACCCCAGACCATTATGGCGCCCCCTCCACTGTGGCGCGTAGAAAACATCTCAGGTGGGCTCTGCTTGTCATTCCAGTAACGTTGGAAACCATCAGGACCATCAAGGTTACATTTTTTCTCATCAGAGAATAAAACTTTCTTCCACCTTTGAATGTCCCATGTTTGGTGCTCTCTTGCAAAGTCCAAACGAGAAGTTCTGTGGCGTTCAAGGAGACAAGGTTTTTGAAGACGTTTTTTGTTTTTGAAGCCCTTCAGTCTCAGATGCCGTCTGATAGTTATATGGCTGCAGTCAGCACCAGTAAGGGCCTTAATTTGGGTTGAGGATGAGAGACCCTGCTTATGCAGTTCAGCAACCCGACCACGTTCAAAAGAGAGAGTTTTTTTGTCTTTGCCATCACAACGTGTGACTACCTGACAGAGAAATGACAATGAATCCACATCTTTGCACAGATTTGGCCTTTTAAAGGCATGTGGTCCTAAACTTTTAATCAGCTGAAAAACAGCCTGTTTCAGTTTATTAGTTATTTTCAATTAATTGAATGCTAAAAAAAAATTGTCTCACTCTCATTTCTTTTTGTTGCATGTTGAAGCTCTACTTGGAACCTTGTTAAGATCCAACAATGTAAAATATGATTTTTTGCCATTTTTCAAGTGGTCTTGAACGTTTGATCAAGACTGTATATGTACACACTATGGGCCAGATTCACGTAGAATGCCGACGGCGTAACGTATTGCATTTACGTTACAAATTGAAATTCGACGCTGGAACGACGGCCATACTTTAACATGGCAAGTCTAAAGATAGGCCACAAAATACAAGATTTAACTATACGCAGGGAAAAGCCGACTAGCAACGACGTAAGAGAATGCGACGGCCGCGCGTACCTTCGTGAATCGCCGTAAACAGCTAATTAGCATACCCGACGCGGAAAACGACGCAAACTTCACCCAGCGGGCGCCAAAGTATTACACCTACGATCCAAAGGCGTACAAAGCCGTACGCCTGTCGGATCGAAGCCAGAAGCCGTCGTATCTTGGTTTGAGGATTCAAACTAAAGATACGACGCAGCAAATTTGAAAGTACGCCGGAGTATCAGCAGATACTTCGGCATACTTCTTCTCTGAATCTGGCCCTATATTGCCAAAAGTATTGGGACATCTGCCTTTAAACGCACAAATTTTAATGGCATCCTAGTCTTAGTCTGTATGGTTCAATATTCAGTTGGCCCACCCTTTGCAGCTATAACAGCTTCAACTCTTCTCAGAAAGCTGTCCACAAGGTTTAGGAGTGTGTCTATCGGAATGTTTGACCATTCTTCCAGAAGCCCATTTGTGAGGTCAGGCACTGATGTTGGAAGAGAAGGTCTGGCTCACAGTTTCCTTTATAATTCATCCCAAAGGTTTTCTAGCTGGTTGAGGTCAGGACTCCACCCCAAACGCGCTCACCCATGTCTTTCTGGACCTTGCTTTGTGCATTGGTGCGTAATCATGTTAGAACAGGAAGGGGAATCCTTTGTCTTGTTTGTTCCATAGAACAAATAAAACAAACAAAACAGTACGGATCAACTTTGGTTCCTGTGCTGCTGAACGCAGCAAAGGGCCTAATTCCAAAAAATTGGCTACACCCAAAGAGGCCCTCAATAAAAGAGTGGATACAGCGAGTAGACTATACAACAGAAATGGAACATCTTGCTCGAGGAGAGCTTGGAGTGGAATAAAAGCAAGAGGCAAGTCAATACTTAAGGTTTATACTCCCCTGAGAGGAGGAGGTCTTAGATTATAACTGTCTGTTTAAAAATGAAAAATGGAGAATTTTCTAAGAAAGAAAGAATACAAATAAGGGGAGAAAAGGAGAAAAAAAATAACAATAAAAATAACAATAAAGATGAAAGAACCACATGTGATGCAAAGCCACAGAAGAGATGTTATGGGTGGAAAAACCATGAGCAAGTCTCGCAGTCCTTTGTTGGTGGAGTCTGAAGTGGGAAAAAAAAGAACAGGAAGGGGACATCCCCAAACTGTTCCAACAAGGTTGGGAACATGAAATTGTCCAAAATGTCTTGGTACGCTGACACCTTAAGAGTTCCCTTCACTGCAACTAAGGGGCCAAGCCCAACTCCTGAAAAGCAACCCCACACCATAATCCCACCTCCACCAAATGATTTGGACCTGTGCACAAACCAAGTTCCATAAAGACATGGATGAGCATGTTTGGGGTGAAGGAACTTGACTGGCCTGAACCTCGACCTGATAAAACACCTTTGGGATGAATTAGAGTGGAGTTTGCAAGCCAGGTTTTCTCGTCCAACATCAGTGCCTGACCTCACAAATGTGCTTCTGGAAGAATGGTCAAACATTCCCATAGACACACTCCTAAACCTTGTGGACAGCCTTCCCAGAAGAGTTGAAGCTGTTGACTAGGGATGAGCCGAACATACACGCGTTCGGTTCGCACCAGAACTTTCGAACGGACCGATCGAACATTTAGAACCCCATTGAAGTCTATGGGACTCGAACATTCGAATACAAAAGTGCTCATTTTAAAGACCAATATTCAAGTTATTGTTGGAAAACGTCTTTGAGAACCCGGGTCTTGCCCCAGGGAACATGTATCAATGGAAAAAAAAGTTTTAAAAACTGTAGTTTTTTCTGGAGCAGCGATTTTAATGATGCTTAAAGTGAAAACAAATAATCAAAAATTCCTTTAAATATCGTACCTGCTGGGTGTCTATAGTAGTGGCACATGTTTAGAAATGTCCCTGCACAACATGAGATTACTCTCAGAAAAAAAGTAATTTAATACTGCTTGTGGCTTTAATGTAATGTTTGGTCCCTGCAATATTGATAAAAATCATTGAAAAAAATAGCATGAGTTTCCCCGCCACCACTCCCCCCAGGTCATTACAAGACCCAGTGCCGATCCTGACCTCCCTGGGGCAAAAAAACAGCACATGTGCAGTAAGAGCGACTGCGTTTATGTGCAATTAAATAACACACGTGCACTAACAGCAACTGTGTTTATGTGCAAATAAATAGCACACATGCAGTAACAGCTAATGCATTTATGTGCAATTAAATAGCACACGTGCAGTAACAGCAACTGTGTTTATGTGCAGTTAAATAGCACACATGCAGTAACAGCAACTGTGTGTATGTGCAATTAAATAGCACACATGCACTAACAGCAACTGTGTTTATGTGCAATTAAATAGCACACGTCCACGTCTAGGAATAGCTCATCTAGCTAAGCTATACAGTGTATAAATATATGTACAACGCTAGGATGTATATATATATCCTCTACACACTGTAAATTTAACTAAACTGACTAGCCTGCCTGCTCTATCTATCTATCTATCTATCTGGTAGAAAAGACACTGTTTCTCTCTCTATCTCTCTAACTGACTGACTGACTTCTTCTCTTTAACAACGCCGCAACACACTACACGCGACCGCCTTGCAGGCGGCCTTATATAGTGTGGGGCATGTACAAAACCCCCTGAGCCATAATTGGCCAAAGCCACCCTGGCTTTGGCCAATTATGGTTCTTCGTTTTTTGCGCGCTGTGATTGGCCAGGCATGCAGGGTCATGGTGCATGCTTGACCAATCATCAGCATGCAATGCCGCAGTAAATTATGGGCCATTGCGCGTCACTCGAATTTGGCGTGAATGACTCGTTTTGTTCGAAATTCGTCGAACGTACGAACAGACAATGTTCGAGTCGAACATATGTTCGAATCGAACACAAAGCTCATCCCTACTGTTGACTATATTAATGTTTAACCCTACGGACTAATCCAGGGATGCCGTTATAGTTCATGTGTGTGTAAAGGCAGGCATCCCAACACTTTTAACAATAAAGTATAAATATATATATATATATATATATATATATATATATATACATATATATATATAGTACAGACCAAAAGTTTGGACACACCTTCTCATTCAAAGAGTTTTCTTTATTTTCATGCCTATGAAAATTATAGATTCACACTGAAGGCATCAAAACTATGAATTAACACATGTGGAATTACACATAAGAAAAAAGTGTGAAACAACTGAAAATATATTTCATATTCTAGGTTCTTCAAAGTAGCCACCTTTTGCAGCAGACACATCTCTAGAACTGGTAAGAGGAGACTGTGTGAATCAGGCCTTCATGGTAGAATATCTGCTAGGAAACCACTGCTAAAGAAAGGCAACAAGCAGAAGAGACTTGTTTGGGCTAAAGAACACAAGGAATGGACATTAGACCAGTGGAAATATGTGCTTTGGTCTGATGAGTCCAAACTTGAGATCTTTGGCTCCATCCCCCGTGTCTTTGTGCGACGCAGAAAAGGTGAACGGATGGACTCTACATGCCTGGTTCCCACCGTGAAGCATGGAGGAGGAGGTGTGATGGTGTGGGGGTGCTTTGCTGGTGACACTGTTGGGGATTTAATCAAAATTGAAGGCATACTGAACCAGCATGGCTACCACAGCGTCTTGCAGCGGCATGCTATTCCATCCGGTTTGCGTTTAGTTAGACCATCATTTATTTTTCAACAAGACAATGACCCCAAACACACCTCCAGGCTGTGTAAGGGCTATTTGACCAAGAAGGAGAGTGATGGGGTGCTGCGCCAGGTGACTACCTCTTGAGAATGCCAAGAGTGTGCAAAGCAGTAATCAAAGCAAAAGGTGGCTACTTTGAAGAACCTAGAATATGAAATATATTTTCAGTTGTTTCACACTTTTTTGTTATGTATAATTCCACATGTGTTAATTCATAGTATTGAAGCTTTCAGTGTGAATCTACAATTTTCATAGTCATGCAAACAAAGAAAACTCTTTGAATGAGAAGGTGTGTCCAAACTTTTGGTCTGTACTGTATATATATACTTTATTGTTAAAAGTATTGGGTTGCCTGCCTTTACACACACATGAACTTTAATGGCACCCCTGTCTTAGTCTGTAGGGTTCAATATTAACATAGTTAACAGCTTCAACTCTTCTGGGAAGATTTACAGTATTTGTGTGTGTGTGTGTTTTACACTGAATAACATGGCTGAAGGTGTAAATGGTTGTGAAATCACTGGGGCAGAGATGTTAAAACCACATTATAGAGTTATAGGGGAGATTTATGCAACTAGAACAGGGTGATTCCACAAATTTTACAACTCCCATCCTGTTCTTGGAAAACCATCATCTGCCTTGACGCATTGTAGCTATACATTCTGGGGTATGTTCATATCACTTGTTAGAACTGACAAAGTTATAAAAGATTTTCAACTTTATAGTAACAAGTCTAGTTGAAAGAGACTAACTACTATTAGCTATACCATGATCTGGATCAATGAGGCCCTTCACAGACAATGTTGTTAATACTAACAAACTGATAACACATAGTAAAAAAAAAATCCTACATTCCATATCTATATAAGAAATATAAATATTAAAATATGATAAAGTAAAACGCCAGTATTGTCCTTGTAGGTTATGCATGGGAATTGTAGTGCGCAGAAGCAATGGTAGAAAATAGATGAGTGGATTAAAGCTATAAAAATAAACATAAGTTCACTACTGCTTTCAATTTAATATTAATAAATGTTGTTTATCAGGGGAGATAAGGTCTAAAAATAATTCCTAAAAGATTATAAGCAGTCAGCTTAATTAGCCATGCAAAAAAAAGCCAACCAAGGAGAAGTAAATGTATAAAAGGGATCGAGATTAATCAGTAAATAACAGAGACTAATAATTCTCTGTAAGTTGTATATTATTTCCACTAAAATATACGATGGCTGATCTGACATTGTTTGCCGAGGATATTCAAAGTGAACTATCACATCCAGACATCATCTCTAAAAATACTCACAGAATTGAGGTGAAGTATGTAATATTTTTTGGGAGATAAATAAAAACACAGACACATCATAGAATTGCTGTTTTGTGTTTCTATACAGATGATGAACTGTAAAAGTATAAGATGTATAGCATTATATACTGTCTGTTTCAGAGGCGCTCTCCACCACGGGTAACCAGTATTTTACAATTATTATACCATAATTTGCAACTCAACCAATTTGGAATTTGAGCTTTCCTGGTTCAGTGTAATATCCCTCACATTTGGATCTGAAATACTTTTACCTGCCGATGCCCAATTATCTAACTTCCTGACTATCTTCTGTATTTTCTTACTTATTTTAAGGGGAAGTGTATTGTCTTTTTGTATTTATTGTCTTTATTTATGCTTAGCAATTTAAAAAAATACATTTTAAAAGTATGTTCAAATTTTAGTCAAGTAAATTTAAATATTATAAAATGAATAATGGGGTGCCAGCAGGGCCGGCCTTTGGGGTTGTGCAAGCTGTTTTTTTTACTAGTAATGGCGGCGATCTGCGATTTTTTGCAGGACAGATCAGACCCCTAACTGACATATTTGACACTTTTGGGGGTACCCGTGACATTACTACAGTAATTAGTGCTAAATATATGCACTGTTACAGTAATAATGCCATTGGCAGGGAAGGCGTTAATACTCTTGGTGATCAAGGGGTTAAATGTGACCCCAGGGGAGTGATTATTTGTTACAAATATTTTTTTCCTCCTTGTGTATGTTTAGGTGACCAGGGGGCGAGGGGTGAAGATGGGGGGGGCACAGGATTAGCTCGCACAGGGCGCCTGAGCACCTAAGGCCGGCCCTGGGTGCCGGAGCCACCTGCAATTTTCTAAATAGCTAATAAATCATAAAGTAATAATATTGAAGGGTGCAATAGACAATGCAAAAAAATATATATAAATACTTATATACAATATATACAGTACAGACCAAAAGTTTGGACACACCTTCCCATTCAAAGAGTTTTCTTTATTTTCATGACTATGAAAATTGTAGATTCACACTGAAGGCATCAAAACTATGAATTAACACATGTGGAATTATACATAACAAAAAAGTGTGAAACAACTGAAAATATAATTCATATTCTAGGTTCTTCAAAGTAGCCACATTACACAGCCTGGAGGTGTGTTTGGGGTCATTGTCCTGTTGAAAAATAAATGATGGTCCAACTAAACGCAAACCGGATGGAATAGAATGCCGCTGCAAGATGCTGTGGTAGCCATGCTGGTTCAGTATGCCTTCAATTTTGAATAAATCCCCAACAGTGTCACCAGCAAAACACCCCCACACCATCACACCTCCTCCTCCATGCTTCACGGTGGGAACCAGGCATGTAGAGTCCATCCGTTCACCTTTTCTGCATCGCACAAAGACACGGGGGTTGGAACCAAAGATCTCAAGTTTGGACTCATCAGACCAAAGCACAGATTTCCACTGGTCTAATGTCCATTCCTTGTAGTCTTTAGCCCAAACAAGTCTCTTCTGCTTGTTGCCTTTCTTTAGCAGTGGTTTCCTAGCAGATATTCTACCATGAAGGCCTGATTCACACAGTCTCCTCTTAACAGTTCTAGAGATGTGTCTGCTGCAAAAAGTGGCTTCTTTGAAGAACCTAGAATATGAAATATATTTTCAGTTGTTTCACACTTTTTTGTTATGTATAATTCCACATGTGTTAATTCATAGTTTTGATGCCTTCAGTGTGAATCTACAATTTTCATAGTCATGAAAATACAGAAAACGTATTGAATGAGAAGGTGTGTCCAAACTTTTGGTCTGTACTGTATATATGTATATAAAACATTTCAATCAATTAATAAAGTGCACAATCATACATTGACAATGACAAAGTCCATAACATCTTATGGTCAAATCCCCTGTTTATATTCCAACACTGTGCTTTCTAAAGTGCAATGTGCTTCAAATTCTCTTAAAAATAGTGCTTCGCCCGAAGTGATATAATAATGCACTCACCAGATATCTTTGGCCACCAAGTGACCATAAGGCATATATTAGAGGGATCCTTGCTTCTTTGGCTACACCCCTTCAGGGATCTCATCAGCATCAATCAACTGTATTCAGATATCCCAGATTCCAATCCAAGCAATGGTATAAAGGTAGGATTTTCTTCAAACACATGTATCCTTTATTGGCTACAACCAGCTCCCATCAAAAGTTTCTGTAAAGTTGGCTCCACCAAAAAGAGCCACAGAAAGACGAGGATAGTGTAATATTGTTTTTTAATTGCTTAAAATATTGCACTTACATATCCAGTGTAAGGTACAGCAGGCATAAAAACACAACTTGGAGGGGAAGCAGAAGCTGGTCCCTCACTGTTATATGGTTTGCGGTTACACAGCGTGTGTCTCAGCTGTCTAGGCGGAGGTGGAGGGCTCCTATCTACAAACATGTCAAGCCTCATTATCAATGAATGACTGTGCACTTTAAAAATTTGAAATGTTGCACATTATTATTTTACATTTATCAATGTACATTTTACGTTTCTTTTTAACCCCTTAGTGACTAAAGTTAAAACAAATGTTAATGCTTGAACATTATATATATATAGATATATGTTTTTAGGTAGCGCCACCTTGATATGTAATGTGTTAATGCATTGTATGTTGTATTGCTATATCAAGACAACTACTTGTGTATCCAGCTGAAATATACCTTGTTTTTTTCAGGACAAATTTGGCTTTATTTTGGTGGTAAATGGTAACCGATATCTCCTGATTTTTTTTATATTTATTTATTATTAAGAAAAACTGGCCCAAAATAATAATAACAAATAAATATATTTTTTCAAAATTTCTTCCTTTTACTATCATTTATCACCAAGGAATAATCCAACATATATTCTCCTGCTCTTGACAATGTCAGTGATAGCACATACATTTACTTTATCTGTTGTTTGTCCCCATAGAATGGTGCACATTTTGCTGTTTTATCGTACCTAAAACACACTGGCCCAGATTCAGGTAGAATCGCGCAATATTTGCGTGGGCAAAGAGCAAATATTTTTCTCTGCGCCCACGCAAATATTGCGTTTTGCCCGCGATTAACGGAGCAGTTGCTCCGTAAATTGCGCGGGCAATATGCTAAACAGCCGGGCGCAAGGCTGCCTAATGTAAATGATCCCGCCGGGGGCGGGAATCATTTAAATTAGGCGCGCTCCCGCGCCGAGCGAACAGCGCATGCTCCGTCGGGAAACTTTCCCGACGTGCATTGCGGCAAATGACGTCGCAAGGACGTCATTTGCTTCTAAGTGAACGTGAATGTCGTCCAGCGCCATTCACGGTTCACTTACGTAAACAACGTAAAATTTGAACGTCGCGAGCGGGAAGCGCAGCTATACTTTAGCATTGGCTGTGCCTGCTATTAGCAGGAGCAGCCTTATGCTAAAGGCGCCGTACGGAAACTCTGTACCTTGCGTGAGCAGGGCCCGCGCAACTTTTGTGAATCGGTGGTAGTATGCAATTTGCATACTATTCGCCGATCACAATGGCCGCGCCCCCTAGCGGCCAACGCAAGAATGCAGCCTGGGATGTGAAGGCATAAGGAGGCTTATGTCTGTCACATCCTAGGCTGCAGTCGGTGTAACGAGGTTCCTGAATCAGGAGCACTCGTTACACCGGAGCAAGTAAGCCCTTGCGCCGCGCAACCTATGGTTGCGCGGGCGCAAGTGCTTCTTGAATCTGGGCCACTGACACTAACTGACACTTGCACTAATGAAAACAAAAAACTGCTTTTTAAAAAAAACCTACAAAAAATATACTGGCCCTTACTTTGAACCCAACCTTTGACACAAACATTGTCCCTTTCTTGACCCTAACATTAACCCTGGCACTGAGATAGATCTAACCTTGATCTACAGTAGGTGTTTGTGATATTGTGCTTTTAGCACGACAGCGTCGCGCTGATACTCGGCGACATGGTGCCGAGATCTCGCACTCACTGGAATAGTGACAGCACATCCCAGCAAGCGCGTCATAGAAGCGACGGGAAATCCGACTTGGATTCCCGCCAATTCTACACGTGTGCGGCGTTTGTTATGAATCCTGAAGGGGAAGTCCCTGCCGGATTTTAAATAAAAATCTGGCATGGGTCCCCCCTCAGGAGCATACCGGGCCCTTAGGTCTGTTATGGGTTGTAAGGAGAGCCCCCCTACGCCGGAAAAAACGGCGTAGGGGGTCCCCCTACAATCCACACCAGACCCGTATCCAAAGCACGCTACCCGGCCAGCCAGGAAGGGAGTGGGGACGAGCGAGCGCCCCCCCCCTCCTGAGCCGTACCAGGCTGCATGCCCTCAACATGGGGGGGTTGGGTGCTCTGGGGCAGGGGGGCGCACTGCGGCCCCCCCACCTCAGAGCACCCTGTCCCCATGTTGATGAGGACAGGGCCCCTTCCCGACAACCCTGGCCGTTGGTTGTCGGGGTATGCGGGCGGGAGGCTTATCGGAATCTGGGAGCCCCCTTTAATAAGGGGGCCCCCAGATACCGGCCCCCCACCCTAAGTGAATGAGTATGGGGTACATCGTACCCCTACCCATTCACCTGCAAGAAAAGTGGTAAAAACACAAATAAACCACACAGTGTATTAAAATATTTTATTTTTCTGCTCCGGAGGCCGCCCCCTGTCTTCTTTATTAGCTCTTTTACCAGGGGGAGCTTCTTCTTTGACGTCTTCGGGTGGGTGGGGGCCGCCGTCTGTACCTACCCATGTGATACCTACCACGTGGGTAGGTATCACATGGGTAGGTACAGAACATGATGGGACTGTGAGGCCTATATAGGTCCGATGCAAGGCGCGCATCCGTCATTTCAGCGAGGAGGACCGGCGAGTCAACATCGGGAGAAGAAGAGAAGTGAAGAACATGACGTCACAGCGCGGAAGAAGAACTCACAGCACGGAAGAAGGGACCGGACTGCGAGACGAAGAACCGGGGTGCGCAAAGTCAACAGCGGAGAGCGGCGAGACCCCCCGGATAGCGGAGAAGACCCGTCGGGATAGCGGAAGAAGAAGAGCCCTGCCGAAGACGCCGGAGGAAACCCGCCGGGGGGGTGGGGGCTTTTTTAAAAGCCACCCCCCCCCGCCGGTGGAAGAGAACCAGACGGCGGCCCCCACCCACCCGAAGACGTCAAAGAAGAAGCCCCCCCTGGTAAAAGAGCTAATAAAGAAGACGGGGGGGCCTCCGGAGCAGAAAAATAAAATATTTTAATACACTGTGTGGTTTATTTGTGTTTTTACCACTTTTCTTGCAGGTGAATGGGTAGGGGTACGATGTACCCCATACTCATTCACTTAGGGTGGGGGGCCGGTATCTGGGGGCCCCCTTATTAAAGGGGGCTCCCAGATTCCGATAAGCCTCCCGCCCGCATACCCCGACAACCAACGGCCAGGGTTGTCGGGAAGGGGCCCTGTCCTCATCAACATGGGGACAGGGTGCTCTGAGGTGGGGGGGCCGCAGTGCGCCCCCCTGCCCCAGAGCACCCAACCCCCCATGTTGAGGGCATGCAGCCTGGTACGGCTCAGGAGGGGGGGGCGCTCGCTCGTCCCCACTCCCTTCCTGGCTGGCCGGGTAGCGTGCTTTGGATACGGGTCTGGTATGGATTGTAGGGGGACCCCCTACGCCGTTTTTTCCGGCGTAGGGGGGCTCTCCTTACAACCCATAACAGACCTAAGGGCCCGGTATGCTCCTGAGGGGGGACCCATGCCGGATTTTTATTTAAAATCCGGCGGGGACTTCCCCTTCAGGATTCATAACAAACGCCGCACACGTGTAGAATTGGCGGGAATCCAAGTCGGATCTCCCGTCGCTTCTATGACGGCTCTGTCTCCATCGCGGCAAGCCAGCTCGGCGCTGGCTCCCGCGATGGGGCTCGTAGGTGCTCAATCTCGCCGAGAAAGAGAGCGAGATTGACACAAAATCGGGTTCACCTACTGTAGCTATTTTGTTCTTTGTTTAACTTTTTTCTTATTTACTTTTTATGCATTTTGTTTACAGCTTCCTCTATCTGCAAGGACAGGGAGATACAATGTATCTTCCTCCCCATTCAGAAAATGAAGTAAACACATCACTGTGATAGTCAATCAGGGACAATCACAGTGATCAGGTGACCCAAAACCGGGAGTCCTGAATCCTGATCGTTAATATGATCATTAGCTTCTAGCTCAAAGAGAGGTACACATATGCGGCCCCAGGGAAAAAAGTCCAGCTCAGTGAGGCATCATATATATGTGTACCATTGGTGGGAGGGGCTAAAATCCCAGGTGTATCCAAAAAAAATAGGTGTTCCAAGTCTTGATTGGTTTTCTTTGGAAATAAGCCTCAGACCATATAGATAACACTTTGGTGAGCAGCTAGGCTGTGGCCAGCCTAAGTTCTGAGTGCTATTCTTTTCTACATTCTTTCTGTTTCCCCTAAGCCTAGGGCATTGTTTGCTTTTGCCTTCTCTTGGGGACTGTCCTTCAGTAGATAGAGAAAAAGATACAATGTTAGGTGTTATGAGTACTTATTTTACCCTGACCAATTACTAGGAGGTATTTTGCCAATCATGAGGGCAGGGGAATGAGATACATATATGGGGGGGCGTGGCCTGCAGCCGAGGCGGATGGCTGTGTAGAGGAAGAGCTCCAGAGACCCTCGAGAATCCAGCTCCATCCAGCGACTATCCGCAGCATTCCGGGGCACCAAAACACCTGGCTATACTCCTGGGCACCCGAGCGAGAAGATGGGCAAACGAAAATCCGAAAAAGGCCCGAAGAAACTGACGGATTTTTACCCGTCGGCGAGCACGCCTAGGCCGCAAGATGGCGCCGAGGCCTCGGTCTCGCGGTCGGGCCCGCGCCGCGACGGGAGCGGAGGTTCCACACCGCAGCACAGACAGGACACCTATCCTTCTCAAGGAGCCAGCGGAGGATCTTCGCCAGACACATCTCCCATAAACAGCCCACAGAAATCGGCGCAGAGGAGATCCACAGCCCACACATATGCAGGTGAGCCTGGGGATGGGTGCAACTCACAGAACAGTACTAGTGTCTTTATTGAACAGCTAACTGAGTTCCCCACCACTGGACAGCCCCTCAGTGATACCACCATGAGAGATATGTTGATTACCCTCAGGGGTTCCCTGCACAAGGACATGCTGATCTGTGTAAACCAACTAAAGGGTGATGTGTCAGCAATAGGAGATAGAGTATGCCACGTGGAGGACAAGATGGGGGATTTCACAACAGCTCACAATGAACTGGTAGATGCCCACAATGATGCAGAGAATGAAATGCAGGCTATGAGAGAGAAATTAGCGGATTTAGAAGACAGGTCAAGGAGAAATAACATAAAAATGAGAGGGGTAGAGGAAACGGTGACCCCGGCGGAACTGCGCCATTATGTTCAGGACTTCATTGCGGCCCTACTACCTGACACCTCTCCCACAAAGGTGATTGTGGACAGAGCACACCGTCTCCCCAAACCTAAATACCTACCAGAGGGGGTCCCGAGGGATGTCATAGCCCGCATCCATTATTTTCATATCAAAGATGACCTCATGCGATACTCCAGGAAGAACCAACCACTACCCGGGCCATACTCTGGCATCTCGGTGTTCGCTGACCTCTCCAAGCATACCATGCTAGCACGTAAAAACCTATCCTCCATGACCAAAATTCTCCAAAACCACAAAATACCCTACTCATGGGGATTTCCTACTAAATTGCTTATAACGAAAGATAACCGCACCTATGCGATTAATAATATTGATGATGGGATTGCCCTGGCCAAAAAATGGAACCTCATTCCAGAGGAATCTACGGCTCCATCGCTGGACCGACACCCCGCGAAGATTGCCCCGGAATGGCGACAAAAATGATTCCATGACACTGTCCTATTTTACTTAGCCCAACTTCTAGCACAGCTGGATATGGGTCTCAGGGAGTAACTCCCCCCCCTCAAGAAAATGGCGAAAATACTCGCACATAGTGATGTCTTTCACTTTACATTTATGTTTGTGTTTCTGTTACTTTTTACGTTCTTTTTTTATGTTTTAAATGCACCAAGGGACATCTGCATCACAGGAAATATGCATACAAATTTACTGAAAACCACCAATGCCTTCAACTTCATGAGAATATGGATCTGGACTTTTGGAACAACAGCACCACCTTCAGGTAACTTTAAATTACTACACCTGCTTACTGGAATTATATTAGCTAGAATAAAGCAATCCCATGAACACCTAAAATGACCTTATCGGTTATATCCATGAATGTGCATGGTCTCAACAGCCCCTTTAAAAGGTCCTGTGGAGAGAAATTACCAGTCTCAAGGGAGATGTCGTTTGCATACAGGAGACCCACTTTATGTCATCTAAAACACCCCGATGCTCTCATAGGGCGTACCCACATATTTTCCAGGCGAATGCTCCAGTAAAAAAAAGAGGTGTCATGGTGGCCATTAAACATTCTGTCGCATTCCAACTCCATGACCTCATTTGTGACCCCAATGGCAGATATATAATAATGACTTGCGACCTAAACAACGCTCCATACACTTTGGTCAACCTTTATGCACCAAACAGAAGACAGCCCAAATTTCTGAACTCTTTGCTCAAAAAGGTGGAAAGGGTCAAGAAGGGATCTTTACTCATGTGCGGTGATTTCAATGCGTCCCAAATCAATCTATGGACTGCTCTTCACCCCCAGTTCCTCGAAGACTCGAACTTAGCTCCCTAATTTCCAATCACAATCTATATGACACCTGGAGGTGCCTCCATGCCTCAGAAAAAGACTATACCCACTATTCGTTCCCGCATAGAGCGTACTCCAGGATAGACTTAATTTTATCGGACCTACCTCTATTGCACAGAACACTATCAGTGTCTATCCACTCAATAACTTGGTCGGACCATGCTCCGGTGTCTATAACCCTACAAGACCGGAACTCAGCATCTCCAGCCTACCTGTGGAGGAACAATGTGGAACTACTGTCTAATGCCGCCCAAGCGGATAAGATTGCTTTACAACTGAAAGAATTTTTTATGTTTAATGATACTGTTGATACAAATATAGCATCCTTGTGGTGTTCGCACAAAGCATTTAGCAGGGGTATACTAATCCAAGCAGCAGCTAGGGAGAAGAGGAGGAAGGCAAAGCTGTTGAGTGGATTGCTGGAGGAGCTTAAAACACTGGAACTTCAACACAAACACCATCCATCTCCTAGTTCGGAATCTAGTTTATTTTCCTGTAGACATACACTTCGCATGCTATTGATCAATACCCACCAAAACCACCTTAGAAGAATAAAAGCGACATACTATGCACAGGGTAACAAAGCAGGGAAAGTCTTAGCGAAGTACCTGAATAAACGCCAACAACAAGCTAAACTTACCCACATCATAGACCCCCACTCACATACCCTAGTACACCACCCAACACATATTGCTAACGCTTTCATGAAATATTACAGAGACCTATACAACCTACATGCAGATCCCAATACCCCACAACCCACTGAATTCAGTATTAATTCATTTCTTAGCAAACTTAACTTACCCAAGCTTCAGGCGGATCATTTATCCACACTTAATGCCCCGATTACTCTTAATGAAATAGTAGACACCATCCAAGCCCTCCCAAACCAAAAGGCCCCTGGTACGGATGAATTTTCCTCAGAGTACTATAAAACCTTCTCACAAATCTTGGCTCCATATCTGTGTACCCTATTCAACAGCGTTGCCTCCTCCTCCACATTTCCTGAAGAGATGCTGCAAGCTACCATTGTAACCTTACCTAAGCCGGGGAAAAAACCTGACTCCCCACAAAACTTCAGGCCGATTTCACTTCTGAATACGGACCTGAAGGTATATGCAAAGATTATCGCCAATAGATTGGCATCTATTACCCCTTACCTGGTCAAACCAGACCAGGTGGGGTTTGTAAAAGGGCGACAAGCCCCAGATGGCACAAGGCGTCTATTGAACCTAATGCATATTCTAGAAGGTAGGAAAACTCCAGCGGTATTTCTGGCACTGGACGCGGAGAAAGCCTTCGATAGGGTGCACTGGGGCTATCTCAGGGCAACCCTGCAGAAATTTGGCATACAAGGCACCATTCTGTCCGCAATCTCCGCACTCTATACCTGCCCCTCGGCTAGGGTCTTCTCGTCCAGTGCCATATCTGACCAATTTTTCATAACTAATGGCACGCGCCAGGGGTGCCCACTTTCCCCCATAATCTTTACCCTTGTAATGGAACCACTGGCCGAAGCCATTAGAATGGCTGAAACAATCTCAGGAATCCCTATAGCAGGAGAGGACCACAGAATAGGCCTTTTCGCAGACGACGTAGTTCTAACACTGACCAACCCAATCTCCTCCCTAACGGCAGTACAGGATATTTTACAACAATTTGGAGAAGTGTCGTACTATAAACTAAATATCACCAAATCGTGTATCTTACCCATAAATCTGTCTAGGAATCTAACCGCAAAACTCAAGGCAACATTCCCATTTCAGTGGATGACGGAATCACTAGCATACTTAGGTATAAAAATAGCTTATCCCTCAGCGAAGACTTACGGCATTAATTATGATGCACTTCTTTTTTTTTTTTTCAACAATGTTTTTATTAAAGATTTTCAAAGGGGTAACAAAGGAGAGGAAGGGGTTAAGGCATATGAAGGGGGATAAGAGATATGCACATTGTCCGAATCATAAAAGTTACACAGTACATAGAAAATCAATAGTCAATAGAACAGATATTGAAAACATCAACAGCATTTAGGCCATATAGACCAACAATCGTCAAATTGTTTGCTTCTCATAGAATTAGAGGCTATAAGTCTTTCAAATGTGTAATTTCTATGGACTCTTGTCAATACTTCTGATATGTTAATAGCAGTTTTGGATTTCCAGTGGCGTAAAACGGCCGTGCGTGTTTCTAACAAAATATGTGTGACGACTGGTCGCATGGTGTTTGGGAACCTATCGATATGTATGTTGAGGAGTGCCAGCGCTGGATCTGGCTGCGTTAGAATTCCCGTCAGAGAGGAAACAAGCTGGAAAACTCGGTTCCAGAGGCCCTTAACGCTTGGGCACTGCCAGAGCATGTGTAGGAGATTACCCACCTGACCACAGTCCCTCCAACAGCCAGCGGACTTTCCAGGGGAGAACGTGGCCAGTCTCAACGGGGTGTAATACCACCTATTGGTCAATTTTACTGCTAGTTCCCAGTGCATGATGCAGTGGGAGGCTTTATGTATTGCTTGGAAAGCAGATGACCATTCCCCTACAGTAAATGTGGTACGTAGGTCCACCTCCCATTGTTTCATTGCTGCTGTTTTAGATAGAGTCAACTTGTCCTGAAATAAGTTATAAAAAACTGCTATGCCTTTGGATTCCGGTTTTGCAGTAGAGTAAAATCTCCACACTTCTCTAGGAAGGGATATACGCGGAGGAGGTAATGATCGTAAGAAGTGTGCGATTCTTATACAGATATACCTTGAACTGTCCGGAAGGTGGTGTTGCGTCATAATGTGGGCAGTTTGCTGAAGTGAGTCGCCTGCATAGAATTGTGATATATTCGTCATCTTGTGCTTGGTTAAGTCAGAAGTTCTTAACATGGGTATCTTAGCCTCAAGCAGCGTCAAGGGCAGTGCGAAGTCGATGTCCTGTACAACCCGGTGTTCGCGATTAAGTAGATGTCTCCATGCCCTAACGGAGGTCTGCACAGTCGGGGGTAGGGTGTTGAGGTCCCATGGAGCCCATCTGTCACTGAGTAACAAGAGTTTCAGGTCTTTCGTTGGTGATAATGTAGTTTCTATCTCGACCCAAAGGGGATTGTCAGATTCACGGAACCAGTGTTTAATGTGATCCAGTCTTGTTGCCCACATGTAGTCGTGTAAGTCTGGTAGGCCAGCTCCGCCCACTCGCCTGTGTGATATCAAATTGTTCCGTGAGCATCTAGCTCTCTTACCTTGCCATACATAGCGCCAGCTCAGCTTCATGAGGCAATTAAGATAGTGGCAGGGTATGTGTACTGGAATGGTGCGAAATACATATAAAATTTGCGGCAGAATTATCATCTTGTAAGCCGATATTCTACCCATCCAGGACATTTCTTTTTTAGACATTTCTTTAAGTTGTGCTTCTATTTTTGCAATCAGGGGGGAGAAGTTTGTTCTGGCTAGCGACACAACGTTATTCGTGAGGGTAATGCCCAGGTACGTGAGGTTACCGTGACTCCAGGAGTATGGTAGTCGAGTTTGCAGCGTTCACTTTATGCGAGTTGGCACCCCCAAGTCTAGAATAAGTGACTTGCCAAAATTAACTTTGTAATAGGAAATTACCCCGAATGCAGTTAGTACCTTGTGGGCTTCATGTAAGGAGTTTGCAGGGTCAGATAAAAGCAGTATTACATCATCAGCGAATAAGCTGATGACGTGTTCTTTATGGCCAAACCTGTGATCTTTGGATTGGACCGGACGGCTTCGGCTAACGGTTCAATCATCAGATTGAAAATTGACGGAGATAGCGGGCATCCCTGCCGTGTGCCGTTCGTTATTGTGAAGGACTTGGAAAGAAACCCTGAGGAGTATACCTGAGCGGAGGGACATGAGTACAGGGCTAAAATTGCATTCAGGATGGAACCCTGAAATCCAAATTTTCTTAAGACCATTGTCATATACGTCCAATGTACTCGGTCGAACGCCTTCTCTGCGTCAATAGATAACAGCAGAGAAGGCGTTCGATTCTGCACAGCGTGGTGTATCACATTAATAATACGCCTTGTGGCGTCCGAGGTTTGTCTCCCCCTCACAAAGCCCATCTGGTCACTCTGTACAAGGCGCGGGATGAAGTGGGACAGTCTTGAGGCCAGGAGTTTTGCATACACCTTGATATCTGTGTTGAGGAGGGATATGGGTCTAAAGTTTGCTGGAGTGTTGGGAGTCTTACCTGGTTTGGGGAGTGTTACTATGTGAGCCCTCAGCATTTCCTGTGGGAGCGATGCCGTGCATGCAAAATTATTAAAGATTGTTGACATATGTGGCGCTAGAACCGATTGGAATGTTTTAAAATATTCATTGGAAAACCCATCAGGACCTGGGGATTTTCCCATGGGGAGAGAATGTATAACTTTCTCTACTTCTTGGGCCGTGATAGGTGAGTTAAGTTCTTCAAGCTGGTGAGAGGACAGGGATGGGAGCTGCAAGTTATGTAAGAAGGACTGAATGTTGTCTACACTAGGTTGTGGTATGCTTGTATCGTCTTTAAGGTTGTACAATGAGCTATAATACTCCGCGAATTGGTCGGCGATTTCTTTGGGGTTCGTTATTTTGTGTGAGGAAGACGGGTCAGTGAGGTAAGCTATCCTGGATTTAGTGCGTGCGGCTTTCAGCCTATGTGCCAGATATTTACCCGCTCTGTTTGCATTGTGATAGTGGTTGAGCCGTAGCCTTCTCAAGTGCTTGTCATATTGTTGGGTCAGAAGCTCCCTAAGTTTTTCCCTGAGAGATTGTAATTTGCTGGCCATAGATGGTGAGGGGGACTGTTTGTTTTGGGTTTCAGTGTTACGTAATTCAGTGAGGACCTCTTGGAAGTGTTTGGATTGTTTCTTTTTTTCTATCGCTCCAATCTGTATGAGGATACCTCTCATAAATGCTTTGTGGGCATTGCACATGACACTGGGATCCTGTACAGAATCCGAGTTAATCTGGAAGTAATTAGTGAGGTGGTTGGTGATGGATTTTTGGTATTGTGGGATTTGAAGAAGTCTAGTATTGCAGCGCCAGATGGGTGAGGAGGAAGAGACACCCCTTTCCACTATAACCAATGAAATAGCAGCATGGTCAGACCACGTAATGTCATGGATTGTGGCCTTATCCACATCTTGCAGTAACCACTTGTCCGTCAAAAACATGTCTATGCGTGAATAAGAGCCATGTCTGCTGGAAAAAAAGGTGTAATCTCGTTCATTCGAGTGGAGACATCTCCATGTGTCAAATAATTCCTCTGAATGAAGCAATGGTTGTAGTGTCAGTGCACCTCTCGACTTGCCAGAGGAGGAGTCCAACAATGGATCAGAGACAACATTAAAGTCCCCGCACACCAACAGCCTGCCATATCTTATGGAGTTAGCTCTCTTGAGGACTCTCCCCAGGAATCGTAGTTGGTGGGAGTTTGGGGCATAGAGCGTGACAATGGTGTATGGCCTGGCGTTGATGTCCCCAGAGACTATTATAAACCTACCTCTGGTGTCGATGACCACATCTTTGGGTTGAAAGGCAAGCGAGCTTTTGAATGCCATTAGAACACCACCACTTTTGGTATCAGGATTTGAGGCTAAGTAAATGTTAGGGAAGTCTTTATGTGCACAGTACGGGGCCTTGTCTTTCAAAAAATGCGTTTCTTGTACGCATACAATGTCCGCTCCCGACTTGAGAGCCTCGGTCCACAGGGAGAACCGCTTTGCAGGGTGGTTTAGGCCCCTAGCGTTTAGAGATAGGACCTTGATCGTCATATTGACGGTGGTGTGACCATGTGCGCAGTATTTGTGCTGTAGTACTCACAAAACTGGCGAGGTGTAGTCCCATTGGCGATCCAGAAGGTTGATGGGATGTGACGTGGTCCAACCATGGTGGCGACATTTGAGAGGATGTTTCGGAGGAGACTGTGCATATCAAGTGGAAGAAAAGGGAAAACAAAAATGAACAAAACATAGATAACCAACTGGGTAAAAGTAAGAAATGGATCCATCAATCGATCCTAGCGCAGACGTAGCTGCTATTAAACTGACGGAGGGAAAAAGAGAGTTAGTGTATAACTTCTCCGTCCGGAGATATTCTAGTGTAGGTCACCCGGTTCCAGCTGTTACTTTACCACCGGTCTTATTCTTGTTGGCCCGCTTGCGGGAAACCACCTGCCAGTCATCGTGGAGTAACTGGGGGTTCGACAGGGTGGGTGGATTCTCGGTTTGGACAGGAATGATCCCCCAGCGGCGCAGGGCTTCTAGGCCCTCCTCCAGCTTGGATACCGAGATATTGCTTCCGTTATGGGTGACGATGAGCGTAGCTGGATATTTCCACTTGTGTGGGATATTATGGTTTCTTAGCGCCTTAGTAACTGACAGCAGGTTCCGACGGCGCTGTAGCGTGTGCCTGGACAGATCTGGCAGGATCCTGATGCTGGTGTATTGCTGGGGGAGTCCTCCAGGTTTACGGGAGATTTGCAGAATATGATCTTTCACATGAAAAAAGTGTACTCTAAGCAGCACATCCCTAGAGATCTCATCAGGGAGGAATGAAGGTTTTGGTACTCTGTGTATACGGTCAATAAGGAGTTCCTGGGCCGTCGCCTCTGGCATCAGTGTGGAGAATAGAGTTTGCGTGAATTGAAGGAGTTGGTTAGGAGGGACTGATTCAGGTATACCCCGCAGCTTGAGGTTATTCCTCCTGGACCTGTCTTCGAGGTCCGCCATTTTGTCCTTAAGCCAGTTTATTTCCTCCCTTTGGTCCGAGTGAGCATCCACCATAATGTTGTATGAGGAGGTATAATCCTCCATCTTATGCTCAATCTCATCCACTCTGATACCCAGGGCGCGCACCTCCCTCTTGCACTCATTCAGCCCTTTGTATAGATCTGACTGTAGCGAGGACCTCAGGGACAGCAGCATGTCCTTCAACATGGTATCTGAAATGGGTCTGTCAGCGGTGGGAAAGTTAGCAATGGGGTACCCCTCCCGCTGCCGAGGGCTTGCAGAGGCCTGAGATGGATCGCTCACCTCCATGCTGTGATCCGGCCTGGGCGGGGAGTCTCTCCTCTGTTTAGACTTCACCGGGCTCCTGGTGGTGGGGCTGGTGGATCCGGAGGATGAGCCGCTGAGCGGGGTAGTCGTGTGCGTGGTGCCGCGCTCCAGGTTCCCGCTGGACGGGTGCGATTCAGCCTGGCTGCTTCCTCTCACAGAAGCGGCGCCGGCGCCATTTTGTGTGGTCCCGCACGCCGCGAGTGAGAAGAAGTCTTCCAGCTTCTGCGGCTGCAGTGGCTTCTTTCAGTTCCTCCCCATCGCCTTGCTGCTCGGCAAGGAGTCACGGGCAATCGGGATGTCCGGGCGACCTGTATGCCTCCGGTGGACGCTGTTGGCGGCTGTAAATCTCCGGCGGGCTACGGAGCTCCTGAGCTAAGCGGCCATCTCGGAGACCGGTAGCCACGCCCCCCCATGATGCACTTCTTCACACTATTAAGTCAGACTTGGCGCATATCACGACCCTAGAATTATCTTGGATAGGTAGAATAGCAGCATTGAAAATGACCCTATTACCGAAGCTGATCTACTATTTTAGAACCATGCCAATCACAGTACCGGACGCATTTTTCTTAACAGCAGATAAATTGTTTTGTAAATTCATCTGGCAGGGCAAAATACCTAGGATCACCTTTTTAGCACTCCAATGACATAGAACTGTGGGAGGGCTGGGATTCCCAAACCTACGAAACTATTATAGGGCAGCGATACTGTACCAAATGAAAGCCTGGTTTGACCCTGGCGTAACTAAGCTATGGGTCAAAATAGAAAAGGCAATCATTAAAGGCAGGGACTTGCCCTCTCTTTTACTGGCCAAACTGACAAACTTGCCTCTGACGGACTGCGCATTGCCCTCGATAGAAGCCACGCTCTCTGTATGGGGGAATGTCCAGTCTGATATAGATATTACCACTAAGAATAAGCGTATGATCACTGACATCTTAACTGTAGAACACCTAATCCCAGACCTACGGACTGTTTCATGGAAAAAAGACAATCTGACTACTGTCCAGAAAGTATTAAAGAACCACTCAACTACACATTCGTATTCATATACACAACTGAAACACTTTCATCGGACACACTCAACTACACAAATTGATCTACCAACTGATGTGTGGTCCTACCTTACCACAAAACATGACAGGCCTAAAGGATTATCTTGGTTCTACTCCTTACTACAGTATTCCAAACTTCCTTCCAAGACCTCCCACATGACTAACTGGGAAAAAGACTGGGGTACCACCTTCTCCATAGGAGAATGGAATGCAGCGATTCGCCTAACATATAAACACACCCACTGTACTAACCACTGGGACAATATGTTAAAAATATTACATAGATCATACCTTACCCCGGTTAGATTGTCAAAGATCTTCCCATCAGAATCCCAACTCTGCTGGAGAGGATGCGGCTCTAGAGGTCACATCACTCATGTGTTGTGGGACTGTAGAATTATACGCAACTTTTGGATGGAGATCTTTTGTCTAGTTTCCTCTATCACTGGTCAACCTATACGCCCCGACCAATCACTAGCCCTCCTTAATATAAATGCTACTTGTATCCCACCTCAATTAAGAAGCATGTCCATACACATATTCATAGCAGCCCGCCTAACTATCACCTCCAAATGGAAATCCTCACAAGTACCTAAAATTGATGAAGTTATCCAGAGAGTCTCTACCCAGTATTCCTACGAGAAATATTTTGCTATTCAATCAAACCAGTACCAATCTTTCCAAAATCAATGGTTACCTTGGTGTATTAAATTTCCTGAAAAATGAACTCTATTTGTTCTCTCACTAACCACGGATGGTCATACTTGGTGCAGAGGTTGCTGATGTTAGTAGAAGCTAGATGTGTGCATTCTTTTTTCTTCTTTTTATTTCATTTCATTTTATTTTTATATATTTTTCTATTTCTTTTTTTATGTGTTATTACAGTTACTCAGTATTCTGATGTGATGAGTCCTGTTGGGACTCCATTAAAAGTTCCTATGCCAATGCAGACCTGCGGTGTGGGGCTGGCATCCACCTTGGATCCGTCTGCCTATGGCGGGGTCCTGGGTTGGATGGCTGCCGCACGCTTTGCGGGGACAGTTATAGGTGGCAGGGCGTGGAATTATGGGAAAGGTCCTTCATAGGGTACATGTTGTGGCAATACATTACTAGATAGGGGACCGTGGCTCCACAATGTGTAGTAGGATGCGCGGACCCCGACACACGACTCTTTCCTCCTTGAGTTCCCTCAACATGTGGTGAGAAATGTTGGACTATCTAGTTTCATTGTATCACTGTTTCCACGTTCAAGGTCATATGCAAAATGTACCTAATTGCTGTATCATTGTCTACCTATGTATGTGGCATAAGTTTAATAAAAACAATTGAAAAGAGATACATATATGACTAGCCCTTCTAGAAGAAGCTTTGCCTCCCAGGCTTGGCCTGGAAAGGATGCCAGTTTAAGAGCTCATCCCATAGCCTCCCCGGCGTGCTGCCTGGGGACAGTGAGATGAGTACAAAGGCCCTATAATTCCCAGACCCGTTGCCTGTGGAGAAAACTATTCCAGTGCCATATCTCTCTGCAGCGGTCTAACATGCCCCCCTGCTGAGACAGACCTATAGTTCCACATTTAACCAAACTCATGTTCCTTGCTGGCTAAAAAGCACTAGCCCCAGCAAAAACCTATCATGAATAGGCCTATGCTGGGGTCTGGAAGTACCTTCAAGAATTAAAGATAATTCAGACCATTGGCAGTTTTGGTTAGAGCATATATCCTCTACCAGCCTTTGAGAAGGACTGGTGATATTTCCAAGCAAAGGAAATTCATTGCTGCTACTGTGACCTTGAGTAGATTTCAGCCATTGTTGATAGGTTGGTGAGGGATTTGGGGAAGTAAACAGTCAGTGCACTAGAAGAAATCCAATGACTCATTAGGCGGTTATTGTTACAGTATAAAAGCCCAACCAAAAAAATGAATACAACTAGTTAAAAAAAACACTTCAATATTCTTTAACATTGTATCCCTACAAATTGTATGGTTATATAGAAACACCACAAAAATGTTATGTTAATATTGGAGCTTGGTGATATTATAAACGCACCACCTCCTAATTATATAGAACAAAGAATACCCAAAGGGCAGAAAGATGGAGTTTTGAGGTACAGAAAAATTGATCAAAATAAAATGATCAAAAAATTGTTTTTTTTTTAAATTATATTACATAGACAATATAAAATTACTATAAAATATTCAGGCAAAAAATAGCCCTGTTGTTACGATACAGAAGAATAGTTGCTTCTACATGTTTCACCACAATCGTGGCTCTGGAGCTTCTGTAGTAGCTTTACATACTAAGGGCCAGATCCACAAAGAATTTACGTCGGTGTATCTATTGATACGCCGCGTAACTTTTGGATGCCCCGTCGTATCTTTGTTTTGTATCCACAAAACACGATCCGACAAAATGGGGGCTAGATCCGACTGACGTACGTCTTAGTATGCCGTCGGATCTTAGATGCATAATTACGCTGGCCGCTAGGTGGGGCTTCCGTTGTTTTCCGCGTAGAGTATGCAAATTAGCTATATACACCGATTCTCAGAACGTACGTCCGGCCGGCGCATTTTTTTCCTTTGTTTACGTAAGGCTTTTTTGGCGTAACGTTACCCCTGGGTCTATGAGGCGTACGCAATGTTAAGTATGGACGTTGGGCCAGCGTCAAATTTTTCGTCGTGTGCGTCGTTTGCGTAAAACGTTCGCGAATAGGGCTTTGCGTAAATTACGATCACGTCGAAAGCATTGACTATTTGCGACGTGATTTCGAGCATGCACACTGGGATACCCCCACGGACGGCGCATGCGCCGTTAAAAAAAAACGTAATTTACGTGGGGTCAAGTTGAATTAACATAAAACACGCCCACATCTTTGTCATTTGAATTCCGCGCCCTTACGCCGACACATTTACGCTGCCGTAACTTTAGACGCAAATGCTTTGTGAATACAGCACTTGCCTTTCAAAGTAGCGGTGGCGTAGCGTAACTACGATACGCTACGCCTGCTTAAAATTACGCTGATCTACGTGGATCTGGCCCAATATCACTAAAATAAAAAATAAATAAAATAAACATAGGGGGCCAGATTCACAGCAGAAATACGCTGGCGTATCTACTGATACGCCGGCATATTTTCAAATTTGCCGTGTCGTATCTTGATTTGGAATCCTCAAACCAAGATACAACGGCTTTTGGCATAGTTCCGACAGGCGTACGGCTTCGTACTCCTTCGGATCGTAGGTGTAATTCTCTAGCGGCCGCTGGGTGGAGTTTGCGTCGTTTTCCTGCGTCGAGTATGCAAATTAGCTGTTTACGGCGATCCACGAAGGTACGCGCGTTCGTCGCATTCTCTTACGTCGTCGCTAGTCGGCTTTTCCCGTCGCAAACTTAGGCCTGCTATTTCATGGCTTAGATTTAGACCAGCCATGTTAAAGTATGGCCGTCATTCCTGCGTCAAATTTTTTTTTTTGCGTAAGACGTCCGGGAATACGAAAGGACGTAACGCATGTCGCCGTTCAAAAAAAAAAGGGGCGCCGTAATTTCGCGCAAAGCACAGCAGGAAATTTTCACACGGAGCATGCGTAGAACATTCAGCACGGGAGCACGCCTAATTTAAATGGTACACGCCCCATTTGAATTAGGCGGGCTTGCGCCGGACGGCTTTACGCTACGCCGCCGCAAGTTTACACGCAAGTGCTTTGTGAATCAAGCACTTATGATGAAAACTTGCGGTGGAGGGGATACGTTACGCCGCCGTAATTGTTTGTGAATCTGGCCCAATAAGCTTTACAATTAACAAACACATTTAAATATGAAGTCCCCATATTTAAATGTGTTTATTAATTGTAAAACTTATTATGTTTAAAAAAATATATATAGATTTTATTGATATTGTATGTAAATGTACTACAGAAGTTCCAGACAAAGCCACTGTATTGTAACCACAGGGTTGTTTTGCCCGACTATTTTATAGTAATGTTACATTGCCTATGTAATATAATAAGCATTTTCTATTTTTTGATAATTTGATGTTGATCAATTTTTCTGTACCTCAAAACTCCATCTTTCTGCCCTTTGGGTATTCTTTGATCACAAAAATGTCTTCATAGAAGAAAAGATATTCCCATTTTTCATTTATTCACGTATTCCAAAAAACAACAGGATGTCCTCATTTCAAAAGAATAATTTCTTTATGCTCATCTGGCCAACTGTACATCTAGACCCATTGGTGTATAGCAGAGACAAAGCAATATTATAGAGCAATTTGTTTCCAAATTGTTTTAGACTTATTGGCAGCCATCGATGCAAGGTATGGAAACAATTGTCTCAATTGAGTAGGGCTTTGGGGCCAACAAGAATCCAAAACCAGGTTTTAATCCTATGTTTTTTTTTTTATTATTTTTTTTTTTTATAAATCTTTAACAAAGCAGAATTAAGGAATTACAAGGAAAGAGTCGCAATCTTATTAAAGAAAAGGTGAACTCCAGGCACACAGCTCAATACACAGATGAAATACATATATGAGGGTTATTTTAGTCAAAATATTTTTTATTGAGTGCCTCCAGTCGTGTGATTTACACAACTCTGCCACACAGCAAAGTTCTAACTTGGATAGGATAGGTCCTGCTTGTTCTCTGCTGCAGTTTTACCTTTATTTAGGTCTTCTTTCCTCATCAGCCTTGGGGAATATTTACTAAAACTGGTGCACACAGAATCTGATGCAATGTGCATAGTAACCAATCAGCTTTTAACTTCAACTTGTTCAACATTTAGTAAATCCCCCACCTTGTGTCACTCTTTCCTACTATTAGCATGCCGCTTGCACTGCAATATGCCTGATTGGTTCCTTGTGCTGTTTCTTCCTCACCTATATACCTATATACTAGGTAAATACTTACCTTAGAATGAGGCATCGTAACTCACCTGGTGCACGCCGAGGTAGCTGACACATTGCCTTGGCGAGTCTTCTGGGTATCGCGGCTCCAGCGCTGTGATGTCGTCACTCCCGCACATGCGCGCAGGAGACATCTTTCCGGCGTCAGGTCCGGTGTCAGAATCCTCGGTGTGCATGCACCGCTGCAGTCAGCGGCTCATTGCGAGGGGAATAACTCCTAAACCATAAAGGTTTAGGAGATATTTTTGTACCTACAGGTAAGCCTTATTATAGGCTTACCTGTAGGTAAAAGTAAAAAAAAAAAAAAAAACGCTTTAAACAAGAAAAAAATATAATTTATGATTTTTTGGGTTTTAGAAACATTCTTTAAATATTTTGGGGCAGATCCTCAAAGAAATAACGTGGCGTATCTCTTGATACGCAACGTAATTTCAAATTTTGTCCACAAATGTATCCACAAAACAAGATTTTGTCCACAAATGTATCCACAAAAAAAGATATGACGGCATCTGTGTTAGATCCGACAGGCGTACGTCTTCGTACACCGTTGGATCTTAGATGCAATTTTTCGGCGTCTGCTAGGTGGCGTTCCAGTCGTAATCCGCGTTGAGTATGCAAATTAGCTATTTCCGACGATCCACGAACGTACGACCGGCCATCATATTTTTTTACGCAGTTTCCGTTCGGCTTTTTCCGGCGTATAGTTAAAGCTGCTATATGGTGGCGTACTCAATGTTAAGTATGGCCGTCGTCGCCGCGTATAATTTTGAAAATTTTTGTTCACGTTTGCGTAAGTCGTCCGTGAATGGGGCTGGACACCATTTACGTTCACGTTAAAAACAATGACGTCCTTGCGACGTCATTTGGAGCAATACACCCTGGGAGTTTTTATGGACGGCGCATGCGCAGTTCGTTCGGCGTGGGGACGCGCTTCATTTAAATGAAACACGCCCCCTACCCGCCCAATTTGAATTCCACGCCCTTACGCCGTGAGAGATACACTACGCCGCCATAACTTATGCCGCAAATTCGTTGAGGATTCAAACCAAAGCCAAGTAAGTTACAGCAGCGTAGCGTATCTTACATCTTGCCCGGGCGCAGCGTATATATGTGGATTTGCCCCTTTGGGTTTCTAAACTCTGAAATGATTTTTGATTAACACCCAATAATTGTATGAAAAACAAACATTAAAAATTAGGAAATTTTGAATACTTTTTCTGCTTGTGTATGCCCACCGTTCTTAACACTCAACAGGATAGTGACTAATGGCGGTCCGTCCATATGGGGCGCAGGGGTGCCCCCCCCTAATCCACGCGCCTGACCCCTATTCTACATGCAGAAACATGGATTCCAATGTTTTTTTTTTTTTTTTTTTAGAGCACATGATTAGAGCCTGAGGCTCTAATTGGTTGTGTGACAATAGCGAATCAATATTCAATATTGTCTTCCTGATCTTCCTCCCAGCCAATCAGGAAGCTGGTCCTGAGACCCATCACCCGATTGGCTGAGAGGAGAAGTGATCCAATTGGCCACCTAGGAGGAGGATGGAGGAGACGCACTGCGGAAGCTGCCATGATGCAGAGGAGGAGTAGACTCAGGGGAAACTCCCACCCGGAGGAAGCACTACCCGTGACCTAGATAGGGTAAGTGCGGGGCTGGTGACCGACCTTGGGAAGTGGGTGTGGGTGACCCAACCAACTGACCGGGGGGGATTCCACCACTTATAGTGACCCATTACAAAAGGACCTTCATAAAATAGAATCTTGGATAATAAAATGGTCAGTGTGAATTTTTCCAGTTTTTAAAAAGGTTCCACTGTACCAAAACTACTTTAGTTGTGTAAGGCTGTCCATCATGGATCAATAACTTGTTTCAACAAGTGTATAAGGCTTCCCATTGTGTGAACAAATGGGAACTATCACAGAAAATTGCAATACGGTGGTACTTAACTCCTTTTTATCTGTCTAAATTTCTCCCAACAACCTCTCATCTATGTTGCTAGGCTGTGTGGACACTGGTCACTTGCTACATATGTTTTGGACGAGTAAAGCCCTGTACACACGGTTGGACTTAAGGTCCGTTTCATCGTTCCAAACCGATGGTGTGTGGGCCCCATCGGTCAGTTATCCTTTGGTTAAAAATTTTTAAAACTTGCTTTAAAATTGAACCGATGGACGCCTAACCGATAGGTCTAAACCGACGGTTAGTATGCAAAAGCATCGGTTAAAAACCGTGCATGGGGAAACGAGCGAGAGGGGGGCATGGCTGGATGCAGGAGGGAGCGAGAGCTCTGGAGAGTGCACTAAAACTTGGACCCCCGTTTGGATTTTTACCCTCATGAAATATCAGGAAGTGGTATAAAGCAGCGATATACTCCCTGCCATCTCCCTGTCATCTGTGCTGTTTGTGACTGACATGTGAACTTTTTTTGTGGCAGCCGTTATCTGTACCGAGTGCAGTGGTACTTTTTCTATGCTAAACTGCTATGCGCTGCTGTTGCGGCTTTTGACTATCCTGGCTGACTAATCTGGAAACACACAGGCGCTATAGACTCAGAGAGCAGTTACTTACGTTCTGCTCAGCCTTTGGGTGCGCGGCTGTTTGACCGGACTGCGGAGAGGTGTAGGGGCTGGAGGGGGCCGGGAGCAGGCATCACTGAGCGGAGGATTAAGGGGGGACAGGAGGCACCTGTAACTACGGAGTTGCCAAGATCCCGCGAAATCCCGCGAGATCTCGTGTGCGAGTGAGAGCACGACTCCTGGCCACTGTGTAGTATTGCAGTCTCTTAGCAGGGACTGCGACCCGACTTAGCCCCGACCAAGAAGTGCATACAGTACCAAGACCCCTGCAAAGGAGACAGCTGGAAACGGTTGGATCTCCATTGTGTACAGCATGGAGTCCTGTTTTTTGTATTAAAACTGATCATTTAAATAGCTGACAGTACAACACACATTAGAGATAAAAATAGCCAGCATTAATTCTGCAGCTTGCACCCTGTATAACGGGCAGCTATCAGTAAGCTATCAGTCATCCCTGAGTCCCTAAGGCCTCGTACACACAAGAGGATCCATCCGCTGGAATTGATCCGCGGACCGGCTCCAGCGGATAGATCCCCTGGTGTGTACAATCCAGCGGATCTGTTTCCGCGGATTTCTATCCCCTGGGATGGATTTCAAGCGGATAAAAATTTGAAGACATGCTTTCAAATCTATCCGCTTGAATCCATCCCAACGGATTGATCCGCTGGTCTGTACAGACTCACCAGATCAATCCGTCCGAATGGATCCCCCGCATGCGTCGTAATGATTCGACGCATGCGTGGAATTTATTATATGACCGCGTCGCGCACGTCGCCGCGTCATCATCGCGGTGACGGCGCGACACGTCATCGCGATGGGATTTCGGCGTGGATTTCGATCCTATGGTGAGTACACTACATCGGATCCAAATCCGCGGAAATCCTCGAGAGGATTTATCCGCGGAAACGGTCCGTTGGACCGTATCCGCGGATAAATCCTCTCGTGTGTACTAGGCCTAAAAGTTTATAATTAAACAAGAGGATTGGCAGCAGACGAAGTGCGGTTCAGCCCTGCATGATTAAAAACCCCCCTGGAATGACTTACCCTTATGTGACAATATTTATTCCATGGTCTGGCAGGGACGTTTTGTACCCATAGCTGTGTGATGCACCTCCAATAATTGTAGGCGAATAACCTACAGGCTCTATCATTCCCAATTTGTTTTTTGTTTTTTTGCCTTTTTTTTTTTGTTCTTTTTTGCTTGCTTACCTACCAGCAAATAGAAAACGACACGGCGGTGTCTGCTGTAAGATATAAAGGACTGCTACCTTTACATAATATTGGTATTGAACCGTGGAAATGCAGCTGGAGTGGACACTACAGGGGTATTAAAGTATAAGCTGGATCACTAATATGTCCAAAAAGCGTGGAGAAGAGGAACAATCAAGTCAACACTGCTCAGCTCAAGAAGGAACGCAAGGCACTCGCTCTACAAAGGTTCAGGCAGTACAACTACCCCAGGAGGTGATACAAGAACACCCGTTCTGCAAAAAAACAGGCAGCAGTGGTGGCGGCGGCAAAGCTGGAACGCTTTGCTCGAACCTCCCTATCGCCAGCAAAGGGAACACATCCCCAGCATCAAGCTCAAGCCAGATCGGCAGTGGATCGGAAAAGCCAGGGCAGGGGCCAGGTATTGGCCAGCCCATTTTCAGCGGCGAAGCTCAACACAAAAACTGTGAGTACTAAAGAGGGAGTGGGCGGAAAGATCAATACTGTAACTGCTCTATTACCCCCTGTTAAGACAGTTCAGACTAACATGGAGGGAGCACCCACAGGAAGGGAGGAGGAGCCTACGTTGAGGGATCTGTTGCATGCTATCAATGCTTGCAGAGACTCAATAACTGGTCTGGATGCAGAGCTTAAGGGCATCAAGGGTGAGCTCCTCTCAATGGGGCACAGGGTAAGACTGTGGAAAAATGACTGTCTTGGAAGAGAGACTTAGTATAATCGAAGATGATCTTTCTCCCCATAAACAAATAATTATTGATATGAAAAGAAAGGCGGATATACATGCTGCAAGAATTGACAAATTAGAAAACAGAAATCGCAGAAACAACGTCAGGATACTAGGCATGCCTGAACAGAGCGAGGGAGCCAATGCAATAGCATTTTTGGAGGGATGGTTCAAGGAAGTTTTTGGGGCCACATCTTTTTCACCATTTTTTGGTATTGAGCGAGCACACTGAACCCCTTTTAAGCCTCAACCGGCAAATAAATATCCCAGGCCATTACTTCTTAAAATGTTTAATTACCTTGATAAAGAGACTTTGCTTCGGAAGGCTAGAGAAAAGGGAGACATTTTTTTTAATGGGTCACGAATTTCATTCTATCAAGATTTTTCCCCAGGCCTGCAGAAACGAAGAGGAGAATGTATCCCTGTCAAACGAATTCTTCAGCAACACAAATTAGAATATGCGTTACTTTATCCCGCGCGCCTGCGAGTAAAGGCGAAGGATGGTATTACATTTTTTGATGCCCCAAAAAATGTGGAAAGGTGGCTTGAGGAAAACAAGAAAGATCTTTAAATCCTTTTTTTTTGGGATATAAGCCATGTGAACAGGACTGGCTTTGAGACTTTTTATTTTAGTTCTTTTTTTATTTTGTTTTATTTATTTTTTATTTTTAATGCACAAAATGCACAAAACTCACAGAATTGCACAATTTAGTAGTAATATAATAGTATGGATTTCTGTGGGTGTTTTTTTTGTGGTTGTTAGTGTTGTTGTTGTTGTTGTGTTGAGTTTTTTTTTTTCTCTTCTGCGGCCTGAGTCTATCCATATGTTGAGTTCACGTAAATATGCAAGACAGTACCATTCCACATATTCGTCCCATTCTAGGGGGGTTAGTGTAATGGTGTCTGCAAATGTTTTGTTCGAATGTATCCAACAACAGGTGGACGAAGAAGGCAGATACATCTTCCTGTTATGCAAATCATTGCTGCAATCTATATCCCCCCCCGTTCTCTGTGGTACCCCTGAGAAAGCTGGCCCAATTTATGGCTTTACATCCAGAGATTCCTGTGCTGGCATTGGGGCATTTTAATAACATCTTGGATCAGGGATTAGATAGAATGTCTCTGATACCTAAGGCGGCAGGACAGATGGTTGGCAAGACTACGTTTGCTTTATTGCTTTCAGAATTGGGACTTCGTGATGTGTGGAGAGAGAGACATGGCGACGAGAGATGTTACTCGTGTCACTCGGCCACGCATGGGGGACTCTCTCGAATAGACATGGGCCTGGGAAACGAAGCACTAATGCAAAGGGTAAGAGACTCGGCTTATGAGCCAAGATTATTGTCGGATCACTCTCCATTCTGGGTTAGACTGGATGCGACAATTGCAACGGGCCGCCCATTGTGAAAAGTGAACCCATTTTGGCTAACCTTACTCCCATCTCCGGATGGGACGGTAGGCCTGCTACAAGAATATTGGCAAATTAATAGGGGTACTGCTAGCGCAGGGGTGGTATGGGATACATTAAAAGCATTTTTGAGGGGGTGCCTAATCAGGGAAATATCGGGCATTAAGGCCCGTTCTAGGGAATGGGAGGATAAAGTCCGGGATGAAATGAAAACCAGAGAACAAGCGCTGATATTAAACCCCACTCAGAGTAATCAGGATTCCTGGGTTGAGGCGCAAGCCTTGTGCAACTCGGTACTGTTGATGGCAGCGGAGAAGAGGAGATACTTTCATCAACAGAGCCACTTTGAGGAAGGGGAAAATACGGGACACATTCTTGCATTGGTAGCCAGGGAGCAGAGGGATTCCTCTAATATTTTGGCTATAAGGGTGGAGTCCGGGGAGACGCACACTAGTAGCCCTGACATCCTAAAAGATTTTTATGAGTTCTACAGGGAGCTATATTCCTCGAGAACAAAGACCGCAGACTGGGAGATGGTCTCGTTTCTCCAAGACTGCCCCATCCCCCAACTGGCTGAAGAGGAAAGGGAGATGCTAAATCTTCCTATCACAATGGCAGAATTGAAGGAAGCTTTGGAAGGGGCCGCGCAACATAAATCCCCAGGTCCAGATGCACTACCAGTGGAGGTATACTCTCAATACCGAGAGGTTATATTGCAGCCCTTGCTGGAAGCACTAGCTGAAGCAGTGGATACAGGAACCCTACCTGACAGTATTCAGGAGGCTATAATAATACTACTTCCTAAAGCAGGTAAAGATAAGCTGTCCCTAGATTCATATCATCCAATTTCTTTACTAAATACAGATGTCAAGCTGTTAGCAAAAATTCTGGCCAAAAGACTATCAAAGGTTATAGACAGGCTGGTGCATCGAGATCAGTCTGGCTTTATACTGATAATATAAGAAGACTATATATGAACCTGCAGGTGCCGGTGGATAATCCAGGGGGTAGGGCTATTTTGTCACTGGATGCGACTAAAGCATTCGATAGTGTGGAGTGGCCCTACCTCATGGAAATATTAACTAGGTTCGGACTGGGTAACATGGGTAAGGGTGCTTTACTCTAAACCAAGAGCTATACTCCGGGTCAACAATAACCTCTCCCTTCCATTTGAGCTACATAGAGGCACCCGACAGGGATGCCCGTTATCTCCATTGCTGTTCGCCTTGGCCTTGAGCCCTTGGCGATACGGATCAGAACTACATCGGAGGTGGTTGGGTTCTGTAGGGGCCAGATGGAAGAAAAGATCTCCTTGTATGTAGATGATATACTTATATATTTAGGTGATACGGCAGCATCGCTGCAAATAGCAATGGGAATAATAGGAGAATTCGGAGGCTTTTCTGGGTTTAGTATAAACTGGTCCAAATCAATATTAATGCCTATAGATACGGTGGGGGAGCAGTTACCGGTAGGTGCAGAGCAGATTACTAAATCAAGTCGTTTCTGCTATTTGGGTGTGGTGGTTTCTCCGGATACGTCTGAATATCTTCAGTTGAACCTGGGTCCACTACTGGTAAAACAAAGAGAGAAAAGTAACAGCTGGTGCAAACTCCCCCTATCAGTGGTAGGGAGAGCCAACCTAATTAAAATGGTATGGGCTCCACAACTCCTATACATCTTCCATAATTCACCAATGTGGATATCGAACAAATGGTTCAAAAGAATTGATACCCAGATGCGGGAGTTGATATGGAAGAAAAAGGTAGCTAGGATTAGTTTAACTACTTTGCAATATGGAAAGGATAGGGGGGGATTGGCAGTACCTCACCCTAAAACTTATTTTATGGCCTCTCAGATACAACAGCTGGTAGGATGGGGACGGGAAGAAAGAGAGGATCTGAATAGAAACTTGGTGACCGGTACGGCTCCCTCATTAAAGGCAGCCTCCCATCTTGAGATGGGCTTGCCCAGTATGCCACAGTCAGCACCTACAGGAACCCTCCTCAGAAAGGTATGGGGGGAGCTACGGAAAACTTTGGGGACAGAGGGTGTGCTACCATTCACTCCGATATGGAACAATCCGAGATATGAAGAGCTACAGGATATAGCAGGTTTCACTTCCTGGAAAAAAAGAGGAATCTTTTCACAGATGTATGAGGGTGAAGTGCTGAAAACTTACGAGCAGCTGTGTAGGGAATACCAATTAGCCCCTCGGGGCTTCTATCAGTATCTTCAGCTCCGGCATGCCTTACAGAAACAACAACAAATACGATCGCTGCTGGTAACATCACCGTCGCCTTTGATGACGGCGGTTCTGCAAGCAGAAGCTTGGAGAGGACTCATAACAAAAATATACGAGGGACTGTTAGCAACAATTCAGAATCATGATTCCCTTAGAAGCCGTAGGAAGTGGGTGGAAGACATCGGGGAGATAGACGGAGACCAGTGAGAGAGGGCGCTTGAATCTGTCCCGGTGGTGTCCGTTTCTGCGTTGCATAAACTGTCGCAACTCTTTATCCTACACAGGGCTTATAGAACTGCGCCTCAACTATATAGATGGGGTAGAATGGATACTCCTATGTGCCCAAAGTGCAGGGTCCAACAAGGGGACTTTATACATTTGATTTGGAGATGCCCAAAGCTCCATAGGTACTGGGAGGAAGTATCCCAGTGTATTACTAGAGTAGCACAGGTTCCAGTCCCATTGGATCCACATATATACTTGTTAGGGGCCATTGACCCTGGAGAATATACAAAAGGAAAGTACTATATGGTAACTAGACTGTTGTATTTGGCAAGGAAACGTATTGCTTGCTATTGGATGGCCTTGGGGGTCCCCACAGGGAAGCAATGGATTGCGTACGTCAACTCCCTTTTGGGTAGAGAACATCTGGCATATAAAAGAAGGAAAAAAGAGGGTAAATTTGAGGAAATTTGGCATGCCTGGTTGAGAGATGCGAGTGTCGCACCACCAAAACTGTTGTTGGATAGATTTTCTATGTAGAATGTAGAGGGCAGGGGGGGAGGGGGGGATATAAGAAATAAAGAGATGTATATGGGTATATTATAGGAAAGCAAAAATGTTGGATAATGCATGTTAATTGAATTGCAATGGATGTCGAATAGACATATCTATGTATGAAATAAGAAAAGCAAAATAAAAATAAAGTGGATTTAAAAAAAAAAAACGTGCATGCTCAGAATTAAGTCGACGCATGCTTGGAAGCATTGAACTTAATTTTTCTCAGCACGTCGTTGTGTTTTACGTCACCGCGTTGGACTCGATAGTTTTTTTAACTGATGGTGTGTAGTCACATCAGACCATCAGTCCGCTTCATCGGTTAACCGATGAGAACGGACCTTCGGACCGTTCTCATCGGATGGACCGACCGTGTGTACATGGCCTAAGCATCTCACTGGTTCTGGTGGAACATTTTTGGGTTAATTTCTAACATAACAGGCATTTTCACATTGCCAGACCCTGGCTTAGTGGTTCCTAATCTTGGGATAGATCACTTTCCCTTTTTGTGTTGTGCTTTAGTTACTCATATATTACAGGCGGCCAAACTACTTATTGTGAGAAGTTGGAAATCAGATAAAGCCTTGAACCTCTCTGCAGCCATTGAGATTATTCAAGTATGAAGTATGAACAAGTATAAAGCCACGTTAGCAAATAAACAAGGTACAGTAAAACCTTGGACTGCGAGCATAATTAGTTCCAAAAACATGCATGTAATCCAAAGCACTTGTATATCAAAGCAAATTTCCCCATAAGAAATAATGGAAACTCAAATGATTTGTTCTACAACCATTCTTCATAGGTCCTTCAGTTTATAGCTCATATAAAAATATTTTAGCAATGTGACCAGGTTGTGTAACCATAAAATGTCAATCCACAAATGGAAGCCTCCACAAGGGGATTAGAAGCAAATTCCGGCAGGAGCTACAGAGTATAAAAGAGAGGAGAGGCGCCTCTAAGTGTAGCACTATGTTGCTAAATGCTGTATCTTAATTAAATGTAACCATATTGCTACACTTAGGCCTTGTACACACGACCAAACATGTCTGCTGAAACTGGTCGGCAGACCAGTTTCAACGGACATGTTCAGTCGTCTGTACGTCCGACCAGACAATTTTCTGGCGGATCAGACAGGTTTCCAGCGGACAAATGTTTCTTAGCTAGAAGCCTGTCTGTCGGACATGTTTGGTCGTCTGTACGACTTACTGGACATGTCCGCTCGGCCGAAAGCCCTCACATGCGTCAAAGTGATTCGACACATGCGTGGAAGCATTGACCTTCCAGGGTCGCGCACGTCGCTGCGTCATCACGGCGATGGCACGGCCACGTCACCGCGTATCCTGTACGCGGGGATTTTGGTTTGATGGTGTGTACAACCATCAGACCAAAATCCGGCAGCAGACATGTCCGATGAAAACAGTCCGTCCGTGTATACGAGGCCTTAGAGGCGCCTCTCTTCTCTTTTATACTCTGTTGTGGCATGATGCTACTTGTATATCAAGACATCGCTTGTATATCAAGTCAAAATTTATAAAAAAATGTTGCTTGTCTTGCAAAACTCTCTCAAACCAAGTTACTCTCAAACCAAGGTTTTACTTTATTAGGTAGAACTTTGAGAAACAATAGCAAATGTCGACTGACTTGAACACTTTGAAAATAATGTACTTCTTCTCTGTCACCTTTTGACATTTGATATTGTGTCAGATTTTGGACCTTTGTCTACTGCGTACTCTGTACCCATTATACCCTTCTTTTAATCTGTTTGTACTATGTTTGTACATTTTACCTTTTAAACCCAATAAAAAAAATGAAAAAAGGGGTGTACATCAACAAATAATATTAAGCTGAGTTGTTTTTCATTTTTGTGTTAATTACTGTATATACTTGAGTATAAGCCGACCCGAATATATGCCGAGGCACCTAATTTTACCACAAAAATTGGGAAAACGTATTGACTCGAGTATAAGCCTAGGGTGTCCATCTGCACGCCTCACTGTGCCTCACTTTGCCTCACTGTGTCCATACCTCACTGTGTCCATGCCTCACTGTGCCCATGCCTTGCTGTGTCCATGCCTCACTATGCCCATGCCTCACTGTGCTCATGCCTCACTGTGTCTTGATGTTTAACATGGGAGTCTATGGAAGGGGGGCCCGGGTTTGAAAAATCAGTGCTCCCCAGGCGTAGGTCCCCCAGACAACAACCTTTGCACACTTGTAGAGGAGAAATGGGGCTACATGTGTGCCAAGTTCCGGGTCCAGGGGACCTATGACTGGCTGGTACCAGGTCCCCAAATCACCGGTGAAATTACCGTTTAACATGGGAGTCTATGAAAGGGGTGCCCGGCTTTGAAAAAATGAGCTCCCGGCCGTAGGTCCTCCGGACAACAAACTTTGCACACTCGTAGAGAAGGAGTGGAGCTACATGTGTGCCAAGTACCGGGTCCCCAACGTCCGGGAGATCAGGCGCAAAAAGGTGACTCGTGTATAAGCCGAGGGGGGCATTTTCAGCACAAAAAATATGCTGAAAAACTCGGCTTATACTCGATCATATATGGTACCTAAAAAAATTCAATACAGAACAATGTGACCATGTTTTGCAGAGAAAAAAAATATAAATTATGTAAAAAGGTCAAAACTTAGCTGGATAGTTTGAAAAAGGAAGTATTGAAAAAGGATCTTTTCAAAATTGAATAGAAACATTTCAGATTAAATGTCGTTTTTGTTTTGCCCTCCACCAGAATTGTGAGGAGATGAGCATAATGGATTTTCTGCTGGTTACAACCTAAATTATTATGTATTTTTATATTATTTTACCAGGTGGGCTATCACAATAATATAACCTATATTGCACTAACAGGTTTTCCAAATCTAAAAAACCTAAACATTATATTTTTCTTGGTGCTGTTTTTCATATATTGTGTTATTATTTCTGGAAATCTTTTTATTGTGGTTTTATATCATCTGAGTAAAACACTTCAGTCTCCCATGTACCTCTTCATCACCCAACTATCATTGTTTGATATAATTCTCTCTACAGATATTCTTCCCAACCTTCTTTATATCATCTTACATGATGGATGCACCATGTCTCTTGCTGGATGTATCATCCAGTTTTCGTTCTTTGCCCATGCTGAGGCCTCAGAGTGTTTTCTACTGACTGTGATGTCCTATGACCGGTATTTGGCCATCTGTAAGCCTCTGCATTACAACTCTATAATGAACCAATCAAATTGCATTAAATCTGTGATTACCATTTGGTTACTAGGATTTACAATGGCATTGGTTGATTTCATATCTTTGTGCAGTTTATACTACTGTGGACCAAACATCATTCATCACTTCTTCTGTGACTATGAACCCATACTTGAGCTTTCCTGCTCCGATACTTCATGGATCCGTAATCAGGCCTATGTCGTAGCATTCATCTGTGCTGTAGCACCTTTTATATTAATTGTTATATCGTATATCTCTATTGTTTTAACCATCCTCAAAATTAAATCAATTACAGGAAGAAAGAAAGCCTTCACCACCTGCAGCTCTCACTTGACCGTAGTGTGCATTTTTTACGGGACGCTGATCGCTGTGTATTTGATTCCAACAAAAGGACAACTAGATATTCTAAACAAGATCCTCTCCCTCTTTTACACTGTAATGACTCCATTGCTGAATCCAATCATATACACATTCAGGAATAAGGACTTTAAAAAAGCTTTTGAAAAAATAAAATCATAATTTATTTTAAATTAAAAATGCAAATGTGATAGAAAAGTTAATATTGAGCAGATCTACATCACTTTAGACAAGTTCTCGAAATTCACTGCCACATGGGAACCATGGACGGCCTTCAAAAGCTCTTGACTATTCAAGGAGCTTACACGTGGCACAACGTGACCTACCAGAGGACTATTTAATCATTGACTCAGAAAGTCATCCCTGTGTTACACTGTTGGTGACATTTATTACTGATTTGACTTCTAGACAATGGAGAGGGCAAAGAAAGAAGAAGCAGTCTCGCTAAACAAATGAAAATATCCTAGTGAAAAAATATTTTGAAAAAACAGTCTGTGATAATAAATGTATAGATGCAGTCCAAAATTAGTTCGAAGAACCAAACTTTTCTTGCAAAGTGTAAGCGGTGCTCAATCCGTGTAATATTGGAGACTACTCCTGCATTAGATGAAATAATAAGCAGGTCATCCAAACGACAATGCTGACCCTTACCGGAAAAAATGATCCCAATGGATCAAGTCATGCAGGAATGATCGCAATGTGGAAATGGATGTAGCACGCCACCTGACGGGTTCCTCAGTAGCCACCGATTACGTCACAGAGCATCCAAAGAAAAAAACTCACATAGTGTAAAACCATAAATCAAAAACACACATAGGACTACACCCAGTGGTTGACTAACGGACAATGTGAAAAATATGGACCACCACCACCACACACACTGACCACCACTCACAGGACCAAGTCTCTTCAGACGAAACGTTGGGAGGCGACGTTCTGACGTCACCGCACATTGAGGACGAATCCTCGTTCTGCCACGCCGGCCGGCTGTTGATTTTATGCTGTTTTTTATCTTCCTAAGTGTTAGTGTACCCGATTTCCTTTATTAAATCATTTGGCGGTATTACACTATATTAGTTTTTCTTTATTTATGGCCATTCCACAACTTTATTGGTGACCTTGTGGATCCTCACTTCCGGGATCGCTCTATCCCCCATGTTGGAGTGTATTTTCTCTGCCCTGTTTGATCCTCACTGGGATCTCATGTTCCGGTAAGGGTCAGTGTGTGTGGTGGTGGTGGTCCATATTTTTCACATTGTCCGTTAGTCAACCACTGGGTGTAGTCCTATGTGTGTTTTTGATTTATGGTTTTACACTATGTGAGTTTTTTGTGACGTAATCGGTGGCTACTGAGGAACCCGTCAGGTGGCGTGCTACATCCATTTCCACATTGCGATCATTCCTGCATGACTTGATCCATTGGGATAATTTTTTTCGGTAAGGGTCAGCATTGTCGTTTGGGTGCCCTGCTTATTATTTCATCTAATGCAGGTGTAGTCTCCAATATTACACGGATTGAGCACCGTTTACACTTTGCAAGAAAAGTTTGGTTCTTCGAACTAATTTTGGACTGCATCTATACATTTATTATCACAGACTGTTTTTTCAAAATATTTTTTCACTAGGATATTTTCATTTGTTTAGCGCGACTCCTTCTTCTTTCTTTGTACTATTTATGTTGTATAACATTTGAGTCGCAGCTTTATTTGGATCACATTTTTTTGAGGTATGCGCACTGTTCTTTCTATTTTATAATGGAGAGGGCAGTTTCTGATTTCCTCTAGACATGTGCTTTCTTTTTATTCCAAATGCATTTTCGTCCGAATTTCAGGTATTTTCATTTTCGTTTTAACAAACGATAACGAAAGCACAAAAAGGAAAAACGAAAGATCCGACATAAACAAATGCTTAATTTTTGTTTTCGTTGCGGTCGAATGTGCCTAACCTTAACTCTATTAGTCCAATATTATTCTACATAAAGAGAAAAGATTCGACATAGAGAGAAAATATTTGACATTATAGAGACATGAAGAAGAGTCGACATAGAGAGAAAAGATTTGACATAGATAGAAAAGATTCAACATAGAGAGACATGGAGATTCAACATAGAGAGACATGAAGAGTCAATTTTTATTTTATTTTTTTAAGACTCTGTTGAATATTCTTCTTCTTTTTTTTTTTTTCTTAGAACATTCGACAGACACCATAAGCCTTCAATGACAGATTCGACATAGAGAGACATGAAGATTCGATATAGAGAGACATGAAGAGTCAAAATCTTTTTTTTTTTAAAAGATTCTGTCGAATCTTCTTTTTTTTTTTTTTTCTGTTCAAATTTTTTATTGAAAATCAAAGCACAGAGTACAATAACAGTCATTCGTACAGTATCACAAGAAAGAGTACATAATGGTACATATCCAAAGAGGCAAATATTGTCCCGGAACAGAATTATAACATAACGTACATTTTTACATATACGGGGACTTGGGTTGTCGATTACAACACAGAAAAATGAAAAGGACCTTTGAGTTATAAAGAGGGAGTATGAAAGTAGATCCCTACCAGGAGAAGGGGAGGGAGGGAGAAGGGAAAGGGGAAGGGGATGGGGAAGGTCCTATACCATCGGGGATATATCTTTCAAAGAGGTACTCCGCAGGTTGACCAGGGATACAACGTTGTATAAAACTAGGCAAGGGCTAGGAGCCTTGCCTATTGAACTTCATATAAAACATTTCAAGAGAAAATACAGAGGAAAAGTAAAGAAGAAGAGTAAGAAAGGAAGAGCAAGAGAGATGGGAGGGAGGGAAGGGACCAAGAAGGTCAGTATGGGATGGGGAAAGGGTCGGCTGGGTCACATGAGCCCCAGAGTGCCATAATACAGTATGGGTAGAACTGCTTCAAACTTTTAAAATGTCAGCAGGGTCATATCAAATTCCGGGGGTAGAAAATGTTCCGCCCAGGGAGTCCAGGTCTTGTCATGTTGGACCATTCGGTCAAGAATCATAGCTTCTATTTTACTATGAATCATTGCCTGGGTTACCCTGTTTTTAACTTCTGCAATGTGTATGGTTGGGGTCTTCCAAGCTCTTGCAATGGATTGTTTGGCAGCCGTGGTCAGTTGGAGTAGAAGTTTTACCTGGGCCTTAGTGTAGTCTGGTTGAATGTGGTTTAAAAGAGCTATAGTTCGAGAATCCGTATGAGGTTTGGAAGCGAAATGCGGGGAGATGTGATAAATAAAAGGGCATCGTCTGCAAACAGACAAATTTTGTGGGAGGTAGAGGCCACCTCTAATCCCTTGACATCAGGGCTAGATCTAATCAAGGCCGCCAAGGGTTCAATAGCTAAAGCGAATATTAAGGGGGATAGGGGGCACCCTTGTCTAGTACCCCTGCCTATCGGAAAGGTCTCTGAGCGGAAACCGGAATATTTAATATAGGCCTGGGGGTGATTATATAGGGAGTTTACCCACTGTAAAAAGTGTGGTCCGAAGCCCCAACGGGTTAAAATATAATTCAGGTAAGGCCAGGAGACCGTGTCAAAGGCCTTCCTGATATCAAGGGATAGCAAATGCATAGGGATTTTGCGCGTTCTAGCAAGATGTTGCAGAAGAACCACTCTTCTGATGTTATCACTGGCCTGTCTGCGTGGTATGAAACCGACCTGATCTTTATGGATCAGTTTTCCAATCAAGGGGTTAAGGCGCAGGGCCATGACTTTTGCCAGTAATTTAACGTCAAGATTTAGGAGTGAAATAGGTCGGAAGTTCGACCAAAGGGAGTTGTCTACATTGGGTTTAGGAATCATGGCTATGATGGCTGTCAATGTGTCCCGTCCGAAGGAGTGTTGTCGGAGTAAAGCATTGAAAGAGTTAGCAAGAAGTGGAGCAAGGGTACCGGCGAATTTCTTAAAGTAAGTGCCCGAGAGCCCATCAGGGCCAGGTCGTTTATGCAATTTAAGAGTTTTGATAGCGGCTAGCACCTCGTCTACTGTGATGGGTCTCTCTAGGCATTCACGATTTGAATCTGATAAGGTGGGTAAGGGAACATCTTGGATGGGGGCATCTGCAGTAGAGGGGGAGAAAGCGGATTGGGTATTATAAAGATCATGTAGTCGTTTTTGGAATTCAGCTAGAACTTTTACAGGGTTACTAGTATAAGCATGCTTATCTATTCGTAGTCTAATCGGGACATAGTTCCGTTCCGGACGACGAAGACGAAGGGCCAGAAAGGAATCTGGTTTGTTGGCCTTAGTATAGGCGGTGTGATTTGATCTGCGAATGGCTTTGTCAGCTGATTCAGCCAGAGCTAAATCAAGTTCTGTCCTGGACTTTTCCATTTGGATTCTGTGGGCTTCGGTAGGAGAGGATTGGAATTGGAGGGAACAGTGGTGAAAGTCAGACTCTAGCTCAGCTAGTCTAAATTTTTTGTCACGGTTCAGATGGGTGGAAACTGAGATGCATTTTCCCCTGATAACTGCCTTTGGGCTTCCCATAGGAGGACAGGGGAGATGTCGGGGATGGCATTATGTTTCAAGTAGTCAGCTAAAGCAATTTGGATGTCAAAACAATAAGATTGATTAGTGAGGTGGGCTTCATTAATACACCATGTACGGTCTTTGGACAAAGGAATTAGGGAGGATACGGTAGTAAGTACTGCACAATGGTCGGACCAAGAGATAGGTTGGATTACAGATTGGAGCAATATGGGGGAGGAGGCAACCGAGATAAAAATATGGTCAATTCTAGAAAATGACTTGTGCGGATACGAGTAAAAGGTGTAATTTTTTTTGGTGGGATTACATTCACGCCAGGTGTCAAGCAGAGAGGCTTGTTGTAAAAGTTTCCGAAAACGTAGAGAGGGGGAATAATGATCAGGAGCATAGGGTGATTTGTCTAGGTGCAGTTGTAGAACTGAGTTAGAGTCTCCACAGAGGAACAGTGTCCCTCTACAATGAGTCCGTACCACTTGTATTAGATGAGAAAAGAAGGGATTTGGGTTCGTATTCGGGGCATACTAAGAAACCAGGGTGGTTTCAATATCCTGGAGAAGGCCCACTAGTATAATGTAGCGGCCTTCTGGGTCCTTGATTTCAGAGTTTACAATAAAAGGGAGAGTGTGGTGTAGTGCAATCAAGACACCACAGTGTTTCGTGGAGGCTGAGGCAGTATACACCTGAGGGTATCGTGAGCTAAAAAATTTGGGGGTAGTGCGAGCTGAGAAATGTGTTTCTTGGAGAGCCACTATACCTGCTTTTAGGGTAGCAAAAGTCTGGAAGGCCTTGACTCTCTTGTTAGGTGAGTTGAGACCTTTAACGTTTAGTGAGAGCACATTCAAGGGGGCCATTTGGGAGCAGTTGTAGGATAGCTCGATGAGACCATCAGGGCCACGCGACCCAGCCGACCTGAGGAAAAGAGAAGAAAGAGAGGGAAAGAGAAACAAAAAAGGGGAGAAAAGAGAGTAAGAGCAATCATGTAGGGCAAGTAAGTAGACATAGGGTAGGGGAAGAGCATAACTCTATCGCCCGACTAAATAGTACACCAACACAGGGGCAAGCCAGCTGGCCCATGGGTGGGTGAACCGTGGAAAGGGGGAGCAGTGACGACTCTCCGCCACAAATGGGAGATGCATAGTACATTACATAAATCAGGTTGTAATAGACAGTCTAGTAAATAAAAACTCTATGTTCAGCATCACGTTTCTGCAAATAGGACTAGAATTTCAGTGTTGATAACAGCAAAACTAACAGGGCTGAATATAGCCGCTCAACTTGTTCAAAAAATTTAAAGGAAGCCCAAGTAGGGGGAATCCCTAGGAGTGCAGTAAACAACATAAGAAGCAAAAATCATGGGGGGGGGAGTGTACTAGGGAAGGAAAGGAAAGGGAAAGTAAGATGACTGGGAGGGAAGGGGAAGGAACAACAAAAAGGAAAGTTAGGGAATGGTAAGGAGAGATGGAAGGAGTGGAGGAAATAGAAAGGGAGGTTGGGTAAGGGGGGGGGGAAGAGAGGGAGAGTGGAGGGGTATGGGGCGAGGTGGAGGGGAGTAAAGAGGAAAGGGTCAGGGAAGGGGGGGAAGGGGGAGGAAAGAGGGCTTCTAAAGGGAGAGGGGGGTTAAAGTGCATATAGCAGCAGCAAAACAACAGCGTTCCACCCTCAAAACTATAGATATTATCTGAAGTTATCTATGTCATATAACAGTCATGGGTCAATGTCAGCCCGCACCCAATGTAATACGGGCGAAGATCAACCCAGCTACATCCTAAATGTCAATCACTTTGGTTGAGTTGGAGAGCAGGGAGGAATAAATCCTCTCAGATTGTCTGTGATATCACCGTTATATAAGGAACAAAATAAACAAAAAAATGAAATTTAAACGAAAAGTAAACAGTAGAGAAGTGTAGAACTGGACTTTAGCATCCTCCGGGGGTGACAGTGGATTGTAACAATCCCCTCAGTGTGGAGGGATGGAGCTAAAGCAGGCAAGCCCCAGGTGTCGCAGATGAGGGATCGTCCGTAGGTAAAGCGAGATGGAGCAAAAGTTCCATGTGACTCAATCGTTTCCGCCAGGAAGGCCATCTGTGACACCAAGGGGGCACTGTAGAAATCTGCAAAAAGAAGAAGTTAGATGGATAAACTCAGCGAGGTGAGTGTAGTTGTCGGCCAGGCAAACCGGATTTTGGAGTATGGGCCGGGGTTCCTTTCCGCACGGAGGACGGACCCGGGTGAGGTCTTTGTGGGGTGGATCCATACTGACGAGCAGCGTCGCGAGCTGGTGTACGGGGTAAGTTAGTCTCTGAGGATTGTGCAGGAGCGACCAGGTGAAGTGATTCCAAGAGACGTTGAAGGGATTCCGGAGTTGTACATGAGTGTTGTTGACCCAGGTAGGAGAACTGCAAAGCAAAAGGAAAGCGCCAGGTGTATTTCAAGTGGTTTTGCATTAGCACCTGTAGCTGTGGCTTCATGGCGCGTCGTTTAGCGATGGTAAGGGGAGCCAGGTCAGAAAAGAGCTGGTAAGTATGGCCCTGAAATAAGAGAGTGTCTTTATTGCGGGCAGCAGCAAGTAGCTGTTCTTTAGTGCGGAAGAAGTGCAGTTTAACTATGATGTCCCGAGGGGGACCGTCCTGTTGGCGTCGGGTGAGAGCCCTGTGGATTTGATCGAATTCCAGCCGTTCGATCGGTATAGAGGATGCTGAGAGTTCTTGGAATAAGGCCGTAGAAAAGGATTGCAGATCGTCAATAGTCTCAGGGATACCACGGATGCGTAGATTCGATCTGCGGGAGCGATTTTCCGCATCCTCTAAACGTGAGGGGAGTGTGGCATTTTCATCACGCAAGGCTGCCTGCTCCTGGGCCTGTTCTTGCAAGGTGAGTTCCAAGTCGTCTACACTGGTCTCTAGGTCAGATGTCCTCTGGCCTAGTTCTCTGATTTCACGGGATAGTCTGTTGGTAATTTGGTCTGATGTGACTTTAAGGGCCTTTTGTAACATTGATTCCATGTGTCTGAGAAAGTCCGATTGAGACATACCTGGTGCCGGATGGGTAGGGGAACCGCTGGTGTAAGATTCCGCGCAGTCTTCTTCCCCACTATCAGCCTGTGCAGATTCGTCCGGGGATGCGGCCTGTTGTCTGGCTAAGGCCTTCGCCGCCATTTTGGAGGAGGCGCGGGCCAGAGCTTCTTTGATAGGTTTCGGCTTCATTTTGCCACGGTGACCGGTTAAAACCATCCCGGATGGATCGGTGCCTATTCCGGAGGGGAGTGCTCGAAAGAACGGGGTTGCAGATCGGTCCAGAACGCTTATTAAGTCCTGATGATGTGGCGGAGGGTGCGGAGCTCTAACGGGACACGTCCTCCATCGTGAGCCTCGCGCATGCGCCCTTTTTTTTTTTTCTTAGAACATTCGACAGAAACCATAAGCCTTCAATGACAGATTCTACCTTAATTAGAATTTTCGGACGAATGCGTTTTTTAACGAAAAACAAAATAAATAAAACATTTCGGGAGTAACTAAATACATTTTTCGGACGAAAACTAAATTACAAAACAAAATATTTCAGTGTGCACATGTCTAATTTCCTCACCCCCTCTCCCTTACCTGCTCCTGTCCTTATTCTTAACCCACACTACCCACCCAACCATCCTTCCCACCCCTTTATTTTTATTATCTCTCCCCCTTCCCCTCTCCCTCTTTTCCCCCTGTCTGCTCAGATTGACTGGCCAAGGCCCATGAGGGATGTATACGACCTCCCCCGCCATACAAAGGAGTGTATTATTACTGTTTAGAAATGGTTCATTTGAGTTCATTTTTTCCATTGTCTTGCTCAACTGGGTTTTCCCAGTCTGAGCTTCACTGTTATTGCATGCGCTTGTGATTTTGTAAATTTTGTATTACCCCTTTTTTTCTTCTGTGTCCCCATGAAAATTCAATAAACCGTTTAGTCAACACAAAAGAAAAGTAAATATTCAAGTTGTAAAGTGCTGCGTAAACTGTCGGGACTATATAAATCCAGTATAATAATAATTTATGATATAAGTATAGCGCTACTCTAGCAGATGACCTGTCTGTGTGGTCCTAGGTCCCACTTGGTTATCCACTGGGACTTTGTATAACGAGTAATGCCGCGTACACACAATCGGTCCATCCGATGAGAATGGACTGTGTCAGAAGTTTACATGCAGTAGGTGGTATACATTGCATCACATGGCTAAAGGTATACACTTTAAAATCACTGGGGTAGAGATGTGCAAACTACATTATGGGATTATAGGATGGCATAACGTGACTAGAACAGGGTGGTTCCACAATTTTCACAACTCCCATTCTGTTTTTAGACAATCGCCATCTGCCATGACACATTCCATGGTGACTGGATTGAGGTGAATCTCCCACCTGTGTGGATTTCAATTCTGGGATATTTTCCTTCCACATATTGGAGTTGAAGGAGTGGCTTAGAAAAGCTAAGAAACATCTTCAAAATTGCAGAACCAGTCCAGTTGAATATGACTAACTATTACGATATACCATGACCTGGATCAATGGGAACCTTCACAATTTTGATGGAAACTGATAATTCATAACGAATATTCTACATTCCGTATCTACAGTATTGCAGAAACATAAATATTAAAATATGAAACATTGAGGCCGGGTTTACACCTATGCAAATTGAATGCGCGTTTCCCCACATTCAATATGCATAGCAGGAGAATGTGACTGGCTCTCTATGGAGTCGGTTCACATATCTCTGCAGCAGGTCCGGTGCGGTGTGCCGGAAAAACACGTGCCTTTTTTGAATTTTTTGAAAATTCAGGCTGAAATCGGACCTGAAATGGTGAACCAACACGCACCGGACCCCTGCTGTGAGCCGCATGTGGTGACGTTGTGAACTGAGCCTAAAGGAGTTGGAAAAGTAGAAGTTTTTTTTATCTTAATGCATTTTATAAAAAGCCTTCTGTTTGTAGCAGCCTCCCCAGCACCCCCTAATACTTACCTGAGCCCCATCTCTGTCCAGCGATTTCCACAAGTCCCTCAGCTGCCAGGGACTCTTCCTCCTGATCAGCTGAGACACAGCAGCAGCGCTATTGGCTCCCATGGCTGTCAATCAAAGCCAGTTAGCCAATCAGGAGAGAGAGGGGGAGGGGCCCAATAGCAGATCCATGTCTGAATGGACACAGATAGCGGCAGCTTGGCTCGGGTGACCCTATAGCAAGCTGGTTGATGTGGAGGCACTCAACAGGTGGGAGGAGCCGGTAGTAGCAAAGAGGGACCCGAGAGGAGGAGGTTCCTGGCTGCCCTGTGCAAAATCACTGAACATAGGGGGTATGTATAAGATATTCCTCTGATGAAGTCACGTGACGTGACGATACGTGTCAGGAACTAGGAACAGCTCACGTGACCGGAAGTGACGTTTGTCCGTCCCCGGGTCCGTGTTTTAAGCTATACCAGCTCCCTGGATGTTATTTTTTGCTTTTCTCTGCAAACCTTTTTTACATTCAAATAAATGTTATACGTACTTCACTATTTGGATCCAATATTCATTTTTCTTGGTCTGACTTGCTGTTGGCTCGGATCTGTCTGGGAGCTACCATCTTTGTGAAGCCTAGTCCAACGCTCAGCTGATGTCCACACAGCCGCCACACCGATCCGGAGAGGCCATTCGCACACCGCTCTAAGCATTAATCCCTTTTGGTTAAGGTAAGCGCTCTGTGAGCTCATTACCAGGAAGATCAGTTGGATTATTATCTGCCATATGAACCGCATCATTATATGAACTGTCCATTCATGCACTTCATTGGATTTCTTAGGCATCATCCACTAGGATCCCTGATTGTTGATTGCACCAGCACTTTATAGTCATTTTTGTCATTCATGTATTTATTTGATCATTGATCATTAAGCTTAGCACTTTGATCACTGTAATTTTTACATAGGCACTTTATTGAGCATTCTCTAGATTGTTCAGTGTATTATTTTTGTGCTCATCACCCCCCTTTTGTTCTATGTATAAGATGTTTGTTATTTAAAAAAACAAGACTTTACAATCACTATAAACAATGAATAGTGCCCTTGTAGTTTACGCATGAAAGCTATTCAAAATGAGCAGTAGATATGTGCATTCCAGTTCGTACGAATGTTATTTTCGTACCAAAATGTTCATTTTCGTACCCGCAGAATAATGTGTACATACGAAAAAATTAAAGCACCAAAATACGAAAACGACGGGATTACGAATGAGCTGCATAACGAACAACCGCAAATACGAATGAACAATCCGACGAAAATACGACAAAACGAAAACAGCAAAAGAACGAAAATGATATTTTGTTTGAATCCTTGTTCTGTTCGTATTTTGATTTTCAGTCGTATGTTCATTGTTCATATGACATCTAACAAAAGATTTTCATTCTGTATTTTGTTTGAATCCTTTTTCTGTTTGTATGTTCATATGACATCTATAACAAAAGATTGTATTCTGTATTCTGAATTCCTTTTTTCTGTTCGTAATTTGGTTTCAAAATACAGAATGCAAATCTTTTGTTATAGATGTAATTTTCGTTTTTTTGAATGGGCAGTGAGTGTAGTTAGTTAGTGAAGCAGCTTCTCTTTTGTTCTGAGTACAGTAGTACAGTAAAGCCAAATAAACTTTTCTGTGGATTTTCGTCTGAAGGGAGAGATCAGTTGGCCAGACTTTTGAACCTGGAACCCAAAAATGGTTTTCTGATGGAGTTTAAAAACGAACGAACGTTCGGTAAAACGATCGTTTTTATGTTTGTTGTTAAAAAAGTCTGACCAAGTGTATGGGGCTTAACAATAGTTAATATGGATGAGCCGCGTGTTGAAAGTGCCACGAATCCCGCGATATATTTACGAAAGTACAAAATGACGAAAATTCACGAAAATTATTGTCTAACAAGTAACGAACATGAATTAAACAGAATAACGAACCATCCCGCATGTACGAAAATAAAGCGGTAACCAAAATACGAAACAATCGAAATACGAAAAAATTGCGTCGTACGAAAAACGAACGGGAACGAACAGGAAAACGGGCGTCTTACGAAAAAACGAACAGAAAGGAACCTATGGAACGATATGAAACGGAAAAAAAAAACGAAAAAAATTTCTGTGCACATGTCTAATGAGCAGAGACAATGCTGGAAAATAGGTGAGTGGATAAAAGCTGTAACAATAAACATGCTTTCTAATTAAGATTACATTTAATTAGGATTGTGTGTCAGGGAAATGCAATCTACAAAAATAAATAATGCCTGAATGATTATTACCTATGAGATTAATTAGCAATGCAAAACACAGAGAACACTGGGGAGAAGTCAATGTATAAAAGGGTTTCAGATCAACTCGGCAAATAACAGATACTAATAATTTACTCATAGTGGTAGATTATTTCCACTGAAATATATGATGGCTGATCTGACATTATCTGCCGGGGATTTTCAAAGTAAACTATTACATCCGGACATCATCTCTAAAAATGTACATGAAATCAAGGTGCGGTATGTAATAACTGTTCGTAGATAAATGAAAACATAAGCACAATATAGACTTGTTCTGTGTTTCCGTAATGATGAAGGACTGTAGAAGTATAAGAAGTGTAATATTCTATATGATTCACAACCTCCTTCACCACCCAATCTACCCAGGCCATTTTCCATCATTGTACTGCAATTTGCAACTCAACTGCACAAATGCCAAAGGAAATTATCATTAAACATTTACATTTAGATTTTGAGTTTTTCTTGTTTAGTGTTATATAGAAAGGGAGAAGAGCCACATAGTGCAGTAAAATTTTTATTAGGATAGCACACACTAAGGCCGGGTACACACGAACAAACATGTACGATGAAAGCGGTCCGTCGGACCGTTTTCACCGTACATGTCTGCCAGAGGGCTTCTGTACGATGGTTGTACACACCATCGTACAGAAGTCCGCGCGTAAACATTACGCGGGGCGTGTCCGCGTTGTCGCCGCGACGATGACGCGGCGATGACGCGGAGACGTGGGCGGGCCTGCCATTTAAAGGCTTCCACGCATGCGTCAAAGTCATTCGACGCATGCGAGGGACGGCGGGCGCCTGGACATGTACGGTAGGTCTGTACTGACGACCGTACATGTCCGAGCGGGCAGGATTCCAGCGGACGGTTTTAAAACACGTCCAGGAATATTTGTCCGCTGGGAAAAGGCCCGGCGGGCAAATGTTTGCTGGAATTCGGCCCGCTCGCGCCCACACACGACCAAACATGTCTGCTGAAACTGGCCCGCAGACCAGTTTCAGCATACATGTTTGGTCGTGTGTACGGGGCCTTAGGCCTCGTACACACGATACGATTGTTAGACAACCGAGCGTCTGTTTTTTGTCAAAAGGACGTGTGCCAGGATCTTGTCTTGTATACTAACGTTACACAAACACAAACGTAGTGACGTATTACGAGGAATTTCAGCTCTTGAGCGCCACCCTTTGGGCCCCTTCTTCTAATTTCATGTTTGGTCAGTAATGATTCCGAGCATGAGTGTTTGTACTTTCGACTTTAGTGTGACAGATTTGTGCACTGACCATATGAAAATCTGACGTCAAACTGTTGTCCGCCGAAAATTTACTAGGCTGTCATCCAACATTTGTGTGCCCGAAAGTTGGAAAAGAGTTTGAAGGGTTTCCATGGGATGAAGACAAAAAATGACTGCAATGTCAAATCCCTTGTGGGGCATATCCAGCATACCCCCAAATTTTGGTCTATAATCATTAACACATCATATGAACATGTACATGGAGTATTCATCTGAACTCAAGTGGTTTATCTTAGACGATGTATCTTGCCTTTTACCTCACAACTATAATCTATTGAATGAACAATTGAATGTACAAAAATTAGGGGCATCTATGGGGCTAAATTTCCCCCCACCTATGCTAACCTATATATGGGCTGGTGGGAGGAACAATATATTTTCAATGCAAACAACCCATTCAGGGGCTCCATCATGGCATACTTTCACTACATTAATGACCTAATCTGTGTTGTTGACCGCAGTGTACCCAGGACAGAGTTCTTGAACTATCTCAATAACAATTGAAAAACAAACAAGGTGCCTCTAAGTGCAGAAATATAAAACTTTTAATATCCCCTAAAGAGGTTAAAAACACTTACAAGATGGTGGATGAAGCAGGCATGTAGCAGGTAAGTGTGTCCAGAAGATGTTCCAGTGGCAGGGCAGTCCCAGGCTGATGATAAAGCTTCCAGGGAAGTCCACAGAATAACAGCCAATTTGTGCTTTGAGTGTTTAGGGAACACAATGGTGATGGAGCCTGGGGATGATGTCAGAGGAAGCGAGACAAAAACCAGCATGGAACACAACCAGGAAGAGGGCAGTGACACTGGCTGAAGAAGGAACCAATGAGCTGTTCCAAAACGCGTCCCGCCTCTATGACACACTTCCTGCCCTCTTCCTGGTTGTGTTCCATGCTGGTTTTTGTCTCGCTTCCTCTGACATCATCCCCAGGCTTACAACAGATCAGGCGTTAAACATGCACGTCTCAATGCCAGGATCTTAAACAGAAGTGATCTTTTTACAAATCAACCCCACAAGCAGGACAGAAATGCTCATTTATATTTTTTCCACAGCTCACAATTCACAAGACATAAAAATGCATAATATCCAAAAGTCTCCTAATTTTATACAATGATGATTCCTTAAGGGAGGTTCTAAGTCAGAGCGCTAAATATGTGGCCAGAAAAGCACACGGGTAACATTAGCCGGCCGGCTCTGCTCGTCCTTCCGGGTAGACAGCGTGGATCGTGGTGACGTCAGCATGCCGCTCCTCCCTACGCCGTTTCGTCACACAGATGACTTCTTCCAGGGGAGAAGTCATCTGTGTGATGAAACGGCGTAGGGAGGAGCAGCGTGCTGACGTCACCATGATCCACGCTGTCTACCCGGAAGGACAAGCAGACAGCAGAGCCGGCCGGCTAATACTATACATCGCACTTTTTAACCTACATACATGTGAGTGTATTACTTTTTTATATTAAACATTTTAAACAATATCACACCATGTCAGTGTTTTTCTCCTCTGGGTTACATCTATGGAGAAAGTTGGTCTGATATAGAAGATTGGTGAAACAGGAGAGAGAGTGACATTTTAACCAGGACCCTTATTGACCTATGTGTCTACATGCCTGATTTATTTCTTGCTCTGGTAAGCAGTTGGTACATAAGTGGTGGAGGATTTGTCATCAGATTCACAAGATTTTGCCTGGATATTTAGCTTCACCCATTCGGAGAACTTTCTGTCACTTCCTGCAATCTTCTGTGATACATCCTATATGGACTTTTGCACAACCTTTTTCAGTTTTAATGCACTGGGGTTTTGTGTGCACATAGCATAATTGAAGATTTATGTTGGTTTAATTTGCAGCACAGCTTTTCTTTATAAAAACTAATATACAGCAGCTAGACATTTCATCCAATTCCATCATCAAAATACACATAGCCATATTCAAAAAGACTTACATATTTTTTGTGTACAAAAAGAAGGGAGATCTAAGTGCTCACTGTATAAACATTTAAAAATATATTTGTGTCCAAATATGGACTACTAATATTTGATTCAGAGCAATACAAGCATATAGCACAAACGTGTCCTCCCATGTTCGCACTGCCCGCCCGCCTCCTGCAGTGTGAAGGCATTGCGCTCTGTGATCGCTGAGTCCTTCAGACTTGGCTGATCAGGGTAAAGGGCCCATCAAAGCGGCCCTTTACCACGTGTTTACAAGGGCAGCCCGTCCATTAAGGGTGCATGGGTGCCGCAACCCCCTATCCATGGTTACCCCCCCCCATCCATGCATCCGGCCCCTTTCAGGATGCCAGGAATGTGGATTTCAATGCAGGGTGGGTGTTTTAGAGTACCTGATTAGAGCCCAAGGCTCTAATAGGCTTCAAAATAGGGTGGACTTAGGGTGCATAGAATGTGAATGGAGCCCACCCAGGTGTGTTACAACAGCGAATAAATATTTACTGTTGTAACACTGATCCTCCTCCCAGCCAATCAGGAAATGGGTTTTGAGACCCATCACCCAATTGGCTGAAAGGACAGGTGATCCTATTGGATGCCTAAGAGGAGGGGAGGAGATGCACAGCCATCAAGATGGAGGAATGGAGGAGATGCCAGATGCCCGCTGCTGCTGCCCAATCCCGCTGCAGATGTCAATGCCCGATCCCCCTGCCAATGCCCGATCCCACTGCTGGTGCCCGCTGGCCGCTACCTGCCACCTAGATGGAGCAAGACAGCAAATAGGTGTGGGGGGCTGGGGGGTCTGAAGTGCTGCCGGTGGGGGGGTGGCTGTTTGCCACCCCTCCAGAAAAAAAAACACTAGCCGTCACTGTCAATGACAGCTCATCACAAGAGTGAATATAAGCTGATTATCTGCTTTTTTCCCCTCACACTGATAGCTTGAGGAGGAAAGAGGAGAGGTCGATTACCAGCTTCTGTTAAGGGGACATCAGTCCCAACATTACCAACCAGTGCTGCTAATCAGTGCCCACCAGTGCCACCTATCTTTGCCCATCAGTGCTGCCAATCAGTGCACATCATTGCCTCATTATCAGTGCCTTTCAGTGCCGCCTATCAGTGGCCATCAGTACCACCCATCAGTGCAGCCTCATCAGTGCCTCCCGTTTAGTGATCACCAGTGCTGCCTCATCAGTGCCCATCAGTGCCATCTATCAGTGCTCCTCAGTGCCGCCTCACCAGTGCCCATCAGTGTAGCTTCATTAGCGCACATCAGTGAAGGAGATAAATTACACGTTTGCAACTTTTTTATAACAGAAACTAAGAAAAACTTTTTTCCCAAATTTTTAGTCTATATTTATTAGTTTAGCAAAAAATAAACAGCAGTGATTAAATACTACCAAATGGGGCATGGCTTGCCAGTGGAGTGGATGGAAGCCTGAAGTTTCAGCTCCACAATCTACCCAGCAACAAGCTACTGCAAGGCAACAAATCAAGGGCAAAATTAACCCACACAACTTCTGGGACCTACCACTACCTCAGGGTACAATGTTAAAGTGCAGGAAGCACCCCAAAGGGCCGCAGAAGCTCACAAACTTCTTCGCTCTAGCAGACACAAACTGCGGGCAAGATGGTGCCGGCGGCCTACCACAATCAAGCAGCACGGCTCCTCTCTCCTCACGCTGGCTTCACCTTTTAACAGCAGCAGCACTTCTCCTCCTCTCCAGTGACGGACAGTGAGTCATCTCCTGCTTCTCCCTCCACAGTCAGCCCAGCCAAATCAAAGCCCTGCAGGGGTGATACAGCTCCCAGCCAGCCCAGCAACCCCTCCTTCACTCTACAAATACCTAATCATCAGCAGCCCTCAGCAATATATTCATTGCCATCCACAGATCAACCAATATCTGAGATGACAATGAAGAATATGCTCATCCCACTTAAGCACACTCTATACACAGATCTGTCTGCCTCAGTATCCTCCCTATTTACTGTAGTACAAGCACAAGACCAGCATCTAATGCATGTAGAAACTAAAATGTCTGACCCAACACTGCACACAATGAGCTGATTAATGTGTATACTGAACATGACAATGAATTACATTTAATCAAACTCAAACTGGCAGATTTAGAGGACTGCTCCCGTCGGAACAATATAAAATTCTGCAACATCCCAGAGTCAATACATCAACCTGACCTGGTCCAATATTTGCAGGCGCTGATGAGCTCCATAGTAGACATGTGCATTTGTTTTCGTCCAAATGCATTTTCGTCCGAATTTCAGGTATTTTCGTTTTCGTTTTACCAAACGATAACGAAAGCACAGAAAACGAAAAACGAAAGATCCGACATAAACAAATGCTTTATTTTCATTTTCGTTGCAATCGAATGTGCCTAACCTTAACTCTATTAGGTAGATTCAGAAAGAGTTAGGCCGGCTTATCAGTAGATAAGCCGACCTAACTCTGAATCTACGCCGCTGTATGTTTAAGCGTATGCTCAAACAGAGATACGCTTAAACATATCTAAGATAGGACGGATAATTATGTAAATTAGTTTGTACGCCGATTCACGAATGTACGCCCGGCCGCCGCAGTCAAATTACGTCGTTTCCGTAAGGCCTTAGGCGGCCTAAAGTTATTCCACCTATGAAGTGGAATAACAATGTTAAAGTATGGCCGCCGTTCCCGCCGCGAAGTTCGAATTTTTTACGTTGTTTGCATTAGTCGTCCGCGAATTGGGATTTACGTAGTTTACGTCCATGTCGGAATCAATAGGCCCATACGGCGTACTTAGCCGCAATGCGCACTGGGGAATGTAGGCGCCCGGCGCATGCGCACTAACAAAAAACGTCAAAAACGTGAGGTCAAGCCTCATTACCATACAACACGCCCCCCTCCAACCCATTTGAATTAGGCGCCCTTACGCCCACCGCGTTTACACTACGCCGCCCTAAGTAAGGAGGTAAGTGCCTTGAGAATCATGTACTTGCCTCTCTTACTTAAGGCGGCGTAGTGTAAACACGCTAGGCTACGCCGTCTTAAAATTGCACGGCCGTACCTGAATCTACCTATCTTAGTCCAATATTATTCTACATAAAAAAAAAAGATCCCTAAAAAAAAAAAAAAAGATCCGACATAGAGAGAAAAGTTTCGACATTATAGAGACATGAAGAAGAGTCGACATAGAGAGAAAAGATTCAACATAGAGAGAAAAGATTCGACATAGAGAGAAAGGATTTGACTTAGAGAGACATGAAGATTCGACATAGAGAGACATGAAGAGTCCATTTTTTTTTTAACTTTTTTTTAAGACTCTATCGAATCTTTTTTTTTTTTCTTAGAACATTCAACAGACACCATAAGCCTTCAATGACAGATTCGACCTTAATTTGGATTTTCGGACGAATGCATTTTTTTTACGAAAAACTAAAAACCGGACTTGCGGCTATAATGAATTGTCGGCTCCGGCAATTCATAGGGAATTCATTCATTTAAAAAAAGCATGGGGGTCCCCCCAAATTCAATTACCAGGCCCTTCAGGTCTGGTATGGATATTAAGGGGAACCCCGCTGTCAATTATAAAAAAAAAATGACGTGGGGTTCCCCCCAAATATCAATTCCAGACCCTTGATTGGGACAAGGGCCTCATCCCTACAACTCTTGCCCGGTGGTTGTGGGGGAATGCGGGCGGGGGGCTTATCAGAATCTGGAACAAAGGGGACTCCCAGATCCTGGCCCCCCTATGTGAATTGGTAATGGGGTACCCCTACCATTTCACGAAGGAAGTGTAAATAATTGTAAAAAATACACACACACCATAGAAAAAAGTCCTTGATTCATAAAAAAAAGGAAAAAAATCCAGCGGTGGTAATCTACTTGGTCCCGGTAATCTACTCGTAGCTACGAGTAAGCATCACATGATGTGAAACATATCAGCCACCTTTTTCCTGTTGTTCGCTTCATTTTGACTGCATCGCTTTGGTTGTTTTTTTTTATTTTATTTCTATAATAATGACATTGTTTTAAGGAGTGCGGCAGTCCAGGACCTTCTTCTATGCAATGCACCTGTGCATAGCCAGCATCTTTTTAGTTTAGTGGGACGGAAGCAAAGCCAAGGGATCAGCAGTTTTTAGAGCGGTATCATTTCTCACTCATACTTAAAGGGGTTGTAAAGGAAAAACATTTTTTTGCTGAAATTACTGTTTACAGGGTATAGAGACATAATAGCTAACTGATTTATTTTAAACATGATTAAAAATAGATCAAAATCAATCATATAATGTACCTGCAGTTTCTAGTTGTGTTTTTGCATGTTGTTTCCTGCTTCTGTGATGTGCAGAGCCACAGAGCCAATACAGGGCAGTGATGGTTTGGAAAACGAAACTGATTGGTGCTGTGGGGTTTTAGACACAGTAATCACACCTCCTTGATTAGTGACCACAGAGAGAAAGCTCCCAGTACTGTGATTATCAGGAAACGGACAACCAGGGAGTGTGGAGATCAGAGAAGAATTACAGCAACTTGAGAGCAAAAACGAACAATGAGGACATGAAAACAGCATGGCATTAAGGTAAAAAAAGCTATTAAGAGAAAATAAAAATTCCTTTACAAACCCTTTAAAGGATATGACCAACTCTTTCTTGCCTCAGGCCCTAAAAGAAACGGTGTCCTAACAGCGATTAAAGACAGTCTTCATTTCCAACTTCACCAATCTTATGCGGACCACCAAGGTCGCTATGTAATTTTGATTTGCAATATACAGTAAGTCCACCTACACCCTGATCAATATATATGGACCAAATACTAAACAAATCAACTTCCACAAATGCCTACGTAAAAAACTTGAAAATATACAAAGAGGATACCTTATGGTAGGGGACGACGTCAACACAAACAAAGGCAGCGATATGCACTGAACCCCTTTATTCGAACATCGGACCTTTTCCATGTGTGGAGATGCCAGTATGGATTCGAAAAGGACTACACATATTTCTCCCCTTCGCAGATGACCTACTCATGCATAGGCATGTTTGTGGTCGACAAATGGACTTTGCAGAATATCAAGAGCTCTGAAATTGGCACAATTTCCTGGTCAGACCATGCCCCTTCAATATGGAGACTCAACTTCACCCTTCTAGCGGATAAAGACATTTGTCAAGAACTAATTTGTGAGCATCACTCTTTCATTGAACTGAATGATCTTCTTAACACTAAACCCTGCACGCTTTGGTCAACATACAAGGCCTACATGCGTGGGATGCTTATTAAGCTCAATAAGAAATCAAAGAACCAGAGGAACAGGCAGATTGACGAGATCATGCTACAAATTGAAAAATTAGGAAAACAAAACCCATCCTTCTCACAAATTATCTAGCAAACTCCTAGAGCTGAGACAGGCACTCAGATCACTACCGAAAACTAAAATCTCTTCTCTCCTCCATCTCCTAACTGACCCACAAGACATTGCAAATGCCTTTAGCGAGTATTACTCATCTCTATACAATTAAAAAAAAAATTACCCTTTGACTACTCAACCTTTAGAATCTCTTATTTGAGATTTTTTTAAATCTATAGCCCTACCCACTATCTCAGCCTCCCAACTTGAGTCTCTGTTCCAGCCCTTCTCCATAGAAGAAATAATCAGTGCCATAAAAGACTTACCCCTACATAAGTCACCCGGAGAGGATGGGTTTTTAAATTAATTCTATAAGCATTTTAGTGATATCCTTGCACCTCAATTAGGGTTTTCTAAAATAGGTCCTTGCCAAATTCAGGATCATTGGATGGTTCCAAAACGCAATACTTTCCCTCTACTCCAACCCTTTAGCGAGAGTACTCACAGGAGGAGCCCTATCCACTGTATTCACCATATCGAAAGGCAAACACGTCAGGGATGTCCCCTCTCACAACTTATTTTTGCACTGCTAATGGATCCCCTCGCGACCAAAATTAGAACTGATAGACAAATCTCAGGAATTAAATATAATACCACAGACCATAGAATAAGCTTATTCGCAGATGATGTGATACTAATGATTACTAATCCATCACAATTCCTTTAGGCGATACAAGAAACTATTCACCAATTTAGCAATGTCTCCTTTTATAAGCTAAACGTATCAAAATCTGTATTAATGCCCTTATGCCCACCCACACAATTGGAATCCCACCTCATGCCACGTACACACGATCGGTCAAACCGATGAGAACAGTCTGATGGACCATTTTCATCGGACCAAACCGATCGTGTGTGAGCCCCATCGGTTATTTATCCATAGGTTAAAAAAAAGCGATCTTGTTTTAAATTTAACCAATGGATACCTAACCGATAGAACAAAACCGATTGTTTCTAGGCACGTCCATCAGTTAAAAATCCAGGCATGCTCAGAATCAAGTCGACACATGCTTGGAAGCATTGAACTTCATTTTTATTAGCATGTCATTGTGTTTTACGTCACCGCGTTCTGACACGATCGTTTTTTTTAACCGATGGTGTGTAGGCACGACTGACCATCAGTCAGCTTCATCGGTTAACTGATGAAAACGGTCCATCAGACCGTTCTCATCGGTTTGACTGATCGTGTGTACGCGGCATTAGAAAGATCTCCCCATTCACATGGGTAAACAACTCCATTCCCTATTTGGGAATACAAATAGCACCCACCCTAAAACAAATACTTGCACTTAACTACCAGACTTTTCTCCAATAACTCCTTCAACTACTATGCTCACTACACTCAACTGGTCTCTTAATGTGCCTAATCTTAACTCTATTAGTCCAATATTATTCTACATAAAGAGAAAAGATTTGACATAGAGAGAAAAGATTTGACATTATAGAGACATGAAGAAGAGTCGACATAGAGAGAAAAGATTTGACATAGAGAGAAAAGATTCGACATAGAGAGACATGAAGAGTCAAATTTTTATTTATTTTTTTATAGATTCTGTCGAATCTTCTTTTTTTTTTCTTAGAACATTCGACAGACACCATAAGCCTTCAATGACAGATTCAACCTTAATTTGGATTTTCGGACAAATGCATTTTTTTTATGAAAAACAAAATAAATAAAAACGAATTTCGGGAGTAACTAAATACATTTATTTTTCGGACGAAAACGAAATTACGAAACTAAATATTTCGGTGTGCACATGTCTAGCAATTACAGACCATGTAGAAGAAGAAGAAATACAGGTAAAACAAAGTAAACCAGTATGCAGTAAACTTTCCTGCAACAAGCAAAATTAAACAGCAATGTAAATGACTAAATAAAACAGCAAAGAAAACTAGCACCCTGAAATAGGTGGGAGTGTGGAAGGAACGATGCCCAGCTGATCCAATATAGGCCTCCAGTGTTGGCAAGGCATATCAGGTGTCAGAACTTTATATGGTGTAGGGCAGGGTCAAGTGTTACCCACTGTAAACCAGTCTCCTGAGACAAGTCTAGGTGGCTGTGAAGAGGAGGAGTTCCACATAGTGGCAGCAGTTAGACCCCATTCAGGCAGATGTTTGGCAGTGCCTGCAGGGCAACGTAAGTATATGTGTGACTATAATGAGTTATTGTTAGTTTGGTTGGAAAACCCCACTTGTATGAGATTCCACTGTCACGCAGTTGGCTGGTCATGAAGGCAAAGCTTTTGCACTGTTGTAAGGTTGCTCCAGACATCTGCATGGATTTGGAACTTTGAAAAGGGGTCTGGAACTGTTCCCATTTTCCAAGCAGCAAGGTAGGCTCTTTCTTTTTTTTTTTTGCGATTATGTCTCTAGGAACAGAGGGCCAGATTCACAGCGGAGATACGACGGAGTATCTCAGATACTCCGTCGTATCTCTCAGAGTATCTATGCGACTGATTCATAGAATCAGTTACACATAGATATCCCTAAGATCCGACAGGTGTAATTGTTTTACACTGTCGGATCTTAGGATGCAGTACCGCGGCCGCCGCTGGGGGGAGTTTGCGTCGTAAACCAGCGTCGGGTATGCAAATTAGGAGTTACGGCGATCCACAACGGATTTTCACGTTCGCTACGTCGCCGCTAGTCTAGTTTCCCGTCGCAAAGTTAGTCGGCGTTTTTGGTGCCTTAACTTTACACAGCAAACGTATTGCTGTATAAAGTATGGCCGTCGTTCCCGCGTCAAAATGTAAACATTCACGTTGTTTGCGTAAGCCATCCGGGAATACGGAATTACGAGCGTCGCCGTTTGGAAAAATTATGTCACTGCGCGCAAAGCACGGCGGGAATTTAGAAACGGAGCATGCGCAGTAGGTCCGGCGCGGGAGCGCGCCTAATTTAAATGGCACACGCCCATTTAAATTACGCGGGCTTACGCCGGAGGCCGCCGGTGTAGTTTTCATCGCAAGTGCTTTGTGAATCAGGCACTTGCGATAAAAACTGGCGGCGGTGTAACATATCTACGATACTTTACGCCGCTGCACTTCTACCTGAATCTGGCCCAGAATCTGGTAGAGATGCAGATTTAGCCAATCTGTGTGCTTTGTCTATGACAAAATCTTTAGGTTTCTTTGCAAAGGGAGTAAGGCCTTCATAAGTTGTTGCAGGTACAGAATGCGTTATGGACGCTGAAATGCCTCTAAATTTTTTGTTCCTCCTTGATCTGTCCTTAAGGTTCACAATTTTATTTTATAGCTACTACAGTGCCTTGAAAACGTGTTCATACCCCTTGAAGTTTTCCACATTTTGTCATGTTACAACCAAAAATTAAATGTTTTTTATTGGGATTTTATGTGATAAACCAACACAAAGTGGCACATAATTGTGAAGTGGAAGGAAATGATAAATGGTTTCCGAAATGTTTTACAAATGAATATGTGAAAAGTGTGGTGCGCATTTGTATTCAGTCAATACTTTGTAGAACCATATTTCACTGCAATTACAGCTGCATGCAATACAAGTGTTGCTGGCGCACATGGAAAACCAAAATTATTCAATACTAGTGGGTGTGATGATCTTTTTAATCAAAAAAGGCACCTGACACTCTATGGTGTCTCGTCCAGAAAAAATGGGTGTGGTATGTGAATTGCGCTACCCTAGTGGTTGATCTATATTCACTTACTTCTGGGCAATATTTGTAATTATTGACCCCAATACATATCACCTTTATTAACAATACACCAAATATATATATATATATTATTATTATTACAGAGACATGGACCTGTGTGTGTAAACACACAGATCCACGTCCTGTCAGGGAGAGAGGAGACCGATCTGTGTCTCTTGTACATAGGGACACAGATCGGTCACCTCCCCCAGTCACCCCCCTTCCCCCACAGTTAGTAACACTCACTAAGGTACACATTTAACCCCTCCCTCACCCCCTAGTGTTAACCCCTCCAATGCCAGTCACATTTATACAGTAATTAGTGCATATTTATAGCACTGATCGCAGTATAAATGTGAATGGTGCCAAAAATGTGCCAAAAGTGTCCGATGTGTCCGCCATAATGTCGCAGTGCTGATAAAAATTGCAGATCGCCGCCATTACTAGTAAAAATATAAAAATAAAAATAATAATAATTCTGTCCCCTATTTTGTAGGCGCTAAAACTTTTGCGATTTTTTTTTTTTTTTTTACCAAAAATATGTAGAATACGTATCGGCCTAGACTGAAAAAAAAAATTGAGCTATTTATTACAGCAACAAGTACAAAATATATATATTTTTTTTCAAAATTGTCGCTCTATTTTTGTTCATAGTGCAAACAATAAAAACCGCAGAGGTGATCAAATACCACCAAAAGAAAGCTCTATTTATGGGGAAAAAAGGACGCCAATTTTGTTTGGGAGCCACGTCGCACGACCGCGCAATTGTCAGTTAAATCGACGCAGTGCCGAATCGCAAAAAGTCCTCTGGTCAGGAAGGGGGTATATGTGCCCAGTAAGCAAGTGGTTAAAAATCAATATTTTTTTTACATACTACACCATGAGGGGAACTCTTTCTTTGGGAGCCTTTGTAGGAAAATAAACCTTACTAGCATATCCAAGGCACCTGGCAGTTGGTGGAATACGTATAAGAGGAGTGTTTTTTTCCTGGAAATGAACCAAAGGCATTTATTAAATGAGATCTGATGAGTGGCCATTCTTAACGGTGACGGGAATATCACTGAAGGCTAGCATATTGGGACTTTAATGGGAAGAGGACTAATTTAGAAACCCTCTATTCAATTATCACATGTACATTTTTTCATTTATATATTTTTTTATGGTTATTATAACATTTGTTTGTCTTTGCGGTAATGATTCTTTGAATCTGACATAAGGGAATGCACATTTTATAAGAGCACTATCTAATACGTGTATGTTTTTTTTGCAATTTTTCTGAGAGGAATATTTGTATATGAGCACTTGGTACACATTCTTACACACATATATATATTTTTGGTGTATTGTTAATAGAGGTGATATGTATTGAGGTCAATCATTACAAATATTGCCCAGAAGTAAGTGAATATAGATCAACTACTAGGGTAGCGCAATTCACATACCACACCCAATTACAGCTGCATGTCGTTTTTGGGATGTCTCTACCAGCTTTGCACATGTAAAGAGTGAAATATTTGCCCATTCTATTGCATTTCGTCCAAATTTCAGGTATTTTCATTATCGGTTTAACAAACGATAACGAAAGCACAGAAAACGAAAACCAAAAGATCCGACATAAACAAAATGCTTTATTTTCGTTGTTGTTGCGGTCGAATGTGCCTAACCTTAACTCTATTAGTCCAATATTATTCTACATAAAGAGAAAAGATTTGACATAGAGAGAAAATATTCGACATTATAGAGACATGAATCTTTTTTTTAAAGATTCTGCCGAATCTTCTTTTTTTTTTTTTTTCTTCTTCTTCTTCTTCTTCTTCTTCTTCTTCTTCTTCTTCTTCTTCTTCTTCTTCTTCTTCTTCTTCTTCTTAGAACATTCAACAGACACCATAAGCCTTCAATGACAGATTCAACCTTAATTTGGATTTTCGGACGAATGCATTTTTTTTACGAAAAACAAAATAAATAAAAACGAATTTCGGGAGTAACTAAATAAATTAATTTTTCTGACCAAAACGAAATTATGAAACAAAATATTTCAGTGTGCATATGTCTAGAAGAGGAAGCAGCTTGTCTTTTCTGGGAGACCTTGTCCTCCCTCAGGGATGTTGTTGCTGAGAGTTCAGTACTCTGTCCTGGGTAGTGCACGAGGAGGGGTATGCTCCATGCCATCCCTCCTCTTCCCCGTCTCAATCTTGCTCTCACCTGGGAACAAAATCAGTCAGCCTTTTTGTGCTGATCCAGGGTGGATGTGCCCTTGGCCATACACTTCCCCCAACTTTTCATTTTTTATAATCCCTGTTAACCTTAGGACCAGAATAAAAAATCCAAGACCATGTGGCATAGAGATGTACAGTACAACAACATAAACCATTGGGTCTGGTTGTTTTTAATTTGTGTATTTGTGTATTACAATCTAATTTCTTATTTTAACCTAAATTATGTATTTTTATATTCTCTTACCAGGTGGGCTATCACAATAACATCACCTATATTGTACTAACAGGTTTTCCAAATCTAAAATGCATAAAAATTCTATTTTTCTTGGTGCTGTTTTTCATATATTGTGTTACTATTTCTGGAAATATTTTCATTGTGGTTTTATATCATCTGAGTAAAACACTTCAGTCTCCCATGTACCTCTTCATCACCCAACTGTCATTGTTTGATATAATTCTGTCTACAGATATTCTTCCCAACCTTCTTTATATCATCTTACATGATGGATGTACCATGTCTCTTGCTGGATGTATCATCCAGTTCTCCTTCTTTGCCCATGCTGAGGCCTCAGAGTGTTTTCTACTGACTGTAATGTCTTATGACCGATATTTGGCAATCTGTAAACCCCTGCATTACAACTCTATAATGAACCAATCAATTTGCATTAAATCAGTGATTATCATTTGGGTACTGGGTCTCAAAATTACATTTATTCAATCCATGTCTATTTGCAGTCTATACTATTGTGGACCAAACATCATTCATCACTTCTTCTGTGACTATCAACCCATACTTGAGCTTTCCTGCTCTGATATTTCATGGATCCATATTCAGACCTATTTAGTAGGTTTAATTTGTATGATAGCACCTTTTATGATAATTCTCATATCTTATATCTATATTGTTTTAACCATCCTCAAAATTAAATCAATTACAGGAAGAAAGAAAGTCTTCACCACCTGCAGCTCTCACTTGACTGCTGTGTGCATTTTTTATGGGACGCTAATTGCTGTGTATTTGATTCCAACGAAAGGTCAACTAGATATTCTGAATAAGAGCCTCTCTCTGTTTTATACTGTAATTACTCCACTGCTTAATCCGATCATATACACATTACGGAATAAGGACTTTAAAAAAGCTATTGATAACATAAAATTATAATTGTATTTAATTAAAAATGCAAATTTGATAGAAAAATAAATATTAAAACATAATATTACTAATCAAGCAATAAGTGGTATTTTTGATGGATTTCCATATACTGTATATATGTACATATATACATATATTGTTGGGGTTAGCTCAAGTGGCGATAACCTTCTGTGGAAAAAGGCAGTCCAAAGGCAGGTATTTTCTTTAAATTCAGACTTGTAGTCAGATTTATTTAAAAGGTTGCATAGAAAACAAACAAAACAAAATACAAAAACAAATCCCAGTCACCCAAAAAAAAAAAAAATTGCAAACATTTTCCTTTCTCTTACAGAGCAATCTCCCAATGTAGCTCTCTCAGGTATTAGCTTCCCTAAGTTCCAGGCCAAAACAACCTCCTGCTTCAGTCCTTCCTTATTTATACCACCTGCTGCTGGTCACAAGTGGAAATCAAAATCTGTCTCAGAGCCCACACTGCCAAAGTGGCCCTGAAAACTTGGACTGGGGGGAGAAGGCACAAGATCGAGGAAGATGGCCACTTCATCTCCTCGCTCTGTGACTTTGGACCGTTCTTTCTTTGCTAATAAGGCACAGCCCACTACCCGACAGAGGTGATTCAGCTACGGAGGCGGCAGATACCACCAGGCTCCCCGTGGGTATGCATTGCACTCTCCAGAGCCAGCAGCACTACCACTTACAGCAAAAGGCCTCCCCCTCTGCAGGAAAGGGGAAAGGTAAGGGCAATATGGTGCCTGAGCCTCCGGAGCCAGACGACTCCACACAGCTCTCAAAGGACAGCCTGCACCAGTTGCCTTCTGACCTGGTAAGCCCTATGACTATGGTCTCTGACACCCTGCTACCTAAATATCGCTCCATAATGCAAGATAAAATAACCTCAGCCTCCTGCAAGCCCTCTGCTGATTTGGTAAAGGGCCTTAAAGGGTTAAGCCACCACACTAACCAACTGGAGCAACTCATAGACTTAGCAACAACAGTATTGGAGGGGCATGGGGAGGAGGTTGACAAATTAAATGTTGAACTTGAAAATCTGCAGGATAAGCTAGAGGATGCAGAGAATAGGACCCACAGAGATAACCTCCACATCTGTTGAATTCCTGAGGCCATTACTGATCTGCAAGGGACTGCTAATGCTTTTTTTCAAGAGCTAGCACCTGAAATTCCCCATAAGTGTTGGAATTTGACCATATACACAAGTCCCTGGCCCCTAAACCAACCGAGGGCCCTCCCAGGAATGTCATTATTTAATACCATTATTATCATACCAAAGAGAGACTCCTGCAAGCCGCAAGGGACAGCAAAGACCTCTCTTTCCAGGGTTACATGTCTTGTGGGGACAAAACCCACCTGATCTCTATGTATGTGATGGTAATAGCAAGGAAAGTCTGTTCGCTAAAATTTTGGTGAACATTTTGTAATCTGAATTTAATAGGGCAATAGGGTGATAGTTATCGGGATGGGTGGGTCTTTACCCAATTTAGGGATGACAATGACAAAAGCATGTAATGAGGAATAATGTGGTAATTTAGCCTGGAGGAGAGAGGAAAAAAGGTTTACCAAATGTGGAGCCAAGGTTGGGAGAAATGTCGTGTAATAGGAATATGGGAGACCGTCTGTAAGGGGAGGTGTTTAATTACATCAGTTAATTCTTCAGCGCTTGTGGGTTCATTAAGAGAGGAGCATTGATCTGGTGACAATTTCGGAAGGTGTATAGACAATAAAAAAGAGTGTAGCTTGTCTTGTGAAAACTAAATCTGTAAATCTGTGGATCTGTGCTTAAGTAGTTGTAAAGCTTATTATAAAACTCTCCAAACACCCTGGACAGTAAGTAGGGGTGCCGTCTGGTTGTACAATATGGTCAGGAATGGATAAAAAAGGGCGGGCTTAAGTCTGTGAACTAACATCCTATGCGGTTTGTCAGCATATTCATAAAACTTTTGCCTAGATCATAACATTGACTTTGAGATTTTGCTCATGTCGCTAGACTTAATACGATTACGTATAGATATCACTGCACGCAAGCGATTTTCTGTGGGGAGACAAAGTAACTGCACCTCTGCCGCACATAGTTGGGCCAGGAGCTCCGACCCCAGTCTAACAGAGTCACTTTTCAAGCGTGAACTGGCAGAAATGCATTAATCTCTGAAGACAGCCTTGTGGGCCCTCCCATACAATGGATGTGTCTGAGACTGAGCCTTCATTTAAATGAAAAAAAATTCTTCCAGTTTCTGGAGAGTCTATCTTTGGTTTCAGCATGCCGCAAAAGAGACTTGTTGAGTCGCCAATGGCATGTTTTGGATGATGCAGCATGGAGGACCAGGGACAGGACCAGGTACAGGGTAATGGGGGCATGATCAGACCACGTGATGGGGTCTATCTCCGAAGAGACTATGACCCAGATTCACAGAGTGTGGGCGCACATTACGCCGCCGAAGCGCAAATGCCGTACGCCACGCTGTCGTAGCACGGAGAGGCAAGCATTGAATTCAGAAAGCCAGTGCTCCCAACGCTGCACCAGCGTGGTGTAGGATTCGAAGGCATAGGCCGGCATAGATGGAAGTGGACACACGTCCAACGTAAAATACGCTGGCTTGTGTTCCCTGGTGCAGACCTTTGCATGTCTGCTGCTGGGTTGCGCCTCCTTTATGGGGAATAACTTTATGCCGGACGTACAACTTAAGCGCACCTCGCGTAGCCTACATCGGGCGCACACAGGTTCGTGAATCGCCATATTTCCCTCATTTGCATGTTTGAATGGCTAATCAATGGGAGCAGCACCATGCACCCAGCCTAAATGTGCGCCCACCCTACGCCGGCGTAAGCAAGATACGTTGGCAGGGTGTAGCCTGGCTTTAGGCGCATATCTGTTTGTGGGTCTGGCGCACAGATACGACGGCGACCATTTGCACTTACGTTGGCAGCACTTCTTATACGTCGGTGTAAGTGCTTTGTGAATCGGGCCCTATATTAGGTTATAAGGGGACGGATATTAGAAAATTATCTAAACGGGAATAAATGTTATGCGAGGGGGAGTAGAAAGCATATTGGCCGTGAGTAGGATGTTCCACTCTCCATGCATCAAAAAGGTTGTGAGATCGGATTAATTTGCGAAAGGAGGTGGACAATTTGTGAGTTTGGAGAGATGGGGTTTGTTGAAAAAGAGCATACCCAGGGCTTTTTTTCAGGGGGAACTTGGGGGAACTCAGTTCCACCACCTCTGGCTCAGACTCTTTGATGCCCGCTCACCACAATCACTTGTAAACACAGAAATCTGGTTTCTGTGTTTACAAGTGACAGCTCTGCACTCTTTGTGTAACCCCCTGAACTCTGCACTGTGTATGTAATGCAATCCTGGTATTTAATGCCCCTTTAAGACCCTTCTACTGTTTTTGAAATCTGAACGGGGTCGTGATTGAGTTCCTGCACCTATTTTCTAAGAAAAAAAGCTCTGAGCATACCTATCTCTACTAGAAGGCATACACATATTAAAATCACCACCTATAATCACGAAAGACTGCGAGAAGGATCGCAGCCGTTAGAGAACTCCAATCTGTCCTGAATTGGGTGTGTAAATATTAGCCAAAGTGAAGGGCGTATTAAGGTGGACACAGTTCAGGAGAACATACCGGCCCCGGGGATCCAAAGTCGAGGCTAGGATCTGTATAGGACAGGAGCGCTGCCACACCAGCCTTCCCAGACAGATCGGAGGCCATATAAACTGTGGGGAATAGTCTAGAGGCAAATTTAAAGGATCCACCTGGACGGAAATGTGTTTCCTGAACCATAACCACATCAGCCCCAGAGGATTTGAATTCCTTCAAAGCTAACCATCGCTTGTGTAAGGAATTCAAGCTCTTTTTTTTTTTTTTTTTTTCAAAAAATTTTTATTGAGTTTAAAAGACATACAGAGAAAAAAAAAAGGGGGATAAGAAGCAGTAACATCAAAGTCGGATGTGGGATAATGGCAGGCGTGTCATAGCATGGTTCAATTGGGGTACGTACATCATTAGAAAGGCATTTACAGCGGTTACATCAAGGGCGGGTAGTAGGAGGGGTAGGTAAATGAATGTAGATACCAGGTATAAAGCAATGATCCAAACTTGGCCTCACCAGGTGTGCGCATAAAGAAGAAACCATATATGAACAGATAAACAGAAATATCACACCGTCAGAACTTTACAATGAGTCAGGTAAAACTGGATGGATCTTACACATTGGTGGGAAACAAAGATTGCTGTATGATCTAAAGATGTATATAACGTTCTATAATATATACTTATAGGGGGGAGGGGGGGAGGGGCACTCAGGGGGGGGAGAAGTGACCTCTCGAGTGGTCAACACATGAAAAACTGTTCCTCCTAGGTACGGGTAGTGGGGAAGAATTGAGGTAAGAGAAGGTATAATGTTCTAAATTGGAGCATTCTTCTGAAGATAGTGCAGAGTGCATAAAGGGTCTCCAAGTTGACAAAAAATGAGACTTAGAGGTTTCGTTGTTGAAATCGGTGGTTGCACGTTCCTTGTAGAGAAGGAGGAGGAGCTCGTGCTGTACTTGGGTTGTCGTGGGAGGGTGAGTGGAAGTCCAGTGTTTTAGGATAGCTCTCCGTGCGACAAGGAGACATAGCAAGGACCAGTTTTTGTTGTCACTTGTGGGTGCCGGGTGGGCCGGCAAAAGTGGGCATGCCTGTCGGGACCTTTGCAGCAGTAGGGGGTCCCAATAACCAAAAATAAGGAGCAGGGGGTCTTTGGGTAGGTTTAGCAAGGTGACATTGAAAATGTAGGCCAGGACCTGGTCCCAAAAGGAGGATATGAACGAGCATGACCAGAAGCGGTGAGTTAGGGAGGGTCTCTGATGACGGCACAGGGGGCATTTAGCTGTATCAGGGTCCGTTGTGGAGTAGAGAAAAGGTATGTGGGCTCGGTGGAGGATTTTTAATTGGGTTTCTCTCCATATTTCATTAGGAGTTAGACGTTGGACCTTGTTGAGGCCTTGAAGTAGCTTGTCGACTAGGTCATCATCCGGGAAGTCTCTACCCCAATTAGCTGCGGATGAGGAATGTAGAGAAGGAGTGGTTTTAAGGAGAAGAGGTTTGTAGATGGCCGAGATTCTGTATGAGTCGTTCGCGAGGAGCTGGTCGGAGAAGTTGGGAGAGAAACGTTTTGCAGCATCAATGCAGGTAGCCTTCAAGTAGTTGGTGCATTGCCAGAAATGGAACACATGAGAAGGAGGTAGCGAGAAAGTGGCGGCCACCGCTTCAAAGGGTAAGGGTTGACCAGTTGATGCGTCACAAAGAGATGAGAATTTAGTAAGACCTTTGTCCTGCCAAATTTTGAAGGGTTTGTAGTCCATGCCTGGGGGGAAACTCGGGTTTCCTTGGATCGGTACATGGCGAGACATGTACGGTGGTAGTCGAAGACTTTTCCTGGTTTCTCTCCAAGCAATAACAGTGTCCCTTAGCAGTAGGTTGTGTTGATACATTGCCGGGACCGATTTCCATTTGCAGTGAAGAAGAGCTGTGAGGGAGAAGGGGTGTGCCATGGCAGATTCCAGGGGGTAATTTGAATAGCGTGAAGATTGTGTGAGCCAATCTAGACCGATTCTCATTAAGCAGGCTAAATTGTAGGTTCTAACATTAGGGAGACTAACACCCCCTTCGCGTCTGGGAAGAAAGAGTTTCTTTAAAGCAATGCGGAGCCTCTTACCTCGCCATATAAATTTGGAAATGGCTGATTCGAGTTGTTTGATATCTTTATGGCGGAGGAGCAGGGGTATAGTTTGCATCGGGTATAATAGCCGAGCGAAGCTAACCATCTTAACAAGATGGCATCTTCCCAGAAGCGAGAGGGGCAGATCCAACCAGTTTACCAGTTCTTGGGAGATTTTTGCTAACAGAGGGGGATAGTTCAGACAATATAGGGAAGAGGGCGTCTTTCCTATCGAGATACCCAGGTAGGTGATATGGGACTTGGCAATGGAGAAAATTGAGTGAAGGGACCAGGAGGGTGGGGGCTTAGTTCCTAACGGGAGTATTTCGCTTTTGCCGTAGTTTATGCGCAAGCCCGAGCAGGTTCGGAAAACGTCGAATACTCGTTTGATGGTGGACATGTCGGAGGAGGGGTCGGCCGAAAAAATAAGGACGTCGTCCGCGAAGAGGGAGGAACGTAGGTCATATTCGCCAATCTGGATACCGTGTAGGGGTGCTATCTGAGTGAGGTGTCTGGATAGGGGTTCTAATGCCATGTTAAATAAGAGTGGTGATAGAGGGCAGCCTTGCCGGGTGCCTTTGTATAGACGAAATTCTTCTGAGAGTAGACCAGTGGCCACCAGTTTCGCCGTAAGGGAGGAGTACATGGAGTAAATGAGGTGGCAGAATGGACCTGAGAAGCCCATCTTTGACATGGTCAGGGCAAGCCAATCGAAGCTGACATTGTCAAAGGCTTTTTCCGCATCTAAGGTTATGATGGCAAAGTCGCCATCTGGATGTTGTTTAGCGTGTTCCAGGGCCAGCATAACTTTTCGTATGTTTAGGGTGGCTGTTCTACCCTTCACAAAGCCTGATTGTGCCGGGTGGATCAGGGAGGTGATGATGTCAGAGAGTCGGTTTGCTATGATTTTTGATACGATTTTGACATCCAGGTTGAGTAGGGAGATGGGTCTGTAAGATCCTGGCTCTAAGGGGTCCTTGCCCTTCTTGGACAGCAGTTTGATGATGGCCTGATTGCCTGACGGCAAATAGGGGCCGCCGGACCACATGCCCATATATACCTTGTGAAGGGTAGGCTCTACCAGAGTCTGTAGGGTCCTGTAGAACTCACCCGTGAAGCCGTCGGGACCAGGGGCCTTGGAGGGGGTGAGTTTGCGGATGGTGTCGGATACCTCGGCTAGGGTTATGGGAGCGTTAAGGGCCTCCAGCTGGGAGGGGGGTGACAGTGGGGATGTTTAAGTTTTCAAAAAAAGCATGAGCTGCCTGTTTGTCAATAGGGTCTGGGGCATAAAGGGATGAGTAGTACTGAAGCATAGCCTTATTTATCGTTGGTGGTGTGGTGTTTGGAGTCTCTCAGGGACGTGATGTGGGTGGGACGAAAAGAGCCCTTGCATAGTCTAGAGCAGGGGTGGGCAATTATTTTTTCGATGGGGCCACATGAGAAACTAAAAATATTTTGGAGGGCCGGGCCAAAAGCCTAAACTCAATACTGCATAAAATCAATTGTATTTCTTTATAAGAAGCAGTTAATATCATTGTTGGAAAACTGGGGGACAGAGGCTGGGGACATGGCACAGGAGGGGGACAGAGGCTGGGGACATGACACAGGAGGGGGACAGACGCTGGGGACATGACACAGGAGGGGGACAGAGGCTGGGGACATGACACAGGAGGGGGACAGAGGCTGGGGACATGGCACAGGAGGGGGACAGAGGCTGGGGACATGGCACAGGAGGGGGACAGAGGCTGCGGACATGGCACAGGAGGGGGACAGACGCTGGGGACATGACACAGGAGGGGGACAGAGGCTGGGGACATGGCACAGGAGGGGGACAGACGCTGGGGACATGACACAGGAGGGGGACAGACGCTGGGGACATGACACAGGAGGGGGACAGAGGCTGGGGACAGGCAGCCACTGTTTAATCAATAACAATTGATTAAACAGTGGCTGCATGTGATGGCACAGTGGCTGCGTGTGATGGCACAGTGGTTGCGTTTGATGGGCACAGTGGCGACAATTGATGGCACAGTGGCTGCGTGTGATGGGCACAGTGGCAACAATTGATGGCACAGTGACTGCGTGTGTTGGCACAGTGGCTGCATGTGATGGCACAGTGGCTGCGTTTGATGGGCACAGTGGCTGCGTTTGATGGGCGCAGTGGCTGCGTTTGATTGGCACAGTGGCTGCGTTTGATGGGCACAGTGGCTGCGTGTTATTGGCACAGTGGCTGCGTGTGATTGGCACAGTGGCTACGTTTGGGCACAGTGGCTGCGTGTGATTGGCACAGTGGCTGCGTGTGAGTGGCACAGTGGCTGCATGTGATTGGCACAGTGGCTGCATGTGATTGGCACAGTGGCTGTGTTTGGGAACAGTGGCAACAATTGATTGCACAGTGGCTGCGTGTGATTGGCACAGTGGCTGCGTTTGATGGGAACAGTGGCTGCGTGTGATTGGCACAGTGGCTGCGTGTGATTGGCATAGTGGCTGCGTGTGATGGGCACAGTGGCTGCGTGTGATGGGCACAGTGGCTGCGTGTGATTGGCACAGTGGCTGCGTGTGATTGGCACAGTGGTTGCGTTTGATGGGCACAGTGGCGACAATTGATGGCACAGTGGCTGCGTGTGATGGGCACAGTGGCAACAATTGATGGCACAGTGACTGCGTGTGTTGGCACAGTGGCTGCATGTGATGGCACAGTGGCTGCGTTTGATGGGCACAGTGGCTGCGTTTGATGGGCGCAGTGGCTGCGTTTGATTGGCACAGTGGCTGCGTTTGATGGGCACAGTGGCTGCGTGTTATTGGCACAGTGGCTGCGTGTGATTGGCACAGTGGCTACGTTTGGGCACAGTGGCTGCGTGTGATTGGCACAGTGGCTGCGTGTGATTGGCACAGTGGCTGCGTGTGAGTGGCACAGTGGCTGCATGTGATTGGCACAGTGGCTGCATGTGATTGGCACAGTGGCTGTGTTTGGGAACAGTGGCAACAATTGATTGCACAGTGGCTGCGTGTGATTGGCACAGTGGCTGCGTTTGATGGGAACAGTGGCTGCGTGTGATTGGCACAGTGGCTGCGTGTGATTGGCATAGTGGCTGCGTGTGATGGGCACAGTGGCTGCGTGTGATGGGCACAGTGGCTGCGTGTGATTGGCACAGTGGCTGCGTGTGATTGGCACAGTGGCTGCGTTTGATGGGCACAGTGGCTGCGTGTTATTGGCACAGTGGCTGCGTGTGATGGGCACAGTGGCTGCGTGTGATGGGCACAGTGGCTGCGTGTGATGGGCACAGTGGCTGCGTGTGATGGGCACAGTAGCTGCGTGTGATGGGCACAGTGGCTGCGTGTGATTGGCACAGTGGCGACAATTTATGGTGGCGAAGTGGCTGCGTGTGTTGGCACAAGTGGCTGCGTGTGTTGGCACAAGTGGCTGCGTGTGTTGGCACAAGTGGCTGCGTGTGATGGGCACAGTGACCCCTCCCGGCCCTGCCTACTGTTATCACCGCGGCGGGGAACATAACAGACAACGTTCGTTTGAACAGCTGTTTTCCCCGCTGCGCATAGACACTCCCACTTGGACGGATCTGTCCAATCGCGAGCAAGGGGGAGTGTCTATGTGACACCCCCTTGCTCGCGATTGGACAGATCCGTCCAAGGGGAAGTGTCTATGCGCGGCGGGGAAAACAGCTGTTCAAACGAACGCTGTTTGTAATGTTCCCCGCCGCGGTGATTAACGTGGCAGCGGCGGCGGGGGTGGGCCGGATTAAAAGGTCCGCCGGGCCGTAGTTTGCCCAGGTCTGGTCTAGAGAGTAGTTTACCCGATTTATTTCCGAACCTGTGTAGGGTAGCGTCCAAGTTTGCTTTTTTAGTCAGTTCAAGGGTGTCTGCCCAAGTATCAAAAGAGCTTTTCGCTGCTAGCCACTCCTCTCTGTCGCTAGGGGATCCGGTGGAGTATAAAGCCCTCTGGGCCTGGTGTAGTCTAGAACTGGCCAGTTTGTATTTTGATAGGGTGTTGCGTCTGAAAGAAGAGGCATAGGAAATAATCTGGCCCCTGAGAAATGCCTTACGGGCGTCCCAGAAGAGGTTAGGATTGTCAGAGTGGGGGGTATTAGCTGAAGAATATTCTAGCCAGGCCTTCTCCATGGATTGCTGGAAGTCGGTTAGATTGTGAAGGTACGAGGGGAAACGCCAAATTCGGGGGTGAGGGGGCAGGTTGAGGTTGTCTACATTAAGTAGGATCGGGGCGTGATCTGAAATGGCTATGTCTAGAATATCTGCGTTTGAAAGCAACGGGATTAGGTCGTCGGATCCAAAAAAATAGTCAATCCTAGTAAAAACGGTGTGGGGGTTGGAGTAAAAAGTGAATTCCCTGTCTGCGGGGTGTTGCAGGCGCCACAGGTCTCGGAGATGGAGGGAGTCTATAGTAGACGCAAAAAGCGACGGGGAGAGGGAAGCGGATCGTGGCCCGGAGTGTTTTGGGGAGGACCTGTCATCTATCTGGTGCATGACGTCATTGAAGTCGCCTCCTACCAGATGGGGGAGCTGAGTGTTTTGTAGTAGCCAAGTGGTCAACTCACTGTAGAACATCTTGCTAGGGCTGTTAGGTGCATATACATTGGAGATCACTAGTTCTTTAGTTCCTATTTTTACATGTGCAGATAAAAGTCGTCCATGGGTGTCAGTCTTTACTGCAAGGACCGTGCACGGGAGATTCTTATGAATCAGCAGTAGGACTCCTGCTTTGCGGGCAATGGCATCTGAGCCCAGGACTGTACCTACCCATAATTTCTGCATGCGGTGGAAATCGGGAGTGGACAAGTGGGTTTCCTGCAAGAGTGCTATGTCAGTTTTAATTCTTTTAAGATGGCGCAGGACCTTCATCCTCTTATTGGGGGACCTAAGGCCCTTTACATTCCAAGAGACTATTTTCATGTTATTGAGTCAGCGAGGGAGAGGGTCTGAGAGGATGTTACATACACGTAGCTGCGGAGAGGATCGTTTCGTGGGAGGGTTACCCGACCGAGGAGGGAATTGATGGGTGTGTCACGTGTGTTTGGTGTCAGAGGGCATAAGTGAGCATGAGTGCCGGGGGCAAGGGGGGCAATGAGAGAGGGGAGGGGGGCAGGGGATAACAGAAACGATAACATCAAACATAGCAATAAATGTGGGAACTTCGCTTTTTTCCGCATGGGATCACTGCGAGAGCCGGCTCCCATGTCACGACACAGCCAGCATGATTTTTGAGAGCCCGTAGATGGGTAAACTGTTTCATGCGGCTGGGAAGAGCCGGTACCGGGGAGGGTGATAATAAGGCGCACAGTGATGCCAGGAGGCGGCTGCAAAGAAAGAATACAACATGGTGCCAGTTGCATATATACAAAAACCTAAACAGTACGAATGCAAGACAGTCTATCTGGATAGGAATGAACACAATAATGAGATAGGCAGTCAAGGCCCAATAAACAAACTTCAAACAGGGCAAGCAGTATGTAGAAGGGTGTACCTCGACTGGGTGACCGCGGGGAGCAGTTCCAACGTGGACGGAGAGGGGGGGGATCGAGGTGTCCCCAGTAGAGCGAGTCACCGAGGAGCATGTGTCCAACCAAAGAGGAAAAAAAAGAAAGAAGGGCGGCCGGGATGATTCCTCCGGTCCGGACGAGAGACAAAAATAAGACAGTTACTCACGGACGCTGGTTCAGGTCAGGTTTAGAGTGATCCGGGAGGGGTCTGAGATCGTGGCCCTGAAGCGTTTGGGCGATTCCTTGCGAGGGCTTCTGTGGTCCAGGGACGGTTGAGTGGGGAGGCTTTCGATGGGGTCTGGGACTGTCGACCATGTTGTTGGGAGCGTAGGAAGGCCTCGGCCTCGGAGGGGTCATGGAAGGACAGTTGCTCGCCATTAGGGGCTCTGAGGCGGAGTATGGCTGGGAAGGCCAAAGTGAATTTCACTTGCTGTTTAAAGAGTTCAGTGCACACCTGCTGGAATGCTTTCCTCTTTTTAGAGACCTCCATGGAGTAATCTGCAAATATCAGGACCTTTATTCCATCAATTTGAATCTGTCTGGCCTGTCTGAATTTGTGCAGTATAAGGGACTTGTCAGCGTAATTCAGGTATTTAGCAATAATGGGCCGAGGTGTTTTGCGGTCTGAATTAAACGCTCCCATGCGCTGTGCCCTTTCCACAGCGCAGGGGCCCGGTAGGCCCAAGGCCTCGGGTATTCGCTGTGTGCATAAATCTGCGAGTGCGGCCGATTGGAGTGATTCAGGGACCCCTATAAAACAAAGGTTACTTCTCCTAGACCTATTTTCTAAATCGTCCAGCTTTTGTAAAATATATTGGTTGGTTTTGTCTTGAGCATGTTCGGTAGCCTGTGTCTGGTACAGGTCATCCTCAGCGCTTGACAAGCGGTGTTCCAGATCATTGAGTCTAGTGCCATGCTCCTTGAGCTGCTTATGGATTTGTGCCATCCCTGAATTCACCGCTTTTTCTACAGACGCGGCAATCATGGGGGTCAAGAGAGCAGCCACTGCCTGGGCTATACGCTCTGTAGTGTTGTCCCCTTCTAGAGGTGTCCCCAAGGTGTGTGGAGCAGGGGGGGGGACAGAGTGCCGCTTACCTCCATCTCCGTGTGTGGCGCCGCCATGTGTGGGGCCGAGTAGGCCGAAGCCGGGGCCTCGATTTGTGGTGGAGCCGTCGGCGCCGTCAGGGCCGTATGGGTGCGCGCACCCGATTTTTCAACGAATCGGTCCATGGTGGCCGTGGGGTGTCTCCGGAGGTGGAGGGGGGTCAGCTGGGCGTCTCAGGCAGGATTTATAAGCCGGATTAGGTCGCGCTGCGGGAGCCGAGGAGAGGAGCAGTTACTCCATGCGGCGCCGGAACCGGAAGTGAATTCAAGCTCTTAACATTACAAGAAAATATTTTTAAAGCCATACATCAACCTTGGGGTAAAAAGCAAATGTCAGTTTAACATAACACATGAGTAGGAGATATCCCAACCCAAAGGGGCTTAGAAGGGACATATACACATCAACATCTCTAAGCAACAAGACAGACAGTGTGTGATAAAACTATAACCAAAAACTAAAACAAATAACGGTCAAAAAGGGACCTGATAAATAATTGAAAAGCATAAGAAAAACATTACAAGAATTGAACAAAATAAAAAAGTTATTGGTTTGAAAACCTGAAGGAGAAAAAACCTTCAGGGGACCATGGCAGTAAACCATGGACATATGGAGGAACATGATGATCAGCGAGAATGGCTGACTGGGTCCAGCTCCTGTAGGGAATAACTTGCCCCAAACTTTTAACACTGTTCAGAAGATAACATAACAAGCCGGAGCCTCGATGTGGACAAGGTGCAACAGCGGCCCAACAAAAATAAAAAATGCGGGAAAAGGGAGAGATGGGAGAGCACTCCCCTCAGATACCGGGAAATATCAGCTGAGATCCTGGGTGTCTGAATGGAAGAACAAATAGAAGCACTTCAGGTAAGCGGTGGGACCTCAGGTGGGAGGCCTGGGTAGATTAGGGCGTTGCAGAGTAGAAAAAGCCTACTCCTGCTCAGGTACAGGTGGCAGGCCCAGATTGCAGGTAATGGCCTCACACTCATGAAGATCTCTGATGGAATATTGTGTGCCATCCTTAGAGGCTAAAAGCCGAAACGGAAATCCCCATCTGTAGAGAACTTAGTGGAGTTGGATTTGTGCCGTGATAGGGTGAAGATTGCGCCTCTTAGCCAGGGTGATGGCAGAAAGGTCATTGAAAATCTGGATTTTGGAGCCCTTAACCACTTCCCGCCTGGTAAATAGTAAAATGATGTCCAGGAAGTGGTTCTGTTATCCTGACTGGATGTCTATTGATGTCCAACAGGGAAACCTTCCGGCACACAGCGATCAGTGATGCGGAGTGCCAGTCTGACACCCTGCATCTCCAATCTCGGTAAAGAACCTCTGGCTGAGGCTCTATACCACATGATCAGCCGTGTCCAATCACGGCTGATCACAACGTAAACAGGAAGAGCCATTGATCGGCTCTTCCTCACTCACGTCTGACAGACGCGAGTAGAGGAGAGCCGATCGGCGGCTCTCCTGACAGGGGGTATACGCTTATTTTTTATCAGCGTAGCCCCTGCGGATGCCCACACTGGACCACCAGAGAAGCCACCAGGACCACAAGGGAAGAAGACAACATGTGGATGGCCAGGTATGTACCCCATGGCCATCCACATGTTAAAAAAATAGTTAAAAATTGATGCCAATCGGGGGGCGTGGCTAGCCGCGGTCGGAGATGGCTGCTTGATAGAGAAGCTCCGCACCATCGGAACTCCCAGCGGCACATAGCATCAGACCGGGCTCGTTCTGACACCCGTGGACCGATCCCAACACCGGAGGAGACCTGTCAGCGATGACGAGGAAAAGGAAGGAGGATCGGAAACCTCACAAACTGACGGAATTCTTTCCGTTCAGTCACCAGGGAGGTAGGCAAGATGGCGCCCGCATGGCCTCAACCCCTGCATGCTCGTTCCGCTCTGTCCCTCATCCCACCAACACGCAGAGCAGGCCCAGCGGGTCCCCGGAGAGCACCCACTCATGCCCTGATACCCCACAGTCGGCCAGCCCGGCCAAATCCAGGCTCAGGCTGGAAGAACCACATCAGGGCCTAGACCTAGAAACGGGGGCAGAATCGGGTGATGACACGAGGGAACTCCCTGACAGGATAGAAACATTCCCAACCTCCAACCAGCCCATTATGGACACAGTTTTAAAGGACATGCTCCTCTCGCTCCGCAGCACTATCCAGGCAGACATGATGTCCTGCATGAAAAACGTCCGTGCTGACATACAAGAGGTGGAGACGAGAGTTGAGCATATAGAGACCAAAATGGGCGAATACGCCACAACAATTAACGATCTGGTGGATGCTCAGGAACAGGGAGAGGACGAGATGGAGGGCCTCAAAGCAAAACTCGCTGATTTAGAAGACCGCAATAGGAGAAACAACTTAAAAATAAGAGGGGTGCCTGAATCAGTGTCACAAGGAGAGCTCAAAAAATTTGCCTCCACCTTGTTCTTGGCGCTAATCCCAGAACTCACTGCCATTGATATTACCATTGACAGGATTCACCGCCTCCCAAAACCATCATACCTCCCTGACAATGTGCCCAGAGACATTATTCTGAGAATGCACTTTTTCCATGTCAAAGATCAATTGATGACAACCATGCGCAACAAGGATCAAGTGCCATCTCAGTACCAGCATTTGCAATTTTATGCTGACCTATCACAATACACCTTGGCGAAAAGGAGAGGGTTGGTGACCATAACGAAAGCATTGCGGAACCATCAGATCCCTTATAAATGGGGGTTTCCAACAAAGATCACCGTTACAAAGGAAGGTAAAAACCACGTGATGACCTCACTAGACAATGGTCTAGCCTTGCTGAGGGAATGGCAAATCCTTCCGGAGACGGAAACTACTGACAGCAACCGGGGACATCCACGGGCGGTAAGTCAAGACTGGAAGAAAGTTACTGCTAAGAACTCTAAAACACATGCCTAAGTCTGATTCATAGGTTCACTTGTTTTGCCCTTCTAATTTCCGATGAGGGGCTTACTCTCTAAACCACGAACTTTCCCCCAATTATGCCTGTGCAGCTATATGCTGCATCATAATCCGGAACTGTTCCTGTTTTTTATTTTTTGGGGCGCGCGCAGACCCAAACGGTCGCCGCCCTCGCACGGTTACTTAGCATTGCCCTGCTATTTAGGCAGGTGAATTCTCTGTTTGTTTTCTTTTTTGAAGTTTTCTATTTCCTTTTTTGCTATGACTCTCTTTGTCCATCGAAGGCCATCCTGAAGAACCTTAAAGACACTTTGAGATCATCTGTGCCGAAGCTCCACTCATCTAATCAGTGCCTGCCAACAGCTGTGGACCGAAGCGCCACATCAACGGTATACGGGACCCTTGCAACCCATGATGCCCTGCCAGGTTTCGTGAGTATTCCAGCTGCGCTGGCTTTGTTCCCACACATCTTCTACAACCCACCTACACTAGGAACTAAATCTACCTCTGATGACTATGCTATGCTCCCTGATGGAGCCTCCTATCTCACTGGCTCTGCTCCGGCATCATGGGGGTAACATGTTTATCTATCAATACCAGGGGTTTAAACCACCCTGCTAAACGTAGGTCACTTTGGGCGGAAGCACTACAACACAAAAGTGACGTTTTATGTGCACAAGAGACACATTTTTGCGCCCCGGCGCAACCCAAATGCTCTCATAAGAACTTTCCTTACATTTTTACGGCCAGCGCCGATTCCAAAACGAGGGGAGTTCTTACAGCTATCAGAGATACAGTGTCATTTCGGCTGCATAAAGAGGTGAAAGATACTAACGGCAGGTATTTGATTCTAGTCTGCGACATTAACTCTGTTACTTACACGTTAGTGAATGTGTACACACCGAATTCCCACCAAACACGTTTTCTGAATAAGTTGATGAAAAAAATTGAGCACGTCAGACAAGGTGCTCTGATTTGTTGTGGTGACTTTAATCTCGCTCCTGAAAGATCAATGGACACGACCTCAGGGCTCCCCAATAGAGGCCCCTCACTTCAACAATTTATTCTCCAGCATAACATGTATGATGTGTGGCGCTGCCAGCACGCAGAGGAGAAGGACTTCACCTTTTTCTCGACCTCACACGGATCCTACTCCAGGATAGATCTTTTTCTAGTGGACTTTGGTACCCTACATAGGTCTACCGACACAAGCATAAATACTATAACCTGGTCAGACCACGCTTCCATATCACTAACGCTGTCTGACGCTCTATCAGTTGGGGCGTCTCCAATATGGAGAGCTAATGCATCATTGTTGCAAATGACGAAACCAAGGACAGATCTGGAATCATATCTAAAGGAATTTTTTGAACTTAATGTGAATTCTGTGTCTGATGGTTTTACAGTGTGGAACGCCCATAAGGCGTATATGAGAGGCATGTTTATCAAGATAGGGGCAGGTGTAAAGAAGCGGAGGCAACAAAAGGTCCTAGATCTGACCAGGGAAATTGAAGCCCTTGAAAGGCAAAACAAGTTGGCCCCTACCCATCTCCTATCAGGGAAATTGACCAAGCTAAGATGTGATCTCAGGGCTTGTCTCCTGGAGGGTTTAGAAAAATCCTCCAGAAGATTAAAATCTCAGTTCTATGCCAGCGGAGACAAGGCGGGTAAGCTACTGGCGCATCGTCTCCGAGGGCACAGGTATAAAACTAGAATCCCTTACATACTTCACCCAACTACTAAACTTAAAAAATACCATCCTAAAGATATTGCGGACGCTTTCAGCAGTTACTATGCTTCCCTTTATAATTTAGAGAAAGACCCTGGTACTTTCCAACCTGATCCAGCTGCGATTACGGAATTTCTGTCTAAATTGTCACTACCTCAGCTAACCCCTAACCAGCTAGAAGAATTGAATACTCCGTTTACTATTTCAGAAATTCATACAGCAATAGACTCACTACCCTCTAATAAATCCCCGGGCCCTGACGGGTTTGTAGGAGAGTACTACAAATCGTTTAAGCAAATCCTATCACCTTATCTGGTCGATATATTTAATGGTGCTGTTGCCTCGGCTTCTTTCCCTGCAGAAATGCTAAAGGCTTTGATCATCACGCTGCCCAAGCCGGGGAAGGACCCGTCAGAACCGAAAAACTTTAGACCTATCTCGCTACTGAATTTGGACTTGAAGCTCTATGCCAAATTGATTGCCCTTAGATTAAACACAGTGCTCCCTGGCCTCGTACATGCGGATCAAACCGGATTTACGAAGGGACGCCAGACCTCGGACGCCACTAGACGCCTGATTAATATAATACACCACGCCAATAGGACACGAACGCCTTCTCTGCTCCTAGGTTTGGACGCAGAGAAGGCGTTCGATCGGGTGCACTGGGGCTATCTGGCTAAAGTGTTATCGGCTTTCGGCTTTGAGGGTTCGATTTTTTCGGCTATAATGGCGCTGTATACTTGCCCAACAGCTCAAGTATTTACGTCGGGCGTGTTATCTACTCCTTTTCCTATCACGAATGGCACACGCCAGGGGTGCCCACTATCACCTTTAATTTTTAATCTAGTGATGGAGCCCTTGGCGTGTCACATTCGAAGCCATCCTCAAATCTCAGGATTTGGGTCCCCTAAGTCCAAGCATACTATCAGTCTATTTGCGGATGACGTGATTTTAATGCTAACTGACGTGGAACGGTCCCTGGCTTCGGTGCACAAATCCCTGCAACTCTTTGGCCAACTGTCCTTCTACAAGGTCAACGAAAGTAAATCTTACATATTAGGTTTGAATATAAACGACACGCTACGAAAAAAACTGGCCAACTCCTACCCATACGCCTGGGATGACACAGGGATCAAATATCTTGGAATCACCCTCACATCCTCTACTGCTGGCCTGGTCGGGGCGAACTACTCCCCATTCCTTGCCAAGCTGGAGGTCAAACTTAGTGAGTTGGCAAAAACGGAATTATCCTGGTCGGGCAGGTTAGCGGCCTTCAAAATGGTGCTCTTGCCACAGATGATATATCTATTTAGGGTCCTCCCTATACCAGTGCCAAACTCTTTCTTTGCAACTGCACAATCGTTGTTAAATAGATATTTGTGGAAGGGAAGGAGGGCACGCTGTGCATTCTCCAAATTACTCAAGACCAGGCGTATGGGAGGCGCGGGAGTAGTGGTACTAAAAGACTACTACACGGCCACCCTGCTGTCCCAACTTAAAGCCTGGTTCCCATCTTCCTGTAGACAACGTTGGGTGGAATTGGAGGAGAGCCAGGTGCCAGGCCACAATCTGTTTCACTTCCTTCTGTTGTCCCATGCTTTTAGGGGTCATAGGGGGGACCTCTCTCCTACGGTCCTAGCATCACTGGGGGGGTGGGAGATTCTCACTTCAATGAGCCTCCAAGATAATCATACCTGTTCTAAGATCCCCATACCAATACAATGCTTGTCTAGTATGATTGAAAACACTAACCTAGGCGGGTGGATGGAGAAGGGCATAAAGGAGGTGGGAGACTTAATGGTGGGTCCAGCCCTGAAAACCTTCCGAGCCCTCCAAATTGAGTTTGACATTTCCGACCAGGAAGCATTTATATATCTGCAGGTTAGGCATTTAATGCAATGTTGCCAGATCAGGGACATCTCACTACCATGGCAGGTGACTTTGTATTACACCAGCCCCACGACAAAGACTAGGGGTATTTCACTGTTCTACCTATTACTTAACAATAAAAACGTATTTAACAAAAACCCCATACTGTCACTCTGGGAGGGGGAACTGGGGAGGGAGTTTACCTCTGACCAGTGGCGTAAGGCTATCAATGTGACATATTCGACAACCAAGTGTGTAAACCTGTGGGAACTTACTCACAAAATTCTACTACGATGGTATATGACTCCGGCTAAGATTGCTAAATTCGCACCACAGACCTCGGCCTGCTGTTGGAGGGAGTGTGGAGAACAGGGGAATCTATACCATATCCTTTGGTCCTGTCCTATACTGTCCAATTATTGGTCCGAAGTGTTTAACCTGATATCAGTCGTTATAGGACTGAATATAGCAATAGAGCCGGGCCTCGCACTGCTCTCACTGGGAGCGGAGATGCTCCCCCCTTCCAAAAGAATTATAGCCGTACATATTCTTTTAAGTGCACGACTAGTAATTGCACGCCATTGGAAACGAGCACATCCCCCACCAATACAAGAGGTAATTACTACCACGCACTCTCACGTCACTTATGAAGCATTGTTAGCCTCGTCACAAAACTCCCTACTGACTACACGCCCTACCTGGCAATTATGGTTCGACTGGTACAAGCTATACAGTACTACCTGAAAACCCGCTCAAGGATGACTTTGATGGATAAGTAATAAGTAATAGCTATTTTCTTCTTTATTTGTTTTATTTTCTTGTTCTTTATATTTCTTATGTTATACACTGTTTGTGGCAAAGTGATGCTTGAAACTCGCTTACTTCCTCAAGGCTTCCACAATTAGATTCTCATCTGAAGAATTAGTAAAAGAATGATAAATATATTTACTGCTTGTTGCTGTTGCATCAGCTATGGGCCTCGAGCCTTGTAATATGCCACTTGAAAAAATTTTCCAATAAAAATCTATTGACTTTAAAATTGATGCCAATCAGTGCCCACAAATGGGCACTTACTGGCAACATGGGCACTGACTGGAAAAAATATAAAACAAGTGATGCCCAGCAATGCCACCATCAGTATCATGAGTGCCACCCCTTAGTGTCCATCAGTGCCACCTCTCAGTGTCCATCCATGCCCATCAGTGCCCACCTATCAGTACCCACCAGTTCCCATCTGTGCCACCTATCAGTGCCACCCATAAGTACCCATCAGTGCCACCCATAAGTACCCATCAGTGCCGCCTATGAGTGGCCATCAGTGCCGCCTATGAGTGGCCATCAGTGCCGCATACTAGCGCTGCCTATCAGTGCCCATCAGTGCCATCTATCAGTGACCATCATCAGTACCCATCAGTGCCACCTCATTGGTGCCACCTCACCGGTGCCCATCAGTGCCACCTTATCAATGCCCATCAGTGCAGCCATATCATTGCCCGTAATTGAAGAAGAAAACATACTTATTTAGAAAAAAATTAACAGAAAAAAATTAAATGTTTGGTCTTTTTTTAGTTGTTGCACAAAAAATAAAAATCGCAGAGGTAATCAAATACCACCAAAAGAAAGCTATATTTGTGGGAACAAAATGATAAAAGAATTGTTTGGGTACAGTGTAGCATGACCGCACAATTGTCATTCAAATTGCGACAGCACTGAAAGCTGAAAATTGGCTTGGGCAGGAAGGTCCGTAAGTGCCTGGTATTGAAGTGGTTAAAGTCAATTCGATTTGTATTGTATGTAGCTGCTGTTAGGGCTTCCTTACTATCATCATAGTGGAAAGTTTCCTATTTTCCAAATCTTCTTGTTGTAACTGTATTTGGGAAACTGTGTGCTTAAGGAATGCATTATCTTCTTCTAACACATGCACATATTGTACTATTTTGTCAAATTTTGTTTCCAGGTTGTCAGTGCGCTCCCCCAACTGATCAATCTCTCCCCTGAGTTCCTGGGCAACTTTCCCAACCTCATTAGCAATGTTAAGATGTTTTAATAGGGCTTGCAATTTCAGATCTAGGACTGCCACTGTGACTATACTTCAGCAGGATTTGACTGCTGGGATGAACAGTCTGTGTGGAAAATACCTGGTGCAGAGGCGAGGAGGTCCATGGCATTCGGCGGCTCTGCAGAGGTACTCGAGGCCAGGGATTGGAGGCCTAACCAGGAAGCGATCCATGGACTGAGAGGGCCGTGACGTTGGCAGCAGGATGAAACCTTGGTACACTTTTTTTTGGAACCCGAATTTGCCAATAAAGTGCTCGGAGGTGTCCGGAGGAAGACGGTGTCGATCCTGTGGCTGTGTGAAGCGGTGCAGGATCCTGTAGAGAAGGAGCAGGGGGCCGAAGTGAGTCTCTGACTCATCCACCATTGTTGCTAGCTGCGCATGAGCCTCCCTGTCAATTTTCTACTCAGGAAAACTATGGGGTGTTCCTCCCCATTGACCTCTTGGGACAGAACAGCTCCTAGCCTTTTCAGCCTTGTCATTCCATTTCACTGACTTTTTACTCTGTCTCAGGTCTGTGAGAGGTGCAGCAATAGTGGCAAAATTGGGGACAAACCTTTGGTAGTACCCCACTATGCCCAAAAAGGCTTGCACCTGTTTCTTCATGACTGAGTGGGGCCAGGTCTAGATAGCCTCTACTTTGTTCTACTTTGTTCATCTGTGGCTTTACCAACCCTATACCTACAATGTACCCCAATTACCAAGAGAGTCTAAGACTGCCTGCACTCGGGTAAGATGGGATTCCCAGTCTGTACTAAAGATGAAAATGTCATCTAAATACACTGAAGTGTACTTTCGATGTGGGTGTAAGATTTTATCCATAGCTCTCTGGAAAATAGCTGGAGCAGAATGCAAGCCAAACACCTTTTTTTGTACTGGAAATGGCCATCTGGAGTAGAAAAGGCAGTCTTTTCTCGGGCTTCCTTAAGAGAATTTGCCAGTAGACTTCCGTGAGGTCTAAGGTGGTAATGTATCAGACTTTTCCCAACCTTTCTATCAGTTCATCTACTTTCGGCATTTGGTATGCATTGAACTTCGCTACCTCACTGAGTTTTCTGAAATAATTACAAAATCGCAGAGTGCCGTTGGCCTTTGGTACCAACACAAATGGGCTCGACCACTCGCTCTGCGATTCCTCAATGATATCAAGTTAGAACATTTTCTGGACTTCCTCCGACACTGCTTTCCTATGTGCCTTGGGGATGCGATAGGGTTTCACTCTGACCGTCACATTGGGTTCTGTGACAATATCATGTTCAATAACCCTAGTAAGACCAAGAAGTCCTGAGAACTTCTCTCTATTCCTTTGTAAGGATTCCTTTACCTGATGTGTTTGTGGCTTGGATAGGGAGGTGGAAACTGGGACAGAGTTCTCCCCTACCCAGGCTTAGAACTAACCTCAGCCAGAGCAACTTCCTGTTCACGGTCCTTCCAAGGCTTCAGGAGATTTATGTGGTAGGTCTGATAGGGCTTCCTCTTCCCAGGTTGGTGTATCTTATAGTTAACCTCCCCAACCTTTTCTATGACTTCAAAGGGCCCCTGCCACCTGGCCAGGAAGTCTAAATTTGGCAGACCGGTTGTACACACTTCTTTGTGCCTCCTGCGCTTTTTGCATGTGCTCCTTGACTAGAGGCATCACCCTAGCAATACTCTCTCTCATATGAGTTATATGTTCTACAACTGTCTTATGAGGAGAGGACTCACTTTCCCATGTTTCCTTCACTAAGTCAAGCAGTCCCTGTGGTCTTCGCCCGTACACTAACTCAAAAAGGGAAACACTGGTGGACTGAGGCACTTTCCTAATAGAAAACATTAGTGCTGGGAGTAGACAATCCCAGTCTTTACCATCTTGTTGCACAACCCTTTTAAGCATTGACTTGAGAGTTTTATTGAAGCACTCTACCAGTCCATCTGTCTGTGGATGGATAAACAGATGTGCACAGTTGTTTGATTTGGAATAACTTGCACAGATCTGCCATCACTCGAGATATGAATGGGGTGCCCTGGTCTGTCAATATCTCCTTTGTGAATCCTATCCTAGAGAACAAATTAAACAATTCCCTGGCAATTTATTTTGACATAGTCTGTCTTAGGGGAACTGCCTCTGGATATCTGGTTGCATAATTAGTACCACAAGGATGTATTGATTGCCCCGATCTGATTTCAACAAAGGGCCTGCCAAATCCATCGCAATGCACTCAAATGGTACCTCGATAATGGGCAGCGGCACAAATGGGTTCCTCAAGTGGGGCATCGGTTCGGTCAGCTGGCAGGTGGGACATGAACTGCAATAACGTCTCACCTCTGTTGTCACTCCTGGCCAGTAGAACCGGTCCGTTTTTCGTGCCTCTGTCTTGTCAGCCCCCAGGTGACCCCCTAATGCATCATTGTGGGCCAGTTCGAGCACTGTACATCTGAAGGGCTGGGGGACCAGTAACTGGTCGACCACGTCTCCCCTAACCTCTGTAACCCGATATACCAGCTCACCAATAGTGATGGACCAATGGAGGTACATTAAGCCATTCACCGGATACAGAAGTAAGTGTCGGCCATTACAGGCCCTAAAAATTAGCCCACAGGCGTTCACCTGACAGCAAACAACTTTGTATTCTGTGGCTGGAGGTACATTAAGCCATTCACCGGATACAGAATTAAGTGTCGGCCATTACAGGCCCCAAAAATTAGCGCAGGGCCACAGGTGTTCACCGGACTGCAAACAACTTTGTATTCTGTGGCTGGTGGTACATTAGGCATTCAATAGATACAGAAGTAAGTGTCGGCCATTACAGGCCCCAAAAATTAGCCCACGGCCACAGGCGTTCACTAAGCAGCACACAACTTTGTATTCTGTGGCTGGTGGTATATTAGGCATTCACCGGATACAGAATAAAGTGTCAGGCCCAAAAAATTAGTCCACAGGCGTTCACCAGAATTTGAATGAAACATGGTCTACTGGTCACATGTGTTGAATTCCTCTGAGATCCATGCTTCATTAATTTTTATAAATGTGAGGTAGTCAACACTGTTGTGAGGTAGGCGAGTGCACTTATCGGTCACAACCCCTTTCGGACAGGACAATGGATGAGGGTCAAGCCAACAGTTCCATTGCAAATTGTGCAAGCTCTAGCCAGAGGTCAAGCCTGCCCACCCAGTAGTCCAGGGGTTCATCACTTCTCAGTGCATCAACAACGGCCGTTAACCCAATGTAGTTGGACACCTGTCGGTCTAGACGTTCCCTGATGCTGGATCCGGAGGACAGCTGTTGAAGGGTCGGCTGAAAGAATGATCTCATATCATTAGTGACTAAGACATCTTCAAACCGCCCTCTTCTTGCAGGCGCTGTTGGATTGGTACCCAAAACTGTTTCTCTGTGAGTGGAAATTCCTCTGCCAGCAGGCCCAAAAGCAGAATGCAGCATTTCTCGAAGCAAGGCATGGAAGTGCTGCATTCTGATAGCCCTCTGTGATGGTGGTAACATTTCCGCCATGTTTTGTTTGTACCGGGGGTCCAAGTACGTTGCCACCCAGTACTGGTCCTTGCCCTTTTTGCTTTTTATACAGGGGTCCCTCTAAAACACTTGAGCATGAAGACCCCAATTTTCACTAAACTGGAAGCGCTTTACTGGCCTGGCTCCTACTCATCATCCAGGATAATGTCGTCCTAGTTCTCCTCCCCCATCCACGGACAACACCAGGGATCCCAGAAAGGTTTAAAGCATGCTCTTCTTGCCCCTCCTCCTCCACCCCGGCACCATCCTCCTCTGACTCCTCTTCAGACACCCGTTGTTGACTTGTCTCAGGTGGAGTAACCCCCCCTGGGAATTCATCCAGCATTGTGACTTCCTCATCTTCCTGCTCCTGCTCCTCAACGGCTTGATCAATGACACAATGCAATGCATGCTCCAGAAAGAATTTGTAAGGTACAATGTCACTGATGGCGCCCTGGCTGCGACTGACCAGTTTGGTGATCTCATCAAATGGCCGCAGAAGTCTGCATGAGTCGCGCATGAGCAGCCACTGGTGCGGTGCAAAAAAAAACCAAGCTCCCCAAAACCTGTCCTGCCGCAGAGTTCATACAGGTAGTCGTTAACCTGCGCGTTTCTGCTGGAGCAGCCTATCAAGCATATACAATGTTGAGTTCCATCAAGTCGGGCAGTCACAAATAAGACGTCTGACGTGCAGGTTGTGTCGCCGATGAATGTCAGCAAGGTGAGCCATGGCCGTGTAAGATCTTCTGAAATGGGCCGAGATTTTCCTGGCCTGCCGCAAGACGTCCTGGAGCCCAGGCTATTTGGCAACGAATCGCTGCACGACAAAGTTCAAGACGTGTGCCATGCATGGCACGTGTGTAATTTTGCACTGTTTCAGCGCGCTCAGCAGATTGGCACCGTTGTCGTACACCACTTTACCAACTGTCAAATTGAGCGGTGTTAGCCACTGATCTGCCTGTGAACGCAAAGCTGAAAGGAGTGCAGGACCAGTGTGGCTCTTGTCTTCCAGGCACAACAGATGCAGCACAGCATGGCAACATCTCACCTGGCATGTCGAATAGGTTCTGGGGATCTTGGGTGGCACAGCGGAAGAGACAGTAGCATCGGAAAGGAGGAGTCAGTCGAGGAGGAGAGGGAGGATGGAGTAGGAGGAGGAGAAGAAGAGGCAGGCCTGCATGCAATCCGTGGCGGTAAAACCAAATCTACATGGGTGCCAGCGGTTACATGCTTGACGGCCGTCAGAAGGTTCACCCAGTGGGCAGTGAAAGTTATATACCTTCCCTGCCTGTGGTCAGATGTATCTTGGCACCGACACTGTGTGCCAGAGATACATTCACTTGCCACTGAACATGGCCATATAGTTCTGGGATGCCCTTCTGTGAAAAAAATTTCCTTCCTGGGACCTTCCATTGTGGTGTTCCAATAGCCACAAATTGTCGAAAGGCCTCCGAGTCCACCAGTTTATATGGCAGTAGTTAGCGGGCTATCAGTCCCGACAAGCCAGCGGTCAACTGTTGGGCAAGAGGGTTCTCCAGCGTCATCTTTTTTTACGATCGAACATTTGGGCCACGGAAGCCTGCCTTTTTTCAGAAAAACGTGAGAAAGGCGTGATGGAGGGTGGAGTGGAGGACTATTGTGAGCATAGAGGGGAAGGAGAAGGAGAAGAGGCTGGACAGTGAATGCCTGGAGTGGGGCTGTGTGGGTTCTGATGGCGTTGCTCCCACTGGACTCAGTGATGGGAGGCCAGGTGCCTTCTTAAGGCGGTTGTCCCTAGGTGAGTGTTGGGCTTACCGCAACTTATGCGTTGACTGCAAAGGCTGCAGATGGCAAAACTATTGTCTGCAGCGGACACGTTAAAAAAAGCCCACACTGCGGAGCCATGGGCCGGCGTCCTAGGAGCACAAGATGTGACCGTACATGGTTGATGGCTCGCTCCTGATACATTAGAAGTCTGCTTTGTCCCTCCTGTGCAATGTAAGTTCGGCCTGTTCTCCTCCCTATATGCTGGTCCATCTCTCCCTCTGAACTCCCCTCCTCTTCCTCTCTTGTGGGTACCCACGTGACGTCTGTAGACACGTCATCATCGACCGCACCTTCCACATCACTAACAGTAGAGATCTTGGAGTAGGCAGCAACAGCGGGCACCAACCTCCTTGTGCTGATCTGAGTACTGTCGTCAGACTGCCGAGTGCTGGCTGTTGCTACCGCCTCTTCCTGATCCAATGCCAAGAATGGCTGCACATCCGAAATGTCTTCTGATGGTGGTGGTGTTGGTTCTGAGCCACTCAACCAAGTCTGGTGCGTCCTTTGACGTAATCGAACAAACATTGTGCCACTTCCCACTTTGGCTCCGGCCTGGTGCTCCTGCTCTACCACCCCTGCGGAAGGGCCTGCCTCTTCCTCTGCCTGTCATTTTTTAAATGACCATCTGACAAAAGCCTCTAGAGAAGCGCAGTATATGTGGAAGAAGGTATATAACAAAATCTGTTGTTTTCTATATTCGAAAGTATATTATAAGTGTATATTACACCTATATACTGCAGTGCACAGCAAGTAGCACACCTATACCAGTGCTTGAAAGGACTTTTGTGGACCTTTTAGATAGCTATTTGAATGAATACCTTTTTTTGGGCTCAGGTACTTGTGAAACCCCATCAATTCAGTGTGGGATCCCTCTTTTGAGTAGAAGAAAATGCACTCTGTGACACCACAAGATCAGGTTGGGCAAGATGAGAGGAGCTTTCTCCTTCATCCTACTCTGTCATAACCTGCAGATGGGAGGATTCCTCTATGTTCTCCCCAGCCATGACCTGCATAAGAGTGGGTTCCCCCCTCAGGGATCCTTTTAGCTGGTGCTTCCTCATGGCGATGGTTGGTTTCTGCGGCGGCCTGATCCTGGGCTATCGTGCTCTAAACTAGGGCTTTTATCACCTCCTCCATGTCTCCTTGTGAGGTTTTCAGAGCTTGTGCTGACCTGACCCAGGACATGTAAATGTGGGTAAAAGCCTTTTAAATGCTTGCTTTCAAACGGCTTTTGCGGCTATACTCTGCTTTGCACTCTCCACCAAATGTAACCTGAGTTTAGCTCTGTAATTAATGCCAGACAGTTTTTTTTTAAAAGCAAACATGTCATGTATTTCAATCACAACTAAACAAAACAACAGCTTACTTCAGCCAGAGCAAATAACAGTCCAAAATCCTGTTATTGATAATTTAAGCAGGCTCACTGCAGTTTTTTTTTGTCCCATACAGGGGTTAAGCTTGACAAGAGCAAGGGTGCCACCAAGGCCAGACAGGCCAGACTGTTTATATATACAGTATATACTGTACAGTGCATTCAGTGTAGACTATATACTGTGCAGGAAGTCTAGTATGTATATATATAGTCAGGTCCATAAATATTGGGACATCAACACAATTGTAATCTTTTTGGCTCTATACATTACCACATTGAATTTAAAATGAAACAAACAAGATGTGCTTTAACTGCAGACTTTCAGCTTTCATTTGAGGGTATTTACATCCAAATAAGGTGAACGGTGTAGGAATTACAACAAATTGTATATGTGCCTCCCACTTTTTAAGGGAACAAAAGTAATGGGACAATTGGCTGCTCAGCTGTTCCATAGCCAGGTGTGTGTTATTCCCTCATTATCCCATTTACAAGGAGAAGATAAAAGGTCCATAGTTAATTTCAAGTGTGCTATTTGCATTTGGAATCTTTGTTGCTGTCAACTCTCAATATGAGATCCAAAGAGCTGTCGCTATCAGTGAAGCAAGCCATCATTAGGCTGAAAAAACAAAACCCATCAGAGAGATAGCAAAAACATTAGGTGTGGCCACATCAACTGTCTTTCCCTGGTGAATAAAACACCTTTCACAACAGTTAGACAGTTGAAGAACACTCTCCAGGAGGTAGGTGTATGTGTGTCAAAGTCAACAATCAAGAGAAGATTTCACCAGAGTGAATACAGAGGGTTCACCACAAGATGTAAACCATTGGTGAGCCTCAAAAACAGGAAGGCCAGGGGGCATGTCCGGCCGGAGAGGAAGATGGACACTTAAGCTCTCAGCTGATCAGCCAGGGGAAACCATCCACCACGCAGGCCGACAGCACAACCTCATCCACGGCCATCCTTACTCCAGGGACACTGGAGAACAAGATGAACTCGTCCAGGAAAAGAATTACAGAGCACAAGAGCCAAAAATGTACGGAATTCGCCTACAAGCCGGCGGAGAGAAACAGAGCCTCCCAAGATGGCGCCCACCAGGCCGGGCCGCGTGACTCCTTCACGGACCTCCCAGATGATTACCCGGAGAATCGGCTAGACACAGGTACCCCTGCTCAGTCCTCCCACCCCCCGGAGTGTGATCCTCTCCCTAGCAGCCCAGTGAAAGATAAAATGAGACTCGACATGCCGCAAATTGAGGCCAAGGCTTTTAATCCCCTCCTCTCCAACCATGCCCTACACTCCTCCATGGCCTCCTTCCCTACCTCAGGGCAACCAGTCATGGACACTACCCTAAAGGACATGTTATTGTCACTACAGACCTCTATCATGACTGACCTCTCTTCACTGTTTACTAAAATCACCTCAGACATCCATGCTCTGAACAATAGAGTGGCTAATGTTGAGAGAGGCCTCACTGACTGCACCTCCACAGTGAATGAAGTAATTGATTATTATGATGACATTAAAGAGGAACAGTCATGGATGCGCACCAAGCTGGCCGATTTAGATCCCACCTGCGAGCCTTCCACGCTATGCAACAGAATTGATACACATCATTATTCCTGAGGCACCTTCACAAGAGGTGATAATCAACAGAATTCACAAAATAGCTAAACCATCCCACCTAGCAGGCGCATTACCCAGAGATGTCCTAATGAGGATCCACTTCTACCACATCAAAGAAAAACTACTGATGGGAGTCAAAGCTAAATCGCCCTTGCCAGCTCCCTTAACTGGAATTCAATTCTTCCCAGACCTCTCCAAGTATACCCTTCAATTACGAAGACAAATAAACCCAATCACCAAGGGTCTTCAGAACCACAAAATACAATACACGTGGTGCTACCCAGCCACCCTCCTCATTACGAAGAATGGCCAGACCCACACAATTGGAAATCTCAATAAAGGCCTATGACTCCTCCACACTTGGGGCATACTACTTGAATCCCCCAATACCGATCCGCGTGAAAGAAGAACAACAACTCCTTGTAGAAACCTGGACTCCAACCACACCTGAGAGGCATCCATCTAACTGAAGAGTTCGGCCAAAAAACGTAATTTCAGCTCCCCTGAGCTCTGACAACATGTTACCCCTGTTTCTACCCTCCTGGGTTAATAACTGTTCTGTTCCCCCCAATTAGAGGCTACCGTGGTGTTTACCACCCCCTCTGAAAACCTTTTTTGGTATATCGCACTACCGAGTTACGTGAAGCCTACCACTAACAGTCTGCTCGACGATTCATCCTTGACCACTTACGTTTTCCTTTTGTTTTCTTTTATTTATTTTTTTGTTTTTGTACCTTCTCACTGTTGTTGTGCCTAACGTATTGCTCTATTCGCAGCTCTCTAGCCCACCCTTTTCCCAGGCCCCTGGACTGCCACACGCCTACTGCAGAGCCTCCCTCCCGGATCCCATTAGATCTGATCTACAACATCTAACTGTAAGTGATATCATACAACAACCACCAGCCCTCCACCCGCAAGATGCCGCTCACTATCCTCTCACTAAATGTGAACGGTCTGAACCACCCCGCCAAACGCCACTCACTTTGGAGGACCGCCACAGCCCTCCACAGTGACATTCTATGCATCCCGGAAACCCACTTGCTACCATCGGATTCATCCCTATGCTCTAACTGACAGTTCCCTCACATCTTCCATACCTCCCATTTTGCTAAATCTAAAGGTGTCATGATCACGTTCAAAGACATGGTGGACTTCCAATTACTAGAATTCTATTGCAGATCCTGAGGGCCGTTTTCTAATTATTGCTTGCACCATCAACTGTGTTTCGTACACTCTTGTCAATTTATATGCCCCGAACTCCCACCAGCTGAAGTTTCTGCGCAAAGTGCTCGCCAACACCAAATCTATTCAGAAAGGCCACCTAATACTTTGCGGGGACTTCAATTTGGTCTCAGACATTCTCTTGGACTTCACCTCGGCTGCAAAAAACGTTATTTTAACCCATGATCTGTACGATGCCTGGCGCTGTCTCCACGGCTCTGAAAGAGAGTTTACATTTTTTCCTCCAGACACCGCTCGTACTCCAGAATTTACTTGATTTGACTGGTAAATGGATTTTGCAAAAAATCAGCATGTCTGCGATTTACACCACGACATGGTCAGACCACGCCCCAATCTCAATTACGATTGAAGACTCTAATTTACAACACAACACGTTTCTCTGGCGGGCAAAAAACTATCTTATACAAAATGATAATTGCACACCAGAGATCTCTGAACATATCACCGACTTTTTCTCACTAAACAAAGGCTCTGTGTTTGACCTTGTAGTGGTGTATACATAAAGCGTATATGAGAGGAATGTTGATAAAACTGAGTTCTCAACATAAAAAAAGAGGACGCAGCGTCTAGACGAACTAACAACCCAGATAGCAACACTAGAACTGAGACATAAAACCAACCCTAGGGACCCTCAGTCGAACCTTTTTCTGTCCCTAAGACAGGAACTTAAAACCCTACTCATCCACTCCTATGAATTCCTCCAAAGGAAACTCAAAGCAACCTCATACTCCACCTCCAACAATGCTGGGAAACAACTTGAACAACACATTAAAGGCAAACGTGCCAAAACTAAAATACACCTCCTCTTCCACCCCCACACAAACCTTTCTCTGACCAACCCACAGGACATAGCTGACGCATTTAGCGCATATTATGGTGATCTATACAATCTGAAATGTGATCCCTATACCCCGCAACCCACGCACAATGATATTGACAAATTCCCCCACAACATTGACCTACCTACTCTGACTGGGCAACAACTAGACGCCCTCAACACCCTGTTCAAGGAACAATAAATTAAAAGATCTATTGACTCCCTGCCAAGTGGTAAAGCACCAGGTCCAGATGGCCTGACGGGAGAATATTACAAACAGTTCTCCTCACTCCTAACCCCACACCTTACTGAAGTTTTCAATAACGCTGCCTCCTCTTATACCTTTCCGAATAAATATTTAAATGCATTGATCATAACGATACCGAAGCCAGGGAAGGAGCCAAATGTCCACCAATGTTTTCACCCAATATCCCTACTTAACCTCGACCTCAAAATCTATGCCAAAACCATAGCATCAAGACTAAAATTTGGCTTTAAGGGTCACATTCTAAGCGCCATCTTAGCATTATACACCAACCCTATGACCCAAGTATTCACAGAAGGCATGCTCTCGTGCCCTTTTTCCATCACCAATGGCACACATCAGGGGTGTCCCCACTCATTTTCAACATGCTCATGGAACCCCTAGCGGAGCATGTCCGCTCCCATCCTGCCATCACAGGCCTTCAAATTGGCTCCTCGTCCCACAAAATCAGCCTCTTTGCTGATGATGTCAATCTCATCCTCACTAATCCGACTTCCTTCCTGGCAGAAGTACAAAATTTGCTACAATGGTTTAGATCAGTTTCATACTACAGGGTTAACACGACCAAATCCTTCATACTGGACCTCAACATTGACACTACAACCAGAAATCTCCTCCACCTACAATACCTGTTTGCATGGGCAAACGCTGACATCTCTTACCTTGGCATACAATTACAGAGAACACTTAAAAACCTCTACTCCTGTAATTTCTTACCACTGCTACAAAACATCCAAGCGACCTCACAACAATTAGCGAAACATGAACTCTCCTGGTCAGGGAGACTTGCGTCCTTCAAAATGATTTGCCTACCCCAAATTCTGTAATTTTTCAGAACCCTTCCCGTCCCATTACCCACCTTGTTCGTCAGATCCCTCCATACGATATGTAACAAATATCTTTGGAACAGCAAAAGACCCAGATGTGCACATTTAAAGTTGACTAAGCACAAACTAGCAGGGGGCACATGATCAATAGACTGTAAAGACTATCATACAGCAGCCATTCTAGCCCAACTACCCAACTGGTTCCAACCCCTCCCGAATTCACCCTGGGGACAAATAGAAAACTTCTTACTCACCAGACCTAATCTTAAGAACTGGTTACTAAGTACCCCTCTAGGCGCCCACGTCCATCATCCATGCCTACAACCATGAAAGCATCAGCTCAGGCTTGGGAAAGAATGATCACCCTGTGTCACGTACCTGGTTGGAGGCCGAAATGCTGAGAGGGCTCCCCTTGCGGCTGAGTGCAGTACACCTCTGAGGTTGGGTACAAAGGGTGTAGTGCCCAGAGAAGCACATGTTGCCAGATGGATCCAGGAGAGAAGAGCTGGCAAGTGCCTGAAGAATACTGGAGAATACAGGAAACACCGCTGGGCTGCAGTCTCTAGGAATCCTCAGTAACAATTGGCAAGGTGTGCACAAGGTGCAACAGTGGAAGCCGGCTGGGGATCAAACACTGTGGGTCCAGGCAGGAGATGCAGGTTGCAGGAACGGAGACAAGCCAAAGGTCTGGTATTGGAAAACAGGCAGGAACAGATAACTGAAGCAAAGGCCGTGAAACAAGCCGGGATCAGTTGCTGGAGAAGGTAGAAAGTCAGTAAAGCAAGACAGGGAGTCAAACCAGGAGAGCGGATCACAGTCCGTGAAACAAGCCGGGTCACAACAGGAAATCCAAACAGCAGTAGTACAGAGGCTCACAAAGTCACGAAGGCTGACGACAATCCAGCAATTTGGATCAGACAGTGGCAGCCTTTTATAGGCCAGCAGGAGGATCCACATGTCACATGATGTGCCCATGGCGCCCATTTCTTCTACTGGCAAGATTGCCAGTACTTCTTCTATGGCCATTTCCCTGACAATAGGCCAGCAGGAGGATCCACCTGTCACATGATGTGTCTATGGCGCCCATTTCTTCTACTGGCAAGATTGCCAGGACTTCTTCTATGGTAATTTCCCTGACACCCTGCTAGACTCCACCCGTACCACCTCACATTTTAATATTCCTTTGGAATCCCTTCAGTTCTTGTCACCAGGCCTCTTACTAACACGATGGACATTCAAAGGGATCCACTACCTACAAAACTTGATACAGGACGGCCGTCCTAAAACCTTTTCCCAACTACAAACAGAATATGACCTCCCAGACACTGAACACATCACATTTTTGCATGTACACCACTGCCTGTGCAACATAATCCTTCCCCTCTACAGTATTCCTCCTAAGACATGGGACTACCTTATTAAACCTACCACCAAAACCAAGGGCATTTCCCACTTTTACAATAGCCTTCACCACAAATGCACCTTCTCTAAACTAACTCCTCACCACAAATGGGAATCTGATCTCACATACACCTTTACCGAAGCCCAGTGGCAACATGCACTTAAGGCAGTCTACAAAGCCATCAAATCCTCGGCCCTTTGGGAACTCACACAGAAAATCTCTCTACGATGGTACCTTACTACTGCCAGATTGGCATCTTTTGGCCCACAAAATTCCAATGCTTGTTGGAGATGTAAAGCCGCCAAAGCCGCTGTAAAGCCGGTTGACTTGCTTCATATTTTTTGGAAGTGCCCCAACATTCATAAATACTGGGACGACACCTCTAAGCTTGTTTCCAGTGTAATCAACACCACAATTTCCCCATCGCCTGCACATGCAATTCTCAATTTAACCATTGACAACATCCCCTACCCCCTGAGACACGTAACCACTCACATACTCCTGGCAGCTAGGCTCAACATAACATGACAATGGAAATCTGACCATTTTACGTCCATAGTCCAAAACATCGACTTCGTGACACTACACTTTAGCTACGAAACTACAATAGCCGCCAGCAATGGACAGGCTGCAAAAACATGTGCAAACTGGCAACTATGGACCGACTGGACAAATGCTGCAACCGACACCTAATGTCACAGACCCACAACTTTTTATCCTTCTTGACCGAGCAATACCTTCTGTTATATCCTATGTGTTGTGAGAGACACAAGACTCTGGTCTGGAACAATCAATGTTTATTTCAGGTCATCTGTACACTGCAACATGCATCTCAGGACAGTACATCTTATCTGCTTCCTACATGTGCTGTCTCTAAGATGGCTACTATGCCCCTTGACCCTTGTCATCACTCCTGGGTGGAGTCAGCCTTAAAGTGCCAGTACTTGTGGAACCCTTCAGGTATAACACCTTCAACCTCCATACTGACTCTTATTTATTTTCTTTGGCTACATGTTCTACCGAGTCATAACTGGGAAACTTCCATCGCTGTATGGCACTATGCTTTGTACCTCCTCTCCACTCATGTGGCACTAAAGTTCACATCAGGGGAGAGGACTAAACACGTTTAAACTACCCATATTGTTATTTACCCAATGTTTGCCTTACTTGTAATCTGTTAGTGGACACAAACTGTTGTGTCGTAATACATTTAACGACGTTGTTGCACGACGTACAATACCTAATTGTACTTTGTATTCCTTATCCAAAATCAATAAAATATTTGAAAGCAAAACAGGAAGGCCAGATTAGAGTTTGCCAAACAACATCTAAAAAAGCCTTCACAGTTCTGGAACAACATCCTATGGACAGATGAGACCAAGATCAACTTGTATCAGAGTGATGGGAAGAGAAGAGTATGGAGAAGGAAAATAACTTCTCATGATCCAAAGCATTCCACCTCATCAGTGAAGCATGGTGGTGGTAGTGTCATGGCGCGGGCATGTATGGCTGCCAATGGAACTGGTTCTCTTGTATTTATTGACGATGTGACTGCTGACAAAAGCAGCAGGATGAATTCTGAAGTGTTTTCGGCAATATTATCTGCTCATATTCAACCAAATGCTTCAGAACTCATTGGAGGGCACTTCACAGTGCAGATGGACAATGACCCGAACCATACTGTGAAAGCAACCAACACGTTTTTTAAGAGAAAGAAGTGGAATGTAATGCAATGGCCAAGTCAATCACCTGACCTGAATCCGATTGAGTATGCATTTCACTTGCAGAAGACAAAACTGAAGGAAAAATGCCCCAAGAACAAGCAGTTACTGAAGACAGCTGCAGTAGAGGCCTAGCAGAGCATCACCAGGGATGAAACACAGCATCTGGTGATGTCTATGCGTTCCAGACTTTAGGCTGTAATTGACTGCAAAGGATTTTCAACCAAGTATTAAAAAGTGAAAGTTTGATTTATTTATTTTTTTTAATTTTTTTATTTGTAAAACAGGGATAAGGCCGCGCGGGCCGACAAGCAAAAAATACAGTAGTACACGCAGTGCATCGAATCACACCTCAACAGAACATATTGCATTAGAAACACTGCTACCTTCCCCCTCGGAAGCCCCCCCGCGGGCCGCCAGCGCCGATAAGGGCCCGCGTCCCCGGGGGAAAGCCCGAAGGCCGCCCCGCGCCAACAGCCCGCGGCGGCCCCCAGGGAAGGGGAGGAGGAGTGGTAAAACATCATAGCAACATGCTCGGACCGCGCAACCGGCCCCAACTTTTCCTTTTTATACAGGAGGGCCCCCAGGTGGGGGTCGTGAAAGAGGTCAAGGTTAGAGGTGTAGCTCGGAAGAAGGAGAGGGAGAAGAAGAGGGCGGTCAGAGATAGGGAAAGAGAGGAGGAGAGAAGGGAGTAGGGGTTAATTCTTCTAGTCGCACGCCCATCCGTAGGGAGGGGGGGGGGGAGTCTCTCATGTAGCGCTCCGTGCCAGCACAGAGCCGGTCAGGGATTGGAGGGCATCCGCCCACAGGTATATGTTCACACTTCCGCTGAGGGCTCTCTCAATGCCTGGCCCTCAGCCGAGTATCTAAAAATATCCCAGAGCTGCCAGGTGTTTTTAAAGGTTTCCTGCCTGTTGTGCGCTGTGAGGACCAAGTCCTCCATGCGCCTAATCTCTTCCACTTTTGCGAGCCACTGGGGTATTGTCGGCGGGTGGGCGTCTTTCCAATGGAGTGGGATGCAGGCCTTGGCTGCGTCCAACAGGTGTCTAATTACAGATTTCTTGTACGTCTTCTCCGGAATGCTAAGTGCGTGCAGGAGGAAAACCGAGGGCTCCGCTGGGATATCGCGGTCAATGAATTTTTGAGCCACCTCGCGGATCACTCGCCAGAAGTGGCTCAAACTGGGACACGACCAAAAAATGTGCAGTAGCATCCCCCTATCGGCGCGACAGCGCCAGCAGAGGTCCGACGTTTCCGGAAAAAACTTGTGGAGCAGCACTGGGGTCCTGTACCACGTGATAGGAGCTTGTAGTTTGTCTCCTGTGTCTTAGCGCAGATGGAGGATTTATGTGTGAATCTTAGGATGCGGTGGCACTTGGCCGCGTCAAAATTGCAGCCCAGTTCCTCCTCCCACTTAAGTATACCCGGGGGCACAAAATCCGCGCGCGGGGCGTTTAAAATATTGTAGGTTAGGGAGAGCGTGTGTGATGTACCACCCGAGGTGTTGCAGGTCTCCTCTAGTGTTGTGAGGGGTCGAGTGTTGGCGACCGGGGGTGTCAGGGAGCGGAGAAAGTGGTCCAGCTGGCGGGCCCTCAAAAAATCCAGACGATATGGTCCCTCCGGATCCGAGAGCTCGGCGACACTACACCACCTCCCCCCCACAGAGAAATGGGAGGACTGGTGGAGGCCCGCACCGCTCAGTCTCCGGAAAACTGCATCTTGCACGCCCGGCGTGAACCGGGGGTTCCCCAGTATGGGGTATAGAGGAGAGTTGGTTGAGGATATCGACGCCTGCGGTATAAGTCTAGCGCAAATACGTATCGTATTACCGGCCAGTGGGTGACGTTTGGTTTCCGCCGGAACATCCGAGGTGCACCAGGGGGCTCTGTTCAGGGGGAGCTCGCACTGGTCCTGCTCTATCTGCGCCCAGAGCTTGTTATCCTGGTTACGGCACCAATCCACGAGTCTGCTTAGATGAATCGCGTGGTGATAGGTGCGGACGTCTGGTATCGCGAGGCCCCCCTGGGATTTAGGTAAAATCAGGAGTCTCGCTGGGAGACGTGGTCTTTTTTTAGCCCAAATGAATTCCGTGAGCATGGTTTGCACCTGTTTAAAATATGAGGCGGGAACGTGAATGGGCAGTGACTGCAGGAGATACATAAATTTCGGGAGGATTGTCATCTTCACGATGTTGCAACGACCCACCCAAGAGTGCAATCCCGTATGCCATTTGTTTAGGAGCGCTCGAATTGACTTCAGCAGGGGCGGGAAGTTAAGATCATACACCTGGGAGATCGTCTGGGGTATGTGTGTGCCCAAGTACTTTAGGGCGGTCGCCGTCCATTTCAGCCTGAACTTCTCCTGTAGATGCATTAGTTTTGTTCTTGATAGCCCCACCCCCATGGCTTCTGATTTGGTGAGATTGATTTTTAAATTCGAGAGTACCCCGTACCGCTCAAATTCCCCCATGAGGGCGGGGAGGGAGACAGTAGGATTGGTGAGGGTAAACATGAGGTCATCGGCATAAGCCGACACCTTGTGTTGGGTGCGATTCCCCGCGACCCCCGATATACCTGGGTGCAGCCACACCTGGCATAGAAATGGTTCGAGTGAGAGAGCAAAGAGGAGGGGTGACAGCGGGCATCCCTGTCGCGTCCCGTTAGTGATCGGGAAGGGGTCAGAAGACACCCCATTAGCCCGTACCCTGGCTGTGGGGGACGCATAAGTCGCTGCGATCCACGACATCATGTTACGGCCTAGTCCTACGTGTCTTAGCGTCGCGAGCATGAAGGCCCAACCTACTCGGTCAAAGGCCTTCTCCGCGTCGGTGCTCAGAAAAATACTAGGTGTCTTGATACGGGTGGTGGTGTATAGCAAGTCTAGGACTTTGGTGGTATTGTCCCTCGCTTCTCTCGTTGGGACAAAGCCCACTTGGTCAAGGTGAATGAGACGGGGCAGGTGGGGCTGTAGTCTGGTGGCGATAATTTTGGTAAACAATTTAAGGTCCGTATTAAGGAGGGAAATGGGTCGATAGCTTCCGCAACACGTCGGGTCCCTGCCTTCTTTAGGGATAACTGCAATCTGTGCTTGGAGTGTGGAGGGGTGTAGGGCACCGCCCTCGGTAAGGCTATTAAGCATCTTTACCAGGTGGTTCCCCAGGGATGGCAGTAGTGTCTTATAATATTGGAGCGTGAGGCCGTCCGGCCAGGGGGTTTTCCCTGATTTGGTGTTGCTCACCGCGAGCTGAAGCTCGGCTAACGTAATTGGGGCCTCTAATAAAGCGCGCGTCTCGGCGGGTAGGGTAGGCATACGGGAGGAGGAAATGTAATCCTCCATTCGGTCCGGGGCTGGGGGCGTCGCGAATATATTATAAAGTGATTCGTAGAAGGACTTAAACTCCTTCGAAATCTGTGGTGGCATGGTCACCTTCAGGCCCGTCAGGGAGCGTATATGCGGGATGTAGGAGTGTTTTTGGTCACGGAGGGATTGGGCTAGGAGTCTGCCGCATTTATTGCCTGACTCGTAGATCTTTTTGCGAGTTATCTGTAGAGCCAGCTTAGCCTTAAAAGTAAGCAGATCGGTGACCTGTGTACGTATCACGTCGAGGTCTGCCTTTAGCGGACCCGTCGGGGTTTGCTTGTGTCTAATCTCCAGGTCCCTGAGTTTGTCAAGTAGGGAGTTCAGCTGGGTCGTCCTCAGTCGCTTAAGTCTCGCCCCGTGTTTGATAAGGGTACCACGAATCACAGCCTTATGGGCTTCCCAGACCAGGCCGTCCCCGCTCTCCGCTGTGTCGTTAGTCTGAAAATAGTCGGTTATGTCTCTAGTTATGTCAGCCAATACTTCAGGATCCTGCATTCATTAAGTCTCCACGGTTTCCTTTGTCCTCTGTAGAAGTCTGTTAAGGCGTATCGCAGAGAGACCGGAGCATGGTCCGACCACGTGATGGAGCCCAGCGAGGTCCCCCTAACCGCCTGCAATTGGCCATGGGGGACAAAAATGTAGTCGATCCGCGATTACGCATTATGGGGCGGGAGAAGAACGTTTAGTCTCGTTCACGTGGATGAAACATACGCCATGTATCAATAAGCTGTGAAGCATTTAGCGCTAAATGGATGGTCCTACGTGCACCCCGGGTACTCGAGGAGCGTCCCATTGAAGTATCCTCCTCAGGGATCAGGGGGATATTGAAATCTCCCCCTACAATAAGCTGGCCCTCAGAGAAATTCCGGAGTGCGGTCAGGTGGTTTTTAATGAAGGTGTCTTGTTGGCTATTAGGGGCGTAGAGGGTGGCAAAAGTGACCTTCGCGTCGCCGATCTGGCCTTTAAGGAAAATAAATCTGCCCTTCGGATCTGTCCGGATCCCGGACAAAGTCCATGGAATCTTTGCTGAGATCAAGATCGAGACACCCCTAGATTTGGCTTCCGAGTATGCGGAGTGGTACACCGTCGGGTAAAACCTATTCTTCAGGATTGGGAAGGCATTCTCTCTGAAGTGCGTCTCCTGTAGGAGAACAACATCCGCGTTCAGGCGCCTCATATCGTGAAGCAGCAGCCGCCGCTTCTCGGGGACATTTAGTCCTTTCGCGTTTAGAGTGACAATAGTTATCTCATCCATATTTCTTGAGGGGTGGGGGGGGGGGAAGGGCGAGCGATCAGAAGGAGGAGGGGGGGGGATGTAGGGGGCAGGAGGTAAGGAGGAGCAGAAAGGGTAGGAGATAGGGGATTGGATGAAGAAGAGAAGAGAGGGAAGAAGTCCCCTGCGGGTGACCAGTTCCGCAGGGGGTGTAAGACGTGCCCGCTGGAGGGGTAAGTCTGCAGCGGGTACTAACCAGCGTAGCTGGGTAACTAAGGTTGCAAAATATTGCAAGAACGCTCCCCAATGTTACCTGGGTAATGAGCGTCGTCCTAGGTGGGTGTGTGATCAGCAAGGGCGAACGAGATGCTCCCGCGCCCTTCCCGACTCCACCGGCCACCGCATGGGTGGCGGGCGCGGACCTCAATAAGAGGGCCATAGCCCACATGTAATGTGGACAATAAGCAAACAATTATAGATGCATACAGGACAGAAAGAGCACCAAAAATTCCGACAGAATATAACGGTACAAACAGATGAACAAGTAAACACACTGACCAGGCTGACTATTAACCAAAATAACATCCCCGCCGCACAGCACCGCACACTACAGTACGGTAGCCTCCCCGTCATACAGGAAGCCCACAGATGCTGAAGTGAAATCCCCCTACCCCCTCCCCAGCCTCAAGACCCCGGGGGCGGGGGGGGGAAACGACCCCCCCATCCGGTGACCCCCGGAAAAAAACCCTCACCACCACCCAACCTCCAAAAAACATCATCATCCCCCCCCATCGCCCTCAGGAAGAGCACAACCTCCATCATGGGGCACCCATCAATATCCCCCCTCCCCCCAGGCAGCAGCTTCACCAGCCCTCCACAGTACTCACGCCACTCAGGCAAAGTCTCCCTGGTTGTCGATGTTCCAGTCCAGGCCGAGCGGTGGGGTAGAGGCAGCCTCATCCAGGGAATTTACCCTGCAGCGTCCGTGGAACATCCGGGGGGGGGGGGCGACTACCGACAGCGCCCCGGCCCGCAGATACGGGGGGTGACCACCCCCTCGGGGACACGGCCCCAAACGGGCGTGGGGGAGAGGAGGAAGAGAACAAAGAAGAGGGGGGGGGCCATATCAACCCCGCCAGTCTCAGGGTTAGCCTCGCATTAAAACCTCCAGGCCGGCAGCTGAAGGCAGGGCGGGCGGCACGTCATTCAGATTCCCCCCAGGCAGCGGGGGGTAGGAAGGGCACACCAAACACCAGCATACATGGGGGGGGCAGCACAAGGCCGCGGACACAGCGGTCAGTGGTCCGGGGTGTAGAAAGTGCGGACAGTCAGCCTGATTCAAACAGTAGGGTAGGAGTGTTGAGTGACATTCACGACTCACGTGCATCCGCGGTGGGTTGGGCTCTCATGCGGCCTCGAGATCTCTGGGGTCGGGCAGGTTGACTGTGACGGCTGGCAGCAGGGTCCGGACGGCCCGTTGGTTTGGGAAGTTGTCGCAGCCAGTTCGGCACCGGGATCGGCTCCACGTCCAGTATTGCGAACAGCTCGGGTAGGTCTTCCGGGGTTCTCAGGGTGAAGGCGGCTCGGTCCTTACGGAAGGTGACCGCCAACGGGTACCCCCACCGATATGTGCAGCCGCGTCTCCTCGCCAGCTCCAGCACCGGCTTAAGCATTGCCCGTCGCTGGAGCGTGGCCCGGGATAGGTCAGGAAGCACCTGAATTCTCGCCCCGTCAAAGTCCAGGTCGAAAAGTTTGATTTATGATTGTTAATCTGTCCCATTACTTTTGGTCCCTTAAAAAGTGGGAGGCACATATACAAACTGTTGTAATTTCTACACCGTTCACCTGATTCGGATGTAAATACCCTCAAATTAAAGCTGGAAGTCTGCAGTTAAAGCACATCTTGTTTGTTTCATTTAAAATCCATTGCAGTGGTGTATAGAGCCAAAAAGATTAGAATTGTGTTGATGTCCCAATATTTATGGACCTGACTGTATATATTGTAATAGTGAGAGTCCCTGTCCCTATGGAAATGGACAAAAATCAGCTTTCTCAGGATCTTGCTATTTCCGGATGGGGCTCTGTAGTTTGGAGACATAGGGCTAGATTCAGTAAGAGTTTGGTGGGCGTATCAGTAGATACGTCGACCTAACTCAGAATCTGCAACGACCTAAGTTTAAGTGTATTCTCAAACAGAGATACACTTAAACCTACCAAAGATACGACGACTTGCGCCGTCCTATCTTAGGGTGTAATTTTTAGGCTGACCGCTAGGTGGCGCTTCCATTACGGTCGGCGTAGAATATGTAAATCACTAGATATGCCTATTCACGAACGTACGCCCGGCCAACTTTCTATTTTTATAACTACACTGTATTACAACGGCATACGCTAAATTTGTGACATTTAAAGTAACCCACTAAATTGCCCCAGCCAAAGCAGTACAGATACGCCGTTTACGTAACGCATTATCAAATTTTACGTCGTTTGCGTAAGTCGTCCGTGAATAGGGTTTTACGTCATTTACGTCCACGTCTAAATCAATAGGACCGTGCGGCGTACTTTGCCGCAATGCACACTGGGATATGTAGGTGGACGGCGCATGCGCCGTTCGGAAAATACGTCAATCACGTCAGGTCAAGCCCCATTAACATAAAACACGCCCCCTCGGCTAAATTTGAATTAGGCGCCATTACGCCCGCCCGATTTACGCTACGCCGCCGTAACTTAGCAGGCAAGTACTTTGTGAATCTTGTACTAGCCTCGCTAACTTACGGCGACATAGTGTAAACACAATACGCTACACCGCCGCAAAGTTAGGACGCCCTTTCTGAATCTACCCCATATACCATTAATCTTTTTATTACATGCAGTACTACGGACATTTTATCTCCTCCAATGCCCTTACGGGTTGCAATATGTGGGCCAGACCACTAGGGCCCCGAACACATTAGCAACATTATGAATGGTTACCCCAATCATCACTATGACCTTGTCCACAAGAGGAATCTGTGTGGCACTCTATTTTTAGGGATAGACCATTTCCTTCCCTACTGGAGTGGTAGTCTCAAGGTGAGAGAACTGGATATTTATTCTCAAGAGTTACATCCCACACGGTTTAAACATGGGATGCTTTTAAATGTTAAAATCATTTTTTTTTTCAATTAATAAGCCAATACTTTTTTATTTTTATTTATTTTTTATTATTTTTTTCTTTGTTGTTATTGATATTTTTCTCTTATGGGGACACCGATATTGCCGGGATGTCACATCCGACGGTAGCAGTTTATCCACACTCTGGTGTCTGAGTGAGGCTTAATTTGCCTTTTTCAATTCTGAATGAGGCGTGGTTGTCTGTACTCCTTACAAGTGTCTCACTGACAATGGATTTGATTGAACGTCTGTTTGACATCTTGGTAAGAGGAAGGCTTGAGTTTGTCTTTCATATTCAGACTGAGGCTTGACTCTTCACACATATACTAAGCCTCCAATTGAGAATGAGGCTTGGCCAAAACCTTTTTTAACACTGATATGAGTGTGGCTTGAGTTTGCCTGTAGCTCACAGTGAGGCTTGGCTTAAGCCTATGGATGAAAACAAGGCTTGGCTGACAATGTTGGACTTGAATTGCAGTGACAGGAAGTGTTCCTAATGCCCCAGAAGAAGTCCAATTGCAACTAAACCAGTTGGGTGAGGACACACTGAGTAGTCACTGCAAGTATTTTTATCTTGATGCTGCAGTTTTTTATTGATTTGTATTGTACTATCTACCACCCTCTGGTTGGGTGCTTTGTTCCTTCAATAAATACCCTAAGGGTTTTTACACCATTTGGAGCCCAATGCTTATTTTTGGGGGTATTGCTGGTTGCCTGGACGAGTCACACTAAGTGCGGGATGGATAGCTGGAGAGATGGACATCATCTAAACTACAGGGTCTGGGGACACGCCACAGCTGATAATTCCCATTGCATTTTTGACCTTCCATAATAGAGGGTCCACCTATTGTGGTAAGGGTACATCCATATTTCAATGCTGGTGATGTCACATGGTGGAGGGTATTCTTGGAATATCTACATACAAGCACTTGAATCAAACATCACATTGTTTTGTATTTTGATTTTCTCTGAGGATTTTGATCCGATGGAGTGTACACACCATCGGATCGAAATCCACGCCGAATTCCCATCGCGATGACGTGTCGCGCCGTCGTCCCGATGATGACGCGGCGACGTGCGCGACGCTGTCATATAAGGAATTCCACGCATGCGTCGAATCATTACGACGCATGCGAGGGATGGGTTCGGACGGATCGATCCGGTGAGTCTGTACAGACCACCGGATCGATCCGCTGGAGCCGATTCCAGCGGGTAGATTTCTTAGCATGCTAAGAAATTTGTATCCGCTGGAAATCGGTCGGCCCGAAATATATCTGCGGATAAATATCCGCTGGATCGTACACACCAGCGGATCTATCTGCTGAAACCGATCCGCGGATCAATTTCAGTGGATCGATCCTCTCGTGTGTACGGGGCCTAAGAGACCTAGACAAGGTCAAAATCCAGAATTTAAAAATGCGATCAACGTGAGAAATGGGGCTACAACAATTATGTGAGCATAAAGATCTCGGCCCATATTCTCAGTGAAGTTACGATGGAGTAACTCAGGATACTCCATCGTAACTCCCTTTTTTGGCCCGTGTATCTATGCTCCTGATTCTTAGAATCATTTTTGCATAGATACACTTAAGATCCGCCATCTGTAAGTCACTTACACTGGCGGATCTTAAATGCAATGACGCCGGCCGCCGCTAGATGGCATTTACGTGAAGGAGTCATTTGCGTATGCAAATGATCCTTCTACGCCGATTCCCGAACGAGTTTGCGTTGCGTAACCGTCGCTAACGTCGTTTGCGTAAGAGGAAACTTACTCCTGCTATATGAGGGGTACGTTTCCGCAAGTCTCGCGTAGGCCATGTTACGGATGGCGTTGGGTCCCCGTCGTGTTTTTTTGTCGGGTACGTCGTTTACGTAAGTCGTTCTTGAATACGACTTTACGTCAATGACGCACACATCGGCGTCATTGACGTTTTCCGCCGAGAACTGGAGCATGCGCACTGGGCTTTTTGAAGCCCGGCGCATGCCCAGTTCTTTCGCATCGGGGGCGCGCTTCATTTGAATAGAAGCCGCCCCCTTGGAGATCCGCCAGGCTATGCCGGGACACTTACACTCCGCTGTCCCAACTTATGGAGCAAGTGTTTGAGGAATACAACACCTGCTCCAGTAAGTTGGGACAGCGGAGTGTAAGTGCCTTAAGCGCAGCAGGCGGATATTTAGAGAGAATATGGGCCCTAGTTATTAGGCCAGCAGATAAGGGAGGTTGTAATATTGGACAAGGAGGCTTATATTGGTGAAATTAATAAAATCTTGAGCGATCAAGACACATATCGCTTTAAGAAAGGATCAAGGTTCTGCTTTTTAAACAGGACTTATTCAAGCTAGTAAATAGAGGTTTACAGCAGGAGGTTTTTAACCAAAGGGAATTTTTATTTTTGGTACCTTCATTCCCCAAGACTTCTATTATGTACTACCTGCCTAAGATACACAAAAACCCTGTTTGCCCCCTGGGTTGCCCTATAGTGAGTGTAATTGGCTCCGTGATGTCCCATGTGGGCAAACATATTGATCCCTATCTCCAGCCCTTGGTTAAAAATTATCTTTAAATAAAATGTCCCTTTCAGGAGGGATGGGTGGCTCATAACGGCGGACGTTACATCTTTGTATACCATTTTCCCCCATGATTTGGGTTTAGCTGCCGTATCACATTACCTTAATCAACATTTGGGTTTGCTGCCTATTCAAAAATAATTCATCATGGATCTTTTAAATGTTGCAGCAACACACAACAATTTTTGGTTTGGTGGTGAATATTTTTTACAGTTCAGAGGTGTCGCGATGGGGGCTAAGTATGCCCCTAGTGTAGCCAACCTGTTCATGGCCAAATGGGAGAAGGATGTCATCTATGCCAAGCAGAGACCCCAATTGGTCCTGTGGGCTTGTTACATAAATCACATCCTCCTCCTAAACATGATTCAATTGTGGAATGCCTCAACTCCCTTAATCAGACTGAAAGAAGAATTATTTTAAACTATAAAATGAGTCAGTACCAAATACATTTTTTTGGACCTTGACATCAGAGTACAGGCAGGTAGGCTGGTTACCTCAACGTTCTTTAAGATCACGGATAGGAATGCTTATATTCCCAAGGACAGTTGTCACCATAAAGCCTGGTTGGATGGGATCCCTAAAAGCCAGATTCTCCGTATTAGGAGAAACTGTACTAATATGGAAGATTTTAATTCACAATGTTCTCTTTTGATCCACAGATTTGTTGAAAAAGGGTATGATCATAAAATGTAATACTATTCTGGATGAGGTCAAAAATAGAGATCGACAAACCCTTTTGGAGGATAAATTGGAAGAAACAAACGGTAACAATTTTGATATAACTTTTATTACGTCATATTCCCCCCAACACCATTAAACATATCATACACAAACACTGGCACATTCTTCTTAATGATAGTGTTCTTGCACCACTTCTTTCACCCACACCTCAATATGTCTATAGGGGAGCTTCTTCTATTAAAGGTAAATTGGTGCAGAGTGTTCTTGATCCCCCCTCAGTCCCTTCCTTTTTCCACAATTTAGTGGGTTATTTTAAATGTCACAAATGTAGCGTATGCCGTTGTAATACAGTGTAGTTATAAAAATAGAAAGATTCAGGAATTCACTTCTAGTGTTACCGGTAGGACATATACCATTAAACCTTTCATCACATGCAGTACTACGTATGTAGTTTATCTCCTCCAATGCCCTTCTGGGTTGCAATATGTGGGCCTGACCACTAGGGCCCTTAACATCAGGCTAAACAAACACATTATCAACATTATGAAAGGTTACCCCAATCATAGTGTCTCACGTCACTATGACCTTGTTCACAAGAGGAATCCGTGTAGCACTCAAATTTTAGGGATAGACAATTTCTGTCCCCACTGGAGAAGTAGTCCCTAGGTGAGAGAACTCACCAGAACGGATACTAAATCAATATTTATTCTCAAGAGTTACATCCTACACGGTTTAAATGTGGCTTGGGGTGTAAATAGCTTCTTGAACAACTCCAAATACCTGCTTTTTTATAAAATGATTTGATTTGGTGTAATGTATTTTTGAACATGTATTAAATATATTACCTATCAGCCACGCCTTGTGGTTGTCATAATGCATTTAATTGTTAAAATATTTTTTTCAGTTTATAAGCCAATACTTTTTTTTTCTTTGTTGTTATTGATTACTTTTCTTTTATGGGGACACCGGTATCACAGGGACATCACGTCTGGTGGTAGCAGTTAATCCATCTGACTCTGGTGTCTGAGTGAGGCTTTATATTCCTTTTTCCATTCAAAATTAACCAAAGTTGTCTGTACTTGTGGCAAGTGTCTCACTGACAATGGATTTGATTGAACGTCTGTTTAATGTCTTGGTAAGAGGGGAGCTTGAGTTTGCCTTTTATATTCAGACTGAAGCTTGGCTTTTCACACATATACGAAGCCTCCAATTGAGAATGAGGCTTGGTCATAGCCTTTTTTAACACTGATATGAGCGTGGCTTGAGTTTGCCTGTAGCTCACCGTGAGGCTTGGCTGAAGCCTATAGATGAAAACGAGGCTTGGCTGTTCATGTTGGACTTGTTGAAATTGTGGTGACAGGAAGTGTTCCTCATGCCCTGGAAGAAGTCCAATTGCGGCAAAACCGGTCGAGTAAGGACACACTGAGTAGTCACTGCAAGTCTTTTTATCTTGATGCTGCAGTTTTTTATCGATTTTTATTGTATTACCTACCACACTTTGGTAGGGAGCCTTGTTCTTCCAATAAATACCCTAAAGCCCTGTACACACGATCGGTCCACCCGATGAGAACGGTCTGATGGACCGTTTTCATTGGTTAACCCATGAAGCTATCTGATGGTCAGTCGTGCCTACACACCATCGTTAAAAAAACAATCGTGTCAGAATGCGGTGACGTAAAACACAACTACGTGCTGAAAAAAAACAAGGTTCAATGCTTGCAAGCATGCATCGACTTGATTCTGAGCATGCGTGGATTTTTAACCGATAGACGTGCCTACAAACAATCGTTTTTTTTTGTATCGGTTAGGTATCCATCGGTAACATTTAAAACAAGATTGCTTTTTTTAACCTATGGATGAATAACCAATGGGGCCCACACATGATCGGTTTGGTCCAATGAAAACGGTACATCAGACTGTTCTCATCGGTTTGACCAATCGTGTGTACACAGCATAAGGGTTTTTACACCATTTGGAGCCCTCTTCTTGTTTTTTTAATTTTTCTGGGTACCTGGACAAGCCACACTAAGTGCGAGACAGACAGCTGGAGAGACAAACATCTGCACTACAGGGTCCTGTGACACACCACAGCTGATAATTCCCATTGTGCTGTTGACCTTCCATAACAGAGGGTGCACCTATTGCGGTAAGGGCACATCCATATATACATATATACAGTGGGGGAAATAAGTATTTGATCTCCTGCAGATATATTTTGGGTCATTGTCATGCTGGAAGACCTATCCATGACCCATATTAAGTATTCTGGCTGAGGGAAGAAGGTTCTCATCCAATATTTTACAATACATGGCCCCTTCTATTGGCCCCTCAATGCAGCAAAGTTGGCCTGTATCTTTAGCAGAAAAGCAGCCCTGAAGCATCATGTTTCCACCTCTGTGCTGGACTGTAGGGATAGTGATCTTAGGCTCATAGTCAGCATTTTTCTTCCTCCAAACACGGCGAGTCAAGTTAATGTCAAATACCTCAATTTTGGTCTCATCTGACCACAGCACTTTTTCCTTCTCTATATCATTTAGATGTTCATTTGCATGACTGTACATGCCAGTGAAGGAGGGGGACTCGCTGTGTTTGGACGGAAGAAAATGCAGAATATGACCCTAAGAACAAAACCTCTGATAAAGGTACAGACTGACTTTGCCACATTGAGGGGCCAATGGACAGGGCCATGTATTGTAAAATCTTGGATGAAAACCTTCTTCATTTAGTCAAAACACTGAAGATGGGTCATGGATGGGTCTTCCAGCATGACAATGACCCAGAACATACTGTCAAGGCAACAAAAGAGTGGCTCATAAAAAAGCAAATTAAGGTTATGGAGTGGCCTAGCCAGTCTCCAGACCTTAATCCTAGAGAAAATTTATAGCGGAAGCTGAAACTTCTAGTTGCCAAGCAACAGCCAAGAATCCTTAAGGATTTAGAGAAGATCTGTAAAGTAGAGTTGACCAAAATCCCTCCTGAGATGTGTGCAAACCTGGTCACCAACTACAAGAAACATCTTACCTCTTTGCTTGCCAACAAGGGTTTTTCCACCAAGTACCAAGTCGTGTTTTGCTTGGGGGTCAAATGAAGTAAATACTTCACTGAACTGAAACTTAATTTATAGCATTTGTTTTATGTGTTTTTTTCTGGATTTTTGGTTGATAATCTGCCTCTTTCATTTAAAATACACCTTTGATAAAAATTATAGACCCTCCATTTTTTTTGTAAGTGGGCAAACTTAAAAATCTGCAGTGGATCAAATACTTATTTCCCCCACTGTGTGTATATATATATATATGCACTAATATTTCTTTGGGCAGAATGCCTCAATTTCAGCATATGCACATAAGCATATCCTTGGTGTCAGAAGTTTACATGCAGTAGGTGGTATACATTGCATCACATGGCTAAAGGTATAAATTGTGAAATCGCTGGGGTATAGATGTGCAAACTACATTATGGGATTATAGGATGGCATAACGTGACTAGAACAGGGTGGTTCCCCAATTTTCACAACTCCCAACCTGTTTTAAGACAATCACCATCTGCCTAGACACATCCCATGGTGACTGGATTGAGGTGAATGTCCCACCTGTGTGCATACAAATTCTGGGATATTTTCCTACCACCCATTGGAGTTGAAAGAGTGGTTTAGAAAAGCTAAGAAACATCTTCAAAATTACGTCCAGTTGAATATGACTATTACGATATATCATGACCTGGATCAATAAGAACCTTCACAATTTTTACGGTACCCACAAACTGATAATTCATAACAAATATTCTACATTCCATATCTATCAGAAACATAAATATTAAAATATGAAGAAAAAAAAAAAGAAAAAAAAAATATAAAAAATTATAGGAGTTGAAAAGGTAGAAGGTTTTTTTTTTATCTTAAAGGGGTTGTAAAGTTTTTTTTTTTTTTTTTTTTCTAAATAGGTTCCTTTAACCTAGTGTATTGTTGGTTTACTTACCCTTTTCTTTGATTTCCCTTCTAAATGTTGTTTTCTTTGTCTGAATTTCTCACGTTCTGTTTCTCCTCAGTAAGCTTTCCACCATCATCCGAGCGGTGGAAAGTCAGTCAGAACAGCTTACTGAACAGCCTACTGAGGAGGAACAGGAAGTGAGAAATTCAGACAAAGAAAACAAACTAAAAAACATTTAGAAGGGAAATCGAAGGAAAAGTTAACAACAATTCACTAGCTTAAAGGAACCGATTTGGAAAAAAAAAAAAAAAAAATCTTTACAACGCCTTTAATGCATTTTATTTATTGTTTATTAGCCTCCCCAGCAACCCCTAATACTTACCTGAGCCCCATCTCTGTCCAGCAATGTCTACAAGTCCCTCAGCCCCTCTCCTGATTGACTGAGACACAGCAGTGCCGCCATTGGCTATGGCTGTCAATCACAGTCAGTTAGCCAATCAAGAGAGAGGAGAGGTGGGGCCCAATGGCAGCTCCCTGTCTAAATGGACACAGAGAGCGGCAGCTGATTGCTGTGGGGGCTCTCAACAGGAGGGAGGGGCCAGGAGCACAGAAGAGGGACCCGAGAAGAGGAGGATCCAGGCTGCCCTGTGCAAAACCACTACACATAGGAGGTAAGTATGTTTGTTATTTTTATTTTTAAAAACAAGACTTCACAATCACTTTAAACAATGAATATTGTCCTTGTAGTTTATGCATGAAAGTTATTCAAAATGAGCAGAGGCAATGCTGGAAAGTAGATGAGTGGATAAAAGTTCTAACAACAAACTTGGAGTTCCCTACTGAGTTCAATTTTAGATTAAATTAGGATTGTGTGTCAGGAGAAATGCAATCTAAAAAAATTATAATGCCTGAAAGATTATTAGCTATTAAATTAATTAGCAATGCAAAACACAGAGCACACTGAGAAGTAAATGTATAAAAGGGCTTCTGATCAACTCGGCAAATTACAGATACTAATAATTTACTCTTAGTGGTAGATTATTTCCACTGAAATATATGATGGCTGATCTGACATTATCTGCCGGGGATTTTCAAAGTAAACTATTACATCCGGACATCATCTCTAACAATGGAATCGAGGTGCGGTATGTAACAACTGTTTGTAGATAAATGAAAACATAGGCACAATATAGACTGGTTTTGTGTTTCCGTAATGATGAAGGACTGTAGAAGTATAAGACGTGTAATATTCTATATGCTTCACAACCTCCTTCACCACCCAATCTACCCAGGTAATTTTCCATCATTGTACTGCAATTTGCAACTCAGCTCAACAAATGCCAAAGGAAGTTGTCATTAAACATTTACATTTAGATTTTGAGTTTTCCTTGTTTAGTGTCTTGTTGTATTGAAAGGGAGAAGAGCCACATAGTGCAGTAACATCTTTATTAGGATAGCACACACTAATGCTGGGTTCACACTTATGTGAATGGGATGCAGGTTTCCCCACACCCATTCGCATGACAGGAGGGTGTGACCAGGTCTTAATAGAGCCGTTTCACACATCTCTTGGGTGGCCATGGACTGCACTGCAGAAGAGTCCTGTGTGTGTTTAGCTCAGTTTTAGGTCCAAATTTGGGCAAAAGTTGGAACCGATGCACCAGTGAAATGGTGAACAAGGACACACACCGGACCCTCTGCGGCTAACCGCTCTGCATATAGTGTGAAGCCAGTATTGCACTCACAAGTATGGGACCATAGGGTGCACACATAGGAAAACTTGGTCTTCAGAGGCTGTGTGATACATCTGATGTGATTTCTGTACAGTTACTGCTGGATGGTAGGGAGATGACTCAAGCTGCTGGCACACGGAAGCACCGGTATAAGGATATAAAGACACCACTGAGGGATGATGACTGGCTGCTCCTCAGTGGATGATGAAGGGGAAGTTCTATTCTTTGAAATACATTCCCATGGTGCTTTGTAAGTTGGATGGAGTGATGCGATCGGTCCATCCGATGAGAACGGTCTGATGGACTGTTTTCATCGGTTAACCGATGAAGCTGACTGATGGTCAGTCGTGCCTACACACCATCGGTTAAAAAAACAATTGTGTCAGAACACGGTGACATAAAAAAGACAAGAACGTGCTGAAAAAAAACGAAGCTCAATGCTTCCAAGCATGCGTCGACTTGATTCTGAGCATGCATGGATTTTTAACCGATGGTCATGCCTATTAACAATCGTTTTTTTTTTTTCTATCGGTTAGGTATCCATCGGTTGAATTTAAAACAAGATTTCTATTTTTTAACCTATGGATAAATAACCGATGGCGCCCACACACGATAGGTTTGGTCCGATGAAAGCGGTCCATCAGACCGTTCTCATCGGTTTGACCGATCATGTGTACGCGGCATGAGAGTGGCTGTTCTTAAAAAAATATAAAATGGAGTTGGGACTTTGTATGAGGCACGTGGCTTAGACCACCACGGGTTTCCATCCCTGCAAGGGTTAAAAAATGGAAGATTGGGACTTTAAATGACATGCGATTATAGCAGAATGCGATTAAGTATAAATATGGAAAATAAAAAATTGTTTCCATAATGACCAGGCTCAAAAATACCAGCCCAAGAAGCACTAAACCAAATTAATCTGTCTAACTGTATGTAATTAAAACAGAGGTTTAGTTGCAGGAATTTGCAAATACCTGGGAAGCTGCAGGCCAAGCGCCACGGCACTCTGTGTAACTGCAGTCCTAACTATAATTTTTAAGGCCTCCAAAGGAGAAGCACAGGTGTGCCAATCAATAGACAGGGAGCAGATGGCAACCTAGACCTGCCCCTATCTATAGTTGGTCTGGCAAATGAGAGCACTGGGAAGACAACAAACAAAGGTGAAACCAATACATGCCTATCAAACCAAAATACCACCAAACTGGGTGCGGACCACATCTAACTGGGTCAGCTAGCCAAAAAATGACAATGCATAAATTAACTGTTGGTGGTAGATCTGTAAAGGCACTCTGTTACACCTCTGAAATCGCATCTCCATCCCTGGCTAATATTAAAAAAAATATAAAATGGAGTTGGGAATTCCCAGGTATTTGCAAATTCCTGCAACTAAACCTCTGTTTTAATTACATACAGTTAGACAGATTAATTTGGTTTAGTGCTTCTTGGGCTGGTATTTTTGAGCCTGGTCATTATGGAAACAATTTTTTATTTTCCATATTTATACTTAATCGCATATTGGTATAATCGCATCTCATTTAAAGTCCCAATCTTCCATTTTTTAACCCTTGCAGGGATGGAGGCCCGTGGCAGTCTAAGCCACATGCCTCATACAAAGTCCCAACTCCATTTTATATTTTTTTAATATTAGCCAGGTGAATCTGCCACAGTTTAAAAAAATACAGGAGTTATGACAGCCATAACAACGGTATTTAACATCAAAGTAATGATGTATATTTACTGTGGGTGATCCAGAAGTGGTTAATTAATTCTATTTATTTATTTACAATTTTGTGTAGGCATTAGTAAATAGCCCTATATGGTTTTCTTTTCTCATTGGGATTGTTTTCTGTAGATTTCTCATCAATGTTTTAAGAGAAAAATTATTAAAGACTTTTAATGGGGGGGGGGGGGGGGGGGTGTAGAAGAATATTTGCATTTTAGCCTTATTATTAAACTCCTGCACATTTGTTTCCTTGCACTTTGCAGTAGGCTGGCCATTAAAAACTTCCTTGCAACCAGATCTTCTAGGGTTGCTCTGTGTATGCACTTCCTTAACACCTTCCAGCCCACATTATAGCTGAAAGACAGCTACAGCACATGCTTACTTTGCAGAGAGGGCGTCCATGGATATCCTTCCGTGCTCGCACTGCCCACATGCTCCCTACGGCGTGCAGGCAGCGCGCTCTTTGGCTGATCACATAAATCAGGGTAAAGGGCCAATTAAAGCAACTATTTACCATGTGATCAGCTGTAAGCCAATGACAGCTCATCACGGAAATAAATAGAAATCCAGTTATCGGCTTTTTTTCCAGTGTGAGGAGGAAAGCGATAACCAGCTTCTGTTGAAGGGACATTAGTCCCAACATTTCCAACCAGTCCTGCTAATCGATGCCCACCAGTGCTGCTAATCGGTGCCCAACAGTGATGCTAATCAGTGCCCATCAGTCCTGCTAATTGTTGCCCATCGGTGCTGCCAATCAGTGCACATCAGTGCCTCATCATCAGTGTCACTTTTCAGTGCCGCCTACCAGTGCCACCTAATAGTGCCTATCAGTGTTGCCAATCAGTGCACAGCAGTGCCTCATCATCAGTTTCACTTATCAGGGCTGCCTATCAGTGCTGCTTAGGAGTGCATATCAGTGCACTGGTAAGCTTCTCGGTACCCACCAGAGATTTATGTAATGGCAGCCTTTTAAAGGTGACCTGGATTTCTGAGGCATGAAAGGGGGGTGAGATGTTTGTGAGTTAAGCCGGGGTAACTTTGGGCAAGTTCAGTGAAGGAAGAAAAGTTTACATTTGCTCATCTGAAGGAGAATGGTGTGTCGATCCGGGGAGGGATTTTAGAGTAAAATTCTGCAAATTTGTTTGCAATTTGGGCATGGTTGGTAATTCTGGTGTTATTGGATTCAATGAGATACACTATTCTATTTGTGGCCATTAAAAAAAAAAATACGAACCATTCTTGTTACTTGCCACATAGAAATTAAATTTGAGTCATTTTAAATAGTGGTTGTATTGGGAAATAAAACATTTAGCGAGTGTGTGTCGTAAGTTTCTTAATTGTCTAGCTCTGTCAATAGTATGTTGAGGTTTGTTCTGATCTTCTAACATATTGAGAGGTTAAGCTCAGTGACTAATTTTGTCCACTTGTGCTTCTCCTGCTCCACCATTTTTTTAGTGCCCCTCTGATGTATGCTTTGTGTGCTGACCATAAAAAGTGAACATTATCCACAGACCCAACATTACTTTTAACCATTAGCCGACCAGCTGCCGCCGTTATACGGCTACAGGTCGGCTTGGCTGTGCGAAATCATGTAGCTATACGTCATTTTGCATTCAAGCCATTAAGGGCGCGTGCCCTGCAGAGGTGATCAAATACCACCAAAACAAAGCTCTATTTGTGGGAAAAAAGGACATCAATTTTGTTTGGGAGCCACGTCACATGACCGCGCAATTGTCAGTTAAATCGACGCAGTGTCAAATCTCAAAAAGTGGCCCGGTCATTGACCAGCAAAATGGTCCGGGGCTGAAGTGGTTAAAAAAGGAATCTAGTTCTGCTTTGATTTGTTTCTGGTGATGAGGAGCATAAAGGATAGAAGTGTTCATTCACCATACCTTAGCCAGATGAGAAGAATCTGCAACCTAAAGTTGAAAGGATATATGAGCATGGCCCAACCAGCTTATTGTATCAAAATGTGGAACAGAGTATCTTTGTCCATCAGGAACATATCAATTCTTGAGTAAACTTGTAAAACCTGAAAATAGAAAGTATCTTCTTTTTTCTGACCTGTGAGTGCTTCTCCAGGCATCATAAAGATTCTCCAGTTTTATCAGATTGTGAAGAGCATAAGAAGGTCACCTTGTGTGATTAGTGGAGTCTAATGCCCTGTACACATGAGTGGTTTTCCCGTTGAAAAAAAAAACTGATGGTTTTTCCGACAGAATTCTGCTCAAGCCTGCCTTGCATCTACACGGTTACACAAAGGTTTGGTGAACTTTTGACTGCCAAGAACGTGGTGACGTAAAAGACTACGACGAGCCAAGAAAATTAAGTTCTATGCTTCCGAGAATGCGTTGATTTGTTTCCGAGCATGCGTCAGGATTTTTCACGTTGGGATTTGTACACACGATTGGAAATTCTGATCAGTTTTTTTTTCCTGGCGAGAAAAAAAAGATCTTGCTCTCTGTCTTTTTTCAGCAGCCTAATGCTCTGTACACACAAGCGGTTTTCCTGTTGGAAAAAGTCTGATGAAGCATACACACAATCGGGATTCCCAGCCAAAAGCTCTCATCAGACTTTTTCCAACAGGAAAACTGCTTGTGTGTATGGGGCATTAGGCTGTGTCTAGTACTTTGTTGATATCCCCGCAAAGAATGAGGCGACCCATATATACCGCTTGTACTTTACTCATATGGAAATGCAGAAAAGCTTTTTTTTTTTGCTTAGTGTTGGGCGTGTATAGCGACACTAATGTGTAAGGGCAATGATTGGTAAGTGCTCCAAGGATAATATACAGTACCTTTCATTTTTATCCTATTCCAAAAACTGCTGGGAAAACACTATAGTGTCTCTAATAGCTATTAGAAATCTTCTATTATTTTTGTCCGCATTAGCAAAAAAAGCAGAAAGGAAACTTATGATGTGAGGAATTAGGGCGATCAGTTTTGCATAATTGCATCTTCTTGGCACAAAAAATGTCACACTTTTGGAAAAGATCTTTTCTCTACATCATAGATCCTTTATATGGACCAATTCAAATTCAAATAACTGATTTTTAGGGATGCTTGGAGCCGCTCTGCATTTGTCTGCTGACAATAGACATATACAAATAACAAAGACATTTCCGTGCTCAACTTACCGACCAGCCTGCGACCAACTGAATTGACCTGTCGAGAGGTATGCATCAAAGACAGGGGTTTAGTTGCACACATTTGCAAATACATGTGTGCCCCAGCAAGGCACCCCATTCTCTGTTGACCTAAACTCAAATTTATGTGAGTCTCCAACAATGGAATCACATGCATTTAGATTGACAGGTGTAGGGAAGAAAAACCAGAAGGAAGTCCACCCCTTCTTAAAGGCACAAAGGCACACTGAACACTCAGCCCATGACAGCAAAGGTGTCAGTGCGTTGCCTGGCCAATATAATTCATAGTGCAAAAAAGTGATTACTGCCCCCACCTCTAACTGGTCACTGCAGCAATGAGAATTAGAAAGGCAACACATATAAAAATAACAAAGACATTTCCACGCTCGACTTACCAACCAGCCTGCGACCAACCATATTGACCTGTCGAGCAGTAGGCATTAAAGACAGGCATTTAGTTGAACACATTTGCAAATACTGTACATGTGTAGGTCACAGAGCCTCGGCAAGGCACCCCATTTTCTGTGGACCTAAACTCAAATTTATGCCAATCTCCAACAATGCATTTAGATGAACCTGTCTTTGACGCATACTGCATGACAGGTCAATTTGGTGGGTCACAGGCTGATCGGTAAGTTGAGCATGGAAATGTCTTTGTTATTTTTATATGTGTTTCCTTTCCAATGCTCCTTGCTGCAGTGACCAGTTACAGGTGGGGGCAGTAGCCACTTTTTTTGACAATAGACGTAGGTTGTGCCCTGTTGCATAGTATCAGAGATTGTAATGCCGCATACACACGACCGTTTTTCATGTCATGGAAAAAAACAATATTTTTCTCGACGTGATTCCTTTTTTCAAGCCTGCCTTGCATACACACGATCGTGATAAAAAATGCTCGAGCAAAGCGCGGTGATGTAACAACACGTACGACGGCACTATAAAGAGGAAGTTCCATTCGAATGGCGCCACCCTTAGGGCTTGATTATGCAAATTTCCCTTCTCATAACTTGCTTCCGAGCATGTGCTTTTTTTTTCCCGACGTTAAAGTCTACACACGACAACTTTTCACGACGAGAAAAACAATGACGTGAAAAAAGTCGAGAAAAATAGTGCAGGTTCAAAATTTTTAATGCCCATTTTTCTCGTCAAGAAAAATGTTCTGGAGCCTACACACGATCATTTTTTAATGACCAATTAAAAAAATTGCACTTTTCTCGTCATGAAAAATGGTCGTGTGTACGCAGCATAATAGTCATATTGATGTGGAATATTAAAAAAAGTAATCTGAGCAATTCCAGACCATGTAGAAAAAATGCAGGTCAAACAAAATAAACCAGTATGCAGTAAACTTTCCTGCAACAAGAACATCAAACAGAAATGTAAATTACCACATAAAACAGCAAAGTAAACTAGCACCCTTAAATAGGTGGGAGTGTGGAAGGAAAGGTGCCCGTTGGAAAGGGATCTTGTGTTGTGATCCAATTTAAAGCTCTAATATTGGCAAGGCATAGCAGGTGTCAAAAAGTTTTATGGTGTAGGACAGGGTCAAGTGTTGCCCACTGTAGACCAGTCTCCTGAGACAAGTCTAGGTGGCTGTGAAGAGGAGGAGCCCTGCATAATGGCAGTAATTTGACCCCATTCATAAGTTGTTGCAGGTACGGAATGAACTCAGAAGGCGTTATGGACACTGGAATGCCTCTAAATTTTTTGTTCTTTCCTTAATCTGTCCTTACGGTTCACAATTTTATTCTTTAGTGCCTTGAAAAAGTATTCATACTTCTTGACATTTTATTTTGTTGGGATTTTATGTGATAGACCAGCACAAAGTGGCACATAATTGTGAAGTGGAAGGAAAATGATAAAGGGTTTGCATAATTTTTTACAAATAAATATGTGAAAAGTGTGGCTTGCATTTGTATTCAGCCCCCCTGAGTCAATACTTTATAGAACCACATTTCCCTGCTAGTACAGCTGCAAGTCATTTAGGGTATGTCTCTACCAGGTTTGCACATCTATTCTTTGCAAAATAGCTCAAGCTTTGTCAGATTGGATGGAAAGCATCTGTGAACAGCAATTTTCAAGTCTTACTACCGATTTTCAATTGGATTTAGGTCTGGACTTTTTTTTTCCATAACATTTTATTGAAGCATTTCAATAAAGCTAATAACAAACAGTGTCAGTCATAAGAGGTAGAGCAGCTGTCGACAATGAACTGGCAAAGACTAACTGACAATAAGTGTAAATAGGTTTTCCAATACTGTCAACAAACAAAGATAATAAAAATAACAATAAATGAAAAAAAGGGGGGGTAGAAGGGGATTTCCTTCAGAGGCGAACAGAAGTAAAATGTTAGTAGGCAGTGCTTTGAGGGGGGGAGAAAAGAGAGAGAGAGCGGGGGTACCGGGGGGGTGGGTTAAAGCCATGGCAATACACTCACGTATACCGATTCCACCTCAACCCAGAGATCTTACTATAGCACAACACAAGGTAGAGGTTCTAGTTCTAATAAGAAAAACAAAGATAGGCATGCAATGTGGTAGGCCTTCTCAAAAATAATAATCAGGATGCAACAAGTTACGTAGGAAACACAATGGAAGATGTTCCTGATGTTTGATCTCTCTCCGTATATATGAAGGGAGACGAGTCCAAGGTAACTTTTTCCGTTGGGGTCAGGCACCGGTTGATAAAGGGTGTCCATCTTTTGTCAAACTTTGTACTGGACCGTAGAGGGTGTGACAGGCCATGTAATTTCTCCCTGAAAAGCAACACTTTGAGGTTCCTCAGTGCTTCAGGTTAAGATGGAGGAGTGGGAGAAATCCAGTGATTGAGGATGATCCTGCGTGCTATGAGTAGCGTTAAAAGTATCCACTGAGAATGCTCCTGTGGCAGAAAGGTGTTAGGTACTGGGGAACTTTGTCTTTGCTTTGGTAGCCCGAACAACATTAGCACAGGGTCCTTGTCCGGTAAATAGTTTGTCACCCTATGTATGAATTGGAGAATTGAGGTCCAATAGTCATCTATCATAGGACAGGACCAGAGGCGATGTAATAAGGACGGTTTACTGAGTGAGCACCATGGGCAGGCCGGGCCTGTGCTGGTTGGAAATTTCGTAGAAAAAGGGTAATAGGCTCGATGAATTATTTAAAATTGGGTTTCCCTCCAAGATTCGCAGGGAGTGAGTAGACTAGTCATCCTGTAGCCTGCTAGAATATCATCAATGTCTACTTGTTCAGGAAAGTCTTTAATCCAGGAGGACATGGAGGAGGTGTGCAGTGACTTCGTAAATTTTTCATTCAGAGGGCGATAAATATCCGATATAGAGTGGCGGCTTTCTAGTAGTAATTTTTCCATAAAAGACAGCTGAAACCTAACGTTCTTCGTTGGGAAAACTGTGTTGATAAAGTCATTATATTGCATAGCATGAAGAAAGTGGTGTGGGGGTAGGCCGAACTCCTTCACTAGCTGAGGAAAGGGCTTGGGGGTGCTGTCAGCCTCATTATATAAAAAGTATGCGTTTGTGAGACCCTTGTCTTTCCATTTGGAGAACGGTTCATATTGAAGCCCCAACGGGAACATAGGATTACCTTGTATCGGTAGAAACTTGGAAACATAAGAAGACAGACACAATTTTTTCCTTATTTCTCTCCATGCTACTATCGTGTCCCTGAACAGCCAATTTTGTTTGATATGCGTAGGGATTTTCTGTAATGAGCTATGAAGGAGAGCTACCAGGTTTAAGGGACGAACCATGTTCGATTCCAAATCGAAGTTAGAGTATTTAGATGTATGTAAGATCCAATCCATTCCTGTTCTCAACAAGCATGCTAGGTTGTATACTCTAATGTTGGGGAGGTTTATGCCACCCTCACTCCTTGGGAGAAATAGCTTGGTTAGTGCCACCCTTGGTTTGCCTTTTTTCCATAAGAAACTAGTGATTGCTCTGTTTAAGGTTTGTACATCTCTGTGTTTAATTAACAGCGGCAACATTTGCATAGGATATAACAGTCTGGCAAAACTGACCATTTTAAAAAGTGCACATCTCCCAAAGAGCGGCAGCGGTAGATTTGACCAAACCTCCAGCTCACTTACAATTTTTGAAATCAGGGGGGGATAGTTAAGAGAATAGAGAGAGGAAGGTTCCTTACCAATCTTTACACCCAAGTACGTTATGTGTTTTTCATTCACATGGAAGGGGGAGGGCGGTAACCACGAACGGGAAGGTTTCGTACTGAGAGCGAGAATTTCACTTTTGGTGAAGTTAATTTTAGGCCAGAGCACTTACGGAAAGAGTCAAAAATTTACTGGATGGCGGGGATATCTGTACTGGGGAGGTGGAAAAGATCAGAATATCGTCTGCGAAATAGGGCAACCCTCAAGTCTTCCTGACCGAACGGGATCCCGTGTAAGGACGTGGTGGTGTTGAGGTGACGTGAGAGGGGTTCCATGGCTAAATTGAAGAGTAGGGGGGACAGGGAGCACCCTTGTCTCGTACCTTTGTGTAACTGTATGGGGTTTGATTGTACACCTGCTGCTATAAAAGTGGCATAGGGGGCAGAGTATAAATTATGAATAAAGTGGCAAAAGGGACCTGACATGCCAAATTTTTGCATTACTAGAGACAACCATTGGAAACATTATCAAAAGATTTTTCAGCATCGAGCGTGATGATTGCTAAGTCCTTTAAGGGGTGCTGTTTCGCGTAACTAAGGGCGGCAAGAACCTTTCTCAAGTTAGAGGACGCTGACCTACCCTTAGTGAAGCCCGATTGCGCCTTGTGAATTAGGGAGGGCATAAGGTTTGCTAGCCAGGAGGCAACAACTTTAGAAAGTATTTTGGAGTCTGTATTTAGTAAGGATTTAGGACGGTATGATCCTGGGTCTTTCGGGTCCTTATCTTTTTTAGCAATGAGTTTAATGTAAGCCTGGTGGCCGTTTGGGAGATAAGGGCCACAATCCCAGATGGAATTGCAGACCAGGAGCATAGGAGGTGTAATTTCCTCTCTCATCAACTTATAGAATTCGGACGTATAACCGTCCGGACCCGGGGCTTTCCCATTTGATAGGCCTCTAATTGTTACATTAATTTCTTCTTCTGTAATCGGGGCATTTAATTTTCGTAAAAGGTCCGGGTCAATAAGGGGGAGGTTGGTTGAGCCTAACCAGCTAGTCGCCGCCTGTAGATCGATTGGTTCCTGGGCGTATAGTTTTGTGAAGAAGTTTGAGAGTCTTACTAATGTCCTTGGGTGTTGAGGATAGTGAGCCGTCCGGGTTATGTAATGTCGCGATGTGCGTGGGGTGGTAATGTCCCTTGGTGAGATTGGCTAATAGTTTTCCCGCCTTATTCCCAAATTTATGACATTGCAATTGAGCAGAGGACATTTTCGCTATTTCTACATTTTCCGCCCACGTTTCAAAAGACAACTTGGCCTCTTGCCAGATCTTACGGTTTTCAGCTGTGTTATGTTCCGTAAGGCAGACTTGGGCTGCTCGGATTTTATTTATGGGCTCTAGAAAGTGAGCTTTAGCATTCTTCTTATAGGCCAAGGTAAAGGAAATTATCTTCCCTCGCAGGAAGGATTTTCCTGCTTCCCAAAACAAATTTGGGTTATCGATGTGCTTGCTATTATTTTGGGCATAATCCGACCATGCTTCAGTCAGCATCGCCTTGAAGTTTGCATTTTGGGCCAAATATGAAGGAAACCTCCACTGCCGAAAGTCTGGGCGAGTCTGTATATTGTCGAAAGTTACCGATACCGGGGAGTGGTCCTGAAATGACCAAATGATGAATGCAGGAGTCCCCAACTTTGTGGAGTATGGAGTGGGTGCAAAGGATGTAATCAAGTCTAGCAAAGGACTGGTGAACTGGGGAGAAAAAAGAGTATTCCCTATCTAAGGGGTGCTGCAGCCTCCAAATGTCTATAAGGTTGAGGGCCTGAACCATGTGATAAAGATGAGTGAATTGGTTAGTTTGGTTAGGTCTGGGACAATAGAGGGGACTGGACCTGTCTCCCTGATCATTAATGGTCGAGTTAAAGTCGCCTCCTACGATGTGGGGAATATTACCATCTTTCGCTAATTTGGAAGACAAATCAGTGAAAAATGACTGGTCTGGAGAATTGGGAGCATATATGTTTGTTAGTCTAATTTCACCCGCCGGAAATTTCAGGTGGACCAAAGCCATTCTGCCATCCTCATCTCTATCAACCTGAACAATATCTCATGTTAGGTTTTTATGTAAAAGTATGAGCACGCCTGCCTTGCGGCCTTTGGCGGCCGAACCCAGCACCTCTCCTACCCAGAGCTTTTGCATGCGGAAGAAGTCACTCTCTGCCAGGTGTTACTCCTGGAGTAAAGCAACATCTGCCTTCAATCTTTTTAGGTGCCTGAGGACTTTCATGCGTTTTATCGGGGAGCGTAACCCCCTAACATTCCATGTTATTATCTGAATCAGGAAGATCAGTTAAGGGGGAAATATAGCATGTATGCATTCATAAATTGAGTTTACCTTCTGAGAGAGGATCAGGATCGAAGAAAGATGCATCAGATCATTTGTCCTTGTGTGAGATTGTAGGAACCATACCGCCATAGACGAGAAGAGAACGTTAAGGGAAAAAGGGGGAAGAAAAAGAAAAAGAGAAATAAGTAACAATAACATACAGTGACTTCAGTGACTTCACTTTTTTCCGTATATAACTCCACCACCAGACGAACCGTCGGCCTGACCGAACAGATAGGGAACTACATTAGTCAGTCGCTGCCACCCGATTTGAAGCGGGCTGGGCAGGAGCTAGTGAATAACATATGTTATGTAAGTATAAGTATAGACCCGTTAATTGTTACGGCAAAGGAGGCTACCCAGTGTTGGAGTTGCATACCACTATTTCCTGAGGAGAAATAACGAGAGGATAATATCTCCCATCTGAACTGACTGAACGCATGCCATGGCGGCCTGGGTTTAAACCTGCCAATGGAGAAAAGAGAACTCGTGCAGGTGTAGCGTCAAAAAGGGAGAGACCACTAAACTGGGTCCAGGGAACCTTCAAGTGGCCATTTACGGGAAACCATATCCGAGGTCGGATGGTTTGAAGGTGAAGAAGTTCCGTAGCTGACCTGCACCCTCTCAAAACAAAGCAAAAAAGCAAAGTAGTGAACGGAGCTATGTATTTAGTTGTGGTCCGGTTGAGGTAGTCCATCTGATGGCTTTAGGCGCTTTGGGGGGGTCCTTTCTGGGGCTTGTCTGCTCCCTTGGGCTATGTCTAACCTTGTCTGCATAGGTATCAGACTGTCCCTGTCTCGAAGTCAGCGACTGAAGAAACGCATTCGCTTTATCTAGGGACTGCAAAGTAAGCTGTTCCCCCTCCTGGGTTTGAACATGGAGTACTGCAGGATATGCCAGGGTGAAGCGCATGCCCCTTTTGTAGAGCTCTGCACAAATTGGTTGAAACTCCTTCCTTTTGTGGGAATACCTCAGCAGAATAGTCCACAAAAATTAGGAGCTTATGACCCTCTATCATCACTTCCCGAGCTTTGCGGAAACATTGCAAAATATCCCTGCGATCGATGTAGTTGAGATATTTTGCTATCACCGGTCTTGGGCGTTTGCGGTTTTCAGCTGGAGCACCGATGCGATGTGCCCTTTCCACTATGCACCGGCGATTGATGCCGAAGGCTCCTGGAAGGATTGAAGAGCAAAGCTCAAGCAGTTTGTTTTGTTTGTGGGACTCAGGGAGCCCAATGATTCTTAGGTTATTTCTTCTGGAGCGATTTTCGAGATCTTCCATGCGATCGTGTAGATTTTGTTGATCCAGAACAAATCTCTCCAATGCAGCAGACATATTATACTGATCATCTTCCACCGAGGAAATGCGCTGCTCAGCTCTGTTTAGCCTCTGAGAGTGCTCCCCTATTTCTTTCCTCAGCTGCTGTATGCCTTCAGCCACTGCTCTGTGTACTGCCTCTGTAATGGTGGGAGAGAGCAGAGCAGCCACGGCTTGTGCTATCCTGTCATGGGAGTTGTCATTCTCCTGGTGTTTTGCAGCATTTGTGTCCATCTCCTCATGCAATGCGCTGTGAGGGAGAGAGAGACAGTGGAGCCGCGACCATCTTGTGTATACCCGCCTCCTCAGCCTGAGGAGAGATCGCATCGCACCCGCCCTCTCCAGGGCACGATTTCGGCTGGGTGAGGTACCGCTCCATTCGCGGTAGTGAGGGAGAGGCAGTAGGATGCTCCACAGCTTGTTTTGGGGGCAGCGTCTGGGCTTTATATGCCGGCTTTGTACAGGCTTAGACGGAGCCTCTGGATCTCCTGCCTCCTACATACGGCGCCGGAAGTAGGTCTGGACTTTGACTGGGTCATTCTAAAACATGAATACACTTTGATTCAAACCATTTTATTGTAGCTCTGGCATTATGTTTAGGGTCACTGTCTTGCTGGAAGGTGAACCTCCGCCCAGTCTCAAGTCTCAAGCCTTTTGTAGACTCTAATATTCTACATTCCATATGTATTGAAGATACAAATATTAAAATATGAAACATTACAAGAGTTGTAAAGGTAGAAGGTTTTTTATCTTAATGCATTTTATTTATGAGGCTAAAAAGCCTTCTGTTTGTAGCAACCTCCCCAGCTCCCCCTAAGGCTGGGTACTCACGACCAAACATGTTCGCTGGAAAGTGTCCGACGGGCTGTTTCCGGCGTACAAGGCTGTTTTGTCTTTTGGCCCGCTGGCTTGTACACACCAGCAGACCATATTTCCCGGCGGACCAGAACGCGTGCACGTAAACCACGTTTGACGTCACTATAAAGGGAAAGCCCAAAGTCAATGGCGACGCCCTCTGTTCCGCTTTTGCTAGTTACGGCTTTGCTCGTGTTAGTGAAGGTTTGGTTAGAGCTGATTCGCGCTTCTCGGTCTCCGTGCTTTAGCAGGTAGTATTTTCTGGTTCAGTGCGTGTGCTTGTGGGTACGTAGTTGGCATTCGGGTACAGGCGTGCAGTTCGTTCTGCTTTGCAGCTTCGTACTGTGCGCTCGTATCTGTGTGTCGTGCGTTCTTTGCAGGTACCGCTGGATTTGATTGTGCTTTCTGTTGGAGTGTGTTCTTGACTGACCAGCCGGCCGGTTTGAAGCCATGATGGAGCAGCAGCGTAAATTTTCGCGAGTTGGTGCTGTTTATGGGATGGCTGCTGGATATGTTCATTATTCCAGTACTTTGGCCAGAAACAGGGGGCAGAGGCGTTTCTGGACCAAGAATTGGTTGCGCCAGCGTGACCAGTTCTCACATATGCCTCTGCTTAGGGAAATCCAGGAGAATAATCCTAATGACTATAGGAACTTTCTCCGCATGACGGACCCCGTATTCAACCGTCTGCTGGATCTTCTGTCCCCCTATATCACGAGGCAGGACACTGTGATGCGCCAAGCCATCACGGCCGAGCAGAGGCTTATTGCCACGTTGCGGTACCTGGCGACTGGGAGGAGCCTGCAGGACCTAAAGTTCTCGACAGGCATCTCTCCGCAGGCGCTTGGGGTCATCATACCGGACACGTGTGCTGCCATCATCAAAGTTCTGCAGGAGGAGTATATTAAGGTAAGTTACCTCATTTTAACCTCACAATGTGTCTTTAATAATGTGGGCAACTAACTTTATGTTTTATTTCCCAGATATGCTGTGTGTTTAACTAACGTTCCCTTTTCTCCCTATGCATGTTGATATCAGCTTTACATGTAATTTTGTTTTGGGCCTACCTGCATATTTGGATCTTACCCAATATTAACCTGTCCAGCATGCTATCTTAGGACCCACCCCCACCTTGCCTCTTTTAATTTCATATTGTTGATTTTTAAACAGTTTAAACACCCCCCACCCCCCCTTAAAAGTGTTTTTGTCCCCATCAGAGGGCTGTGGAGTCTCTTATTAATTAAGTGGGCCTATCTATTTGTGCCCCGAAATTCTCCCTTCACAATTAGAAAATGCTATTTGAAAACTGTGAAGTTGCACAAGGATGCTTGTAGGATTATGTTTGCAATGTTTATGTGCCAAAGTACTAAATCTCTTTTTTTGTTTGTCCCCACAGCTACCCTCCACACCACAGGAATGGCAGTCTGTGGCTTCCCAATTTGCCCAGCGGTGGGATTTTCCTAACTGCGGTGGAGCAATAGATGGGAAACACGTCCACATTGTGCCCCCACCCCACTCGGGGTCCTTCTATTATAACCACAAGGGTTATCATAGTATTGTGTTGATGGCGGTGGTGTCGGCACAGTATGAGTTTCTATATGTGGACGTGGGGAAGAACGGCCGGATGTCAGATGGGGGAGTGTTCTCACGGACTGATTTCTATGATCGTCTCCAAGCTGGTGGTCTGGCACTGCCACCAGATGAAGATAATGTTGAAGGACTTCCGTTTGTGTTCCTAGCGGACGAGGCTTTCGGGCTTGGACCTCACCTAATGCGGCCTTTTCCCCAGAGGACCCTCACCTTAGAGAGGAAGGTGTTCAATTATCGGTTGTCCAGGGCTCGGAGGGTAGTCGAGAATGCCTTTGGGATCCTCACCAACCGGTTCCGCCTGTTCCTGACATCGATACATTTGGCGGAATATAAATTGAACACCATTGTATTTGCATGCTGCATTTTGCACAATTTTCTACACAGGCACTCCCAGACATACCTACCCCCCATGGGCTCTGAGGCAGGACTACCCTCAGAGAACATTCCTGGGCTGGACACTGGTCGCGCTGGCTTGGCCCCCCTATCTGCTCGTGAGGTACGCGACAAATATGTTGAGTACTTCATGGGTGGGGGGGCCATTGCTATGCCAGATCATATTTCTTTCTAATTCGGCCCCCAAAAGAAAGGAATATTCTCAGAACTAATAAATAATTAGACCATTGGACTTTATACAGTTGTTTGTCATTACTGCTTTTTCTCTTTTTTTCTGTCTTCCTGGTTCTCAAACTTATGCCGCGTACACACCATCACTTTATGTGATGAAAAAAAATGACGTTTTTAAAAACGTCACTTTAATTGACTGTGTGTGGGGGAAAACGTTGTTTTATGTCTTGTAAAAAACGACCAAAAAAAATTGAAGCATGCTTCAATTTTATGTGTCGTTTTTCAAAAGTGCACTTTTTACTTCACAGAAATTGACCGTGTGTAGCAAAAAACTTCGTTTTCTAAGACGTTTTTTCACCCGCGCATGCCTAGAAGCTACTTATGAAGTGAGCTTCAATGGTAAAACGTGGTGGAATGTAACCTCACTTTGCAAGATCATTGTGAGAAAACGATGGTGTGTAGGCAACTTCGTCTTTGAAAATTGAAGTTTCAAAAACGTCATTTTTTACTTCACAGAAAGTGTCGTTTTTTTTCATCACATAAAGTGATGGTGTGTACGCGGCATAACTTCTGCACTTCTAGTGCCAATTTTAGTTAGTCAGATTTAGTAAATAACCACACTTTTGCACATTATTCACTCATCTACAAACTGGGTATTGAGTCGAGAAATAAGAAGCCACTCATTTTTCAGCTTTTGATGTCACAATTTTTTTTTTATTTGACTCCTTACTCCAAAAAAAAAGATGCATTTTTGGATTCCAACATTTTTTCGGAATTTGGTGGTGTAAATTTGTGTGTAAAATTTTTTATTTTATTTTTTTTAATTGTTTACAGTGATTAGCAAGAATACTGATAGAAACACAATGTTATAATAATTTTTTGGCAAATCTACATAATAATTTGCTGGCTTGTCTCTCTCTCTCTCTATATATATATATATATATATATATATATATATATATATATATATATATATATATATATATATATATATATATATATATATATATATACACACACTTCAAAACGTACAAATATTTATTTTGAGCATCAAAATTAAGGTTATATTTTGCTTTGTTTTCTGTAACCAAGATGTATTATTTTTCTAATAATTTTTTGTAGTAATTTCAAAACATTTTTTGAACATTTAAAAATGTTTGGGTTGTGTTTTTCTCCAAAACTAATTTTTTTTTAGGATTTATCTTTTTTTTTTTTTTTTTTTTTTTTTAACCCAACAAAAATGTGAGATTTATTTTTTGTAAAAATAGAGCTATTTACATATATTTTTGGGGGTCCTTATTTCAATTTTTTTATCTAAATAATTATTATATTTTCTGACATTTATTTCCCTTTTTTTGGTTTTGGAGATTTATTGTTAGTTTTGGGATCTGAAACTGTAAACATTTACAACCAAAACAAGATCACCACCAAAAAGATTTATCTTTTCAAAACAGCAGTCAGTCATGGATGGTGTGCTTTCACACTGGAACACGCCAAAATTTCAAGATGCACACATTCAGTGTGAATTCGCCAAATGTCATTGGTTAAACAGACAAATGGCCACATGTGCTATCTGACATCATGGGTGATCAATGTCTGTGTTTTGTGGGAGCAAACCCTTCTTCCTCTCAAATACTTGAGGATCGAGGAGGGGTTTGTACCCACAAAGCACAGACAATAGATATTCTGTGATGGCAGATAGCACATATTGGCACACTGTGTGTGCATCTTGAAATTTTGGCGTATTGTTAAGTACAAAAATTAAAAATGGTTTGGGGGGGGGGGCGGGGGATGGGCGGGGGGTGTTTCAGTCTTTGACACGGCCCATCATGTCAATGATATTTTTGAAATTCTGTTCGCTGACTATCATCCTTTGGCGCATGTTGTCCATTTCCGTGCTGCACTCCAAAATGACATTTCGAACATTCTGCTCCATGATGACCATCCTTTCCCGCATATTCTCCATTTCCGTGTTGCACTCCATTACCTGCTGTACAATTATTGAAGCACTTGCACGTGAAAAATGTGCTACACCATCTTCATCCCCTAAAAACAAACAAATTGGCATTCAAAATATGTAAAGAGTTTCCCGCCTGTCTGCATATCTTTGGCCCAATTAAAGTTGGGGTGACACTGACCTGATGGCCTGCTAATTTTCACATCCACAATTTCGCCATCTTCTATCACTCCTCCTTCTTCCACCACCTCTCCCTCATCATCCACGACTCCTCCATCTTCTTCCAGAACTCCTTCTTTATCCATCAATACCCCTTCAAAATCACTCAATTCTGATTTGTCCAGTTCCGCCTCATCTTCCCTGAATTCTAACTCCAAATTTAAGTCTTCCTCCTCTCTTCCTTCCTCCTCTCTTACTTCCACATCCTCCTCTCTTCCTTCCACATCCTCCTCTCTTCCTTCAAAATCCTCCTCTCTTCCTTCCACATCCTCCTCCTCCTCCACATGCGGAGGTGTGTGATTTTGGGGGTGTCTGGCCCTCTCTGCCTCCTCCAATTGCTGGCGTCTTCTTTCCCCTATAAGAAATAAGAAAAAACAAAAGGTATACTCATCAGCACACAGATATTGTATAGCAGAAATTGCACACATAGCTTAGACGAGACATTTTTTCGGATTTTTGTTCGTTTCTTCTTTCAGCAATACTACATTTTTGGCGGAGTTCTAGGCCAAGCTCTGATCCTGCCCCTTTTTTGCTAAGAAGTGACACACATGGATGTCCCCACAAAACATTAATTCTCGTAGACCCTCCAAAAAAAACTCCTTTGATTGTTGAGACACAGGTGCTTTGCATTTCCAGATGTTAAAACATATGCTTTATTCGCATTGTTGAGAATGAATCTTGTTTGCCTGTCACATTCACTCAATTTAATTTCTGGGATTTAGCTTTTCAACAATGTTTGCAAACAAAGTTTGTGGCCAGTCAGCCATGTCCAGGTGTGTTGTTCCTGGACTAACCTCGCATTTCTGCTAAACAATGTCATATTACGCGTGTTACTTTCCCATGAAATTTGGTAAAGGTTGTTCTTTTACATAAACACAATACAGTATCTACACGTGTTCAAAAGTACAAGCAGGCCAAGGAGGCAGATGTCAAAAACTACATGTCAACACATTCTTGCAGACATTCCCCCCCCCCCTTAAATAATATGGACTTACTTTTACGCAGAATTTTTAGGATCCTCTTCATGTGATGTGGCTCCCTCAATTTCAAGTCGGACCAACGCTTCCTGAGTTGCTCCTTGGACCTGGTGACACCAAACATTCTCCTCATTCTCCTCGCCACCTTGTCCATAATGTGTGACTTTCTGCGGTTAGGTGTTTTGTAGGGCTCAAATTTACCATCATAGTCCTTCCTCCTCATGATGTAAACCAACTCCACCATTTCTTCGAAAGCCATATTAGTGGCTTTATATCTTTTGGGCCTGGATCGGGACGGCCCTGCCTCTGTCCCTTCACTTGCGCCATGAGAGCTCCGTGCCCGCTCGTGTGACATCGCCATCTTTCCTTCCCACAGAGATTAGGGGCGTGGAAACGAGGAAATGTCCCGTCATGGGCGGAGATGAGGGCGGGGATTCATGCATATGCGGAGTGTCGTGAATGCAAACAACGTGTTGACGTAGGTTAGTTACGCGGAGAATATTCGCGCGATTCCAGAACCTACACAGTTAACGCCATATTTACATTTCCAATTGATTAGGGGCATGGCAAAGGTGACGAGGGAGGCGTTTCATACATACGCGGAGTGTATAAAAGGCGCACGACGTGATTACGTAGGTTACGCGGTAATTCATCGAGCGTGACAAACAAGGAATTTGAGAGAGGAAGGTAAGAAATTTAAACATGGGATCAGCAGCGGGCTATAAAATGGAGAGCCATGGGATGGGGGTTTGGTCTGTTGGTTGCACAGTTTGATTAAGCTATTATGTCTCTTGGATCCCAGAATGAGATTTTAGTAGCCAAATGCTTTTGTAGACATCACAAAATATAGATGTGAAAAATGCTCTAGCTCATTCCAATTTATGTAGGGTGTATTCAGATCAGGCCAAGTATTGTTCTGTGTTGGTTGGACAGAGGACATTAGGAAGTGTCTTTCATGTAATCAATGCTGAGGGGCAGGATATCTACACATGAAATAGTGCCTTGATGAATTCTGTCATTTGTAAGAATTTGTTATGGTTCTATATTTCAATTATTTCCTGCAATGGAACGAAAGGGGCGGCATGTATAAAAACAATGTTAGGTACAACCAATGGGGCAGAGCTGGCCAGCATTTTGTAAACAAGAGACACTGTGTTTGTATTTCTATATAGGTCCCACATATTCTATCAATGTAAATGCTGAGCCTTTTTTAATTCGTGTTTTTGTTTTTTTGTTTTTTTTGTAATCTAGACTAAAATTACACCAAAAAAAAATTGAAAATGGATCTACTGCAGACCCAAGACATTATCCAGCACTTACTGGATAAATTTCAAGAAATCCCCATCCTGTGGGATTCCAAGCAGGCCAATTACCACAACAAGGACCTACGAGCGGCAGCACTTCAGCAGCTAGCAGCATACATGAGGACATGGGTGCCAGAATGCAGTGCCAACATGGTGAAGGATAAACTTGCCAACCTCAGGGGCACATATAGGACAGCGTACAAAGCTCACCAAAAGCAGCTAAGATCTGGAGCAGCAGCAAGACCACCAAAGGAACCCAAGCTATGGTATTTTAGCCAGATGTCTTTTTTGCAGGATCAACTGGAGGGCAGGCCATCAATGTCAAGTCTGACTCCCAGCCTTCCCTCCACGCTACCTTCCAGCGGGACTTCCCCAGATCACAACAGCCCTGCAGAGTCGGATGAAGAGGGCCTGGCTGACAGAGAGGCAGATCTGCGCCTCTACGATGATGAGGTATAGTAGTTTCATAACTATTTATGGAATAATATTAATTATTGTTGGATTCTTGACTTGATATTGTTAAATAAAAGACAAGCTGGGAAAAAAATAAATAAACTCGTGGGCAAAGAAATAGGTGTCAGGGATGACAACTGCAGGGGTCAGAGGGAGAGTCTGTTCAAGTTTCAAATAGCCATAAAAAAGGAGATTCAAGCATGAAAATGTGAGTGATTATATTTATAAATATATTACAACATGTCCCTTTTTTTTACACAGGAAGAAGAGACCAGCCAGGAGGTGGCAGATCCTCTCCTCACTGACAGCCAGGCCGAAGGGGTCAGTGGCAGCCAGGAGGAGGCCGGGCCCAGTGGCGTTCAGCAGCTCCCCAGGACAACCACCACCAGCCAGGCTCCTCCCCTCCAGATTAGGCCACCAGGCCGAAAGAAGAAATTGGGGCCAGTGGAGGAAGCCAGCCTCAAAATGATTAAGGAGGCGAGTGCCATCATGAGGGCCCCCCTGAACCCCACTGAGGCCTACAGTGCCTCCCTGGCACACGATCTGAACAAGGGGACGGAGGAGCAGAAGCAACTGGCAAAGGGTGTGATCAACCAGGCCCTTTGGTGGATGGAGAGGGAGCTGCTGACCAGAGACACTGGGCTATGTGACCCGGCCCATCTTGCTGAACACCATACTCCTGCTGCCACATCATCCCCACCTGCAAGGGGCCAGGGAAGACCCGCTGGAAGGCAGCCTGGAAGGAAGGTTGCAAGGAAGAGGAGACGTTGATGCCCTGCCTTCCATTTGATCCCCCACAAATGGCATCTTGTTTGGACTACCACAGCTTGGGTTCCTTTGGTTATGTGCTGCTGCTTCAGATTTTTGTTTGTTTGCCTCCTGAGGTTTGCTAGTTTATCCTTCACCATGTTTGAAATGCAAGTCTGCATGTATTTTGCTAGCTGTTCAAGTGCTGCCCTTCTGTTTAATTTCCTTTTTCACATTTGCCTAAATAAATGGCTTTTTGTTTAATTTAAAAACGTGCCTATTGGTTGTTATACTGTGGGGATTATTTTAGGCATCAAACATTACAAACAAATCCAATGTTTCAGATAAAAATTACACAAAGTCCTGTGGGGGGGGGGGGGATGCATTTGGTGTGCCAACATGGTAGACAATTGAAACAACCTTAAAAATAAGCAAGGAAAAAATACAAACAAAAGCAAAATATCAAAAATTAGGTAACACAAAAATCTAAATGGTGACATAACTATAAACACATAAAAAAAGTGGCAAAGATAAACATTAAAGCCAAAAAACAAATAAGATATACATGTGGAGGACCCTAAAAAATATGAGAGGTCGGGCCTATAAAAGATTGCTAAAATCTTACTACATCCCAGGCAACAAATGTCACTTTTCAGTATGGAACAACTCAGTTGAAATAACATCAGCAAAAGAATGTTTTTTTTCTAGCAAGAGAATAATGAATAAATTGACGGCATCAACTGTTGTTTATTGTCTCGTTTTCTTCAGTGTTCTATTGCTAGAATTAATCTTTCTATTGACGAATGTGCCATATCCCAAACAAACGTGAGTTTTACCTGAACGAGCGCTCCCGTGGCCTCATTTAGTCTGAGCATGCGCGGGGTTTTTGTACGTTGCTTTTGTGTACTAACCACCAAACATGTCCGTGCGGACAGGATTTCAGCGGACGGTTTTAAAACAAGTTTGGAAATAAATGTCTGCTGAAAAACGGCCCGGCGGGCAAATGTACGGTGAAATTCTGTACGCTCGTAACTACACACGACCGAACATGTCTGCTGAAACTGGCCCGCGGACCAGTTTCAGCAGACATGTTTGGTCGTGTGTACCCGGCCTTACACTTACCTGAGCCCATCTCTGTTCAGCAATGTCTACAAGTCCCTCAGCCATCCAGGACTCTCCCTCCTGATCAGCTGAGACACAGCAGTGGCACTATTGGCTCCCGTGGCTGTCAATCCAAGTCAGTTATCCAATCAGAACAGAGAAGAGATGGGGCCCAATGGCAACTCTGTGTTTGAATGGACACAGAGAGCGGCAGCTCAGCTGGGGGTGCCCCCATAGCAAGCTGCTTGCTGTGGGGGCACTCAACAGGAGGGAGGGGCCAGGGGCAGTTAAGAGAGACCCGCGAAGAGGAGAATCCAGGCTGCCCTGTGCAAAATCATTGCACATAGGAGGTAAGTATGTTTGGTATTTGTATTTTTATTTTTAAAAACAAGACTTTACAATCACTTTAAACAATGAATATTGTCCTTGTAGTTTACGCATGAAAGTTATTCAAAATGAGCAGAGGCAATGCTGGAAAATAGGTGAGTGGATAAAAGTTCTAACAACAAACATGTTCCCTACTGCATTCAATTTAAGATTAAATTAGGATTGTGTGTCAGGAGAATGCAAGCTAAAAAAAAAAAATAATTCCTGAAAGATTATTAGCTATAAGATTAATTATGAATGCAAAACACAGAGCACACTAAGGAGAAGTAAATGTATAAAAGGGCTTCAGATCAACTCAGTAAATAACAGATACTAATAATTTACTCTTAGTGGTAGATTATTTCCACTAAAATATATGATGGCTGATCTGACATTATCTGCCGGGGATTTTCAAAGTAAACTATTACATACGGACATCATCTCTAACAATGGAATCGAGGTGCGGTATGTACCAACTGTTTGTAGATAAATGAAAACATAGGCACAATATAGACTGGTTTTGTGTTTCCGTAATGATGAAGGACTGTAGAAGTATAAGAAGTGTAATATTCTATATGCTTCACAACCTCCTTCACCACCCAATCTACCCAGGTAATTTTCCATCATTGTACTGCAATTTGCAACTCAGCTCAACAAATGCCAAAAGAAGTTGTCATTAAACATTTACATTTAGATTTTGAGTTTTCCTTGTTTAGTGTCTTGTTGTATTGAAAGGGAGAAGAGCCACATAGTGCAGTAACATCTTTATTAGGATAGCACACACTAAGGCCGGGTTCACACATCCAAGTCGCATGACATGAGGGTGTGATTAGGTCTCAATAGAGCCGGTTCACACATCTCTGGGGTCGCAGAAGATTCCTGTGCGTCTTTAGCTCAGTTTCAGGTCTGAATTCAGGCAAAAGTTTGGACCCGATTCGCCACTGAAATGGTAACACAGGGACAGGCTGGACCCCCTGCTGTGAGCCGCTCTGCATATAGTTAGATGGAGGCTGTATTGGGAAATAAAACATTTAGCGAGTATCTGCCTTAGGTTAGGTTCATTGTCTAGCTCTGTCAAAAGTATGTTGAGGTTTGTTCTGATCTTCTAACTTACATATTGAGAGGTTAAGCTCAGTGACTAATTTTGTCCTTTTGTGCTTCTCCTGCGCCTCCAATTTTATTAGTGCCCCTCTGATGTATACTTTGTCTGCTGACCATAAAGAGTGAACATTGTCCACAGACCAAAAAAGGGTTCCAACATTGACAAAAATTGGGTGTGCCATTCCAACATAACTAAATTGAATACATAGGAGTACCCCCTGTGGAGAAACGGAACTTAATGTATTTATTTTATTGTCCACAGACCCAGCAATATTTAAAAAAAAGGAAACTAGTTCTGCTTTGATTTGTTTCTGGTGGAGAGGAGAATAAAGGATAGAGGTGTTCATTCGCCATACTTTAGTCGGATGAGAAGAATCTGCAACCTGAAGTTGAAAAGATATAAGAGCATGGTCCGACCAGCTTATTCTATCAAAATGTGAAACTGTGGTTTGGAGCAGAGTATCTTTGTCCACCAGGAACAGATCAATTCTCGAGTAAACTTGTAAAATCTGAAAATAGAAAGTATCATCTTGACCCATATGTACCGCTTGCACTTTCTTCATGCGGAAATGCAGAAAAGCCTTTTTGCTTAGTGTTGGGCGAGTAATGTGTAAGGGCAATGATTGCTGAGTGCTTCAAGGATAGTATACAGTACCCGTCATTTTTAAAATAACTGCTTTCACTGGTCTCTGTGCTTTTTTCTTATTTTTTTTTTGCTACTTTCCCATACATTATAAAAGTTGTATAGATGCTAATGCTACATATACATACAGTATATTCATTTTTTTGGTGTACTATGTTTCTTGCCACACCCGACCAGCTGATCTCACTCAATTTTGATGTCTGATGTGAGGTATCAATTTGAGGGTGGTGCTTGACTTGCACTATACAGTATATGTCCTGTTTTTTTTTTACTTGCAATTTGTGCTGTGAACAAGGCTTATCCGCCGATACCCATGAGACCATTTGTATCTTAGATTTTTTTTTTAATGTGTCAATAAAATGGATTAAGGACTATTGGAGTTGCCGGCTCCGTCTTCTGAATTTGTGAATTTACCGATGCAAGAGAGAACATCTGAGCCAGAGCACTCTTTCTAGTTTCTTGCCTCACATCTGCCAAATGTTTACACTAGACATGTGCACAACAAAAAATTTCAATTTTTTTTGTTCCGTTTCGCCTCGTTCCGTAGATTCGTAAAGATTCGTAATTTCGTAAGACTCAAGTTTTCTTATTCGGACCCGTTCGTATTTCGTAAGACGCAAGTTTTCCTATTCGGACCCGTTCGTATTTCGTAAGACACAAGTTTTCCTATTCGATCCTGTTCGTATTTTCGTAACAGTTTTATTTTCGTTCATACTGAATGATTCGTAATTCTGTCTAATTTATTTTCGTTGATTCGAAATTCGTAATTTTGTTAGATAATAATTTTCATTTAATGGATTCGTAATTTTGTACTTTCGTAAATACATAGCAACACGCGGCTAATCCATATTAAGATATACTTTCTTTTAAGCCCCGTACACGCGGTCTGATTTTTTGCCAAGAAACGTCAAAATTAGCGTTTTCCAAAAAATCCGACCGTGTGTACGCTCTATCGGACAAAGTTTTTATGTTTCAAAAGTCCGGACAACTCCCTTCAGACAAAAATCCACAGAAAAGTCCGATCGTGTGTGCGAAGCTTTACACTGTAAAATGTGACTCAGCACAAAAGAGATAAGCTGATTGGCTAAAATATTAAGTAAGATACATCACTCACTAACTACACTGCCCAGTGCCCATTAGAAAGAACGATACAAGTACACAAATTTATGAACAGACAAAGAAACGGATTTACAAAACACACAAATGAAAATACGAACATACGAATGAAAATACGAACAGACAAAGGATTTAAAATACGGAATGCAAATCGTTTGTTATAGATGTAATTTTAGTTCTTTTGCTTTTTTGTTGTTTCGTATTTTAGTAAGATTGTCCAATCATACGTTTGTATTTTCGCTTGTTCGTTATTTTGCTTATTCGTAATTCAGTAATTTTCGTATTTTGGTTCTTTCAGCTTTTCGGATGCTCGAATTGATCCAAATGTACGAATACTAACAAATTTGTACGAAAATCCATTTGTTACGAACGGGAACGCACATGTCTAGTTTACACTGCTTTGAGCGCTATAGCAAAAAAGCAGGAAGGAAACTTATGATGTGAGATATTATGGGGAATTGGTTTTCCATAAGTGCATCTCCTGAGCACAAAAAAAGTCACACTTTTGGGAAACAACATCTCTCCACATCATAGATCATTTATATGGACTAATAAGGCCCTTTTTATTCAAATAACTGATTTTTAGGGATGCTTGGAGCAGCTCTGCATGTGTCTGCTGACAATAGACATATAAAAATAACAAAGTCATTTCCATGCTGAACTTACCGACCAGCCTGCGACCAAGTCAATTGACCTGTCGAGAAGTATGTGTCAAAGACAGGGGCTTAGTTGCACACATTTGCAAATACATACTCCAGCAAGGCACCCCATTCTCTGTATAACTAAACTCTAATTTATCTGAGTCTCCAACAATGGAAGAACATGCATTTAGATGGACAGGTGTAGGGCAGATAAAACAGAACAATTAAGGCCCTTTACATTCAAAGATGTGAATTTTAGGGATGCTTGGAGCAGCTCTGCACGTGTCTGCTGACAATCAACATAAGTTGTGCCCTGTCGCAAAGTTATACACAATTGTATAGTATCAGAAAGTGTCATAGTCATAAGGATGTGGAACATTAAAAAAGTAACCTGAGCAATTTCAGACCATGTTGAAAAACAAGAAATGCAGGTCAAACAAAGTAAACCAGTATGCAGTAAAATTCCTTGCAACAAGAACATTAAACAGCAATGTAAATTACTAAACAAAACAGCAAAGTAAACTAGCATCCTGAAATAGATGGGAGTGTGAAAGGAAAAGTGCCCAACGGAAAGGGATCTAGTGTTGAGATCCAATATACACCTCTAGTGTTGGCAAGGCATATCAGGTATCAGAAATTGATATGGTGTAGGACAGGGTGAAGTGTTGCCCATTGTAGACCAGTCTCCTTGGACAAATCTAGGTGGCTGTGAAGAGGAGGATTTCCACGTAGTGGCAGTAGTTAGACCCCGTTGAGGCAGAAGTTTGGCAGCACCTGAAGGGCAGCGTACATATATGTGTGACTTTAATGAGTTATTGTTAGTTTGGTTGGAAAGCCCCACTTGAATGAGATTCCACAGTCGCGCAGTTGGCTGGTCATGAAGGCAAAGATTTTTCGCTATTGTAAGGTTGCTCCCCAAATCTGCATGGATTTGGAATTTTGAAAAGGGGTCTGAAAGTTCTCCCATTTTCCAAGCAGCAAGGTAGGCTCTTTCTTTTATATGGACAAAAAAATGTGATTACATCTCTAGGAAAGGAATCTGTTAAAGATACAGACTTAGCCAATCTGTGTGCTCAGTCTATGACAAAATATTTTGGTTTCTTTGAAGAGGGAGTAAGGCCTTCATGAGCTTTTGCAGGTACGGAATGAGCTCAGAATGCGTTATTGTCAATAACAATGAATCAGACCGAGACAGAAGTGCAGTTCAAATCACACTTGTTTAATAATAATAATAATAATAATAATAATAGTAAAAGGTAAACAGCAACGTAGTCAAATCATTGCCCGAGTCCAGTAACTGTAATGAATAGTCAGACAAGCCAGGACGTCAGGGAACCAAAGATCAGCGTACTTCAGGACAGGCCAGGAAATCAGAAAACCGGAGAATCAGCGAAGTGGAACAGCAAGCAGGATCAGGAACCAGGTGGGACATCAGCCAAGCAAGTCTTCAACAGGTACACAGGAGAGAGTTTTTATCAAGGTGAAGGAAGAGAGGAACTGAACTGAACAGCTTAAAGTGGTTGTAAACCTTGCATGGTTTACGAGATATTCACCTGTAGTCATCGGCACATGCACACTGAAGCAATGGCACGTCGCGCCGTTGCTTCAGTTAGACTGTGTCATTACCGGTGGCTCCCGAGCGCATGCGTGGTAGTGACGTTATCACGGCTCCTGCCAATCACAGCAACGAAGCTCACTATATCCGGAAGTAACTCCGGGAGCGATGACGCCTGCCAGAGCGGGGAACGAGGTAAGTAATACATAATGAGCTAGTATGCTTTGCCTTGCAGGTTTTTTTGTGTGTTTTGTTTCTAGGGTTTACAACCACTTTAAGCAACCAGAAGGACTGACAAACAGACTATCATCATCAGGTGAGTCACTGTGGAAAATATTGGAGCTGGCAATTAACCGAAAGCTGAGCGGCCTGCTCTGCTAAATTTTTTGTTCCTCCTTGGTCGGTCCTCAAGGTCCACAATTTAATTTATTAGCCACTATATGTCAATAGTGTGCTTTTGAAATACATCCACTAAATTATTATATGCTTCAACAAAGTCTCCCATTTTCCTCTCAATATTATCAACCCTCTCCTCTGCCTGGCCAATATATGTCTGCAACTTATAATGTTTCTACAAACATCAGGCTGTAGATTGCTTTTTACTGAAAGAAGCATCTCTTTTATAGTATGCTCTGAGGAAGGTGGGTCTGAGGCAGGGAACCGAGCCAGTGAGTTAGTAGCAGTAATTTGTGAGGCTACAGGGGAGTCATCCTCTATCAAAGCACGCTGCTTCTTACTCACCAGTCATTTAGAGAGGTATGATGCAGAGGGTAGAGCAGCTTTTTATTTCAGGGAGACCTTGTCCTCCCTCAGGGATGCTGGTGCTGAGATTTCAGGGCTCTGAGTATTGCAAACTCTGTCCTGAGTAGTGCATGAGGAGGGGGCATGCTCCATGTCCTCCTCCTCTTCCCTGCCTTGATCTTGCTTGCACCTGGAAATAAATCATTAAGCCTTTTAAGCTCTGCTTATAACGGCTGCCGGCGGGGGGATGTGCCCTTGGATATCACTGCAGTCATTGGGAGGGTGTTGACAGAGCCCTTGGTTTACTATGCTGAGGTGCCACTGTGCAGTGCTAACCCTCACTGAAACTCTTGTATGAAGTGGCCATACACTCTTGAGGCCAGCCCCACCCGCCAACTTTATATTTTTTATATTCCCTGTTAACTTTAGAATCAGTTTAAAAAAGCTAGACCATGGGGCATAGAGATGTACAGTACAACAACATAAACTATTGGGTCTGGTTGTTTTTAATTTTTGCATGAATTGTCTGTAAAAAAATAAATAAAATACAGAGCAATGTGAGTGAGTGAACACATGCGAACTTAATCGCCTCAAGGCGCTTTGCATCCAGTGTTGTCCTGATCCATTAGAAGAGGTGGGTATTTAGTTTTTTCCTAAAAGCCCGATGGTTTTCTTCCAAGAGGATGGTCGTGGGTAGAGAATTCCAAAGCCGGGGTCCTTTAACTGCAAATCTACGTTCTCCCTTAGATTTGTAGCGTGATTTAGGGATTTGGAGAAGGTTTTGGTTGGTTGACCGGAGCACGCGCTTGGTGACGTAGGGTTTTATTTTCTCGCTTAAGTATTGAGGAGCGTTTCCTTGTGTACATTTGTAAGTGAGGCAGAGCGTCTTGAAAGTCACCCAGTCCTGTATAGGCAGCCAGTGGAGGGACCTCAAGACCGGAGAGATAGATTCCCACGGTTTTTTACCTGTTACCAGCCTGGCTGCAGTATTCTGGACGACTTGTAGACGTGAAATCTGGTATTTCGGTAGTCCTAAGTAGAGGGAGTTTGCGTCGTGAGTTGATGATGGTTCCAACCACTACTGCTGTGTCCTCTTCCGGGATGAACGGGATGAGTCTACGTAGCATGCAGAGAAGATGATGAGAACCGCTGACGACTGATCCTATTTGTGCATTCATAGTCATGTCTGAGTCAAAGATGACTTCAAGACTTTGACTTTGTTGCTTGGCGTGACCTTTTTTTGCTGATAGTACAGAATAAATTAAAATGTTTAAAACTCAGCTGGATAGTAAAATATTGTAAAAGGATATTACAAAAAATGTAATAGATGAATGGCAGTTTATAGCTGTTGTTTTTGTTTTGCCCTCCACTAGAATTCTGACAAATTGAACATTAATTTTAATAATGTTATTACATGGGAATTATATAGCACCAATAGTTTGCTCAGAACTTTACAAAAGGAAAGTAGACAGTACAGTTACAATGCAATTTAATACAAGTGGGATCAGAGAGCCATGATTGTTAGAGGTTATAATCTCATTTTTTATTATTATTTTAACGTAAATTATGTATTTTTATATTCTCTTACCAGGGGGGGTATCACAATAACATCACCTATATTGTAATACCAGGTTTCCTGAATATAACAAGCATCAAAATTCTATTTTTCTTGGTGCTGTTATTCATATATTGTGTTACTATTTCTGGAAATATTTTTATTGTGGTTTTCTATCATCTGAGTAAAACACTTCAGTCTCCCATGTACCTCTTCATCACCCAACTGTCATTGTTTGATATACTTCTGTCTACAGATATTCTTCCCAACCTTCTTTATATCATCTTACATGATGGATGCACCATGTCTCTTGCTGGATGCATTGCCCAGTTCTTCTTCTTTGTACATGCTGAGGCCTCAGAGTGTTTTCTACTGACTGTGATGTCCTATGACCGGTATTTGGCCATCTGTAAGCCTCTGCATTACAACTCTATAATGAACCAATCAATTTGCATTAAAGCAGTGATTATCATTTGGTTAATGGGTTTTACAATTACATTTATTCAATCCATATCTTTGTGCACTCTATACTACTGTGGACCAAACATCATTCATGACTTCTTCTGCGACTTTCTACCCATACTTGAGCTTTCCTGCTCTGATATTTCATGGATCCATATTCAGACCTATCTAGTTGGTTTTGTTTGTATGATAGCACCTTTTTCAATAATTGTCTTATCTTATATCTATATTGTTATTACCATCCTCAAAATTAAATCAATTACAGGAAGAAAGAAAGCCTTCGCAACCTGCAGCTCTCACTTGACCGTAGTGTGCATTTTTTATGGGGCGCTAATTGCTGTGTATTTGATTCCAATGAAAGGTCAACTAAAACTTCTGAACAAGGGCCTCTCTCTCTTTTACACTGTAATTACTCCACTGCTTAATCCAATCATATACACGTTCAGAAACAAGGACTTTAAAAAAGCTATTGAAAAAATAAAATAAAAAATGTGTATCTTAAATTTAAAATGCAAACGTAAAAGAAAAGTAAATATTAAAAAAATATTTTTACTAATCAAGCAATCAGTGGTCTTCTTGCTGGATTTCCATATACTGTATGTACATATATACATATATTGTGGGGGTTAGCTCAAGTGGGGATAACCTTCTCTGTGAAAAAGGCAGTCCAAAGGCAGGTATTTTCCAAAAAAAAAGACTTGTAGTCAGCTTTATTAATCACTTAAGACCCGGACCATTATGCAGGTCAAGGACCTGGCCAGTTTTTGCGATTCGGCACTGCGCCACTTTAACTGACAATTGCGCATTCGTGCGATGTGGCACCCACAAATAGAGCTTTTTCTTTTGGTGGTATTTGATCACCTCTGCGGTTTTTATTTTTTACGCTATAAACAAAAATAGAGCAACAACTTTGAAAAAAAAACAATATTTTTTACTTTTTGCTATATTAAATATCCCCCCCAAAAATATATAAAAAAAAAATTTTTTCTCAGTTTAGGCCGATACATATTCTTCTACCTATTTTTGGTAAAAAATCGCAATAAGCGTTTATCGATTGGTTTGCGCAAAATTTATAGCGTTTACAAAATAGGGGATAGTTTTATGGCACTCAGAAGGCGTTATGGACACTGGAATGCCTCAAAATTTTTTGTTCTTTCCTCGATCTGTCCTTACGGTCCACAATTTTATTCTATAGTGCCTTGAAAAAGTATTCATACTTATTGACATTTTATTTTGTTGGGATTTTATGTGATAGACCAGCACAAAGTGGCACATAATTGTGAAGTGGAAGGAAAATGATAAAGGGTTTGCATACGTTTTTACAAATAAATATGTGAAAAGTGTGGCTTGCATTTGTATTCAGCCCCCCTGAGTCAATACTTTATAGAACCACATTTCCCTGCGATTAAAGTCATTTAGGGTATGTCTCTACCATTTTTGCACATCTATTCTTTGCAAAATAGCTCAAGCTCTGTCAGATTGGATGGAAAGCATCTGTGAACAGCAATTTTCAAGTCGTACCACAGATTCTCAATTGGATTTAGGTCTGGACTTTGGGTCATTCTAACACATGAATACACTTTGATTCAAACCATTTTATTGTAGCTCTGGCATTATGTTTAGGGTTACTGTCCTGATGGAAGGTGAACCTCCGACCAGTCTCAAGTCTCAAGCCTTTTGCAGACTCTAATATTCTACATTCCATATGTATTTAAGAAACAAATATTAAAATATGAAACATTAAAAGAGTTGTAAAGGTAGAAGGTTTTTTATCGTAATGCATTTTATTTATTAGGCTAAAAGGACTTCTGTTTGTAGCAACCTCCCCAGCACCCCCTAATACTTACTTAAGCCCATCTCTGTTCAGCGATGTCTACAAGTCCCTCAGCCATCTGGGACTCTCCCTCCTAATCGGCTGAGACACAGCAGTGCCACTATTGGCTCCCGTGGATGTAAATCAAAGTCAGTTATCCAATCAGAACAGAGAAGAGATGGGGCCCAATGGCAACTCCGTGTCTGAATGGACACAGAGAGCGGCAGCTCAGCTCGGATGCCCCCATAGCAAGCTGATTGCTGTGGGGGCACTCAACAGGAGGGAGGGGCCAAGATAGACCTGCGAAGAGGAGAATCCAGGCTGCCCTGTGCAAAACTATTGCACATTGGAGGTAAGTATGTTTGTTATTTGTATTTTTATTTTTAAAAACAAGACTTTACAATCACTTTAAACAATGAATATTGTCCTTGTAGTTTATGCATGAAAGTTATTCAAATTGAGCAGAGGCAATGCTGGAAAATAGGTGAGTGGATAAAAGTTCTAACAACAAACATGGAGTTCCCTACTGCATTCAATTTAAGATTAAATTAGGATTGTGTGTCAGGAGAATGCAAGCAAAAAAAAAATAATGCCTGAAAGATTAATAGCTATAAGATTAATTAGAAATGCAAAACACAGAGCACTCTGAGGAGGAGTAAATGTATAAAAGGGTTTCAGATCAACTCAGTAAATAACAGATACTAATAATTTACTCTTAATGGTAGATTATTTCCACTAAAATATATGATGGCTGATCTGACATTATCTGCCGGGGATTTTCAAAGTAAACTATTACATCCGGACATCATCTCTAACAATGGAATTGAGGTGCGGTATGTAACAACTGTTTGTAGATAAATGAAAACATAGGCACAATATAGACTTGTTTTGTGTTTCCATAATGATGAAGGACTGTAGAAATATAAGAAGTGTAGAATTCTATATGCTTTACAACCTCCTTCACCACCCAATCTACCCAGGTAATTTTCCATCATTGTACTGCAATTTGCAACTCAGCTCAACAAATGCCAAAGGAAGTTGTCATGACATTTACATTTAGATTTTTGAGTTTTCCTTGTTTAGTGTCTTGTTGTATTGAAAGGGAGAAAAGCCACATAGTGCAGTAACATCTTTATTAGGATAGCACACACTAAGGCCGGGTTCACACTTATGCAAATTGGATGACACATCCAAATCGCATGACAGGAGGGTGTGACTAGGTCTCAATAGAGCCGGTTCACACATCTCTGGGGTCGCAGAAGATTCCTGTGCGTCTTTAGCTCAGTTTCAGGTATGAAATTAAGGCAAAAGTTTGGACCCGATTCGCCACTGAAATGGTAACACAGGGACAGGCTGGACCCCCTGCTGTGAGCCGCTCTGCATATAGTTAGATAGAGGTTATATTGGGAAATAAAACATTTAGCGAGTATCTGCCTTAGGTTAGGTTCATTGTCTAGCTCTGTCAAAAGTATGTTGAGGTTTGTTCTGATCTTCTAACTTACATATTGAGAGGTTAAGCTCAGTGACTAATTTTGTCCTTTTGTGCTTTTCCTGCACCTCCAATTTTATTAGTGCCCCTCTGATGTATGCTTTGTATGCTGACCATAAAGAATGAACATTGTCCACAGACCAAAAAAGGGTTCCAACATTTACACAAATTGGGTGTGCCATTCCAACATACCTAAATTGAATACAAGGGAGGAACCCCTGTGGAGAAACAGAACTTAATTTATTTATTTTATTGTCCACAGACCCAGCAATATTAAAAAAAAAGGAATCTTATTCTGCTTTGATTTGTTTCTGGTGGAGAGGAGAATAAAGGATAGAGGTGTTCATTCGCCATACTTTAGTTGGATGAGAAGAATCTGCAACCTGAAGTTGCAAGGATATATGAGCATGGTCCGACCAGCTTATTCTATCAAAATGTGAAACTGTGGTTTGGAACACAGTATCTTTGTCCACCATGAACAGATCAATTCTCCAGTAAACTTGTAAAACCTGAAAATAGAAAGTATCATCTTTTTTTCTGACCTGTGAGTGCTTCTCCAGGCATCATAAAGATTCTGCAGTTTTATTAGATTGTGAAGAGCACGGGAAGGTCACATTGTGTGGCTAGTGGAATCTAAGGCTGTGTCTAGTACTTTGTTGATATCCCCGCAAAGAATGAGGTGACCCATATGTACCGCTTGCACTTTCTTCATGCGGAAATGCAGAAAAGCCTTTTTGCTTAGTGTTGGGCAAGTATAACGACACTAATGTGTAAGGGCAATGATTGCTAAGTGCTTCAAGGATAATATACAGTACCTGTAATTTTGAAAATAACTGCTTTCACTGGTCTCTGTGCTTTGTTCTTAATTTTTTTGCTACTTTCCCATACATTGTAACAGTTGTATAGATGCTAATGCTACATATACAAACAGCAGCCCTCAAAAATTGTTGAGCAGGCAGAAGAAGACAGGATGCTGCTGAGGGAGGAGAAGAGGCGCCCGTTGGATGCTGAGGGGATAACCCCAAACCGTCCTGGCTTGCTGGTAATCTCTGCTCTCCCCCTCCTCAATGCAGACTCCAATCGCACGATTTTCGGCCAGATTTTCCCTCCGCCTTGGTCCCAGCGGCTCCCCTGGTAAGGAATTCTGCAGCCCCATCATGAAAAAGTTTTGAGAGACAGCTTTATTGTGAGGGCCAGGCACCCAGGGCATATGCCCCACATTTGCTGGGGGGTGTCCCTGTGCCACAACCGCCCATATTGCTTTTGTTTCAGTCCAAGGCACCTTCTTTCTCTGACTGTCAGGACTGTAGCAAGGAGCCGAGTGGCGTGCAGTGAAACTTCTCCTCGCCTCTGTGCTACTGTCCCGACAGTCGGAGCTCTGTCAGTGGCACTGTGCTGAAGAACAAAATAAAATAAACAGCACGGTACTGGCTGCATCCTATATTTCCAAGAGGTGACAGAGCTTCTGGGGGGATTTGTGAGAGTACTGGATGGGGGTGTGAAAGGAAAGGTGTTCAACGGAAAGGGATCTAGTGTTGAGATCCAATATAAGCCTCTAGTGTTGGCAAGGCATATCAGGTATCAGAACTTTATATGGTGTAGGACAGGGTGAAGTGTTGCCCACTGTAGACCAGTCTCCTTGGAAGAGGAGGATTTCCACGTAGTGGCATTAGTTAGACCCCATTGAGGCAGAAGTTTGGCAGCCCCTGCAGCCCCTGTGTGACTATAATGAGTTATTGTTAGTTTGGTTGGAAAGCCCCACTTGTATGAGATTCCACAGTCGCGCAGTTGGTTGGTCATGAAGGCAAAGATTTTACGCTATTGTAAGGTTGCTCCCGAAATCTGCATGGATTTGGAATTTTGGAAAGGGGTCTGGAAGTTTTCCCATTTTCAAAGCAGCAAGGTAGGCTCTTTCTTTTATATGGACAAAAAAATGTGATTACATCTCTAGGAAAGGAATCTGGTAAAGATACAGACTTAGCCAATCTGTGTGCTCAATCTATGACAAAATATTTTGGTTTCTTTGAAGAGGGAGTAAGGCCTTCATGAGTTGTTGCAGGTACGAAAAGAGCTCAGAATGCGTTATTGTCAATAACCATGAATCAGACCGAGACAGAAGTGCAGTTCAAATCACACTTGTTTATTAATAATAATAATAGTAAAAGGTAAACAGAGCAACGTAGTCAAATCATAGCCCGAGTCCAGTGAATAGTCAGACAAGCCAGGACATCAGGGAACCAGAGATCAGCATACTTCAGGACAGGCCAGGTAATCAGGAAACCGGAGAATCAGCGAAGTGGAACAGCAAGCAGGATCAGGAACCAGGAGGGACATCAGTCAAGCAAGTCTTCAACAGGTACACATGAGAGAGTCTCTGGATGTGTTAATCAAGGTGAAGGCAGCGAGGAACTGAACAGCTTAAAGTGGTTGTAAACCCTTACAAACCACCTTTTGCTACAGGTAAGCCTGTAATAAGACTTACCTGCAGCTACCCTGGATATCTCCTAAACTTGCATGGCTTAGGAGATATTCCCCTGTAGTCATCGGCACATGCAAACTGAAGCAATGGCACGTCACGCCGTTGCTTCAGTTAGACTGTGCCGTTTCTGGTGGCTCCCGAGCGCATGCGTGGTAGTAACGTCATCACGGCTCCTGCCAATCACAGCAACAGAGCTCACTGTATCCGGAAGTAACTCCGGGAGCGATGTCACCGGGCAGAGCGGTGAACGAGGTAAGTAATACATAATGAGCTAGTATGCTAGCTCATTATACCTTTGTCTTGCAGGTTTTTTGTGTGTTTTGTTTCTAGGGTTTACAACCAATTTAAGCAACCAGAAGGACTGACAAACAGATTATCATCATAAGGTGAGTAACTGTGGAAAATATTGGAGCTGGCAATTAACCGAAAGCAGAGCGGCCTGCTCTGCTAAATTTTTTTTTCCTCCTTGGTCGGTCCTCAAGGTCCATAATTTAATTTTTTAGCCACTATATGTCAATAGTGTGCTTTTGAAATACATCCACTAAATCATTATATCCTTCAACAAAGTCTCCCATTTTCCTCTCAATATTATCAACCCTCTCCTCTGCCTGGCCAATATGTGTCTGCAACTTATAATGTTTCTACAAACATCAGGCTGTAGATTACTTTTTACTGAAAGAAGCATCTATTTTATAGTATGCTCTGAGGAAGGCTGGTCTGAGGCAGGGAACTGAGCCAGTGAGTTAGTAGCAGTAATTTGTGAGGCTACAGGGGAGTCATCCTCTATCAAAGCACGCTGCTTCTTACTCACCAGTCATTTAGAGAGGTATGATGCAGAAGGTAGAGCAGCTTTTTATTTCAGGGAGACCTTGTCCTCCCTCAGTGATGCTGGTGCTGAGATTTTAGGGCTCTGAGTATTGAAAACTCTGTAAATAGGAAAAATAATTCAGCGCTGAAAAATATGTAACAGTAAATAATGGTTGCAAGCCAGGACTCACGGTAAATTCATATAAAATCCCTCAAGAAATATAACAACAAAAGCAGTGCAGCACAACCTAAAATGTAAATATAAACACTAATAAATAATGTCCATGAGAAGAAACAGTCCACAAGTGATTGTGAAAAGGCACAATGAAAATGACGGCATGCAATGTGGATCAAACATGGCCAGAAATCCCTCCACCACACACAGAGTGGCCTCTCACCTCACTGATTCGACCTATAATAGGTCACATGGCATGTAACTCATTCCCAGTATAACTACTTACAACATCCAATCGATCAGCATTCCAAAGGTGTCGATCAAGGTCCTGAGCTTTGTCTCCAATAAAGATGGCACTCAGACGCGAGGGCTTACAGACATAATAGAAAACAATTGCAACAGCAATGGCTGTGGGTGATGTCTGTCGTGACTCCTCCCCCTCGTACGCGTTACGTCCGTAGGCGGTACTTCATCAGCGCAAGGTAGGATGACACAAAGACGTCCTGCTCATAACAACTAATACAGGGGCATAGCAACCATACTGCAACTCACTGAGAGAGTCGGCCAATCACAGATCGTTACTAATACCAATAACGTCATATTAAACCAGGGGAACGGATGCAAATGAAGAGAGGGTTGCCATGCTAATAATTAAATAAACTAAGGTGCTTATGATATATGGTTCACCACTAAATAACATAGACTGGCCACAATCTATACAAATCGTAAACAGAACGTTAAAGGGGAACTTACCAATAATTAAAAATATATAAAAAACCTTAGAAATATTAATTAAAACTATTTAAAATATGTAATATATATATATATATATATATATATATATATATATATATATATATATATATACAGGGAGTGCAGAATTATTAGGCAAGTTGTATTTTTGAGGATTAATTTTATTATTGAACAACAACCATGTTCTCAATGAACCCAAAAAACTAATTAATATCAAAGCTGAATATTTTTGGAAGTAGTTTTTAGTTTGTTTTTAGTTTTAGCTATTTTAGGGGGATATCTGTGTGTGCAGGTGACTATTACTGTGCAGAATTATTAGGCAACTTAACAAAAAAAAAATATATACCCATTTCAATGATTTATTTTTACCAGTGAAACCAATATAACATCTCAACATTCACAAATATACATTTCTGACATTCAAAAACAAAACAAAAACCAATCAGTGACCAATATAGCCACCTTTCTTTGCAAGGACACTCAAAAGCCTGCCATCCATGGATTCTGTCAGTGTTTTGATCTGTTCACCATCAACATTGCGTGCAGCAGCAACCGCAGCCTCCCAGACACTGTTCAGAGAGGTGTACTGTTTTCCCTCCTTGTAAATCTCACATTTGATGATGGACCACAGGTTCTCAATGGGGTTCAGATCAGGTGAACAAGGAGGCCATGTCATTAGTTTTTCTTCTTTTATACCCTTTCTTGCCAGCCACGCTGTGGAGTACTTGGACGCGTGTGATGGAGCATTGTCCTGAATGAAAATCATGTTTTTCTTGAAGGATGCAGACTTCTTCCTGTACCACTGCTTGAAGAAGGTGTCTTCCAGAAACTGGCAGTAGGACTGGGAGTTGAGCTTGACTCCATCCTCAACCCGAAAAGGCCCCACAAGCTCATCTTTGATGATACCAGCCCAAACCAGTACTCCACCTCCACCTTGCTGGCGTCTGAGTCGGACTGGAGCTCTCTGCCCTTTACCAATCCAGCCACGGGCTCTTCCATCTGGCCCATCAAGACTCACTCTCATTTCATCAGTCCATAAAACCTTAGAAAAATCAGTCTTGAGATATTTCTTGGCCCAGTCTTGACGTTTCAGCTTGTGTGTCTTGTTCAGTGGTGGTCGTCTTTCAGCCTTTCTTACCTTGGCCATGTCTCTGAGTATTGCACACCTTGTGCTTTTGGGCACTCCAGTGATGTTGCAGCTCTGAAATATGGCCAAACTGGTGGCAAGTGGCATCTTGGCAGCTGCACGCTTGACTTTTCTCAGTTCATGGGCAGTTATTTTGCGCCTTGGTTTTTCCACACGCTTCTTGCGACCCTGTTGACTATTTTGAATGAAACGATTGATTGTTCGATGATCACGCTTCAGAAGCTTTGCAATTTTAAGAGTGCTGCATCCCTCTGCAAGATATCTTACTATTTTTGACTTTTCTGAGCCTGTCAAGTCCTTCTTTTGACCCATTTTGCCAAAGGAAAGGAAGTTGCCTAATAATTCTGCACACCTGATATAGAGTGTTGATGTCATTAGACCACACCCCTTCTCATTACAGAGATGCACATCACCTAATATGCTTAATTGGTAGTAGGCTTTCGAGCCTATACAGCTTGGAGTAAGACAACATGCATAAAGAGGATGATGTGCTCAAAATACTCATTTGCCTAATAATTCTGCACTCCCTGTATATATATATATATATATACCCTGTTTCCCCGAAAATAAGCCCTACCCCGAAAATAAGACCTAGCGTTATTTTTGGGGATGGCTGCAATATAAGCCCTACCCCGAAAATAAACCCTAGTTAAAGTCGTCGTAAAAACGTAATCCGTTTTGTAAAAAGATTATATAATGTGCAGTGTGTCTCCTTTTTGTAACTTTGTTTTGGAAAATACCTTACTTACAGTGCCGCTGGGCGCTCACGTGACCGGCCAGAGATCTTCTCCTCTCCAACATCAGCGGTCCCTTCCTCTGCAGTGCTCAGAGTGGAGAAGAGCTACGGCGGGTCACTGTGCTGGCTATCATGCTTTAAAGGATCAGGATATATGTTTTTCTTTTTGGGGTTACAACCACTCTAAGATCGCAATGATGACATGACTGTATTTGAATAAATGTAGATTATTGTACATACCGTAAAGAAATAAGACATCCCCTGAAAATAAGCCCTAGTGTGATTTTTGTAGCCCAAATTAATATAAGACCCGGTCTTATTTTCGGGGAAACACGGTATATATATATATATATATATATATATATATATATATATATATATATATATATACCTGTATATATGTAAGAATATACAAAAAAAACATCATCCACAACCACCGTAAATAAACAATAAACACCTATGCATTTATAATACAATAACAATTAAAAATACACAATACAATAAAAAGCAAAACAAAAAAAAAATGTTTTATCTGTTAGAAATAAAACAATTTCAAAATCTACATTTAGACCTGCGGGCGACATAACCTTGGCTTCAAAAAATCCAGAAAGATTCCCTACGACTGAGTTGGCGTATGTAGTGTTAACGTAGTCTTAATCCCTCCAATGTCTGGGTACTTTTTCAACACCCCAGAACTTAAGGCTTTTTGGATCCCGCTGGTGACAATTTCTAAAATGTCTAGATACACTTTGTGTTTTTACTCCCCTTTTAATATTGCTGATAAGTTCACCCACTCGGACATGTAATGCTCGAGAAGTACAGCCTACATACTGTAGGGCACAATCGCATTCTAGCATATAGACAACTCCTACTGTAGTGCACATAATAAGTTGTTTGATCTTATACTGTATATGCGTTGCGGATGAGCTAAAATCTTTCCGTTTTTTTATATTATTTTTTGCATGTTTGCAAGTCGCACAGCGACCACATGCGTAAAAACCAGATAAAAAACTAAAAAGTTTAGGATCAACAATCGTGGGTGGATCTATAAACCCGGGAGCTAAACTATCTCAAAGTGAAGGAGCCTTACGATAAATTAATTGGGGGATCTGGGAGGACAAGGCCTAAAATCCGATCAGATTTTAAAATGGGCCAATGTTTGGCAACAATCTTTTTAAACTTCTTATATTGGATACTGAAAGCCATAACCATCTTAAAACCATTGGTAACATCATTATTGGTGGAGCTGCTGGGCCTATCTGCAACAATTATGCTCCAATCCATATTTTTAACCTTCTCAATTTCTGTATTAATCATTGCTTGAGTGTAGCCTTTCTGCCTGAACCGGGTAGCTAGGACCTGCGATTTTAAAAGAAAATCTTCCTCAGAGGAGCAGTTACGACAAAGCCTGACAAACTGCCCCCTGGGGATGTTACAAAGCCACAGTTTGTGATGACAGCTAGTCAAAGGTATGTAATCGTTCCAATCGGTCGTTTTAAAATGATTCCAGGTATGGAAGTGGTTATCCTTTTTAAAAATGTCTAAATCTAGAAAACTGATTTGGTCCTCCATGGAGACCAGTACCCATTAGGGGGAATGGTCACCAGAGAGGTATAGGTAATTATCCCAATAGGGGGGCCCCATTGCCCACTTATAATGGCTATGCGCCATTACAAGACTATTGGGAAGAACAACCTCCCAATATCCATTTTTTAGGACAGGAGAGGACTCCCTGGAGGGGTCCACCCCCGCTCACCCCGACTTGGACAGGGGAATGGAGGGATTATGCAGTCCCCCGAGGCCCAGGCACCAATATACCATGCAGCCTAAAAAGAAAAAATCGAGAGGAACCAGGGGGGGGGGGAGACAAGCCCAAAAGGCAAAGACCGTATTAGGAACTGGTATCTTTAATCTGAGTGGTGTTTCTTTGTCGGGTGATGAGACATGTGTATTAGATAAAGGCCTAAAGTTTGCCCCTATACGTAATCTCAATACATTCCAGACTTGTGTAAATGTTCAGAAATGTGTCCGTAGTTTAAACATGAAGAAATATTTCCTTTCGGACCCTATTCAGAGGAATTCCTCTTAATCTTTAATTGGACATTCTAATTTGAGAAATCGGTCTGTTTTTAATCTTTATTGTAATGATAATAGACACTTGGATGTTTTTAAAAACATGGGGGCAGATCCACGTACATCGGCGCATATATAGGCCGGCGTAGCGCATCTCATTTACGTTACGCTGGCTCAACTTAGAGAGGCAAGTACCGTATCCTCAGAGTATTTGCGCCCGACGATGCGCCGGCGCAACGTAAATTCCTAGGCGTAAGCCGGCGTAATTGAAAGTAGTAAGGAAGTGGGCGTGTTCCATTGAAATGAGCCGTGACCCATGCAAATGAAGGGCCGAAAGGACGGTGCATGCGCCGTGACGCTGACTATGTTCAGCGTAATCAGTGAGATACGAACTAGGCCCGGCGTAATTAGTGAGATACGCCCAGGGCATAAATACGCCCAGACATGCGCCCGTCCAGTGCAAAAGTACATCTGCTTGTTTCCCCCCTTGAAGCAAGGTACTTTTGTTCTTTTCTTTGTAGCTGTTTGTTTTTGAGCAATGTCTGCTCCAGCAGCTCTGAAGAAAGCTTAACTTTACCCCACAGGAGAAGGATGTTATTATCAGGACCATGGCCCAGTATGATAGGTATCTCCATGGGGCTGAGAGTGCCAATACGACCAAGGCCAGGAGGAAGGAGATCCTCACGTTGATTGCCACAGATGTCAATGCATTGGGGAGTGAGGCCAGGAGCCCCAATGACATTTTAAAAAAGATCAACGACCTGCGGCACCTGGTCAAGGGTGACCAGCAACTACCGAGACACTCACTCCTGAGGAGCAGGTGGTTGCCCAGTGCCTCCACATGCATCAACTGGAGGGAGTTGCTGGCTTTGACTCCATTGAGGAGGCCTTGAGGACAGGTAAGTGGGTTTTCTCTCCTATCTGGTGTGTAGCATGTGTGGGGGTGGAAGGGAACATGTGACAAGTGTGTGGATCCTCCAACATGTGAATGTTTTGTGTCATCCACAGATGTGCAGGAGGGTGCTGGGCCATCTGGCCAGTCCACGCCATCCCCCGCACATCAGGCTGAGTCAGACTACCTGGCAGGCCAGGAGTCCTCTGTGGAAGGGTGTGGCCACACCTCTCCTCAGGAGGTGGTTGAGGAGGAGGAGGTGATGAGTGGGAATGAGGTGAGGCTCCATTTGGAGGAGTCTTCCCCTGAGGCTGGGACCAGTGAACCCACCATCACGGGTAGCCCCTCCCGCTTCTCCCCCAACAGGGCTTCCCCCCAAGGGTCTCACCTTCTCCAAGGCCCCAAGCCACATCAGGACCCAGGAAGGCGACCAGGAAGACAAGGGGGGTGGCAGACGTTCTGCCTGAACACCTGAGAAGGGACCAGGCCCGCTAGACCCGCCATCTGGGTGAGGTTGCCCTGAGTCTGGACCACATGACACAAAGCATGGCCTCCCTAAAGGAAGCTGTGCAGGATGTTGGTTGCAATTCGTCAGCTGTGGTCACCTGCATGGTTGATCTGCAGGCCACCACAGCAGGCGTGGATGAGGAGGTCCACGCCCGCAGCCATCCAGGCGGGGGTGAGGCTGCAGGAGGACACCAATGCCATCCTCACCCGCATCGCCCTGGTGTTGGAGGGCAGGCCGCCAGATGTGCAGCGACCAGGGGATGCTCCTCCTCCTGATTTCCCCCCCATGAGTCTCCCATGAGGAGCCGGGCCGGGGCCGGGGCCGTGGCCGCGGTAGACGTGAGGCACGGCAGCGCCGTTAATATTTTTTTGATTTTTTTTCTGTTCGACACAGGTTATGAGTGTTTCATGTCTATTTTTGGAATATACTCAGGTTATGAGTTTTTTTTTTGGTAGCCCAAGCACACGGTTAGTAGTGCAGGCTACAGTGTGAATGATGTTTGAATGTGGGGGTGACATTCCTGCCGGAAAAGGGGTGGAGAAGTGATCCCCAGGACCAGGCAGAAGTGATCCCCAGGTCCGTGTGAATGGTGTATGAATGTACAGCAACATAATTGGAGCCTTGCCGTGGCATTGCTGCTCCCAAGTCCTGAATGGTGGACTTGGACTAATCCAATTTGATGAGGATGTGGGGTGTGTGTGCTAGGGGCCACAGTGGTGTGCATGCGTGCATTCTCCTTGTGCCTTGATGAATGTGTGGGTTTAATGTGCAAAGATGCCTACTGTGAGGCATCTCATGACTGCTCTTCCCTCAGAAGATGGGGTAGCCTCGGTTAGGGGGCAAGGTCTGGTTCGGGGGTCAGGTCATCACGTAGGTCAATCTCCAGGCCCTTTCTCATGGCGAAGTTGTGCAGCATGCAACATGCACCGATGATCTGGCAGACAAAGTTTGGGGAATACAACAGGGTACCCCCAGACTTACCCAGGCATCGGAAATGGGACTTCAGGAGCCCAAAGGTGCGTTCCACCACTGCACGGGTACGTGTGTGCATCATTGTAGTTTCTCTCTCCTGGGGTTTCAGGATTCCGGAATGGAGTCATGAGATGGGGCCCAAGTGCATATGCAGAATCACCTGCAAGGGAAAAGACAGGAGGATGTTAGTCATGCATGTGCCCCTCGTGTTGTCTGCATCATGGGGGTGTACAGTCATTCCTGACTCCCATGTCACTCACCAACCAGCCAGCTGTCCCCATACATGTTCTGTTCAAATTCTGTTTGAATGGGGCTTTGACGGTATATGTAGCTGTCGTGGCTGGACCCTGGGTGTCTGGCACGGACGTGCCATATGAGGCATTGGGCATCGGCTATCACCTGTACGTTGATGGAATGCCAGTGCTTCCTATTGCGTTATGTGCTCTGTGTCATGGGGGGGCCGTAGTGCCACATGTGTGCAATCAATGGCCCCCATGGTGCGTGGGAATCTTGCAATCATGTAGAAATCCCGCATTGCCTTCACCCGCAGATGCTCCTGGGTGGGTCTGATGATTTGGTTGGCCATGCATCTGAGGATTACGGGGACAACCTGGTGCACACATCTGCTAATGGAGAATTGTGGCAGCCCAGCCATGACTCCACTTGTACGCTGGAACGAGCCACTGGCAAGGAAATGGAGTGTTGCCAGTACCTTGACCAGTGGCTCCACTGCTTGTGAGCATTGTGTCTGGCTGGTGATGTCATCTTTCAGGGTTGTGGTTAATTCCATGATGGCAGAAGGGCTGAATCTGAAGATGCGATACACCTCCGAATCACACATGCCAAAGATGTTTAGGCGCGGTCGGTATATCCTCTCCCGTGCCCTCCTCCGTGCCCTCCTCCTTCTACGCGCATATAAAGCCAATAGTATAGCTATGACCATGGATGTTCCTGGCATGTTGGCATACAGATTGTTGTCCTGCAAGTGTGGATGCTCAGCTCGTCCCTAACGGTGCTGCTGAAGCTGACCTGCACACGTCTGGTGCAAAGTTACAGCTGCTTTTCTGAGGGGTAACTTTAGACCGGACGTATGACTTATGCGCGGCGCGATTAGCCCGCGTTGGGCAGACGTACGTTCGTGGATCGCCGTATTTCCCTCATTTGCATATTTTCATAGCAAAACAATGGTGCGTCCAGCGTATATTTGCACCCACGATGCGCCGGCGCAGAAAAGTTACATTGGTCGGAAAAAGCCTATTTTCAGGCGTATCTCGTTTTGTGGATACGGCGCATAGTTACACTGGCGTATATATACACTTACGCCGCGCATCTCGAGATACGCCGGCGTAAGTGCTTTGTGGATCTGGCCCATGGTGTGTAGTGATTTGGACTCTCTTCGTGTTAAGAAGGTTAGGGATTCACAACATATTGAACGGGGTATCTTATCACTGGAACAAAGGAATGATATTGTCATTCGACCAGTAGATAAGGTGGAGGTCTCGTAGTGCTTAGTAAAGCCTACTACCAAGAGGCAATGAATAGGCTATTGACTGATCAAAACACCTATTTATTATTGAATGGTGACCCTATGGTTAAATTCAAAAACAAATTGCATTCCTTGATAGAGGCAGGTAAAAATGAGGGTATTCTAAATACTAAGGAAGCTGCTTATCTTGATCCTTTTCATTGACGTACACCAATCATTTATTTTTTACCTATGCTTCATAAAAACTCTGAACGACCTCCTGGCCGTCCAATTGTTAATGGTATCGATTCTGTGCCCTCACGGTTGGGTCAATATTTAGATTTCTTTTTGCAGCCTTTGGTTTGCAAGATGGAGGCCTATCTTTGTGACACAAAGCAGATCATACAGATCCTTGACACCCTTTCATGCACGTCCGATACTATATTAATCACTGCTGATGTGGGATCACTGTATACTATTATCAACCATAATGCAGCTTTAGCCTCTGTAAGATGGGCTTTAGCAGAGACGGACCTTAGTGCTAAACGTTTAAAGTTTTGTCTTTTAAAGAATTATTTTTGGTTTGATAGGGATTATTATTTACAGCAAGTTGGCGTTGCGATGGGTGCTCGTTTTGCTCCCAGTGGGGCCAACTTGTTCATGGCCCACTGGGAGGAAGATATCGTTTTTCGTGATAGACCGCCACAGTTATGCTGTTATAAGAGGTATATTGACGATCTTGTGATGATCTGGGAGGGTGATATGCCTAGTCTCCAGCTCTTCATGGATAAACTTAATGGTAATAATAAAAATATTACATTAACTTGGACCATTGATTATAACCAAATCACTTTTCTAGATTTAGAAATTTTTAAAAAGGATAACTGTTTCCATACCAGGAATCATTTTAAAACGACCGATCGGAACGGTTACATACCTTTTATTAGCTGTCATCACAAACTGTGGCTTTGTAACATCCCCAGAGGGCAGTTTGTCAGGCTTTGTCGAAACTGCTCCTCTGAGGAAGATTTTCTTTTACAATCGCAGGTCCTAGCTACCCGGTTCAGGTAGAAAGGCTGCACTCAATCTATGATTAATACAGAAATTGAGAAGGTTAAAAATATGGATAGGAGCATAATTGTTGCAGATAGGCCCAGCAGCTCCACCAATAATGATGTTACCAATGGTTTTAAGATGGTTATGGATTTCCGTATCCAATATAAGAAGTTTGAAAAGATTGTTGCCAAACATTGGCCCATTTTAAAATCTGATCGGATTTTAGGCCCTGTTCTCCCAGATCACCCCCAATTCATTTATCGTAAGGCTCCTTCACTTCGAGATAGTTTAGCTCCTGGGGTTATAGATCCACCCACGATTGTTGATCCTAAACTTTTTAGTTTTTTATCTGGTTTTCACGCATGTGGTCGCTGTGAGACTTGCAAACATGCAAAAAATAATATAAAAAAACGGAAAGATTTTAGCTCATCCGTAACGCATATACAGTATAAGATCAAACAACTTATTATGTGCACTACGGTAGGAGTTGTCTATATGCTAGAATGCGATTGTGGCCTACAGTATGTAGGCCGTAACCTCTCGAGCATTACATGTCCGAGTGGGTGAACATATTAGCAATATTAAAAGGGGAGTAAAAACACAAAGTGTATCTAGACATTTTAGAAATTGTCACCGGTGGTATCCAAAAAGCATTAAGTTCTGGGGTATTGAAAAAGTACCCAGACATTGGAGGGGTGAACACTACATACGCCAAATTTCTGGATTTTTTAAACCAAGGTTATGTCACCCGCAGGTCTTAATGTAGATTTTGATTTCAATTGTTTTATTTCTAACAGATAAAAAAAAAAATTGTGTATTTTAAATTTTTATTGTATTATAAATGCATAGGTGTTTATTGTTTATTTACGGTGGTTGTGGATGACGTATTTTTTTGTATATTCTTATATATATATACAGTATTTATCGGCGTATACCGCACACTTTTTTCCCCATAAAATAAGTTAAGTGCAGTACACTTGGCTACATTCGGCCAGGCTCGGCTTTGCTCGTGCTCACGCATAAACGTCACAGAGCGTGAGCACGAGCGAAGCCGAGACTGGCCGAATGTAGCCGAGTGTCCTGCACTCGGTATACGTCGGCAGAGGCGTTCAAACTGAGCGCCTCCGGGGAGACAGCGCGGGAGAAGCCGGGAGGACACCACCGAAGCCGCAGACGGACGCCGGACTCGACTAGGCCGCCGATGGACGCCATGCAAGACACCAAAACTATAGGTACTAAAATGTTTTTTTACAGGAATTGCGGGTCCACATTTGGGGTGCGCGCTATATGCCGGAGCGTGCAATACCCCGATAAATACGGTATATATATATATATATATATATATATATATATATATTTTACATATTTTAAATAGTTTTAATTAATATTTCTAAGGTTTTTTATATATTTACATATTTTTAATTATTGGTATGTTCCCCATTAACGTTCTGTTTACGATTTGCATAGACTGTGGCCAGTCTATGTTATTTAGTGGTGAACCATATATCATAAGCACCTTAGTTTATTTAATTATATGCATGGCAACCCTCTCTTCATTTGCATCCGCTCCCCTGGTTTAATATGATGTTATTTGGATTAGTAACGGTCCGTGATTGGCCGACTCTCTCAGCGAGTTGCAGTATGGTTGCTATGCCCCTGTATTAGTTGTTATGAGCAGGACGTCTTTGTGCCATCCTACCTTGCGCTGATGAAGTCCCGCCTACGGGCGTTACGCGTACGAGGGGGAGGAGTCACGAAAATGTCACCCACAGCCATCGCTGTTGCAAATGTTTTCTATGCTGTCTGTAAGCACTCACATCTGAGTGCCATCTTTGTTGGAGACAAAGCTCAGGACCTTGATTGACACCTTTGGTATGCTGATCGATTGGATGTTCTAAGTAGTTATACTGGGAATGAGTTATATGCCATATGACCTATTATAGGTCTAATCAGTGAGGTGAGAGGCCACTCTGTGTGTGGTGGAGGGATTTCTGGCCACGTTTGATCCACATTGCATGCCGTCATTTTCATTGTGACTTTTCACAATCACTTGTGGACTGTTTCTTCTCATGGACATTATTTATTAGTGTTTATATTTACATTTTAGGTTGCGCTGCACTGCTTTTATTGTTATATTGCAAACTCTGTCCTGAGTAGTGCATGAGGAGGGGGCATGCTCCATGTCCTCCTCCTCTTCCCTATCTTGATCTTGCTTGCACCTGGAAATAAATCATTAAGCCTTTTAAGCTCTGCTGATAACGGCTGCCGGCAGGTGGATGTGCCCTTGGATATCACTGCAGTCATTGGGAGGGTGTTGACAGAGCCCTTGGTTTATTATGCTGAGGTGCCACTGTGCAGTGCTAACCCTCACCGAAACTCTTGTATGAAGCGGCCATACACTCTTGAGGCCAGCCCCACCCGCCAACTTAATATTTTTTATATTCCCTGTTAACTTTTGAATCAGAATAAAAAAGCTAGACCATGGGGCATAGAGATGTACAGTACAACAACATAAACTATTGGGTCTGGTTGTTTTTAATTTTTGCATGAATTGTCTGTAAAAAAAAAAAAAAAAAATCAGAGCAATGTGACATTTTTTTTGCTGATAGTACAGAATAAAGTAAAATGTTTAAAACTCAGCTGGATAGTGAAATATTGTAAAAGGATATTACAAACAATGTAATGGATGAATGGCAGTTTATAGCTGTTGTTTTTGTTTTGCCCTCCACCAGAATTCTGACAAATTGAACATTAATTTTAATAATGTTATTACACAGGAATTATATAGCACCAATAGTTTGCTCAGCACTTTACAAAAGGAAAGTAGACAGTTACAATGCAATTCAATACAAGTGGAATCAGAGAACCAAGATTGTTAGGCCCCGTACACACGAGAGGATCTATCCGCTGGGATTTATCCGCAGATCAGTTCCAGCGGATAGATCCTGTGGTGTATACGGCCCCGCGGATATTTTTCGGGCCGATGGATTTCCAGCGGATAAAAATTTCTTAGCATGCTAAGAAATCTATCCGCTGGAATCCTGTCCAGCGGATTGATCCGGTGGTCTGTACAGACTCACCGGATCAATCCGTCCAATCCCCTCCCTCGCATGCGTCGTAATGATTCGACGCATGCGTGGAAGTCTTTACCTTCCAGCGTCGCGCACGTCGCCGCGTCATCATCGCGGCGACGGCGTGGCCACATCACCGCGGATGGATTCCACGCAGATTTCGATCTGATGGTTAGTACAACCATCAGATCAAAATCCGCCAGAGGATTTATCCGCGGGAACCAGCGGATAATCCTCTCGTGTGTACTAGGCCATAGAGGTTATAATCTAATTTTTATTTTATTTTAACGTAAATTATATATTTTTATATTCTCTTACCAGGGGGGGTATCACAATAACATCACCAATATTGTTATACCAGGTTTTCTGAATATAAAATGCATCAACATTCTATTTTTCTTGGTGCTGTTATTCATATATTGTGTTACTATTTATGGAAATATTTGTATTGTGGTTTTATATCATCTGAGTAAAACACTCCAGTCTCCCATGTACCTCTTCATCACCCAACTCTCATTGTTTGATATACTTCTGTCTACAGATATTCTTCCCAACTTTCTTTATATCATCTTACATGATGGATGTACCATGTCTCTTGCTGGATGTATCACCCAGTTCTCCTTCTTTGTACATGCTGAGGCCTCAGAGATTTTTCTACTGACTGTGATGTCCTATGACCGGTATTTGGCCATCTGCAAGCCCCTGCATTACAACTCTATAATAAACCAATCAATTTGCATTAAATCAGTGATTATCATTTGGTTACTGGGTTTTACAATGGCATTGATTGATTCTATATCTTTGTGCACTCTATACTACTGTGGACCAAACATCATTCATCACTTCTTCTGTGACTATGAACCTATACTTGAGCTTTCCTGCTCCGATATTTCATGGATCCGTAATGAGATCTATGTATTAGGTTTCATCTGTATTGTAGCACCTTTTATATTAATTGTTATATCTTATATCTCTATTGTTTTAACCATCCTCAAAATTAAATCAATTACAGGAAGAAAGAAAGCCTTCACCACCTGCAGCTCTCACTTGACCGTAGTGTGCATTTTTTATGGGGCGCTAATTGCTGTGTATTTGATTCCAACAAAAGGACAACTGGATATTCTGAACAAGATCCTCTCCCTCTTTTACACTGTAATCACTCCATTGCTGAATCCCATCATATACACATTCAGGAATAAGGACTTTAAAAAAGCTTTTGAAAAAATAAAATCATTATTTATTTTAAATTAAAAGTGCAAATGTGATAGAAAAGTTAATATTGTGGTTTTATATCATCTGAGTAAAACACTTTAGTCTCCCATGTACCTATTCATCACCCAACTATCATTGCTTGATATAATTCTGTCTACAAATATTCTTCCCAACCTTCTATATATCATCTTACATGATGGATGTACCATGTCTTTTGTTGGATGTATCATCCAGTTCTTCTTCTTTGCCCATGCTGAGGTCTCCAAGTGTTTTCTACTGACTGTGATGTCCTATGACCGGTATTTGGCCATCTGTAAGCCTCTGCATTACAACTCTATAATGAACCAATCAATTTGCATTAAAGCAGTGATTATCATTTGGTTACTGGGTTTTACAATTACATTTATTCAATCCATATCTTTGTGCACTCTATACTACTGTGGACCAAACATCATTCATGACTTCTTCTGCGACTTTCTACCCATACTTGAGCTTTCCTGCTCTGATATTTCATGGATCCATATTCAGACCTATGTAGTTGGTTTTGTTTATATGATAGCACCTTTTTCAATAATTGTCTTATCTTATATCTATATTGTTATTACCATCCTCAAAATTAAATCAATTACAGGAAGAAAGAAAGCATTCGCAACCTGCAGCTCTCACTTGACCGTAGTGTGCATTTTTTATGGGGCGCTAATTGCTGTGTATTTGATTCCAATGAAAGGTCAACTAAAACTTCTGAACAAGGGCCTCTCTCTCTTTTACACTGTAATTACTCCACTTCTTAATCCAATCATATACACGTTCAGAAACAAGGACTTTAAAAAAGCTATTGATAAAATAAAATAAAAAATGTGCATCTTAAATTTAAAATGCAAATGTGAAAGAAAAGTAAATATTAAAAAAATATTTTTACTAATCAAGCAATCAGTGGTCTTTTTGCTGGATTTCCATATACTGTATGTACATATATACATATATTGTTGGGGTTAGCTCAAGTGGGGATAACCTTATCTGTGAAAAAGACAGTCCAAAGGCAGGTATTTTCCTAAAAGTCAGCTTTATTAACCACTTAAGACCCGGACCATTATGCAGGTAATGGACCTGGCCAGTTTTTGCGATTCGGCACTGCGCCGCTTTAACTGACAATTGCGCATTTGTGCGGTGTGGCTCCCAAACAGAATTGGCGTCCTTTTTTTCCCACAAATAGAACTTTCTTTTTTATTTATTTTTTATTTTAACATAGGTCGGCGTAGATTCTGAGTTAGGTCGACTTATCTACTGATAAATCGGCCTAACTCTACCTGAATCGACCTATAAGTCTTCCATGGCTTCTATGTCGCCAACTCTATTCATCCAATCTGAAACTGATGGCAGCCTAGGATCTCTCCAGTATAAAGGAATCCCTGCTTTAGCTGCAATAACCATATGGCAGAGTGCTGAACCCAGCTTCTAAACTGCCTGCAGCTTTTATCATCTTATTTAATATTGCTTTGTCACGGTTACATTCCAAACCATTTTATTAGGCCACTATGGGTAGTATGGGTGGGTATAAAATATAGCCAATTATGTTCTTCACATACAGCTTTTGGTGGTATTTGATCACCTCTGGGTTTTTTATTTTTTGTGCTATAAACAAAAATAGAGCGACAACTTTGAAAAAAAAACATTTTTTTTTACTTGTTGCTACAATAAATATCCCCCCAAAAATATATAAAAAACATTTTTTTTTCTCAGTTTGGGCTGATACATATTCTTCTACCTATTTCTGGTAAAACAATCGCAATAAGCGTTTATCGATTGGTTTGCGCAAAATTTATAGCGTTTACAAAATAGAGGATAGTTTTATGGCACTCAGAATGCGTTATGGACACTGGAATGCCTCAAAATGTTTTGTTCTTTCCTTGATCTGTCTTTACAGTCCGCAATTTTATTCTATAGTACCTTGAAAAAGTATTCATACTTCTTGACATTTTATTTTGTTGGTATTTTATGTGATAGACCAGCACAATGTGGCACATAATTGTGAAGTGGAAGGAAAATGATAAAGGGTTTGCATAATTTTTTACAAATAAATATGTGAAAAGTGTGGCCTGCATTTGTATTCAGCCCCCCTGAGTCAATACTTTATAGAACCACATTTCCCTGCGATTAAAGTCATTTAGGGTATGTCTCTATCAGGTTTGCACATCTATTCTTTGAAAAATAGCTCAAGCTCTGTCAGATTGGATGGAAAGTGTCTGTGAACAGCAATTTTCAAGTCTTACCACAGATTCTCAATTGGATTTAGGTCTGGACTTTGACTGGGTCATTCTAACACATGAATACACTTTGATTCAAACCATTTCATTGTAGCTCTGGCTTTATGTTTAGGGTCACTGTCTTGCTGGAAGGTGAACCTCCGCCCCAGTCTCAAGTCTCAAGCCTTTTGCAGACTTTAATATTCTACATTCCATATGTATTGAATAAACAAATATTAAAATATGAAACATTAAAAGAGTTGTAAAGGTAGAAGGTTTTTTATCTTAATGCAATTTATTTATTAGGCTAAAAAGCCTTCTGTTTGTAGCAACCTCCCCAGCACCCCCTAATACTTACCTGAGCCCATCTCTGTTCAGCGATGTCTACAAGTCCCTCAGCCATCCGGCACTCTCCCTCCTGATCGGCTGAGACACAGCAGTGCCACTATTGGCTCCCGTGGATGTCAATCAAAGTCAGTTATCCAATCAGAACAGAGAAGAGATGGGGCCCAATGGCAACTCCATGTCTGAATAGACACAGAGAGCGGCAGCTCAGCTCGGGTGTCCCCATAGCAAGCTGCTTGCTGTGGGGGCACTCAACAGGAGGGAGGGGCCAGGAGCAGTTAAGAGAGACCTGCGAAGAGGAGAATCCAGGCTGCCCTGTGCAAAACTATTGCACATTGGAGGTAAGTATGTTTGTAATTTGAATTTTTATTTTTAAAAACAAGACTTTACAATCACTTTAAACAATGAATATTGTCCTTGTAGTTTATGCATGAAAGTTATTCAAAATGAGCAGAGGCAATGCTGGAAAATAGGTGAGTGGATAAAAGTTCTAACAACAAACATGGAGTTCCCTACTGCATTCAATTTAAGATTAAATGAGGATTGTGTGTCAGGAGAATGCAAACTAAAAAAAATAATGCCTGAAAGATTATTAGCTATAAGATTAATTAGAAATGCAAAACACAGAGCACTCTGAGGAGAAGTAAATGTATAAAAGGGCTTCAGATCAACTCAGTAAATAACAAATACTAATAATTTACTCTCAGTGGTAGATTATTTCCACTAAAATATATGATGGCTGATCTGATATTATCTGCCGGGGATTTTCAAAGTAAACTATTATATCCGGACATCATCTCTAACAATGGAATCGAGGTGCGGTATTTAACAACTGTTTGTAGATAAATGAAAACATAGGCACAATATAGACTTGTTTTGTGTTTCCATACTGATGAAGGACTGTAGAAGTATAAGAAGTGTAGAATTCCTTCACCACCCAATCTACCCAGGTCCTTTTCCATCATTGTACTGCAATTTGCAACTCAACTGCACAATGCCAAAGGAAGTTGTCATTAAACATTTACATTTAGATTTTGAGTTTTCCTTGTTTAGTGTCTTGTTGTATTGAAAGAGAGAAGAGCCACATAGTGCAGTAACATCTTTATTAGGATAGCAAACACTAAGGCCGGGTTCACACTTATGCAAATTGGATGACACATCCAAATCGCATGACAGGAGGGTGTGACTAGGTCTCAATAGAGCCGGTTCACACATCTCTGGGGTCGCAGAAGATTCCTGTGCGTCTTTAGCTCAGTTTCAGGCCTGAATTCAGGCAAAAGTTTGGACCCGATTCGCCACTGAAATGGTAACACAGGGACAGGCTGGACCCCCTGCTGTGAGCCGCTCTGCATATAGTTAGATAGAGGTTGTATTGGGAAACAAAACATTTAGCAAGTATCTGTCTTAGGTTAGGTTCATTGTCTAGCTCTGTCAAAAGTATGTTGAGGTTTGTTCTGATCTTCTAACTTACATATTGAGAGGTTAAGCTCAGTGACTAATTTTGTCCTTTTGTGCTTCTCCTGAGCCTCCAATTTTATTAGTGCCCATCTGATGTATGCTTTGTCTGCTGACCATAAACAATGAACCTTGTCCACAGACCAAAAAAGGGTTCCAACATTGACAAAAATTGGGTGTGCCATTCCAACATACCTAAATTGAATACATAGGAGTACCCCCTGTGGAGAAACAGAACTTAATTTATTTATTTTATTGTCCACAAACCCAGCAATATTTAAAAAAAAAAGGAATCTAGTTCTGCTTTGATTTGTTTCTGGTGAAGAGGAGAATAAAGGATAGAGGTGTTCATTTGCCATACTTTAGTTGGATGAGAAGAATCTGCAACCTGAAGTTGCAAGGATATATGAGCATGGTCCGACCAGCTTATTCTATCAAAATGTGAAACTGTGGTTTGTAAGGCCGAGTACTCACGGCAGGACATGTCCGATGAAAATGGTCTGCAGACCGTTTCCATCGGACATGTCTGGCCGGGGACTGCCCGGGGACTTCTGTCCGATGGCTATACACACCATCGAACAGAAGACCGCGCGTAAACAATACGCGGGGCGTGTCCGCGGTGTCGACGCGTCGATGACGCGGTGTCGCCGCGACAATGACGCGCCGGCGTGGGCGGCCTGCCTTGAAAATGCTTCCACGCATGCGTCGAAGTCATTCGACGCATGCGAGGGATGGCGGGCGGCAGGACATGTACGGTAGGTCTGTACAGACGACCGTACATGTCCGGGCGGACAGGTTTCCAGCGGACTGTTTTAAAGCAAGTCCGGGAAACAGTTGTCCGCTGGAAACCTGTCCGCTCCGCCTGAAAATGGTCCGCTCGGGCCAACACACGGCCAAACATGTCTGCTGAAACTGGTCTGCGGACCAGTTTCAGCAGACATGTTTGGTCGTGAGTACGGGGCCTAATAGAGTATCTTTGTCCACCAGGAACAGATCAATTCTGGAGAAATTCTGCGGAAATGCAGAAAAGCCTTTTTGCTTAGTGTTGGGCGAGTATAACGACACTAATGTGTAAGGGCAATGATTGCTAAGTGCTTCAAGGATAATATACAGTACCTGTCATTTTTAAAATAATTGCTTTTACTGGTCTCTGTGCTTTGTTCTTAATTTTTTTTGCTGCTTTCCCATACATTGTAACAGTTGTATAGATGCTAATGCTACATATACATACAGCATCCCTCAAAAATTCCACTCGCCTGCTCATATTTGGCGAGTGGATATTTAGGTAGGGCGAGTGGAGCAGGCAGAAGCAGACAGGATGCTGCTGAGGGAGGAGAAGAGGTGCCCGTTGGATGCTGAGGGGATAACCCCAAACTGTCCTGGCTTGCTGGCAATCTCTGCTCTCCCCCTCCTCAATGCAGACTCCAATCGCACGATTTTCGGCCAGCTTTGCCCTCTGCCTTCTGCTCCTGCTTTTTGCCTCAGTCTCAGCGGCTCCCCTGGTAAGGAATTCTGCAGCCCCATCATGAAAAAGTATTGAGAGACAGCTTTATTGTGAGCGCCAGGCACCCAGGGCATATGCTCCACATTTGCTGGGGGTGTCCCTGCACTGCAACCGCCCGTATTGCTTTTGTTTCAGTCCAAGGCACCTTCTTTCTCTGACTGTCGGTACTGTAGCATGGAGCCGAGTGGCGTGCAGTGAAACTTCTCCTTGCCTCTGTGCTACAGTCCCGACAGTCAGAGCTCTGTCAGTGGCACTGTGCTGAAGAACAAAATAAACTAAACAGCACGGTGCCGGCTGCATCCTATATTTCCAAGAGGTGACAGAGTTGCTGGGGGGATTTGTGAGAGTACTGGGAGGGGGGATTTGTGAGAGAGTTGGGGTGGGGGGGGATTTGTGAGAGAGCTGGGAGGGGGGATTTGTGAGAGAGTTGGGGGGAATAGTGAGAGAGCTGGGGGGAATAGTGAGAGAGCTAGGGGGAATAGTGAGAGAGCTGGATGGGCATTATTGGGAGGGGGCATTGGTGAGAGAGCTGGGGGGAATTTTATGGGGGCGTTTAGGGGCGGGATAAGGGGCTGGGCAACTGGTGGCAAGTAACTCTTAAGGCCTGGCGAGCTGCTCTCACTCAATTGTGATGTCTGATGTGAGGTATCAATTTGAGGGTGGTGCTTGACATGCACTATATATGTCCTGTTTCTTTTTTTACTTGCAATTTGTGCTGTGAACAAGGCTTATCTGCCGATACCCATGAGACCATTTGTATCTTTGATTTTTTTTAATGTGTCAATAAAATGGATTAAGGACTATTGGAGTTGCCGGCTCTGTCTTCTGAATTTGTGAATTTACCGATGCAAGAGAGAACATCTGAGCCAGAGCACTCTTTGTAGTTTCTTGCCTCACATCTGCCAAATGTTTACACTGCTTTGAGCGCTACAGCAAAAAGCAGGAAGGAAACTTATGATATGAGACATTATGGGGAATTGGTTTTGCATAAGAGCATCTCCTGAGCACAAAAAAGTCACACTTTTGGGAAACAGCATCTCTCCACATCATAGATAATTTATATGGACTAATAAAGCCCTTTATATTCGAATAACTGATTTTTAGGGATGCTTGGAGCAGCTCTGCATGTGTCTGCTGACAATAGACATATAAAAATAACAAAGTCTTTTCCACGCTCAACTTACCGACCAGCTTGCGACCAAGTCAATTGACCTGTCGAGGAGTATGCGTCAAAGACAGGGGCTTAGTTGCACACATTTGCAACTACATACCCAAGCAAGGCACCCCATTCTCTGTATACCTAAACTCTAATTTATCTGAGTCTCCAACAATGGAAGAACATGCATTTAGATGGACAGGTGTAGGGCAAATAAAACAGAACAATTAATGTCCTTTACATTCAAAGATGTGATTTTTAGGGACACTTGGAGCAGCTCTGCATGTGTCTGCTGACAATCAACATAAGTTGTGCCCTATCGCAAAGTTATACACAATTGTATAGTATCAGAAAGTCTCATAGTCATAAGGATGTGGAACATTAAAAAAGTAACCTGAGCAATTTCTGACCATTTTGAAGAACAAGAAATGCAGGTCAAACAAAGTAAACCAGTATGCAGTAAAATTCCTTGCAACAAGAACATCAAACAGCAATGTAAATTACTAAACAAAGCAGCAAAGTAAACTAGCATCCTGAAATAGGTGGTAGTGTGAAAGGAAAGGTGCCCAACGGAAAGGGATCTAGTGTTGAGATCCAATATAAGCCTCTAGTGTTGGCAAGGCATATCAGGTATCAGAACTTTATATGGTGTAGGACAGGGTGAAGTGTTGCCCACTGTAGACCAGTCTCCTTGGACAAATCTAGGTGGCTGTGAAGAGGAGGATTTCCATGTAGTGGCAGTAGTAAGACCCCATTGAGGCAGAAGTTTGGCAGCACCTGCAGGGCAGCGTACATATTTGTGTGACTATAGTGAGTTATTGTTAGTTTGGTTGGAAAGCCCCACTTGTATGAGATTCCATAGTCACGCAGTTGGCTGGTCATAAAGGCAAAGATTTTGCGCTATTGTAAGGTTGCTCCCGAAATCTGCATGGATTTGGAATTTTGAAAAGGGGTCTGGAAGTTTTCCCATTTTCCAAACAACAAGGTAGGCTTTGGTAAAGAGTGAGGTACAGAGCAAAAAATATATGATTGAAATTCTGATAATAATCCAAAATTAAATAACTGATATGATCACTATACACCAATAAGTGTGAACATGATTGGCTGTGAAAATTATGCAAGTCAGAAAAAGTTGATACTGGTAAATAAAACTACAAATACAAGTGAATAATCTTGAGTGACTACTTAGAAAGTGTGTGTCAACAATATGAAGAGTTATGACTGTCCGTGAAGTTATATGAATAAACAATTAGTACAAAAATAGCTCCAAACTTAGGTAGAATAAAATGGTGTAAGTCCATAAAAAATTCCCAAGTGTCTATAAAGAACATTCATGAAAAGTGAATTCCAAACAGATCTTCCAATAGAGGGTATTTTAAAGCTGGCACCACCTTCCACCAAGGGTACACCCGAGTGACAGAAGTAAAATCTCCTTACCAGATGTACTGACCACAACGGCGGTCAGACTAAGCACGGGTTATTTTAAAGTCACCCAAACGACTGTGTGCTGGAGCTGCCTCGGATCAGATGCGATCAACCAAAGCAACAACAGATGGAAACCAGCGTGTAGTGGGGAGCCCGGATAAGGCAGGACCGCCGCAAAGTGATAGGGCGGGCGAGTCTCAACCAGGTGCCGGTGACGTAGCTGCGCTGCCGCGAGGGATAGTCACGTGCAGCGTCATCAGGGGAGTAGCGATGACAGGCCCGACACACTGTGATGACGTGACTGCGATTCTTCCAATCGGGAATACGAACACAGGCATCAAAGGTATCCGACACAGGGCGGAACGTAGCTGACAACCATAGACAAGACTCAATCAAACGGCAATCAGATGGAATTTGGCGGAGCCATGACTGGCATGTTTTGAGTTCCTAACGCTTTATCAAAGGACTTTACAAAGGGAAAGTAGACAGTACAGTTACAATGCAATTCAATACAAGTGGAATCAGAGAGCCATGATTGTTAGAGGTTATAATCTCATTTTTTTTTATTTTAATGTAAATTATGTATTTTAATATTCTCTTACCAGGGGGGTAATCACAATAACATCACCTATATTGTAATACCAGGTTTCCTGAATATAACAAGCATCAAAATTCTATTTTTCTTGGTGATGTTATTCATATATTGTGTTACTATTTATGGGAATATTTTTATTGTGGTTTTATATCATCTGAGTCAAACACTTCAGTCTCCCATGTACCTCTTCATCACCCAACTATCATTGTTTGATATAATTCTGTCTTCAGATATTCTTCCCAATCTTCTTTATATCGATTTACATGATGGATGTACCATGTCTTTTGCTGGATGTATCATCCAGTTCTTCTTCTTTATACATGCTGAGGCCTCAGAGTGTTTTCTACTGACGGTGATGTCCTATGACCGGTATTTGGCCATCTGCAAGCCCCTGCATTACAACTCTATAATAAACCAATCAATTTGCATTAAATCAGTGATTACAATTTGGTTACTGGGCTTTACAATGGCATTGATTGATTCTATATCTTTGTGCAGTTTATACTACTGTGGACCAAACATCATTCATCACTTCTTCTGTGACTATGAACCCATTCTTGAGCTTTCCTGCTCCGATACTTCATGGATCCGTAATGAGACCTATGTATTAGGTTTCATCTGTATTGTAGCACCTTTTATATTAATTGTTATATCTTATATCTCTATTGTTTTAACCATCCTAACAATTAAATCAATTACAGGAAGAAAAAAAGCCTTCACCACCTGCAGCTCTCACTTGACCGTAGTGTGCATGTTTTACGGGACGCTGATCGCTGTGTATTTGATTCCAACAAAAGGACAACTGCATATTCTGAACAAGGTCCTCTCTCTCTTTTACACTGTAATGACTCCATTGCTGAATCCAATCATATACACATTCAGGAATAAGGACTTTAAAAAAGCTTTTGAAAAAATAAAATCATAATTTATTTATTTATTTTTTTACCCACTTCAGACTTCGCCAGTAAAGGACTACCCCGACAGCGGACAGGGAGACCTGCTCACGGTATAACCACCCATAACGTCTCATTTATGGCTTTGCATCATATGTGGTTATTTCTTCATAAGGATTTTTTTTTTTTGTATTATATTTTTCCTCTTTTTGATATTTGTATATATTCTTTTCTGGTGCAAATGCAACATTTATATATATATATATATATATATATATATATATATATATATATATATATATATATATATATATATATATATATATATATATATATTTTTTTTCCATGGGCATATTATGATCATGGACTCCTTCCCCTCGGGGAAAAATAGGCTTAATATAATTACTAGCCTCTCTTTTTTTTTTCCTCCCTCTCTTCTTTCTCCCTCCCTCCCACCCAGATCTGTGTGCCTTATTGCTGTTATTGTTTCTTTTAATTTTCTCACCTATCAATATCTGTCATACCTTGTACAAATTTTTCAGATGATTTAAAAACTTTCCATTTCTCCCACACCTCTCTGGATCTGTCCTCTCCTCCGATCTCCCCTCTAGCGAGGTACTCCATTTCTGCTATATAATCGACCCTCTCTATCCACTCTTTTATTGATGGCCTTTTTGGGTGTAGCCAATTCTTTGGGATTAGTCCCTTATCTGCATTTAGTAATACCGGGACTAAAGTTATTCCATACTGTTTTTTTACTTTATTTGTTCCATGAAATAAACAAGTCATAGGATTACATAAGATCTTCTCCCCTGTTATTTCTTCTGTATATTCTATGATTTCTTCCCAATATTCTTTTATTCTCGGGCAGTCCCACCAAATATGCATTGTTGTACCCTTTTGCTTACAATTCCTCCAGCAGAGGTCTGAGTTATTTGAATGTATTTTACACATTCTTACTGGGGTCAGGTGCCAGCGTACCAAACACTTATAATTAGCTTCAATGGTAGTTATGTCTGAAGCATAGTTATACACTGCACCTATCATTTGTGAGTTATCGATCTTTTTACCCATATCCTTTCCCCATTTTTCTACGAATGGCAGTGTCTCCTGGGTCTCAAAGTCTGTTAATATTCCATATACCAATGATATACCATGTATCAATGGCTTATCCATGCTACATATCTTTTCTATTGGGTTTAATGTTTTATTATCCCGTATCGGCTGTGGTAAAGTGCTCACAAAGTGTTTCAACTGAAATTACTCCCAATCACTCAAGTGTTGATCACCTTCTACCGTTTTTATGTCCTGTCTTGCTTTAATTTTTCCACGTGTGACAATATCTTTTAATTTTAACCCGCCTAATTGCTTTCCCAACCGTGTCCTATTGCCTGGTGAAAAAAAATATGTGCCTGCTAATGGGATCAATGGGGAGTTATACTCCCATTTTTCCCGCCTAACTACTGTGTCCCATATTTTTTTTTTTTGATCAAAAAGGTTTTTATTGCTCACACAACAGATAAACATAGTACAGATGACATTGTACATTTAAAATTGCAAAAGAGTATATCTTCAAGAATACAGTTTAACCATCAGATGCATTTTGTAAGGTCACTTGTGCACGATCGTTTTGACAACCGACCCATCTGGGCACCGACCCTTCCACTCCACCCTCGCCCTCTCTCCCCATTCTCCCCCCTTCATTTGTCCGCACATGTACGCAGGCCCGGGGCTCCGCAAATCAGTCCCTGTCTCTACATCCCCCCAAGTAACCGCTCTTGAACTAGTTCCACGGGGCTCAGCCCCGGCGTTGCGAGCCATGGGTCCCACAGTCTGAAAATTTTTCCTGCATTGCCCCTGTGCTGGTAGATGTATTTCTCCATCAGTAAAGTCTTGCCCACATGTTGTACCCAGACCCTAACAGACGGGGGCTCCCTTGACTTCCAATGTATAAGGATAAGTTTTCTCGCCTGGAATAGAGCCCTGGCAAACGCCACTCTAGTGGTTTCTTCTGCTATCGCCCCTTCCAACACGCCCAAGAGGCAGCAAAGTGGGTCCAATGGGACACTAGTCTGAAATACCGAGTTCAGGGTCGCCAGAACCTCCGACCAGTACCTGTGGAGCTTTGGACACCGCCATAGCAAGTGGACCAAGTCTCCCTGGGTTGCCCTACATCGACCACACAGTGGGTCTGGGGCACAGCCCATTCTAAAGAGTCTGACAGGAGTGTAATGCACCCTGAGCAAGATGTAGAGCTGAGACACCCTTTGCGACACATTCAGCGAGCACGCGTTCACCGCCAGCAGGGCCTCCTCCCATACCTCCCCCTCAATTGGCCCCAAGTCTGTCTCCCATTGCTCTGCCACCTTCATAGGATGCCCCTCCAACAATGACGACAGGAGCATATTATAGCATTGCGAAATCATGCCTTTGGTATCCTGCGCTTGAAACAACGTTCGGAAAACCGGAGTGGGGGACTGAACCCACTCAACCGCTGTCCCCTGCGCTCTCACTGCATGCTGTAGCTGTATATAATAAAAGTGCATATTGTGCGACAGGTTAAATCTACTTTGTAGTTCACTGAAGGGAAGTAGGGCCCCCCCTCTAAAGATATGTTTGAGATGCGTGACCCCATAGGAGCTCCACCTGCGACCCTGCTTAAGCTTGGCCAGCTCCCCATAGGCGTCATTCCCCCAGATGGGACTGAATTCTGTGAACCCGGTCACTCCCTGGAGCTGTCTAGCCTTGTTCCATATCTTCTGGACAAGGGCATATGTGGGCATTCTCCTATTGGGTTTTTGAAATTTACACGCCTCCAGCCCCTCTGGTATCAAGGCTGCCCCCGATCCCCGCAGCATAAGTAGAGCCGCCGAGGCATCGGGTTGCACCCCCGTGGTTCCTATCAGATGTTGGAGTTGGGCCGCTAAATAATATATCCAGGGATTTGGTAGTGCCAGCCCACCCCCCTCCTTCGGGCGCTGCAACTGCTCAAGTTTGATCCTAGGGGTTTTGGTGCCCCACAGCAGCTGCCTGAAGAGAGAGTTGACCACTCTGAAAATTTTCAGGGTGATCACCATAGGAGTATTGTGCAAGAAATACAGCAACTGGGGCATTAGTATCATTTTGATGAGATTAGTTTTGCCTGCCAGGGACATTTTTAGTTTGTTCCACACTTGAATTTTGTCTCTGAATTTGGATAACAGGGGGTATATATTTAATTTACAGAAGTCGGTAATCGTGGGGGATATCCAGACCCCCAGATATTTAAAAGATGACACTACGGGCACTGAGCACGCGGGGCCACCCCCCTGCGCGGGTGCCCCATCCAGGAACATCAGGGCTGACTTGGTCCAATTAATGGTAAGCCCCGAAAAGCGGCCAAAGTCAGTAACAATGGCCATGGTCTGTTGCAGAGATCCCTCCGTATCCTCCAAAAAGAGGAGCATGTCATCTGTGTATAACATGATTTTCTCATGTATGTCTCCATATCTGAACCCCCGAATCGCCTCGCAGCTCCTTACCAGGACCGCAAGGGGCTCGATGGCCAGAGCAAAGAGCAGGGGGGACAGGGGACAGCCCTGCCTAGTCCCCCTGCCCAGAGCAAAGGCATGGGACATCCCATCCGCCATACGTATGGCCGCCTGAGGTGTAGCATACAGAAGCCGGACCCATCCCTGGAACCTAGGGCCGAAGCCAAATTTGGACAGTACCGCCCATAAATACCGCCAGCCGACACTGTCGAAGGCCTTATTGGCATCTAACGACAACAGTGCCCTACTGCCGACGGCCTCCGAGGGGGTCTGCATGTTCAGGTACAGCCGCCGGAGATTCGTCGCCGTGGATTTGCATGGCATGAATCCTGCCTGGTCTGGATGTATGATGGACAGAATAATTTTGTTCACGCGCATGGCCAGGACTTTTGCAAGTATTTTGACGTCGCTCTGTAGCAAAGAAATGGGTCTATACGATCCGGGATCCAAGGGATCCTTGTCCGCCTTCAGTAATAAGATAATATTCGCCCTTGTCATGGAAGGAGGCAGGGCCCCCGAGTCGAGCGAGGCGTTAAACACCTCGAGCAACCTAGGCAGCACCACCCCCCCATACTGAGTGTACACCTCCATGGGTAGGCCGTCATCCCCCGGGGCCTTACACGTGGGAAACGAGGCCACCGCCTCCCCCAGCTCCTCCAGAGTCAACGGCTTCTCTAACTCGGCCCTTGCCCCCTCTTTCAGGGCCGGGAGAGCTATCGCATCCATGTAGCGCTGCAACTCCTCGTCCGTGAAGTCATCCCTTGAACTGTACAGTGACGAGTAGAAAGCCGCCAACTCGGTCAAGATTGATTCAGGTTCATTCACCAGCCTACCCTTTGTGTCCCGAATTGCTCCTATGGCCGGGGACGCCTGTTGTGACCTCGCTATTCTGGCCAACAAGCGGCCTGTTTTTTCCCCTTCCTCATAGTAGGCCTGCTGGGTAAAGAATCGCTTTTTCTCCGCGGTGGAGGATCTCAGCCGGTCCAGGGCATCCTGGGCCGACATCCACCCCTCCCTCGCGGATTCCGAGGGGTCTACAACATAGGTCAATTCCAACCGTCTCACCTGGTCCTCCACCTGCTCCATAAGAGCAGAGGAGTTGTGTTTTATGGACGCAATCTCCTCAATAAACGTTCCCCGCAGGCATGCTTTAAAGGCATCCCAGCCCAGGGCCCTCTCCGCCCCCTCCCAGTTGTCTCGGAAGTATTGTTCTATTCTGCGGGTAATATGGTCATGGGAGGTGAACAATTTTAGCCAGAAGGCGTTTAGTTTCCACGGGGCCCTGGGCAGAGAGGACACCGGGCGCGTGACCAGGTGGGCCACAAGTGGGGAGTGATCAGAGACCCCCCGTGGAAAATATTCCACCCTAGGGATCATATGAAGCACCTGCGGGGACCCGACACATAGATCGATGCGGGACAGTGAGCCGTGCGTTTTGGAGAAACACGAGAACTGTTTGGTCGCAGGGTATCTAGCTCTCCAAATATCTAGCCACCCTACCTCACCCATCAATCTGCTCAGGGCTGTCCCCCTACTCCCCTGGGGCATCCTAACCGGTGGGTGCCTATCCTCCCTCGGATCCATACATGCATTGAAGTCCCCCATAATCATCACGGGGACATCCGACTTATCACCCAGGTATGACAGCAGAAGCTGTAACACCTCTTTCGAGAAAGGGGGGGGAATATATACAAAAGCAATAACCATCGTTACCGTAAATACTTTGCAATATAGAAAGACATATCTACCGAGCGGGTCAATCTGTGCGTCTATTTCCTGGTAGGCCAAGGAACCGTGTACCAGCACACTCACCCCCCTTGAATATGAGGTGTGAGTGGAGTGGTATGCCTTGCCCACCCAGGAAAATCCCAGATACCCAACCGTGTCCTTGGTAAGGTGAGTTTCCTGCAACCCCACAATAGCAGGGAGAAATTTCTTCAGGCCCGCCCGTATCATAGACCGTTTCAGTGGATCATGTACCCCGCGCACATTCCAAGTCACTATCGGGGTGGTGGTCATAGCTGAGTCTGAAAATAGTTATCGTCCAGGGTATAAGGCCTTAAGGCCATTTCCGAAAAACAAGGCCCCAGCCGGGGCCAGGTCCGGTCCATCAAGTAACCATGCATCATGTGGCATAAGTCTGTGAGCAGAATATCAAAAATAACCAATGATAAAAAGGAAAAAGAACAATTAAACATACGTGTCCGCCTCTCGGCCCCGTCCGGGGCAGAGGTCGATATCCTGTTGCGTGGATCCAGCAGTCCCTGTGTGCCAACAGGGCACCAAAAAACTAGGGAAGACTCCCCCGGCCGGGGTTCGTCGCTGGTACCAAACAGCTCATACGTGTAGGCCCCCCCCTGTAGCATGGAGTCCAGAGGGGGTGCGATTCAGCTGTGTCCCATATTTTAAATACGTTCTTTGTTATGCTGTGTATGTCCGTGCCCAATTTCCTAATTTGCTGTGGTATCCAAACATTCTTATTTAATTGTGTCAAACTTAGTGTATCTTCCATATTTACCCACTTCTTTTTAGTGTATATATTTGTCCATTCTACTAACCTTGCTAATATTACGGCATAATAATATCTTTTTATATCCAGGAGCGCCAACCCACCATTTTTTTTTCATACTTAACAGTGTATAGCTTACTCTAGCCTTTTTGCCTGCCCAAATGTATTTCAGGATTACTGTTTTAATTATTTTAAAAAAAGCTTTGTGGTATTCTTATAGGGAGCATTTGGAATTTATAAGTTATTTTCGGTAGTATCATCATTTTAAAAGCGTTGATCCTACCGATCCAGCAGATAGGTTTCCTTGCCAGTCTTTTCAGATCTTGTTTAATTTCATTAATTAAGGGAACAAAATTGGCCAGATAAAGTTTTTCCACTGCTGGTGTGATCTTAATTCCTAGGTATGTTATAGATTATTTTTCCCATGTAAATGGAAATTCTTTCTGCAATTCTTCAGCTTCTTTTTTGTCTATGCCCAAATTTAGGATTACTGTTTTTTATCGGGTTTATTTTAAAATTAGAAAGTTCACCATATCTTTTTATTTCCTTTATAACATTGGGCAGTGCAACTCTAGGTTTGGTCAAATATAGGAGTATGTCGTCTGCGTACGCTGCCACCTTGTGTTCATCGTCGCCCACTCTCACCCCCCCTATGGTGTTCCATTGAGAAATTGAAATCTCCTGCTAGGATTACGTTGCCATGTTTAAAATCCATTAGAGCATTCAGAATCCCACTAAGGTATTTTTGCGGATGTCTGTTAGGGCAATATATATTTGCAAGCGTATATTTTTTCCCCTGAAGGACCCCTCTCAGAAACAAATAGCGACCCTCAGGGTCGACTTTCCTCTCTTCTACCTTAAAATAAATGTTTTTCCACACCCCTATAGCAACCCCCTTAGCTCTCTTCTTTGGGGAGTCACCATAATACCAGGTTGGCACTGCCCGAGAATAAAGTCTAACATTGGAGTCCAATGTTATATGTGTCTCCTGTAGGAAGACGATTTCTGCAGAATACCTTTCCACCTCTCTTAACACCATATACCTTTTTTCCGGGGAGCTAAGGCCTCTTACATTATATGTTATAAAGTTTAAATTAGTCATATCTTTCTCTTTTTTTTTCCACATTTCAGGCACATACATATTTTTTGTTATAAGGCACACAGATCTGAGCCCCCCTCCCCCACTCTTCCATCTCCCCCAGTCCCTCCCTCCCCTCCCCCCTTCCCATGGTGGAACCCAGACCCTATGGTCTTGTTGTGGAGCTTCTCCTCTTGCGCCCCCTTTGGCGCTCTTATGCTCCACTCTATCCTCTAAGATTATGTTCTATTTGGCGCGATCTCCTTGCCCCAATCCTAGGGCAATGGTGGCGGAGCACTCCCAGGATCTCCCCTCCCCACATCCCGCTCTTTAGCTTACTATATTGATCCTCTGTAACCCCTCTCCCCCCCCCCCCCACCGCTTCCACACTCCCACCCCCCCTCCCCCCGGCCGGTAAGCTCAATCCTTAAGTATTTGGTAGTGGAATATCTAATTTTTGGCAGAATTCTGGTATTTCTTCAATAAACCTCAATCTTGCTGTGACCCCATTTTTCCTACCAATCAGTCACGCTGGGAACCCCCAGTTGTACTGAATTCCATGTTCCTGCAGAACTCCTAGTAATGATTTTAAACTTCTTCTTCTTTTCAGTGTCTCTTGAGACAGATCTTGATATATTTGAATACTGTACTCTTCAAATTTTAATGGCGACTTGCCTCTCAGTTTTCTCCATAATTGATTTTTTTCCTCCCAACTTTCAAATCGCACAATGATATCTCTTGGATTCTCTTGTGATAATCCCCTTGGTCTTCTTATCCTATGTGCTCATTCCATTCTTAGTGGGGAGGCTATTTCTCTCTCTAATATTGGATTACTGATTTTCATTATTATTTCTAGGAGGTTTTCCACCTGCGATGAATCAGGTACTCCACGTATCCTGATGTTTTTCCTTCTGTCTTTGTTTTCCTGATCTTCTAGTTTGTATGCTTGTTCTCGTTGATTCATTTTTAAAAGTTTAATTTCTTTCTCTAGTTTTTTAACCACAGTTACGTTAAGATCCATTTTTTTCTCTACTTCTTCAACTCTCTCCATATTTTTCTCCATTCTTTCCATTTGTGCTTTAAGTTATTTTTCTAAGGCAGCAAACATTCCTTCTATTTCGATTTTTGTTGGTAGTAGTGACCTATCTTGTTGTTCTTCCTCCATTATCTGTTCAAGAACTGCTTCCACCTCCTGACCTATTCTAGATTCCGACAGTGTATCGTATTCTGCAGGTATTTTAGTAGCTGCTTTTTTCTTATCTTTTTTCTTATGCTTTTCTGTCTGGGTATTTTTAACCCCTTTCTGATTTTCCGTGGGCTGCTTATCTCCGTTTCCCCCATAAGGCACAAATTTACTCATCGGCCCCGGGCTTTGACTTAACCGAGGGGATTTTGAGGCTACCCCACCTCTCGCTCCTCTTCCCCTTGTACTCATCTTTCACTCCCCTTTCCTCCTCTAATTCCCCCTATAGTCAAGTCTATGACCTGAACCTGATGCTGGCCCTAATGGGGGCTGATGAAGGCTGCTGAAGAGTTTCAACTTCTAGGGTCTTTGAGTGAAGGGGGATGGTAACCAAACCTATATCATGAGACTCTGCAGAGTCAAAAGAGTCAAATTAGATATATCAATTTGGTTTATCTTTGTTGTAGCTTCCTTTTACACCTTATTCATCTATCAGTTGATCAATCTGGGTCACTATATGAACATAGCGTTGGTAGAGAGAGTAACAAAACAAACCAAAAAAAAGAGGAAAAAGAAGCAGGAGACCCTGACAGCCTCAATGCTATAAGAACCGCTCACAGAAGCAGCCCCTGAAAAAAAGCTGTTTATGCCCTTTACGTGGGTCTGGTTTTCCATATTAATTTGGTCTACCACCCTTTTTAAGCATAAATCTCCAGTCTTACTTGCCATTATCCATACTAAAAAGCACACTCCGGTCATAGTCCATGGTTACACCGTTTACAGTTTTCACTGTTCCATCATTACTTTTCTAGGAGTCACATGTAACCGCATGGACAGTGGGGTATATAGATACTGGGTGTATAGATAGGATCTTTACTTATTTTTTTCCCTTTCTCGCTTTAAATATATATTTTTCAGTCCAGCGGTGATGTTTGTTTGACAAGAGAAGTTCCTAAAAGGAATTATCAACACTGTCTGCAACTTACACCGATATGGATTTGTGGTATATTATTCATTTCTAGGTCTGTTTATAAGAAGCTCCAAGGAACAGCAAAACAGTGGTATTTTCCACATTGAGATTCCATATTATATAAAAAAAAAATACAAGTGCAAAGATGTCACAAAAGTTCATACCTCACTCTGGTTTTCTATGTATTTTTGCATTTCTTCAGACCATAAACCTTATGTCCCAGCGGATTTTCTTTTTCCTTTTAATTTATGGGATAAAATTTACTCACCACTTTGTTGCCTCAGGAAAAGAAAGTTGAAACCTACTGAGCGGAGCGGTGCTGTATTACTGTTCACCAATGTATGTATGTGTGGGGTACGGGGAGTGAAGGACTTTGGCTCCTCTTCTTTGCTCTGTCCATGCGGGTTCGCTGTTGGTGTTTCAGTGGTGCTCGAGGCTCTCCTCGCCTACCTCTGCTCGCATTTCTTACAGCTTCCAACTAATAACAGCGTCCCCGTGCCTCGGTCATCACAGTGCTCCGCCGGGACCTCTCTGCACGCCGTCCACGAGCAGCTCCAACTCCCCCCGGCCACCCCGCACGCCCAGCGCCGCTCATCCGATCACCGCTCTCTTGTGGATAGAATTATCCATACACCAAACCGTACTCAGCCATCCGGGTCTGAATCTACAGGTTCCGACGGGGGAAGGGGGAAGGGGGAGGACGGAGGTTTCAGTGCAGGGCAGAGGGGGGAATCCGATGCGGAGAGGGAAAGATCCCTTGGCTAGCCATTTCCTGGAGCTAAGCTGGGCTGGGGAGTGGGAACTCCCGTCTAGCTGCTCCGACCGACAGACCGCACCATCCTATACTCCTCCCTCCATAATTTATTTTAAATTAAAAATGCAAATGTGATAGAAAAGTTAATATAGTGGTTTTATAACACTTCAGTCTCCCATGTACTTCTTCATCACCCAACTCTCATTGCTTGATACAATTCTGTCTACAGATATTCTTCCCAACCTTCTTTATATCATCTTACATGATGGATGCAACATGTCTCTTGCTGGATGTATCATCCAGTTCTTCTTCTTTGTACATCCTGAGTTCTCCAAGTGTTTTCTACTGACTGTGATGTCCTATGACCGGTATTTGGCCATCTGTAAGCCCCTACATTACAACTCTATAATGAACCAATCAATTTGCATTAAAGCAGTGATTATCATTTGGTTAATGGGTTTTACAATTACATTTATTTAATCCATATCTTTGTGCACTCTATACTACTGTGGACCAAACATCATTCATGACTTCTTCTGCGACTTTCTACCCATACTTGAGCTTTCCTGCACTGATATTTCATGGATTCATATTCAGACCTATCTAGTTGGTTTTGTTTGTATGATAGCACCTTTTTCAATAATTGTCTTATCTTATATCTATATTGTTATTACCATCCTCAAAATAAATCAATTACAGGAAAAAAAGAAAGCCTTCGCAACCTGCAGCTCTCACTTGAACACAGTGTGCATTTTTTATGGGGCGCTAATTGCTGTGTATTTGATTCCAATGAAAGGTCAACTAAAAATTCTGAACAAGGGCCTCTCTATCTTTTACACTGTAATTACTTCACTGCTTAATCCAATCATATACACATTCAGGAACAAGGACTTTAAAAAAGTTATTGATAAAATAAAATAAAAAATGTGTATCTTAAATTTAAAATGCAAATGTGAAAGAAAAGTAAATATTAAAAAAGTATTTTTACTAATCAAGCAATCAGTGGTCTTTTTGCTGGATTTCATATACTGTATGTACATATATACATATATTGTGGGGGTTAGCTCAAGTGGGGATAACCTTCCCTGTGAAAAAGGCAGTCCAAAGGCAGGTATTTTCCTAAAATTCAGACTTGTAGTCAGCTTTATTAAGAAAATTCCACAGAAAAAAAAAAAGGTCTTTGCCATCCAGGCACTAAATCAACAGTGAAGGTTCCTAGGTCACAGGTGAATGGTTTTTCCCAGTCATCAAAAAAAAAAAAAAAAAATTTTGCAAACATTTTCCATTCTCTTACAGAGCAATCTCCAAATGTAGCTCTCTAGTGTATTAGCCAGGCCAGAGCAACTTCTTGCTTCAGTCATTCCTTATTTATACCATCTGCTGCTGGTCACTAGTGGAAAGCAGAGCTGTCTTAATAGCATCATGGCCCCCTGGGCAAAGTAATGCTCTGGGACCCCTACAATGGAGACAGTGCAGGTAAACAGACATCAAGTAGGTAGGAGGCAGACAAGCGGAGCTTCCCCTTTTGACCTCTGACTCTGACACCTCTACATCCCAGATATCCCCCCACCATCGGTAACCATATACCATAAGATACCCCTTGTATTGTGACCCCACTACATCCCTGATACCCCCTACACTGTGGCCTCTCTACATCCCTGATACCTCTAGCACTATAGCCACCCAAGCTACCCCCTATACACCCCAGATCCCCCCTCAGCATTGTTTTCCCCCATACACGCTTGATATCCCCCAGCACCATTATTTCAGCCATGTAGTACCCCATTTTCCAGTGGAGATACAGTGCATGTAATCTTTTGGCTCTGTGCCCACCTCCAGCACTGCACTCACCTCTACTAATCAAGCAGGCAGAAGGAGGGGCAGAGGAGGGAGCATCCCTCCGGGCATTCCAAGCCTTTCGGTGCAAAAAGTGCTGGACAGCTCGGCTCACCAAGACACCATCCACAATGCCACTTCCGCAGGTGGGCTCTCAGTGCTGCTGACTCAGGAGCTCCCACTCCAGCTACTACCCCGCAGCCTTTGAGTCCCGAGCATTCAATCTGCATGGGGTGGGGTCAGAGCATAATTGGTGCTCTGGCCCTGCCCCTCCCTGCTGGCTGTGAAATAATAGGTATCGTTCTGCTCAGCCCGGCACACAGCTTCCCGCCTTCTCCCCGTGTGTATCCATCACTCTGATCCATCATGGGGTCCCCAATTTCGGGACAGTGTGGGCTCAAGGACCAGCTGCATTAGGGAAAGAGCAGGGGCCCCCCCCATGCAGTTGGGACCCCCTGGGCAGTGCCCAGGTGTGCCCTCTCATTAAGACAGCCCTGATGTAAAGCAAAAAAGGTCTCGGAGACTACACTGCCAAGGTGGGTTATGTGAAGGCTGCCTACAGCCGTGGTGGAGGCCTACATCAGTGTCTACCGGGATATGACTCAGAGGAAGATGCTGCCCTCGTGGAGACCTTAACCAGTAAGCGGACTGGGGATAATGTTGTAAAGGTCGTGTGTACGCATTTGCCCGCAGAGGAGTATGCAGACTCCGATCTGGACTCATTGTCTGATGCCGTTTGTTTGATCCGGGGCTACCTTAATTGGCATGGGACAAAAGATTCAAGGCTGCCACTTCCCGTTGTTCAGGGAACTGTTCTCCCATGGACTCTGGGAACACAACATCTCGGGCGGAAACCCTGAGTGTGAATAGCTTAGACGCTCACTTCACAGTGGGCATTTGGCGCCTAATTAAGCTCAAAAATCAATCAATCAATCAATCAATCAATTGGGAGGTTGTAATGGATGCAGGAATTATTACAGGAGGAAAAGATGTACCTCCAACCATGATGCCTGTTTTCAAAAGGTCTCTGGAGGCTTGTGTGATGCCCGGGACTGAGACACTCCCATACTTTTCCTAAACTTGCCTGGTTGCAGAGGATTCTGATGAAAAGGGTTGCTCTGGACTATGGGTCGGAATTTCCTTATGTGCCAGAAGCTACCATGAAGGAAATTGATGAAAACCGTGAAAAATGGTATCAGGAAGCCATTTGGGCCTACCTTAAAGTGCCTAAGCCATCCAGGAATGTCAGTTTTTCTTTTATAATGGCTCACCTTTTTGATGGATGTTGGGAATTTTGGAGCTATGGTCGGCACATTTATTCAGATCGATGGGTTATCCAGAGGCCTGGAAAGGCCTTAATCACTACCCTTGATGATCAGGGAAAAAACCCTAACTTTGCCCGCTCCCCGATTCTATTTGTAGAAAAAAAAAGAACTGGCAGAACTCCTTTGCAGGGGTTTGTTCCCTTTTCAAGAAGTATATGAGGAACAATATTTTTCCCTCTTTTTTATTCTTGTTGCTATTGAGAGTGCTGTTTGACTTAAATAACCTAGTCAGTTAGGATAGGACTTTGAGGACTTTGTGATCAAGAGATATCTTTGCTTAAGAGCTTGTACAGTACTTGTGGATTCTGAGCTCTGCCATCAAAGTGCAGTGTTCGGTCATATCAGAAAAGGACTTTGAGTTTTTTTGATTTTTGATATCTTCGCCTAGCATTTAGGTTCTAATGCTCTTTAGGAGGAAAAGTAAAGTTTCACCTTTACAGAAGGTGCAGTTTTGCTCTGCCTTGGAAATGTATATAATTTAGACACAGGATTGTGTGTGTGTTTTTTTTTTTTTTTTTCAGATCCAGTTGATCTTCTATCAAGACTGTCCGAGAATGGCGCAGAATAGATAGATAGGAATAACACTGTAAAATGTGATTCATGATAATGTTATGATAACTGTTGTGCTCTTATTTCTTTTCTTTCCCCTTCTGCATTAAAAAAAAATGGGTTCAGGTGTTGGCGCTCAGGCTTGAGATGCCATGGTTCTTGACACTGGGGACATTGTCTAATTTAGCAGGGGGAGTATGTAATGACCTGCTCCTGTTGGGCAGGCGCTATTTTAAATTTAGGGGAAAGTCTGAGAGTTAGTTGATTCAGACATGTATGATTTTGAGCAAATTTGGCTTCTGTTCCAGCCGTGGCTGTGCTGTGAGTGACCACTATTGTTTTCCTGGGGTGTAGTTGTTACTTTAGGCCAATGGTGACAGCAGCTAGGTCAAGGTGATTTGAGTATTTTCCCTCAGCAGCCAATCAGTGGGGGTTGATCGTCCCGCTGTGCATGCTGGGGAGGGGAACTTAAGGGACAGACGTCACTGGTCTGGGCTTATCGCCGATCCTGGTCTATCGTCCCACCACCCCGTGTGTGGCCCTACTGGCCGGGTGTGCGTGTTCCTGTAATCCTGGCTTCGGATCACGTTGGTCCGGGGTTGTGATCCTTTGAGTAGGCCCAGTAAGCAGATTGGGTTTATGCTCTTAAGGGTGATCCTGTGCTGTCCATCTTGAGGGAGGAAGCCACTTGATATAGAACCTATCTTGGAGAGGACCGAGCACGAGGCTGGGGTCTCAAGAGAGGCCTTGGACTTCATTGAAGGATGCACCGTTTACTGAAAGGCTTGATGGTGATCGCTTGTCAGTTTCAAGTTCTACAAGAAGTTAGAAAATACAGGGGTGCAATCAGCGCAAAAATTAAGAGACCTTAAATAGTGTAAATTAATATTAATAATTTAAAATAATATTAATAATTCAAAATAATATTATATGTATGTGAAAAAACATTACGTTTGAGTTCAACGGCATGCTAGCTGAACACAAGAGGACATTCGCAGAATGTGATCTCTCTTTTTTCATGTCTGGATCCATGTGTATGGCTGTTAATTGAGAACCTGATTTACCATCTTGCTGCTTGGCCCGCTTTGTTGGCATACCTGCTTTACTGACCATCTGGTAACACAGTGTTCTAGTGCTGAGGTGAGAGTACCCATCTATCACTGGTGGAGGGATCACTTATACGTTTTGGTGTGTCCATTTGCACGTGGTGAAGAATCCTTGGAAATATTTGATTGGATTTCCAATCCTTTGGACTTCATTGTATTTCACAGTTTTTTCACTAAATAATTTATCTATTCTAATTTTTGGTTTTGCGCTGCACTATATTCTTTATATATTCTACAAGAAGTTAATCTGGAGCGATGCGGGTGCTTGGTCCTGTGCTGCGGGGATTCCAGACCGAAGAGTGTCTCCATCTATGGGAAGGTCTGTGGCAGAGACTGTACCATGTTCCGTGTGACATTCTGGCTGCTAGGTTAGTGAGAGAAACCCACCAAGGTGCACAATACCCACTCTGGCTAGAGTGGCGACGAAAGCTGTGTTGCAGGAAGCAGGAGTGCTTCCCAATTAAAATACTGCACCTTAACCTATTTACCTGTTACCCTTCCACCTCTTCAACCACTTATTTTATTCTTTTACCAAGTTCAGCATATAAATATTTAAAAGGGAAGTGTAAAGTGTGGACATTGAACTTTCTCTACTCTCATTTATCACCCAGGATGGCGAGGAAATAGAGGTAACGAGCCGCCCGAAAATATCCAGCAGCTCATTTGGGGGTAGTGCTACACTTGCAAAAAGATCTGAGTAAATTAATGGGGTGGGCAACTACATGGCAAATGAGGTTTAATGTAGAAAAATGTAAAATAATGCACTTGGGTGGCAAAAATACGAATGCAATCTATATACTGGGGGGATAACCTCTGAGGGAATCAAGGATGGAAAATGACCTGGGGGTCCTAGTAGATGTTAGGCTCAGCAATGGCATGCAATATTGCTGCTAACAAAGCACACAGAATATTATCATGCATTAAAAAGAGTATTAACTCCAGAGATAAAGCGACAATTCTTCCACTCTACAAGACTCTGGTCCGGCCACACCTGGAGTATGCTCTCCAGTTCTGGGCACCAGTCCTCAGGGAGGGTTTACTGGAAATGAAGCAAGTACAAAGAAGGGCAACAAATCTAATAAAGGGTCTGGAGGATATTAGGTATGAGGAAAGGTTGCGAGCACTGAACTTATTCTCTCTGGAGAAGAGATGCTTGAGAGGGGATATGATTTCATAAACTACGTAGAGGGTTCTTTACTGTAAGAGCAGCAAGGATGTGGAATTCCCTTCCATAGGTGGTGGTCTCAGCAGGGGGGCATCAATGGTTTCAAGAAACTATTAGATAAGCACCTGAACAACCACAACATAGAGAGATATACAATGTAATACTGACATACAATCACTCACATAGGTTGGACTTGATGGACTTGTGTATTTTTTCAACCTCACCTGCTATGTAACTAACCTATAGCAAAAATCCTACATTCCATATCTACAGTGTATAAGACATAATAATATAAAAATATGATACAGTAAACAAATAATATTGTCTTTGTAGTTTATAAATACAATTTATTTAAGATGTGCAGAGACAATTGTGGAAAATAGGTGAATGGATAGAAGATGCAACAATAAACATTGAGTTTCTTACTGCTTTCAATTTAGGATTAATAAAGGGTGTGTGTCAGGAGAAATAAAGTCTAAAAAAAGTATTCCTAAAAGGTTATTAGCTATCAGATTAATTTGCAATGCAAAATACAGAGCCCACCAAGGAGAAGTAAATGTATAAAAGGGTTTTAGATCAACTCAGTAAATAACAGAGACTAATAATTTACTCTAAGTGGAAGATTATTTCCATTAAACTATACGATAGCTAATCTGACATTGTTTGCTATGAGATTTTCAAAGTAAACTATTACATCCAGACGTTATCTCTAACAATGTGCACGGAATTGAGGTGCGGTAAGTAACAATTGTTTGAATAATAATGAAAAGATAGACAAAGCATAGACTTGTTTTGTGTTTCCATACAGATGAAGAACTGTAGAAGTATAAGATGTATTTTGTATGTTATGTATGTTTTAGATCTTCTCTCCACCACCCAATTTAACCAGTTTTTTTCCAATTATAAAAAAAAAATAGATTGTATTGTACATTTGGATTTGAGCTTTCCTGGTTCCGTGTATTGTTATAATATTCCTCACATTTTGTTCCTTCAATGCTATTACCTGCCGATGTCTAATCATCTACTTCATGACTATCTGCTGTTTTTTTGTCATCCCTTTGAGGGAAATTTTATGTGTTTTTGTATTTATTGTTCTTATTTATACTCAATAATAAAAACTAACAATTTAAATGTATGTTTAAGTTCTAGTCAAGTAAATATGAAATATTGCACATGAATATTTTATATTTGTTAATTCTCAACTGAAGTTTATTTTTAAATCAGCTAAATGCTTCCCAGGCGTATAAAAAAATGGTGTTTCAAGTGTTGGTTGGCTTCCTTTGAAAATAAGTCACAGACTATATAGAAAAGCCTATCCCTGCTAGCATGCTGCAGAGAAGGACACCGGCTCTCTGTATGGATACAGTAGTCTCTCTGCAGAGGTCTAACATGAACTTTAGCTCCACATTCAGCAAAACTCAGGATTCTTGCTGGCTAAAACATACTAGCTCTGACTATCAGGGGTTGTATTAGGCCGCGTACACACGATCAGTCCATCCCATGAGAACGGTCCAACAGTCATGAAGCTGACTGATGGTCAGTTAAAAATCTGATCGAGTCCAACGCAGTGACGTAAAACACAACGACATGCTGAGAAAAATGAATTCTGATTCTGAGCATGTGCGGGTTTTTAACAGATGCTTTTGCATACTAACCGTCGGTTTTGACCTATCGGTTAGGCGTCCATCGGTTCAATTTTAAAGCAAGTTCTAAAATTTTGGACCGAAGGATAACTGACCGATGGGGCCCACACACCATCGGTTTTGACCGATGAAACGGTCCTGCAGTCCGTTTCCATCGGTTTTGACCGACCGTGTGTACGCGGCCTCAGAGATCTGTAGGGAGATCATAGATCCCAAGTAGAGAGCAAGGATCCTTGTCTACAATATGCAGGCAAGGGGCAGGCTTTGCTTAGTTGGGCTTTCTAAAAAAAATGTACAGTAATATTCGCATATACCTTTTTTTTGGATGGATTTCCCCACAGACAATTGTTTTTTTCTATCGTTTTTTTAACCATAAGAAATATTTAAAACAGGTTCGATTTTTTTTCACCAATTGATAAAAAACCAATGGGGCCCACACACGATCGGTGTGTGGGCCCCAATTTTTCCAATAAAAAATATTTTTAAATGGAAAAAAAAAAGTATATGCAAATCTTAAGCCCTGTACACACGATCGGTTTGTCTGATGAAAACAGTCCATCGGTCCGTTTTCATCAGACGAAACGATCGTGTGTACAGGGCTTAAGATTTGCATATACTTTTTTTTTTCATTTAAAAATATTTTTTATTGGAATTTGCATGAATATTAATACAATACAGGATGGTAGGTGTCAAAGAACAAATGCAAATAGAACCGACAGACTGTAGCCATCAATGCTCAAAGGCCGCGTACACACGGTCAGTCAAAACCGATGAAAACGGACTGAAGAACCTTTTCATCAGTCCAAACCGATCGTGTGTGGGCACCATCGGTCAGTTATCCTTCGGTCAAAAAATGTAGAACTTGCTTTAAAATCGAACCGATGGACACCTAACCGATCGGTCAAAACCGATGGTTAGTATGCAAAAGCATCGGTTAAAAACCTGCGCATGCTCATAATCAAGTCGACGCATGCTTGGAAGCATTGAACTTCGTTTTTTTCAGCACGTCGTTGTGTTTTACGTCACCACGTTCTGATACGATAATTTTTTTAACCTATGGTGTGTAGGCACATCGGACCATCAGTCAGCTTCATCGGTTAACCGATGACAACAATCCTTCAGACCATTCTCATCGGATGGACTGATCGTGTGTACGCGGCTTTACACTTAGAATATAATCTAGGCTTACCTGTAGGTACAACCACTTTAAGGAGGAGGTTGGTGTGGTTAACATAAAAATTACATAATCGGCAAACATATTAATTTTGTGTTCTCTGCAACCCAGCAGATCGAATATTTGCTGACATGTTTAAATGGAAGCTAATTTTTTGAGTCCAAGGTTCATAAGAAGGTTACAAATAAGAGGAGATAAGGGACACCCCTAACATGTACCATTTGATATGGGAAAGGGTGTAGAAAGCATCACAGAACAGTCGATTTGGGCTGATGGTTTAGTATAAAGTGCCATCATTCTGGATTACATAGGGACTTAAAATTCTAACTTCAGCAGCAGCGGCGCTTTGCCGGTGGTTTGGAGGCGCTGCTCATTGATTTCATTGGGCAGGGGGCTTTAGGAGCAGTGTTTTCACCGTTCCTACAACCCCTCAAAAATGCGGCTGGCAGGACATTTTTAAGCGTCCTGCCAGCGCACCGCTCCAGTGTGAAAGCCCTCGGGCTTTCACACTGAAGTGAATGCAGCATCTCTTTCAGGGCGCTTTGCAGGTGCTATTTTTAGCGCTATAGTGCCTGCAAATGTGAAAGAGGGGACTCCCGTGCTGTCTTTAAACTAAGGTAGGGGGCACTGCTGCACACACCTGGTGATCTGTCCTAACCAGAAAAAATATGTCAATGAATAAGTGGTGATGTCTGCGCTGTGTGATACAAAGGGAAGGGAAACAGTGTGACTGCTAAACACACAATGAGCTAGATTCATGTATCTGGGCGCATCTTTTGACCGGCGTAGCGCATCTCATATGCGCTATGGCGACATAAAACAGGGAGCCCAGAACAGTATTTTGAAAGGAGTCGCGCCGTACTTTGCGCCGGCATAGTGTAAATAGGCCGGTGTAAGCCCACCTAATTCAAAGTAGGCAGGTAGTGGGCGTGCTACATTGAAATTAACTGTGACCCCATGTAAATGAAGGTCCGTTCGTACGGCGCATGCACGTGCATGCTTAGAATCACGTCGCAAATACTCCCTAAGATACGTCGGCTCAATGCTCTCACCATGAACGTAACCTACGCCCAGCCCCATTCACGTATGACTTACGTAAACAACGTAAAATTTGACGCTTGTTCCGACGTCCATACCTTAACATTAGCTGCGCCTCATATAGCAGGGATAACTTTACAACGGACGTACGCCTTACGTAAACGGCGTAGATTACAGCGACGGATGCAAGTACGTTTGTGAATCGGCGTATCTAGGTAATTTGCATATTCAACACGTAAATCTACGGAAGCGCCCCTAGAGGCCAGCGTAAATATGCACCCAAGATACAATGGCGTAAGAGACTTGTCGTATCTTGGACAAATTCAGACGTATCTGATTCTTTGAATCAGACGCATACATATGACGGCTCACATTCGGACTTACGACGGTGTATCAGTAGATACGTCGGCGTAGTCCTTTGTGAATCTAGCTCTAAATGTGTAGATCACAATAAGGCTGTGCAAATCACAATTAAGGCAATGCGTGACATCGAAAAACTTCAGCAAACAAAAAATGGATAAGTGAAAAAACATTTGTGAAACATATACAATCAATCCAGGGTGAATCACATATACCTGTATATAAGAGCCAAAAATTGACAGAAAAAACATACACTAAATAGAATACAAAGATGCGGCTGGCAGGACATTTTTAAGCGTTCTGCCAGCGCACCGCTCCAGTGTGAAAGCCCTCAGAATTTCACACTGGCAGCTCTTTCAGGGCGCTTTGCAGGCGCTATTTTTAGCGCTATAGTGCCTGCAAAGCGCCTCAGTGTGAAAGTAGCCTAAGGCCCCATACACACGAGAGGATTTATCCGCGGATACAGTCCAGCGGACCGTTTCCGCGGATAAATCCTCTCGAGGATTTCAGCGGATTTCTATGCGATGGAGTGTACTCACCATCGCATTGAAATCCCCGCCGAAATCCTCTGGCGATGACGTGTCGCGCCGTCGCCGCGATTATGACGCGGCGACGTGCGCGACGCTGTCATATAAGGAATTCCACGCATGGATCCGGTGAGTCTATACAGACCAGCGGATCCATCCATTGGGATGGATTCCAGCAGATAGATTTGTTTAGCATGTCAGCAAATATTCGATCTGCTGGAATCCATCCCAGGAGAGAAATATCCGCGGAAAAACATCCGCTGGAGTGTACACACCATAGGATCTATCCGCTGAAACCCATTCGCTGGGATTTTTCAGCGGATGGATTCTATCGTGTGTATGGGGCCTAAGGGGTGGTTTGGGATATATACACCACTCTTAAAATTCCCTGCCCATTGAAATGAATGGGAAGCGCTGCCAAAGCACCTGCAAAGCTTTTCTTTGGCCACTAGCATGGGTTAAAAGCACCCCGCTAGTGGATGAAAATACGCTGCTTAAATAATGGTAAAGTGTCGCTAAAACTAGCACCGCTTTACCGCTAACGCTGGACGCTTTCAGTGTGAAAGTAGCCTAAGAGTTACTCACCACCAGTTGCCCCACCCAACCCCTGCCCCGCCCCTAATTTTGCCCCTAAACAACCCCCCCATAAATTATCTCATGAAATGACACCGTTAAATGTTTTATGCAGAATTAAGTTACAAAAATAAATATTACCAACGACGTTAACAATATTAACAAAAAGCATATTTCATTGATCTGACTATGATAAATAAAATAAGGATAAAATATGATTGGCTACTGTACAAATCATTATTGCCTTGTTAAGTAAATATTTTAATGCTAAATTAAATATAGCTTTAAAAAAAAAAAATTAAACCAAAGAATGACATGTTCACTGATTTAGGATGCCAAGAGACCTACAGCAGAGCACAGCACTGGACAGGGGAGCGGGAGCTGGCAACCAATCACCAGCTTTGTTAATAGGAGGCGCACACTTTGACAGCTCCCCCACCCCCACAATCTAGTTATTTGCTGATTCCCACCTTATTCTTCAAACAAGGAAGACATCGCTCCAGGTGAGCAATCACTACAGTCCGGATGCACTGGGTGCAAGCCACAGCTCTCCACTGATGATAAATAGGAAGAAAAGAATGGCAGCCGTTCTTTTCTTGCTATTGATTCCCACTGTATGCCAGGCCATGCTAAGAAATTGACAGGGGGTGGAGGCTGGGAGGAAAAACGGCTCCATTCAACCCCGCCTCTGATGCAGCTCCACATTTGCCCTCAGCTTATTTCCACTCACCTAATGAAAGCAGGCAAGTGGAAATTTTGAGAACCGATAGGGCCTATATCATTAATGAAAACATTGGGGTGGATTTAATGAAACTGTGACATACAGATTTTGTTGCAACTGTGCATAGTAGTCACTGTGCTTCTACCTTCTGTTTGCTCAACTGAGTAACAAAGCAACCATTTAGATTATTATGCACAGTTGTACAAAAGTCTGTGTGCTCCAGTTTTTACTAAATCCACTCCAATGTGTTCTTCCTGTCTTTTTGTGTATGTAATGCAACTCACCTGCCCATGTGTTGTGGTGACATATGGATATTTCATGACCCATATGTAAAAAAAAAAATATCTTGTAAATCTGGGCAGAAATTATAATGATGGCTCAGTCAGGCCTCGTACACACGACCGTTTTCCTTGACAGAATCCATCAAGAAACTTGGTGGGAGAGCTTTTTAGCCGAGGAAACCGGTCGTGTGTATGTTTTTCATCGAGGAACTCGACGAGGAAAAAAAAGAACAAGTTCTCTTTTTCCTCGACGGGAGTCTCAATTTCCTCGTCGTGTTCCTCGTCGGGCTGGTTTTCGACGAGAAACACGATGGTGTGTATGCTAAGAAACCCGCGCATGCTCAGAATAAAGTATGAGACGGGAGTAAAAGTAGCATTTGTAATGGAGATAACACATTTTTCACGCTGTAACAGACTGAAAAGTGCAAATCGTCTCCGACCAAACTTTTACTTAACACGCGGTAACATGCGATTAGCAAAAGCAGCCCCAAGGGTTGTGCCAGTGGAATCAAATTTCCCCTGCCATTGTATGTGTTGTACGTCACCGCGTTTGAGAACAAGGAGATTTTGTCTTGACAGTGTGTACGCAAAGCAAGCTTGTCGAGTTCCTCGACAAGCCTAACAAGGAACTTGTCGAGGAAAACAATGTGTCTTTTCCGACGAGTTCCTTGGTCGTGTGTACGAGGCCTCAGAGTTACTTAAATGGAAAGCAAACTAAATCCATGTCAATTTAAAAAAAAAAACTGCTATTGTTATAGAAATTGTTGCTACAATTTTTTTTTTGGTAACAAAAATTTGCGTAAATTATGATAATAATCAGTAATTGTGTACATTGGTGTTTGTTTTTCTAATAATGTTTATTAAATTATTGTATTATGTCAACTAAATAAAAATCACTGATTTAAAATTGCAGCTGTTCTGACTTCATGTATTGCATATTGCTATGTTGCTGGACTAAATACTTGGCAATATAGGGCCAGATTCACGTACTTGCGCGGCGGCATAACGTATCTCATTTACGTTACACCGCCGCAAGTTTTACAGGCAAGTGCTTGATTCACAAACCACTTGCCTGTAAAGTTGCGGCGGCGTATCGTAAATCCGTCCGGCGCAAGCCCGTCTAATTCAAATGGGGCGTGTATCATTTAAATTAGGCGCGTTCCCACACCGAACGCATGCTCTGTTTTGAAATTTCCCGCCGTGCTTTGCGCGAAATGACATCGCACCGACAGAATTTTTGGAACGGCGACGTGCATTACGTCATTTCCTATTCCCGGACGACTTACGGAAAAAAAAGAAAAATGTAATTCGACGCGGGAACGACGGCCATACTTTAACATGGGCGGTCTAATTTTACACCACCTAAATAGCAGCCGTAAATTTACGCCGGGAAAAGCCGACTAGCAACGATGTAAGAGAATGCGATGAACACGCGTACCTTCGTGGATCGCCGTAAACAGCTAATTAGCATACCTGACGCGGAAAACGACGCGATCTCCACCCAGCGGGCGAAAAAGTATTACATCTAAGATCCGAAGACGTTCAAAGCCGTACGCCTGTCGGATCTTACCCAAATGCCGTCGTATCTTGATTTGAGAATACAAACTAAAGATACAACGCGGGTAATTTGAAAGTACGCCGGCGTATCAGTAGATACGCCGGCGTACTCTCACTGTGAATCTGGCCCAAAGTTACTATTGCTCTCTTTGTGGTCTTTTTTATTTTTATTTAATTTTGTGCTGCTGTGTTTGGTCATATACAGTGCATGTCTGCAGTCACTACTGTAGTGTTTGAACTTCAGGTTGGTTCTCTCTGGCCATGCGCAATGATTTTTGCTGGTCGAGAAACATACATTTTTTGATTTCTCGCTCATAGATAAAAAATATTCAAACTTTTCATTTTAATTTTTGGGTCTTTATAGTCTGAAACTATTTTAAATTAACACCTATTAATTGTACAAAAAACAAACAAACCTTTGCAATTACGGTAGCAAATTTCAAATGATTGTTCTGTTAGTGTATGACCACCATTAGGAAGAATTCTTAAAACTCAACAGAGTGGTAGCACTTTACAAAAACGTTATAACAATGGAATCTTGGATAATTGTTGGAGAAGCAAACATGGCTTAAAATCATAGGGCCTAATCCTCAGCCAGGCGGCGTAACGTAACTTTTTCCATTTAAGTTACACCACCGCAAATTTCCCAAGTTAGTGCCCGATCCACAAAGCACTTACCTGGGAATTTGCAGCGGTGTAACTTAAAGGATCACTAAACAAAAAAATGTTTTGGGCTAAATAGCTTGCTTTACCTTATAGCAGTCTTGATTTCATGTCCTCATTGTCCGTTTTTGCTTTGAAGCAGCTGTAATCCTTTGCTGAAATCCTCACTTCCTGGTTGTCTGGCTCCATAGCAAATTTCTCATGGGAGCTTCTTCACTGTGGTCTAAGTCCTGCTCGTCCCCGTTCTCTGAACTACAGCACTGCGTGTGAACGTGCAGCAGAGAGTTGAAGGGGATGTGAGCATTAGTTTTAGTGCTGTAGTTCAGAGATCGGGAACGAGCAGGACTTAGACCACAGTGAAGAAGCTCCCATGAGATTTTTACTATGGAGCCAGACAACCAGGAAGTGTGGATTTCAGCAAAGGAATACAGCTGCTTCAAAGCAAAAACGGACAATGAGGACATGAAATCAAGACTGCTATAAGGTAAAGCAAGCTATTTAGCCCATTTAAATGAGGCGCGCCGGCTGTACTGCGCATGCTCGTGACGTCATTTTCCCGACGTGCATAGCGCAAAATTACATTACGCCAAGCTTTGTGGATCGCGACAGGTCAATAAAGTTGCGTCGGGAAAAAAAAAAGATACGGCGGGAAAAAAAAATTCAAAACAAAAAAAAAATTGCGTCGCTGGACAGAAGGGTCTGCTTTTACATGGTGTACTAACTTTACACCTTGTAAAAGCAGCCCTAATTTTGCGTATGCAAACTAAAACTTACGGAGAAAAAACAAAGCTGAAAAGCAGGATCTCTGTGGATCTCCGTAAGTGCTAATTTGCATACCCGAGGCGGCATTTCAACACGAAATGCCCCCAGCGGCGGATGCGCTACTGCATCCTAAGATTCGGCAGTGTAAGTCCCTTACACATGCCGGATCTTCTGTCTAACTATGGGAAACTGATTCTGTGGATCAGTTCCATAGTTAGAAACAGGGATACGACGGCGTATCAGTAGATACGCCGTCATATCTCTTTTGAGGATTAGGCCCATAGTTACAGTCCAAGCTTTGTAGCATATCAGAATTTGCATAACAAAAGGACTAGAACCAGGCCACCTGGTATGGCTATAAGCTTCAAAGAGAGGAGAAGGAATGGCTTGGCGTTATCTGATTGGACAGGCACGTGTGGGTGATTTTGGGTGAGGGGGAATGAATGTTAAAAGCACATACCGAAGAGTAAGCCTCCCCTTTTGTCCACCTTCGGATCCTGGCATGCTTATGTGAGCTTTATTGTTGTTGTTGTTGTTTGCTGAACCAGCTGATGAAACCATGTGTGATAAGTATCTTTGAATTTCTCTTGTATATATATTCTGCTGTTTAATGTGTGAAGTTGGAATATCCCTATTTCCTGGGGAATAAACGAAAGATGTTAATTTTACCAGCAGCGATGTGTGTGTCTTAATAGACTAGCTAATTATAGGCGTAGACCGATCAATCCATTTATGCAATAGATAGAGGGAATCCGTAAACATCTTTCGGGATAATAATTTAGTTTATATTTATTAGCCTTGTAAATTGCAGCACTTACTTCAATAATCAAATGGCAGGTGAACATTTTCTTTTTTTTTTTCTGTTTGATTACACTGGACCAAAACCACTTTAGTTGTGTGAGGCTGACTATCATGGATGAATATCTTGTTTCAAGCTAAATTATTAATAACTTTATATTCACTTATCAGGTGGCCTTTCAGAATGCTAGACAATATGGATGAGAGGTATACATCAACAAATAATATTAAGCCTAGTTGTTTTTTATTTTTGTTACCTAAAAAATTAATACAGAGCAACGTGACCATGTTTTTCTGATAACACAGAGTTATGTAGAAACCTTAAAGCTCAGCTGGAGAGTTACATATTGAAAAAGTATCTTAACAAAATTGAATGGATAAATGTCAGATTAAAGGTTGTTTTTGTTTTGCCATCCACCAGAATTGTGAGGAGTTGAACATTGAGGATTTCCACCTGGTTAGAATCTAAGCTATTGTGTATTTTCATATTCTCTTACCAGATGGGCTATCACAATAATATAACCTATATTGTACTAACAGGTTTTCCAAAAATAAAAAGCATAACAATTCTATTTTTCTTGGTGCTGTTTTTCATATATTGTGTTATTATTTCTGGAAATCTCTTCATTGTGGTTTTATATCATCTGAGTAAAACACTTCAGTCTCCCATGTATCTCTTCATCACCCAACTATCATTGCTTGATATAATTCTGTCTACAGATATTCTTCCCAACCTCCTTTATATCATCTTACATGATGGATGTACCATGTCTTTTGCTGGTTGTATCATTCAGTTCTTCTTTTTTGCCCAGCCTGAGGCCTCAGAGTGTTTTCTAATGACAGTGATGTGCTATGACCGGTATTTGGCTATTTGTAAGCCCCTGCATTACAACTCTATAATGAACCAATCAAATTGCATTAAATCAGTGATTACGATTTGGTTACTGGGTTTTACAATGACATTGGTTGATTCAATTTCCTTGTGCAACCTATACTACTGTGGACCAAACATCATTCATCACTTCTTCTGTGACTATGAACCCATACTTGAGCTTTCCTGCTCTGATACTTCATGGATCCATTATCAGACATATGTAATAGGTTTCATCTCTATTGTAGCACCTTTTATATTAATTGTTATATCGTATATCGATATTGTAATAACCATTCTCAAAATTAAATCAATTACAGGAAGAAAAAAAGCCTTCGCCACCTGCAGCTCTCACCTGACCGTAGTATGCATTTTTTTTGGGACGCTAATTGCTGTGTATTTGATTCCAACAAAAGGTCAACTAGATATTCTGAACAAGTTCCTCTCCCTCTTTTACACTGTAATCACTCCACTGCTTAATCCAATCATATACACCTTCAGGAACAAGGACTTTAAAAAGGCTATTGAGAAAATAAAATCATAATAAAATAAAAAAATGCAAATCTGATAGAAAAGAAAATACTAAAAAGAGTCTTCTTTATGATGGATTTCCTTTTATATATATATATATATATATATATATATATATATATATATATATATATATATATATATATATATATATATATATATATATATATATTGTAACAGGAGTCACTTTTGGGGGTAGAGTGACCAAGAAAATAATGAACCCTGAGAATATGATTGGATTACTTCAAATGGGACAGTAATTTTCATTAACAAAAATCTCTCAATAAATATGAAGATTTTATCCCCTGTACACTGTGAGGGATATGTCTAGGAAGTATAACTCCTAATATGGGCCTTCCAGGAAGTTCAATGTAAGAGTCCTTAGATCCCCATTGTTGTTTGTGTTAATTAACTTTGCTATTGTGTGAAGGAGTTCTGTGTTGATTTGTGATAATGTTGATTGTGTCTTCTGAGCTACAAGACGGCAAGTCTGGCCTAAAGGTCATGTCTCTGAGTCATCTAGGCTGTCATAGGGGATTAGTTAATGAGCTCATGTTAATTAGGTTTCTGGTCACAGGTGTATTTCCAGAGTAATATGAGCTGTAATATGAGCTTTTGACTGTGTATAAAACTTGTATTGCTTGCCCTCAAGAAAGAGGTTTGTCTCGTATTTGGGGGAGAATAATTCGTATGAGTTTCTTGTTCGGCTGGTTGAAGTGTTCGGTAGCTGCCTCTTTCATACTTGGGGTGTTGTTTTATTTATATATATATATATATATATATATATATATATATATATATATATATATATATATTTTTATATATATATATATATATAAATAAAACAACACCCCAAGTATGAAAGATATATATATATATATATATATATATATATATATATATATATATATATATATATATATATATATATATAGAAATACCTGAAAATACCCCATGGCTTATATTCGAGTTAGTGTACCTGAATTTTACCTGAATTTTTGACGGGCATCTATTTTTTTAAAAGTTGCGGCTTCCTCCTGGCGTTCCGTTCCGTGATAGGCATTAGACACTGTGTTCCGCCTATCACGGAGGTCCTCTCATCCTCGGGCAGTTTCCCAGTAGACACTGTGTTCAGTGTTCCGCCAATCATGGACGTCCTCTTGTCCGAGGATGAAAGGATGTCTGTGATTGGCGGGAACACTGAACACAGTGTCTACTGGGAAACTGTCAGAGGATAAGAGGACCTCCGTGATAGGCGGAACACAGTGTCTGCTGGGAAACTGAGTCTGAGGATGAGAGGACCCTTTGTGATAGGCGAAAGACAGTGTCAAATGCCTATCACGGAACTGAACGCCAGGAGGAAGCCGTGACTTTTAAAAAATGGACGCTTGTCAAGAATTCAGGTACTCGGGTACAGTGAGACTGCAATGGGCACAGTGAGGTATGGCACAGTAAGACTGCAATGGGCACAGTGAGGTATGGCACAGTGAGACTGCAATGGACACAGGGAGGTATGGCACAGTGAGGTTGCAATGGGCACAGTGAGGTTGCAAATGTGCATTGTTGACCCTCTTTTCCACTTACAGTAGCTGCTGCATTCTCACCCTAGGCTTATGCTCAAGTAAATACGTTTTCCAATTTTTTTGTGGTAAAATTAGGTCCTTGGCTTATACTCGGGTCGGCTTATACTCGAGTATATACCGTATGTATACGAAAAGTACTAATTGGTGGCCCTCTATTGGTAGTACAACCCTGCGCTTTAGGAAAAAAACGACAAAGTCCAAGCAATAAAAATCTGTCAAGATAAAACACAATAAAAATAATAATAAAAGCAGCTGCTTAAAAATAAAAGTCACTTGATAAAAGCAGAAAAATTAAAACAGCCCGCACAGAGCTTGTAAATAGTCCTGCAGCAGCGCTGCAAACCTCTGGTTTGGAAATGATAAAAGCTGTGTAGGATGACCCGATCAGATGTAGCTTAAGTATGTGCTCCAATCACCAAAAAAGGCATTCACCACGTGGGGGGATATAGGGTCCCCTTTGGGGGAAACACTCACCAGATGGTTTCTTTAAAATCGCATTTCCATATATATCGCCTCACATGTCACCTTCAGATGTTTAGAAACTGCATACCCTTCTCCTATCTCGATCACCGTTAATATATTCACTTCCCGGGTATAGTATCCGCAGGTGTATGAGGGAATGAAAAAAACCATATAGTGCAATATCGTTTTGAATCTTTAATGTCACCCCCAAAAACAGATATACACTAATCCCCTCATAAAACATGCGTACCAGAAAATAAAATAAGTCAGGCACATAAATAAATGTGGATGTTTCTTTGCATTTCTCACTGTTTAGTGTGGACCCCTGAAGACTGCTCTGGAGACTTTCCTGTAGCTGTCACTTCCTAGTTCCTCACTCAGTGGAGCGCATACGTCACTTCCGGTCGGATGCTGGATAGCAGCGCTCTGACGTTTCGTCCGTTCGGACTTTTTCCAAGAGCGTGCTATTCCTCTCCACCCGCCGGAGTTATATTGCGTAGTGCTATCCGCCCACCTATGACGATGCTATAGATGGGGATGACACTCCATCTGTGCATCATTCGATCCTCTCTCCGAGCGCCGCGCTCGGCCACGCCCCCCGGAGAGGAGGAGATAGCTGGGTCTTTTTTGTACTCCGCTCACTGACACTCACTGTTGCCACTATAGAACTGTCAGATGAGTGTAAGTCAGCGCGCGGCCATACATGCACTATTTAATTCATATTCGGGCTCTGCACCTGTGAAAGATGTAATTTTTGTGTATAACCAAGTGGTCTGAAGTCTGCAATACTACTTCATGCACTAGTGTATGTTATTACAATCATATTATAGCCCGTGCACAATGCATTACCAGGACCAATAGATCCTTTATGTAACGACACAATGTGCTTCAGTTTAAACCAATACATTATAATGGGACTATAAATGAGTGGCTAACTAACATGTTCATAGATATTGGTTCTTTTGCAATCAACAGAACCACTATCACTAAAACAGAGAATATTTAAAATGGGTGTTAAACATGAATGAATCTAGGACACTGAGTGTCTATAAATATATACACCACACGTGTGTAAAACCACCTAAAATACACACATATATATATATATATATATATATATATATATATATAAAAGTGAACCGTAAAATTACATTCATATTAAAATTAAAATTATCAGTATAAATATATAAAATATTAAAAAAATTAAAATATATAAGAAAAAATAGAAATATAGAAAAATAGAAATATGAATATATAATCCTATATAATCATAGAGACATAGGTAGACAGTTATATGCAATGTACAAAGACATATTACTTATGGGGATCGTATAAGACATGTTATGCAAATATCAAGACCTACATCCCAACCCTGACCACATGTGTTAATGGGGGAAGAAACCTATTCTTCAATGTGTTTGGGATCACCCAGCAATGAAATATCTCACATATTAGTGTGATGAACTGGTATTATTTCCCCCCCAAGGACCATTTCAGTTGAATGATTGAATAACAGACCTTATGCATTGGTGTTCATTTTTTGTTAGATGGGTGTAGATAATATTTACATAAATCTTTTCTTCATAACTCTATATTATGTAGCCCCTTTATTGATATTAAACATATTACTTGATATGGCATTCAGGCCCTAGTTCTAATAATCATTATTAGGTATCACTAATGAAACAGTTGATATCGAGTTCCACATTGAGTCCTTTTGGCACTAAAACGTCAGTAAGGAAGATCCAATGAGTTTCTCTTTTGGACAACTCGCGTACTCTATGGGAACCCCTCCAATGCGCTTCAACCTGTTCAATGCCCCAGAATTCCAAGCCCGATGGGTGTTGATTGTGTTTTATTTTGAAATGGAGGGACACATTATGATCAGTATATCCCAGGTAGATGTTCTTTATGTGCTCCCCTATTCTAATTTTTAGTTTCCTTTTTGTGCGGCCAATATAGAGTAAACCACATGGGCACCTTAATGCATATACAACATGGGTGCTGTTGCAAGTGATAAATTGTTTTATTTCAAATTCTTGCTCGTTTGACGGTGATGTGAAGTGATCCAGATTTCTCTGTATTTTTCTAACCTCTTTGCAAGGCTTGCATTTTCTGCACGAAAAAAAAACATTCTTATTCCAAAAACTCTGAGGTTTTTCTGGGAGGTCTAAGATTTTCTTCACTATAGTGTCACCATAGGTAGATGCCTTTCTATAAATAAATTGGGGTTTCTGTGGTATTACGGGTTCTATTTTCTTATCTAGCGACAGAATGTGCCAGTGCTTAATAAAAATGGATTCCACCTCCTTATATTGGCTATGGAATTGGGAAATAAATCCCCATTCATATACCGTATGTGCTTAGTAAAATATAGCAAATTGGTGCATTACTACATCAAACTGAATAGATTCTAGCCTTTGGATCAAACCCATAACACTTGGGGAAAAGTTCCACTTGCATTAAAAATATTTTATCTGAAATATTTTAGAGGCCTGTATGTCTGAGACTATTGCATGAATTTTCAAAATCTCAGCTAGCAGCTATGAAGCCACATTTTTTTTCTCTGTATCTTACAAAAATGTTCAGCCGTGTTTGCTAATTAAATTGTTCTCAGTTGTCTGTGTCATGTGAATGAAAAGATGGAATAGAAACGGAATTCTAAAAAGCAAAAGTTGTTGTAATCGATTTTTCTTCTGCAGAGGGCTTCATGATTATTTTGCTGACATGAAAAAATAAATAAAAATTGTGGCCTCACTAAAGTCAGTTTTCCTTGTCGCATATGTTTAGGAATGCGTTCTCTTTTCCCTATGCAGATATCTACATTCTTTAGATTTTTTTACCCTATCTTGTCATTACACAAGGAAAAAAGATCCTCATGTTGCATATACAAGACTTTATTATGGGAATTTTTTGTATTGACTCTTTCAAATAAAGAAGATTTAAAATTAAATGAATGAATGAATGAAAAAACTTATATAGCGTGGCACATGCGAACTGAATCGCTTCTGGGCGCTTGATGGTTCCTGTCTCTTGACATCAAAAGAGCAGAGTTTTAATCCGTCTTCTGAAGGCCAGGTGGTTTTCCTCCAACCGAATGCTGGTTGGTAAAGCGTTCCATAGTCTTGGACCCTGGAATGCAAACCTTCTTTCTCCTTTGGATTTGTATCTGGCTTTGGGTACCTTGACCAGGTTTTGGCCCGTAGATCGCAGAGGCGATTGGAATTGTGGGGTTCTATCTTGTCGCAAAGATATTGCGGAGCCTTCCCATGGATGCACTTATGTGTCAGACAGAGTGCTTTAAAAGCAATTCTGTCCTTTACTGGCAACCAGTGAAGGTGAGATTGATTCCCATGTTTTTTTCCCAGTCACAAGTCTGGCGGCCGTATTCTGCACGACTTGCAGACGAGAGATTTGGCACTTTGGGAGTCCGAGGTAAAGAGCATTTGCGTAATCCAATCTGGAGTTCACAATTGTTCCCACCACGACTGCTACGTCTTCCTTAGGGATAAATGGGATAAGTCTGCGTAGTAGGCGCAGCAGATGGTGAGAACTGCTGACTACTGACCCTATTTGTGCGTCCATTGTCATGTAGGTGTCAAAAATGACCCCTAGACTTTTGACTTTGGAGCTAGGGGTGATGATTTGGCCCAGAATGGGCGGGGGTGTCCAGGTTGTTGCCAGTTGACTCTTGCGACTGGCCTGAAACAGGAGAAGTTCTGTTTTGGAATTGTTGAGTTTAAGATAACTCTGAGGCCTCGTACTCACGACCAAACATGTCTGCTGAAACTGGTCCGCGGACCAGTTTCAGCGGACATGTTCGTTCGTGTGTAGGCAGTAACGTACAGAATTCCAGCAAACAATCGTCGGCCAGACCGTTTTCCAACGAACAACTGTTTCCTGGTCTTGCTTTAAAACAGTCTGCTGGAATCGTGTCCGTCAGACATGTTCGGTCGTCTGTACACAAAAGCAGCGTACAAAAACCCCGCGCATGCTCAGTCCAAATGAGGAGACGGGAGCGCTCGTTCAGGTAAAACTTTGGGATATGGCACATTCGTCATTAGAAACCTTTTATTCTAGCAAGAGAACAATGTCTTAAAAAGGCGCACTAAACCACATTTTAAAGCCTCGTTTTATTAATTCTTCTCTTGCTAGAATAACCCCGTTCTCTTGCTGATGCAATTTCAATAGAGTTGTCCCATACTGAAATGTCACATTTCTTGCTTGTGATGTAATCCTTTAATAATGTTTTCTATGCCAGACGTGTGTTTTGGTTGGTGGTCCTCCATAATTTAGAGTAGTCATTTTTGTAAAGGAATGTGCATTTTTTTAATTTCTTTTTTTGTTTCTAGTTATGTCACCATTTAAACTTTTTTTTTTTTACATGTTTTTTTAAATTTTTTTTTTTTTTGTTGGTGTTTCATTAGAGAATATTAAACCATGTTGGCACACCAAATGTCCCCCCCCCCCCCCAAGGAGTGTGTCCTTTGTAAATTACCCATTGTATATTTATTAAAGGTTTGCTGCCTAATAATCCCCACAGTATATCAAACAATAGACATGTTTTCAAATGAAAGCAAAAGGCCTTTTATTCAGGCAAATGTCATCACAAAAAATAAAAAGAACAGCAGCACTAGAATAGATAGCAAACTATATGCAAACTTGCATTTCCAACATGGTGAAGGATAAACTTCCAAGCCTCAGGAGCCAAACACAAAAATATGAAGCAGCAGCACACAAACAAAGGAACCCAAACTGTGGTAGTACAAACAAGATGTCCTTTATGTGGAAGGAAATGGAAGGCAGAAAATCAACGTTTCCTCCTCTTTCCAGCCTTCCCTCCAGGCAGCCTTCCAGCGGATCGAACACGGGGTCTTGCAGGTGGGGTTGATGTGGCAGCAGGAGGATGGTGTTCCGCAAGCCGGGCCGGGTCACATAGCCCAGTGTCTGGGGTCAGCAGGCCCCTCTGCATCCACCAAAGGACCTGGTTCATCAGGGCCTTTGCCAGTCTTCTCTGGTCCTCCTCCCCTTCATTTAAATCATGGGCCAATGAGGCACTGAAGGCCTCTGTGGGGTTGAGGGGGGCCCTCATGATGGCGCTTGCCTCCTGGATCATGCGGAGGCTTGCCTCCTCCACAGGCCTCAACTGCCTCCTTCGGCCTGATGGCCTCACCTGGGGGGGAGAAGACTGGCTGGTGGTGGTTCTCCTGGCCGGGTGGACCTGCTGCAGGCCACTGGGCCCAGCCTCCTCCTGGCTGCCACTGACCCCGGCCTCCTCCTGGCTGCCACTGACCCCGGCCTCCTCCTGGCTGCCACTGACCCCGGCCTCCTCCTGGCTGCCACTGACCCCGGCCTCCTCCTGGCTGACAGACACCTGAGGATCTGCCACCTCCTGGCTGATCTCTTCTTCCTGTGTGGAAAAAAAAAGAATTTTTTTACAATTTCGCTAAATAAAACCACACTCATTTTCATGTTTTTCGTTCAGTATTTTCTGTTCATTATTACTTGAATACACTCTACTTCTGACCCCTGCAGTTGTCATCCCTGACACCTATTTGTCTGTACACCTTTTTGTTTGCTTTTTTCCAGCTTGGTTTTTTTTTTACAATATCTAATCATTAATCCACCAAGAATTATTTACGCCATAAATATAGAGGAAACTACTATACCTCCTCATCGAAGGGTGGCAGATCTGCATCTCTGTCAGCCAGGCCCTCTTCCTCCGACTCTGCAGGGCTGTGGTCATCTGGGGAATGTCCGCTGGAAGGTAGCATGGAGGAAAGGTTGGAAGAAAGACTGGACATCGTTTTCCTGCCTTCCATTTCGTCCCGCAAAAAAGCCATCTGTTTATAATACCACAGTTTGGGTTCCTTTGCTTGTCTTGCTGCTGCTCCCGATTTTTTGATTTTATTAGCTTTGTATGCTCTCCTGTATGTGCTTCTGAGGTTGGCAAGTTTATCCTTCACCATGTTGGCAGTGCATCCTGGCACCCAAGTTTGCATATAATTTGCTAGCTCTTCTAGTGCTGCCGCTCGTACCTCTTTATTGCAATATAACGAGTGTTTTGAATTCCACAGGATGGGCGTGTCCTGGTATTTTTGAAGTAAGGCCTCTATAGATTCCTTGCTTTGTAGGAGGTCCATTGCAATTTTTGCAAAATTATATTTCTTTTTGAGTCTAGATTACAAAAACATAAACCACAGAAAAATAAATATTCCAAAGGATCAGCGTTGACCTTGATCTAATATGTGTCTTCAAATTTATTACCTATATCTAATTCCAAACACAGTCTCTCTTGTTTAAACAATGATTGGCAGCTCGGCCGCATTGCTTGTACCAAACATTGATTTGCTAGATGCAGAGCCATTGTTCACATTGCAGTAAATATTTTAAATATATTAAATTAAACAATGCTTACAAATGACAGTTTTCATCTAGGCACTCTTTCATGTGTAAATCTCATACCCCTGACAATGGATGACATAAAAGACACTTCCTAATGACCTCTGTACAACCAACACTTGAACAATACTTTGCCTGATCTGAATACACCATTCAAAAACTTGTCAATGAGGTACAGCATTGTTCACATCTCTATTTTGTGAGGTGTCCAAAAGCATTTGGATACCAAAATAACATTGTGGTACCCCATAGACAGAATAGCTTAAAAAGGGTGCAACCAACAGCCCAAACCCCCATCCCATGTGTCTACATTTTCAAGGCCTCTGCTGATCACATTTTTAATTTCCTTACCTTCCTGTCTCTCGCTCCTCGTTTCTCACGCTCGCCTAATTACCGCGTAAGATGCGTAATCACGGCGTAAACCTTTTAAACACTCCGCGTATTTATGAAACCCCGCCCTCGTCACCTTTGCGAGGCCCCTAATCAATGAGTTTAGGAAATATGGCGTTAACTGTGTATGTTCTGGATGCGCTCGAAGATTCTCCGCGTAACGGACGTAAACACGTTGTTTGCATTCTCTACACTCCGCGTATGTATTAAACGCCGCCCTCTTCTCCGCCCATGGCGTAAGAATTCATCTTTTCCACGCCCATAATCTCTGTGGGAAAGGAAAGATGGCGATGTCACACGAGCGGGCACGATGCTCTCATGCCACAAGTGAAGGGACAGAGGCAGGGACGTCCCGATCAAGGAAAAGAAGATATAAAGCCACTAATATGCGGTTCCAGGAAATGGTGGAGTTAGTTTACATCATGCGAAAAAAGGACTATGATGGTGAATTAGGGCCATACAAGACCCCTAACCGCCGAAAGGCACATATTATGGACAAGGTGGCGAGGAGAATGCAGAGGATGTTTGGGATCACCAGGTCCAAGGAACAGCTGAGGAAACGCTGGTCAGACTTAAAATTGAGGGAGCCACATCAGATGAAGAAAATACTTAAAATTCTGCGTAAAAGTAAGTAAATATATATTGGGGTTGGGGGGGGGGGGGTGGTGATTGTCTGCAATAATGTGTTGCCATGTATATTTCACCATCTGCCTCCTTGGCCTGCTTGTAATTTTAAAGACATGTTGTTATTTATTTTTTAGAACATAAATAACTACATATTTACAAACAGTGTTCTTAGTAAACAACGTAACATCACATAGTTTATCAGAAAGGCTCGGTTATTCCAGGAACAACACACCTGGACATGGCTCACTGGCCAAAAACTTTGTTTGTAAACATTGTGTAAAAGCTAGTTCTGGAAATAATATGGTAATAAAGCAGATGTTTTCACATCTGCAATGCAGAGCACCTGTGTCTCCCCAAATCAAAAATGGGTTTTGGTAGGGTCTCCCAGAAATACAGTTTAGGGGGGACATCCATGTGTGTCACTTTGCTAAAAAGGGGCAGGATCAGAGCTTGCCATATAGAAGTAATTGCAAAATGTAGGTTTGGTGAAAGATAAAAGTAACTAAATGAAAGCATCTTCTAAGCAATGTGTGCGATTTATGCTCTCCAATATCTGTGTGCTGATGAGTCTACATTTTTTTTGGTTTATTTCAGGGGAAAGAAGTCGCCAGCATTTGGAGGAGGCAGAGAGGGCCAGACAAGGCCAAAATCTGCCATCTCAACATGTGGAGGAGGAGGAGGATGTGGAAGGAGAAGAGGATGTGGAAGGAGAGGAGGATGTGGAAGGAGAGGAGGATGTGGAAGGAGAGGAGGATGTGGAAGGAGAGGAGAATGTGGAAGGAGAAGAGGATGTGGAAGGAGAGGAGGATGTGGAAGGAGAGGAGGATGTGGAAGGAGAGGAGGAAGGAAGAAAGGAGGAAGGAAGAGAGGAGGAAGAAGTAATTTTGGACTTAGAAGTCATAGCAGATGAAGGGCAAGTGGCGGAAGAACAATTTGGCGAATTGAAAGAAGGTGGATTGATGGATGAAGGAGGAGTCCAAGATGATGGGGAAGTGGTGGAAGAAGGAGGAGTGATTGAAGATGATGGGGAGGTGGTGGAAGAAGGAGGAGTGATAGAAGATGTCGAAGAGGTGGAAAGGAGAAGCCCATCAGGTCAGTGTCACCCTAGCTTGATTCAAAAAAACATATGTAGATAGGCCTCATTGAAAAATAATATTGTAAATGCCATTTTTTTTTTTTGTTTTAGGGGAGGAGGATGGTGTGCCAATATTTTCACGTGCAAGTGCTGCTATAATTATTCAGCAGGTAATGGAGTGCAGCACTGAAATGCACAATATGCGTGAAAGGATGTTTCTCATGGAACAGAATGTAACAAATGTCCTTTTGGAATGCAGCACGGAAATGGACAATATGCGGCAAAGAATGATGGTCATCGAATCTAATTTTAAGAACATTATTGACATGATGGGCCGTGTCAAAGACTGAAACACCCCCCGCCCATCCCCCGCCCCCACAAACATTTTTACAGTTTGAATAATGAATACGCCAAAATTTGAAGATACACACACAGTGTGCCAACATGTGCTATCTGCCATCACAGAATATCTAATGTCTGTGCTTTGTGGGTCCAACCCCCTCCTCCATCCTCAAGTAGTTGAGAGGAAGGGTTTGCTCCCACAAAACACAGACATTGATCACCCATGATGTCAGATAGCACATGTGGCCATTTGTCTGTTGAACCAATGACATTTGGCGAGTTTGCACTGAATGTGTGTATCTTCCAATTTTGGCGTGTTCCAGTGTGAAAGCACACCATGACTGACTGCTGTTGTGAGTTTTTATATTTTTGGAATTGGATTTTGTTACTTTTTGACCATGTTGAACATTTTGGGATACTATAAAGTTTAGACCATAAAGAATAAACAACGCCAAAAATTTTTAAAAATATATATATAGAATTATAAATCTCTCTAATCACTGAATTTAGTGAAGTAGAGATTTGACTCCAAATTCTCACCTAAAAATTTTCTTTTAGAAAAACACACCAAAAACAAAAAAAATGGTTAAAAAATTATTGTTTTTTGTGCCTAAAAAATATGGCCAAAAAAAAATTTAAGGCGGTAAACACCCCACCAAATATAATCTATATATATATATATATGTAAACAATAAATCTAACTATATTTGAGTAAAAAAAAAGTGAACTTGTTAATAAATGTATAATCTGCATAATATTTTTGGTTGAATTACCTGAAAAAAAAAAAAAAGTTTAAAAAATTTTTGAAGACTCCTAAGTACAAAAGCAGGGAGTAATGAAAAAAATATAAAATTATTTTTGGGGTCATGAACAAGCAAAAATTAAAAAAACTTGACCTCAACATTTACAAATGGAGTTGCTTCTTATTTCTAGACTCAATACCCTGTTTGTAGATGAGTGAATACTGTGCAAAATGTGGTTAGTTACTAAAAGTGGAGAAATCAATTATGCATTACAATTGAAGAAGTTAGTTAGAGAACCAGGAAGACAGAAAAAGAGAAAAAGCATTAATGACAAACAACTGTATAAAGTCCAATGGTCTAATTATTTATTATTTTTTAGAATATTCCTTTCTTTGGGGGCCGAATTAGAAAGAAATATGATCTGGCATAGCAATGGCCCCCCGACCCATGAAGTACTCAACATATTTGTCGCGTACCTCACGAGCTGATTGGGGGGCCAAGCCAGCGCGACCAGTGTCCAGCCCGGGAAGGGGATCTGAGGGTAGTCTTGCCTCAGAACCGATGTCGGGTAGGTACGTCTGGGAGTGCCTGCGTAAAAAGTTGTGCAAAATGCAGCAGGCAAATACAACGGTGTCCAATTTATATTCCGCCAGATGTATCGATGTCCTGAACAGGCGGAACCGGTTGGTGAGTATCCCAAAGGCATTCTCGACTACCCTCCGAGCCCTGGCCAACCGAAAATTAAACACACTCCTCTCTGAGGTGAGGGTCCTCTGGGGAAAAGGCCGCATGAGGTGAGGACCAAGCCCGAAAGCCTCGTCCGCTAGGAACACAAACGGAAGTCCTTCCACATTATCTTCATCTGGTGGCAATGCCAGACCACCAGCTTGGAGACGATCATAGAAATCAGTCCGTGCGAACACTCCCCCATCAGACATCCGGCCGTTCTTCCCCACGTCCACATATAGAAACTCATACTGTGCCGACACCACCGCCATCAACACAATACTATGATAACCCTTGTAATTATAATAGTAGGACCCCGAGCGGGGTGGGGGCACAATGCGGACGTGTTTCCCATCTATTGCTCCACCGCAGTTTGGAAAATCACACCGCTGGGCAAATTGGGAAGCCACAGACTGCCATTCCTGTGGTGTGGAGGGTAGCTGTGGGGACAAACAAAATTAGAGATTTAGTACTTTGTAACAAATACATCCTACAAGCATCCTTGTGACAGTTCACAGTATTAAAATTGCATTAGAAAAATGTGCATGGAGAATTTGGGAAATGAAATATATAGGGCCACTTCATTAAGAGACTCCACAGCCCTCTGATGGGGACAATAAAAGTTTGAAGGGGGGGACACAAAAACCAAAAAGTCCTGTTTGAAAAAATGGCAAGGTGGGTTTGTCCCTAGGATAGCATGCTGGACAGGTTAATATTGGGTAAGGGACAAATATGCAGGTAGGCCAAGAATAAAACATGTAAAGCTGATATCAACATGCATAGGGAGAAAAGGTAACGTTAGTTAAACACACAGCATATCTGGGAAAATAAAAATAAAGTTAGTTGGCCACATTATTAGAGCCAGGAAACTTACCTTAATATACTCCTCATGCATAACTTTGATGATGGCAGCACACGTGTCCGGTATGATGACCCCAAGCGCCTGCGGAGAGATGCCTGTCGAGAACTTGAGGTCCTGCAGGCTCCTCCCAGTCGCCAGGTACCGCAACGTGGCAATAAGCCTCTGCTCGGCCGTGATGGCTTGGCGCATCACAGTGTCCTGCCTCGTGATATAGGGGGACAGAAGATCCAGCAGACGGTTGAATACGGGGTCCGTCATGCGGAGAAAATTCCTAAAGTCATTAGGATTATTCTCCTGGAGTTCCCTAAGCAGAGGCATATGTGAGAACTGGTCACGCTGGCGCAACCAATTCTTGGTCCAGAAACGCCTCCGCCCCCTGTTTCTGGCCAAAGTACTGGACAAATGAACATATCCAGCAGCCATCCCATAAACAGCACCAACTCGCGAAAATTGACGCTGCTGCTCCATCATGGCTTCAAACCGGCCGGCTGGTCAGTCAAGAACACACTGAAACAGAAAGCACTCGCAAATCCAGCACTACCTGCGACAAACGCGTGACAAACAGATACGAGCGCACAGGATGCAACTGCTAAAGCAGAAACAACCTGCTTGCCTATAGCCGAATGACAACTACGTTACCGCAAGCACACGCACTGAACCCGTGAATACACGCTGTCAAAGCCTGGAGACCGAGAAGCGCGAATCAGCTCTAACCAAACCTTCACTAACACGAGCAAACACGTAACTAGCAAAAGAGGAACAGAGGGCGGCGCCATTAACTTTGGTCTTCCCCTTTATAGTGACGTCGTACGTAGTTTACGTGCACGCGTTCCGGTACGACGGGAATTTGGTCCGCTGGTGTGTACACGCCAGCGGAACAAAACACAAATCAGCCTTGTACGCCGGAAACTGTCGGGCAGACAGTTTCCAGCGCACAGATCCGGTCGTGAGTACAAGGCCTGAGGCCCCGTACTCACGACCAAACATGTCTGCTGAAACTGGTCCGCGGACCAGTTTCAGCAGACATGTTTGGCCGTGTGTAGGCCCGAGCGGACCTTTTTCGGGCGGATCGGACAGGTTTCCAGCGGACAACTGTTTCCTGGACTTGCTTTAAAACAGTCCGCTGGAAACCTGTCCGCCCGGACATGTACGGTCGTCTGTACAGACCTACCGTACATGTCCTGCCGCCCGCCATCCCTCACATGCGTCGAATGACTTTGACGCATGCGTGGAAGCATTTTAAAGGCAGGCCGCCCACATCATCGCGTCATTGTCGCGGCGACACCGCGTCATCGACGCGGCGACACCGCGGACACGCCCCGCGTATTGTTTACGCGCGGACCTCTGTTCGATGGTGTGTACAGCCATCGAACAGAAGTCCCCGGGCAGTCCCCGGGCAGACATGTCCGATGAAAACGGTCCGCGGACCGGTTTCATCGGACATGTATGCTCGTGAGTACTCGGCCTTAGACATCCAGTTTTCTATCAAAGAGAGACATTTCTCTAAACTGGAATGATGATCCTTTTTGTTGCAGATGCGAAAATACAGTTGCGTATCGTCTGCATATGAGTGATAGAGTAGTTTTTGGCTACTGATAATATCAAAGAGAGGGCGGAGATAGATGTTGAAAAGCACCGGTGACAGGGGGGATCCTTGGGGGACTCCGCATGACACTGTGCGCCTCTCAGATATGAAAGATCCCAGTTTAACTGTTTGTGATCGGTTTTCCAGGAAGGAGGAAAACCATGGTATGTCACCTTCTGCGACTCTGGCTACCTCAGCCAGACGCCTCAGTAACAGTTTGTGGTCTACCGTGTCAAAGGCTGCGCTTAGGTCCAGCAGAACCAGGAGACAAGATTCTCCTTCGTCTGCGGCCTCAAGGGTGTCGTCCCATATTTTGAGTAAAGCTGTTTCTGTCCCGTGTCCGGGACGGAAGCCTGATTGTAATGGATCCAGTAGATTATGGGTATCTAGATGATGTTGCAGCTGTTGTACCACTGTTTTTTCCATTACCTTGGAGAAGACATTTAGGCCTGTTATGGGGCGACGGTGAGTTGGGTCCTTGGGGTCGAGGGTCGGTTTTTTCAAGATGGGCTGGATTGTGCCCTCTTTCAGCAGGGAGGGCACTATGCCTTCCTTAAATGAGTGGTTTATAAGCTGCGTGATAGGTGGTGCCAGGATGTCAGCACATTCCTTCAGCAGTTTAGTGGGGATAATATCATTGGGCGCTGTGCTGTTTCGCAGAGTACCGATGATATTTTTTGTAGCAATATAAAAAAAAAAATATATATATATATATATATATATATATATATATATATAAAAGAAAAGTTCACCAAAATATATATGATATTTATGATAAACAGCGGCGCTAGAGAAGAGGGTACTGTATATACTCGAGTATAAGCTGAGTTTTTCAACACATTTTTTTGTGCTGAAAACCCCCCCCCCCCTCGGCTTATACTCAAGTTACCTTTCTGCACCTGATCTCCCGGTCCCCTGGACCCCAAACTTGGCACACACTTCCTCTACAAGTGTGCAAAGTTTGTTGTCCGGGGGACCTACGGCCGGGGAGCACCGATTTTTCAAAGCCGGGCATCCCTTCCATAGACTCCCTATGTTAAACGTCAATTTCTCCGGTGACTCTGGGGACCCGGTACCGGCCGGTTGTAGGTCCCCTGGACCCAGAACTTGGCACACATTTCTCCTTTACCAGTGTTCAAAGTTTGTTGTCCGGAAGACCTAGTGCTGGGGAGCACCGATTTTTCAAAGCCGGGCACCCCTTCCATATACTCCCATGTTAAATGTCAGTCTAGTCATGGACACAGTGAGGCATGGGCACAGTGAGGCAAAGTGAGGCACAGTGAGGCATGCAGATGGACACCCTAGGCTTATACTTGAGTCAATAAGTTTTCACTTTTTTTGTGGTAAAATTAGGTGCCTCGGCTTATATTCGGATCGGCTTATGCCCTGTACACACGGTCGGTTCATCCAATGAAAACGGTCTGATGGACCGTTTTCATCAGTTAACCGATGAAGCTGACTAATGGTCAGTCATGCCTACACACCATCAGTTAAAAAAACTATTGTGTCAGAACGCGGTGACGTAAAACACAACGACGTGTTGAAAAAAACGAAGTTCAATGCTTCCAAGCATGCGTCGACTTCATTCTGAGCATGCGTGGATTTTTAACCGATGGACGTGCCTACAAACGATCGTTTTTTTTTTCCTATCGGTTAGGTATTCATCTGTTAAATTTAAAACAAGATTGAATTTTTCATCGGTTTGACCGATCGTGTGTACGCGGAATAATACTCGAGTATATATGGTAATCAAATTGTATCATAACCTGTGAATAAACAATATAAAAAAACTGTGACAAAGCAAATTATCACCATGTTAGAAATTGTAAAATAGAGTCCAAATTAATAAATAAAGTCCATGTGTCTCATAAATGAGCAAGATGCCTTCTGGTAATTGGTCTGAGATGATCAATTAGAACTCTTAAACATCTCCACACCACATCATGTGATAAACATGCCACCACTTCCCCATTTGGTTCAGACCCACCAGAAACATTTGCCACACATTCTCATGTTTTGCAAAACGAGCATTGTACCCCACAGGGTTGTAGAAACAAACCTCAATATACAGCCAATAGCAGTGAATCACAGGTTGCTGGTGTGATGTATTGCACTCTCAGACCATCTGCACAATGATTTTCCAGTTTGTGGTTTCAAAATCTACACTCCTTCTGACAAGGTTCTGTGGGCCTCTTCTATTAACTCTGATCTTTACCACTCAAAAAAGTCAGGATGGGTCTTAAACAGAAATGAGTGTGGCCTTGACAGGAAGGGGTGGGTCATATTTAAATTAGGGGTTTCACAAGTTTATTCAGGCCTAGGGCAGCACAAAACCTAAATACACTACTGTTTTTTACCCAAAGATTTTCTATTGGATTCAAGTCAGGTGATTGTCTGGGTTATTCTAGCAGCTTTATTTTATTTCTTTGAAACCAATGGAGAGTTTGCTTGGCTTTGAGTTTGGGATCATTGTCTTGCTGAAATGTCCACTGTCGTCTTCATCAACCTGGTAGATAGCAGCAGATTTTTATCAAGAATATCTTGGTGCATTTTTCCATTCATCCTTCCTTCAATGACTTGAAGTTTTCCAGTACCGTATGCTGAAAAACATCCCCACACCATGGTGTTCCCACCTCCAAACCTCACTGTTGGTATGGGGGGTGTTTTTTGGGGTGCCATTTGACCTCCAAACATGGTACATTTTATGGCATCCAAGGAGTTCAATTTTGGTCTCATCTGACCAGACTATATTCTCCCCGTATTTCACAGGCTTGTCTAAATGTTGTGCAGCAAACTTTAAACAAGCTTTAACATGCTTTTTCTTCACAGAGCAGCCCAGATCCTCCTCTTTTCGTGTTCACCACCGGAACTTCTGGCCCCTCCCTCCTGCCGAGAGCCCCCAGCCGAGCCGCTGCTCTCTGTGTCCATACAGACATGGAGCCGTGGCTCGGCCCTGCCCCCTCTTTTTTCTAATTGGCTCACTGACTTTGATTGACAGCAGCAGGATCAAGTATCACTTGCTACTGTCTCAGCCAATGAGAAGAGAGAGTCTCAGACAGTCGAGGCTCTCGTGCAACATCACTGGATCGATATGGACTCAGGTAAGTATTAGGGGGCTGCTGCACACATGAGGTTGTTTATCTTATTGCATAAAATGCATTACCTACTTCCCGACCAGCCGCTGCAGTTGTACTGCGGCAGATTGTCTCCCCTGCATGAACTGCCGTCATTGTATGTCAGCCGCTTTATGTGGAATAGGAGCCGATTCATGTGACCCACGGCTGGCATGTCTCATGATCATGTCATTTCATGGGAGTACAGAAAGATCTGCTGTTCCGAAAGAAGCCAAACATGGAGAGCGCAGGCGCCGTATAGAGCCGACTCACATCTCTGCATGTTCGGCTTCTTTCAGATACCCCGTAACTCTTGCACGCCTACGCAACACGGGGTGGGGCCTTTTCCGCCAGGGGGAACAGACATCAGTCATCTGGGCGACCTCCCAGATGACAATCCCCCTAGGCATAGAAACGCCTACTCCCGCAGGGAGAAAAGATGGATTACAAGGTACATAAAGCATAACAAAAATAAAAAATTGCGGACTGTACTTGTTACGAATATAAGGAAGTTGGTCAGATATACATGTTATTAGGGTGAACCTCCGCTTAAAGCTTGGTAATACAGTTTAAAGGTTTGAAGTGCTAAGCCACCTGTTTGTTTAGTTCTATGCAAAACATCACAAGAGATCCTAGTATGTTTTCCCTTCCAAATATAATGAGAAATAAGGGACACAAGGTAAATAAGCTGAAAAAGAAACCAATAGGAACACCAAATGGGACCAGCTGGAAAATGAAAAACACACTTTCATTTTAACTGAAGAACTGTTCATTTTGATTACATTGATCTTAGCTAACCAGGAATGACTAAGGCCTTGTACACACGACCGAACATGTCTGCTCCACTGCCGCCTCAATTCTTTTTATCATGCGATTTTAAACTCAGGATACATGTGAGTGTACTTGAATTCTTTTAAATAAATTACATAGTTTGTTACCGAATTACACTATGTGGCCTTTTTTCTCATGCCTTTTCTAATCATCCGATTAACCATGGAGTTTGAAAGACCTAAGGTTTTCTGATATATGGACATGCAAGAAATGTTATCATCAGACTTCTAGCAGAAACTCTGGACGGTGTATTCCTTGATATCGTGTACCTTGGCTGGTACTTTAAGCCTGTTTTGACTTGTATGATATATGTCATTTCAAGTCCACCTGCTCTGGTAAGCCTCCATTTGTTACTATTGGTGGCGGTGATCATTCACTTTCGGATTGCTTTATTGGAGTACAATCAAGATTTCCTTCATCCTTGCACGTGGTGTTTTCTGTTTATATGGACTCAATGTTATATGATTTCACATATTGGACTTTTCTCATTTGTTGCACATAGTAATTTCTTTACAAGATTTTTACAGTTCACCATTCTTCTGTGCTTTCCGCAGACCAGTTTCAGCAGACATGTTCGGTCGTGTGTACGGCTGACCGGACAGGTTTCCAGTGGACATTTGTCCAGCCGACCGTTTTGCAGCGGACAAATGTTTCTTAGCATGCTAAGAAACATGTCCGCTGGAATCCTGTCCATCGGACATGTTCGGTCGTCTGTACAGACTCACCATACATGTCCGAGCGGCCGCCATCCCTTGCATGCGTCAAAGTGATTCGACGCATGCATGGAAGCATTGACCTTCCAGCGTCGCCGCACTGTCTGTCCGCGCGGATTTCGGTTTGATGGTGTGTACAACCATCAGACAGAAATCTTCCAGCGGACATGTCCGATGAAAACGGTCCGGCGGAACGTTTTCATCGGACTGTCCGCTGGTGTGTACGAGGCCTAAGGGAAGGCCATTTACGGAGATCAGATTCAATCTAATTAAGAAGGGGAAGGTAATTATATTTGATTAGGTCAGAAAAACAGAGCATCAGATACTAGACATGTGTACACTGAAATATTTTGTTTCGGAATTTCGTTTTTGTCCAAAAAATAAATTTATTTAGTTACTCCCGAAATTCGTTTTTTATTTATTTTGTTTTTCGTTAAAAAAATGCATTAGTCCGAAAATCCAAATGAATTAAGGTCAAATCTGTCATTGAAGGCTTATGGTGTCTGTTGAATGTTCTAAGAAGATTTGACAGAATCTTTAAAAAAAAAAAAAGATTTGACGGAGCAACGAAACTGTAAGATGCCGCAATCGTACATTTCCGGTCGAATGTTCCACCAACTACTCCTCTAAATATTTTAGAGGAGTAGTCTACCAATGAAATGGGAATAGCGACATAAGCAAGGTTGCTTCTGATTCTGGAATGGAGATGTTTAATATTTCCGATTTGGGCATATTAATTTTAAGATTGTGTATGGAGACCCTAGGCTGCTGAACATAAAATAGAATGTCATCTGCATAGGCAGCAAATTTATGCACCTTGTCCTCTAGGGCGATACCATAAATATTAGGGTTGCTTATCACTGTCGAGAGGAAGGGCTCAAGGGAGATAGCGAATACGCGTGCGTGATGATTGAGGACACCCTTGTCGCATACCATTATTAAGCATAAATGGATTGCTCAGTAAGCCATTGATTGTATTTGTGCCTTCAGGTGTGCATTGAGGGAAGCTATTCTATGTAACATCCTTGGTTCCAAGCCAAATAATTTCAGTGTAGTCCACCCTGTCTAGTGCTTTTTCAGCGTCAGTGGAGAGGAGAACTGGGAGAGGCTGGGAGCATTTCTTAACAAAAGAATGGCGAGATAAGGTATGAAGGGAGATATCCCTGGCCTCATGACCCGGAAAAAAATCCAGCTTGTACTGGTTTAATCCATCCTGGGAGTAGTGGGAGCAGCCTTGAAGCCATAACTTTAGCATAGAGCTTAAGGTCAACATTAAGCAAAGATATGGGGCGGTAGCTTCAGCAGGAGGTAGGGTCCTAACCAGGTTTCGGAATAACTGTTATATGCAATTCAAAACGCAAACCCTCCTTTATTATAGCATTAGCATAAGAGGTTAATGGGGGTATTACGATATCACAAAATGTTTTATAGTAAAGGGTAGTAAAACCAGCTGGTCTTGGAGCCTTACCTGAGGACATAGATTTTACCATTACATAAAATTTCTCTGCAGTGAGATTGGTTTCAAGAGCCTTAATGGTAAGTTTGGGCAGGATCGCTTGTCCAAGATAATGAAGTATTCTCTTGCATTTTTCGTCAGGTGTAAGAGAGACTAGTTCTCCTTGTATATTATAAGGATTGCCATACAATTTACAAAAGGCTTGTGTAATGAGAGGATTAGCATGTAACAAGTAGCCAGTAGGTGTTTTAACCTTGGAAAAAATGAATTTTTGAATTTGTGAATCATCTGAGAAACCATTGAAAACCAGTCTTAGGATCCAGGTCAAACAATGATTTAAGCTCCTCCCCTGTCTGCATCAAGAAAGGCTATCAAATCTAGCTGGTGAAGGGAAAGTGTATGTGCTCTGTCAAGATCAGCCACCTCTTGCAGTATTTTCACAAGCCTCTGACCATGATCCTTTTTCCTTCTAATACCTAGTTCCATTAGTTTATCCCACATGGTAGCTTTATGCGCCTCCCAAACGATGGTGACAACTCTGATGAGGCATTATCCACAAAATAATGAGTTAAAGAGGTTGACAACTGAGCCAGGTCAACAGGGTAAGAAAGGAGAAAGTCATTGAATTTCCAGTTGTTTTGACATTGGGGTAATATTACATACAGATTGAAACAGGAACATGATTAGAGAGGAAAGCAACACCTATCAAAGCCAAGCACAGGAAATGTAGGTGGAAATGGTCTTAAAAAATAGCATCTATTCTAGAGTAAGAGTCATGTGTCTTAGAGTAGAAAGAATAGTCACATGGGGGCGTGTCCAAGATGTTTTTGGGATTACATGTGCATCATCTTATGGTACGACAGCCATGCAGACCAATTTGATGCAGTGTGCAGCATATGGTCTGAGCGCTGACAGGCTAACCCCCCATGGGCGGCAGATTCAAATGGACATATCTGTACGCCAATCTGCCTGCCCGTGCCATTCTATTGATGTAAATAGGCATGCAGCGGTCGGCAAGTGATTAAGGGGACAGCAAATGTACACTTTTATGCAAGCTGTACAGTGTAATTTCTTCAGTGTTGTCACATGAAAACTCACTTTTGTTCTAACTGTATATACACTATATTACCAAAAGTATTAGGACACCTGCCTTTACTTTCTCATGAACTTTAATGGCATCCCAGTCTTAGTCTGTAGGGTTCAATATTGAGTTGGCATACCCTTTGCAGATATAACAGCATCAACTCTTCTGGAAGAATGGTCAATCCATGTGAATGTTTGACCATTCTTACAGAAGCGCATTTGTGAGCTCATAAATGCGCTTCTCAAAGAATAGTCAAACATTTCCGTAGACACACTCCTAAACCTTGTGGACAGCCATCCCAGAAGAGTTGAAGTTGTTATAGCGGTAAAGGGTGGGCCAACCCAATATTGGACCCTATGGACTAAGACTGGGATGCCATTAAAGTTCATGTGCAAGTAAAGGCAGGTGTCCCAATACTTTTGGTAATATAGTATATATTGTATATATGATACGTGTATGATATGTGTATATATATATATATATATATATATATATATATATATATATATATATATATATATATATATATATATATATATTCCACAATAATTTATTTGGCAGAATGGCTCATTGTTGCTGATATATGCACATTGCCATATGCTTGGTGTCAGAAATATACATAGCTGTTGCACATTGAACTGCATGGCTTAAAGTGTGAATTGTTGTGAAATTACTGGGGTAGAGATGTCAAAACCACATTATGGGATTATAGGATAGAATTGTGTAGATAGAACAGGGAGGTTCCGCAATTTTCACAACTCCCATCCTGTTCATGGACAATCATCATCTGCCTTGACACATTTTATAATGACTGGTTTAAGGTGCCTGTGCTGGGATATGTTTATATTATTCATTAGAACTTTGGAAGTGTCTTGGGGAAGCTACAGAACATCTACAACATTACAGAAACAAGTCCAGTTGAAAGCGACAAACTACTACAAGCTGTACCATGACCTGGATTAATAAGAGCCTTCACAGACAAAATTGATGGTACTAACAAACTTATACCTTGTAACAAGAACGGAATCATTAGCATTAATCAGCATTGATTCTTGAAGTCTCATTCTTACCGAACCAATCTATTAACCTTCAATGAGGAGGTGAGCTGCCATCTAGATAAAGAAAGGCTCGTAGACATGGTGTATCTGGATGTTTACACACAGCTCTCCCCGTTCTTCAGCTCTGGGGACCGATCGCGGGACTCCGGCGGCGATCGGGTCCGCGGGTCCCCCGCGGCCGCGGTCACAGAGCTTCGGACCCGCAACCCACGGCTGGGCACTTAAAGAGGACGTACAGGTACATGCTTGTGCCCAGCCGTGCCATTCTGCCGACGTATATGTGCAGGAGGCGGTCATTAAGTGGTTAAAAAGGGTATTAACTACAGAGATAAAACAATAATTCTTCCACTCTACAAGACTCTGGTCCAGCCACACCTGGAGTATGATGTCCAGTTCTGGGTACCAGTCCTCAGGAAGGATGTACTGGAAATGGAGCGAGTACAAAGAAGGGCAACAAAGCTAATAAAGGACTCAATAAAAAATGGGATTCTGCGCAATCTATCACACACACATGGTAAGTGAAAAATATTGGGTGACAAATAAATATATAAATATAAACAAAATAAATATATATAAGAGAGCTCGCAAGCTCAATAGAAAGTCAAACCAACAGTAAAAGTGAGAAAAAGTCCAAAAAATAATGATGAATAAATGAGTGAAAATATCACCAATCACAATAGGAATACTAAAGTGACAATGTGCAAGAATAATCCTATAATGAATAAAACTGCCAAAAAGGAGCTGCTGGTGTTGCTGAATTCCACTTAAAATGTTGACTGATGCACACACATATCCCTCCCTGGGCTCACAGAGCTCTTACCTCCAGGCCAATAATAAGGGGCATCCAGTATGAGCCTCACTGGCAATCCTCTATGGGTGATCGCAGCCACTCTATACCTGTCTCCTCAATAGATCCAGATTGTGCTCAGACCCAAATAGAAAAAAAGAGGGAACAAAGAAGGGAGGGCTCCAATCGTGAAATATGTAAGAATCAGGGGTATTTATTAAAGAAAAAGCCTGTGCTTACATCAAATAAACGAAAGTGCAGCAAAAATTTTTAAAATGAGCGGCATCTACAGCGCCAGCATACATCACTCCAGGTGTACGTCCGTCCGTCCAATCCCAACGCGTTACGACACGGGATCACGTGTCTTCATCTGGGGCCCCAGATGTGTGTGATAGATTGCGCAGAATCCCATTTTTTATTGATTTCTGTATTTGTGTATTGTAAACACTGTAGGTTTTGCTGCATTATATTTATTTTGTCTAGGTTAGCACTCATTAAGGGTCTGTATTAGCGCAAAAGCACTTGTCACCTTAAAGCTAATAAAGGGTCTGGAGGATATTAGTTATGAGGAAAGGTTGCGAGCACTGAACTTATTCTCTCTGGAGAAGAGACGATTGAGAGGGGATATGATTTCAATTTACAAATACCGTACTGGTGACCCCACAATAGGGATAAAACTTTTTTGCGGAAGGAAGTTTAACAAGACACATGGGAACTCAATAAAATTAGATGAAAAGAGGTTTAACATTAAACTACGGGGGTTCTTTACTGTAAGGCCTCGTACACACAATAGGATAGCCAGAGGACAGCGGTCTGAAGGACCGTTTTCATTGGTCAAAACCGAACGTGTGTGGGCCCCATAGGTTATTTAACCTTCGGTTAAAAAAATAGGAACTTGCTTTAAAATTTAACTGATGGACGCCTAACCGATAGGTCAAAACCGATCATTAGTATGCAAAAGCATTGGTCAAAACCCTGCGCATGCTCAGAATCAAGTCAACACATGCTTGGAAGCATTGAACTTTGTTTTTTTTCAGCACGTCATTGTGTTTTACATCACCGCGTTCTGACACGATTGGTTATTTAACCTATGGTGTGTAGGCGTGACGGACCATCAGTCAGCTTGATCGGTTAACCTAAGACAACGGTCCTTCAGACCGTTGTCCTCAGGCTATACTATCGTGTGTACGAGGCCTAAGAGCAGCAAGGATGTGGAATTCCCTTCCGCAGCGGGGGGCATCAATGGTTTCAAGAAACTGTTAGATAAGCACCTGACGACCCCAACATACAGAGATATACAATGTAATACTGACATACAATCACACACATAGGTTGGGCTTGATGGACTTGTGTCTTTTTTCAACCTCACCTACTATGTAACTAACCCATGGCAAAAATCCTACATTCCATATCTACAGTGTATAAGAAATATTAATATAAAAATATGATACAGTAAACAAATAATATTGTCTTTGTAGTTCATAAATACATTTTATTTAAAATGTGCAGAGACAATTGTGGAAAATAGGTGAATGAATAGAAGAATAGAAGCTGCAACAATAAACATGGAGTTCCCTACTGCTTTCAATTTAGGATTAATAAAGGGTGTGTGTCAGGAGAAATAAAGTCTAAAAAAAGTATTCCTAAAAGGTTATTAGCTATCAGATTAATTAGCAATGCAAAATACAGAGCCCACCAAGGAGAAGAAAATGTATAAAAGGGTTTCAGATCAACTCAGTAAATAACAGAGACTAATAATTTACTGGAAGTGGAAGATTATTTCCATTAAACTATACGATAGCTGATCTGACATTGTTTGCTATGAGATTTTCAAAGTAAACTATTACGTCCATTGTCCATCTCTAACAATGTGCACGGAATTGAGGTGCGGTAAGTAACAATTGTTTGAATAATAATGAAAAGATAGACAAAGCATAGACTTGTTTTGTGTTTCCATACAGATGAAGAACTGTAGAAGTAAAAGATGTATAGCATTATGTATGTTATGTACAGTATGTTTTAGATCTTCTCTCCACCACCCAATTTAACAATTTTTTCCCCAATTATTAAAAAAACAAAAAAACAGATTGTATTATACATTTTGAATTTGAGCTTTCCTGGTTCCGTGTATTGTTATAATATTCCTCACACTTTGTTCCTTCAATACTATTACCTGCCGATGTCTAATCATCTACTTCATGACTATCTGCTGTTTTTTCGTCGTTCCTTTGAGGGAAATTTCATGTGTTTTTGTATTTATTGTCCTTATTTATACTCAATAATAAAAACTAACAATTTAAATGTATGTTCAAGTTTTAGTCAAGTAAATATGAAATATTGCACATTAATATTTTATATTTGTTAATTCTCAACTGAAGTTTCCTTTTAGATCAGCTAAATGCTTCCCAGGCGTATAAAAAAAAATTGGTGTTTCAAGTGTTGGTTGGCTTCCTTTAAAAATAAGTCACAGACTATATAGAAAAGCCTATCCCTTGCTTGCATGCTGCATAGAAGGACACCGGCTCTCTGTGTGGATACAGAAGTCTCTCTGCAGAGGTCTAACATGACCTTTAGCTCCACATTCAGCAAAACTCAGGATTCTTGCTGGCTAAAACCTACTAGCTCTGACTATCAGGGGTTGTATCAGAGATCTGCAGGGAGATCATAGATTCCAAGTAGAGAGCAAGGATCTTTGTCTACAGTATGCTGGCAAGGGGCAGGCTTTGCTTCGTTGGGCTTTCTAAAGAAAATGAACAGTTAAGCCCTGTACACACGATCGGATATCTGATGGAATCTAATCCGATGGATTTTTTCATCGGATATCCGATGAAGCTGACTTTCATCAGTCTTGCCTACACACCATCGGTTAAAGATCCGATTGTGTCCAACGTGGTGCCGTAAAACACAACGACGTGCTGAGAAAAATGAAGTTAATTTGCGTCAACTTGATTCTGAGAATGCATGGATTTTTGACCGATGGATTTCCCCACAGACGATCGTTTTTTTCTATCGGTTTTTTAACCATAAGAAAAACTTAAAACAGGTTCTATTTTTTTTCACCGATGGGGCCCACAAACGATCGTTTCATCCGATGAAAACGGTCCATCAGTCCGTTTTCATCAGACGAACCGTTCGTGTGTACAGGGTTTAAGATTTGCATATACTTTTTTTTAATTTCAAAATATTTTTTATTGAAATTTGAATGAATATTAATACAATACAGGATAGTAGTTGTCAAATAATAAATGAAAATAAAATAAAACATATAGACTGTTGCCATCAATGCTCTTACACTTCAAATATATGTTCAAGCAGCATATTCATGAGAAACAATTTCATTAGTGTCACAAATGTCACTGTCTACCCCAATGCAGGTGGTCAGACACTATAGCTGGCTACTATGCGCTTCACATATAGCACATATAGCAGCCCCCTCTCCCTTAAAGCAAGCAGGCCTACCGGTACTTGGTTGCCCCCAGGACTTAAACACAATGCTATAGAGCAGGGATATGCAATTAGCGGCCCTCCAGCTGTTGCAGAACTACAATTCCCATGAGGCATAGCAAGACTCTGACAGCCACAAGCATGACACCAGAGTAAGGCCTTGTACTCACGGCAGGACATGTCCGATGAAAACGGTCTGCAGACCGTTTCCATCGGACATGTCTGGCCGGGGACTGCCCGGGGACTTCTGTTCGATGGCTATACACACCATCGAACAGAAGTCCGCGCGTAAACAATACGCGGGGCGTGTCCGCGGTGTCGCCGCGTCGATGACGCGGTGTCGCCGCGACAATGACGCGGCGACGTGGGCGGCCCGCCTTTAAAATGCTTCCACGCATGCGTCGAAGTCATTCGACGCATGCGAGGGATGGCGGGCGGCAGGACATGTACGGTAGGTCTGTACAGACGACCGTACATGTCCGGGCGGACAGGTTTCCAGCGGACTGTTTTAAAGCAATGCCAGGAAACAGTTGTCCACTGGAAACCTGTCCGATCCGCCCGAAAATGGTCCGCTCGGGCCAACACACGGCCAAACATGTCTGCTGAAACTGGTCTGCGGACCAGTTTCAGCAGACATGTTTGGTCGTGAGTACGGGGCCTCAGAAGCATGATGGGACTTGTAGTTTTGCAACAGCTGGAGGTCCGCTAATTGCATATCCCTGCTGTAGAGTCTGGCCACCATGCCAGGGCAGATGCAAACTAAAAAAAGCAAACAGGTACTTGCAGTTGAACAAATAGAGTGGTTCAAAGACAGCTCAGGTAATGGCCGTCTAAGTTCAGAAGATAATCCAGTATCCGTTCCAGGTAAAAGGCTGAGTTCAGGGGATAATCCAGTCCACTCCGGGTCATACACAAGGAATCCAACAGCAAGCAAGACAGACAAACATGAGGCTTGGTCTGGGACAATGCAGGTAATTCTGTCTCTATCATAAGAAAGGAATAGAGCGTTTGATTTACTTTAAACAGTTGACTGAGCCGATCAATAACCTAACAAGTGAACACAGACAGGGAGGAAAATAACAGCCAACACCCGGGTGCTGGAATGAGGAATAGGGGCACTAAGTGATCATGACATTTAGGAAAACAGATCTTACGGTATTGGAAGGGTGTTCATCAAGATCAAGAAAGAATAAAGTTCTCTTATACACAAAGTTCTAGTTTTTGGTAACGTACTACTTAGTAGACATGTGCATTTGTTTTCGTCCGAATGCATTTTTGTCCGAATTTCAGGTATTTTCGTTATGGTTTGAACAAACGATAACAAAAGCACAGAAAACGAAAACCGAAAGATCCGACATAAACAAATGCTTTATTTTCGTTTTCGTTGCGGTCAAATGTGGCTAACCTTAACTCTATTAGTCCAATATTATTCTACATAAAGAGAAAAGATTTGACATAGAGAGAAAAGATTCGATATAGAGAGACATGAAGATTCGACATAGAGAGACATGAAGATTCGACATAGAGAGACATGAAGATTCGACATAGAGAGACATAAAGAGTCGATTTTTTTTTAAAGATTCTGTTGAATCTTCTTCTTTTTTTTTTTCTTCTTAGAACATTCGACAGACACCGTAAGCCTTCAATGGCAGATTCGACCTTAATTTGGATTTTCAGACTAATGCATTTTTTTAACGAAAAACAAAATAAATAAAAACGAATTTCGGGAGAAACTAAATAAATGTATTTTTCCGGACGAAAACGAAATTACGAAACAAAATATTTCAGTGTCTACTCCTTAGCATATCAAGTAGACCAAGAGAACCATTTCTCTTGAGCTGCACATTCATATGTGCTATGCGATTGAGTGAGGGCAACTACTTCAGAGTATGAAGAACAGGTAGAAGAGAGCTAGTTGCGAGTGATGACTATTCTAGCAGATAACAGTATATTAATAACTATACATCTGAGTGAGGGAGGGAATTTGTCAATATCTAAGTTTAAGTTGGCTAGTTCAGGCGAGGGGTTAATTTGAGTGTGAATATGTTTCTGCATTAATCGAAAGATGACGGACCAATTTTCAGATTTTGAAGGACCAAAGTATGTGCATGAGGGTGCCATGGGATTTGCAGCTTCTCCAGCAAAGAGGTGATAAAGAAGAGTCTACCACATGTAGTATGTGGAGTGTTCTGTATCAGCGAAAGGTAATTTTGTAAGACAGTTCCCAAAGATTAGCAGATTTAGAACTCTTAAATAGGGCATTTAGTGCATCTAACCATTGAGCTTCTGTACAGGAGGTACCTAGTTCACATTTTTTATTTAATCTGGGAGTTGGATTTGGTGAAAGTTAGTTTGTCTTGTAAAAACTAATAAAAGAGAGATATGCCTTTCATGTGAGAGTGTTCATCTGTCCAAAATTTCCATACTAGCTTGTGTCAGATCTATTTAGGAGAATGTATAAGGCAATAAGTGGTGCTGATGTTCTGGAAATGGTCATTAGAAGGTTGATAAAATTCAATTTGAGATGTTGAACGGGGCTTAAACACTCCAAAGGCATATAAGTCTGACACTTGTGTAATGCCTTTTCCTTCCCAAGATTGAGTTTTGATGTTAGGAGTTATATATATATATATATATATATATATATATATATATATATATATATATTTGTCTTTTAAAAGAAAACAAGTACATTAATAGCATGCAGTTACAGTAATACCAAGATAGGTAATGGTGTAAATATAAACATAGTAACAATGAGTACCATATATACTCGAGTATAAGCCAAGAAAATGCCCCCCTCGGCTTATACTCGAGTCACCTTTTTGAGCCTGATCTCCCGGACTTTAGGGACCAGATACTGTCCGGTCATAGGAACCCTGTACCCAAAACTTAGCATACATGTAGCCCCACTCTTCCTCTACAAGTGTGCAAAGTTTGTTGTCCAGGGAACCTACGACCGGGGAGCACCGATTTTTCACAGCCGGGCACACATTCCATAGACTCCCATGTTAAACGGTAATTTCTCCGGTGACCTTAGTCCCCTGGAACCGGATCTTGGCACACATGTAGCCCAATTTCTCCTCTACAAGTGTGCAAAGTTTGTTGTCTGGGGGACCTACGGCTGGGGAGCACCAATTTTTTAAACCCGGGCAACCCTTCCATAGACTCCCAGGTTAGACCTCAGTCTAGTCATAGACACAGTGGGGCATGGGCATAGCGAGGCATGGGCACAGTAAGGCATGGACTCAGTGAGGCATGGACACAGTGAGGCATGGGCACGGTGAGGCATGGACACAGTGAGGCATGAACATGGACACAGTGAGGCAAAATGATGCGCAGTAAGGCATGCAGATGGACACCCTAGGCTTATACTCGAGTCAATACGTTTTCCCAGTTTTTGTGGTAAAATTAGGTGCCTTGGCTTAAATTTGGGTCGGCTTATACTCAAGCATATATGGTACATTTTTACTAATACAATAAAATGTTTCAAGTAAAGGAAATACAAAGAAAGGGAATAGATGTACATAGAGAAAACCGATGGTAGTAATTATATTGATGATGGATAAAGGGAATGGTAATTGGAATGGAGAGGTATCCTGTGCTGTTTTGAACACCAGATGGGGCAATGCTGAAAGAGAGGCCAGTATAGTGGGTGATAGGTAGGGACCTATAAAGTTTCAATCATTGTGTGAGGTTAAGCATCCTGAAGGCAGCTAGTCTGCCCAGCCAGGAGAGAGTAAATTTGGAGATATGTCATAAATCTGAATGTAAAGACTTTAAGAAAGAAATACATTTTTTTCTGAATTAGGAATTTGGAATTAGCTGTCATTTTCACTCCTAAGTACTTTATGGAGTGTTGTGCCCAGGCATAGGGATGCGGATGGCAGGACATTTTTGAGCGTCCTGCCATCGCACCGCTCCAGTGTGAAAGCACTCGGGCTTTCACACTGGAGTGAATGCAGTGGCTCTTTCAGGGTGCTTTGCAGGCGCTATATTTAGCACTATAGCGCCTGCAAAGTGCCTCAGTGTAAAAGTAGCCTTAGAGGCGGTTTGGGAACGGTGTATACACCACTCTCAAAGTTCCCTGCCCATTGAAATGATTGGGAAGTGCTGCCGAAGCACCTGCAAAGCTTTTCTTCGGCCTCTAGTGTGGGTTAAAAGCACCCTGCTAGTGGATGAAAAGCTTAAACAATTGTAAAGTGCTGCTAAAACTAGCACCGCTTTACTGCTAACGCCGGGCGCCTTCAGTGTGAAAGTAGCCTAACGCCACATACACATGTTTAGAATTTCCGACAACAAATGTTTGATGGGAGCTTATGGTAGAAAATTCCGACTGTGTGTATGCCCCATCCGACATTTGTTTCCATACAAGTGTATGGCCACCATTAGGAAGAATTCATAAAACTCAACAGGGTAGGGGCACTTTACAAAAACTTCATAAAACTCTTGGATAATCAAAGGGCAGGTGAACATTTTATTTTTTATTTATTTTTTCTGTTTGTTTACACTTGACCAAAACCACTTTAGTTGTGTGAGGCTGACTATCATGGATGAATATCTTGTGCCAAGCTAAATTAATAATAACTTTATATTCACTTATCAGGTGGCCTTTCAGAATGTTAGACAATATGGTTGAGAGGTATCATCAACAAATAATATTAAGCCTAGTTGTTTTTTATTTTGTTAGTTAAAAAAATTAATACAGAGTAACGTGACCATGTTTTAATGATAACACAGAGTTATGTAGAGAGCTTAAAACTCAGCTGGATAGTAACATATTGAAAAAGTATCTTAACAAAATTGAATGGATAAATGTCAGATTAAAGGTTGTTTTTGTTTTGCCATCCACCAGAATTGTGAGGAGTTGAACGTTGAGGATTTCCACCTGGTTAGAATCTAAGTTATTGTGTATTTTCATATTCTCTTACCAGATGGGCTATCACAATAATGTAACCTATATTGTACTAAATGGTTTTCCAAAAATAAAAAGCATAACAATTCTATTTTTCTTGGTGCTTTTTTTCATATATTGTGTTATTATATCTGGAAATCTTTTTATTGTGGTTTTATATCATCTGAGTAAAACACTTCAGTCTCCCATGTATCTATTCATCACCCAACTGTCATTCCTTGATATAATTCTATCTACAGATATTCTTCCCAACCTTCTTTATATTATCTTACATGATGGATGTACCATGTCTTTTGCTGGTTGTATCATCCAGTTCTTCTTCTTTTCCCATGCTGAGGCATCAGAGTGTTTTCTACTGACTGTGATGTCCTATGACCGGTATTTGGCCATCTGTAAGCCTCTGCATTACAACTCTATAATGAACCAATCAATTTGCATTAAATCAGTGATTACGATTTGGTTACTGGGTTTTACAATGACATTGGTTGATTCAATTTCTTTGTGCAACCTATACTACTGTGGACCAAACATCATTCATCACTTCTTCTGTGACTATGAACCCATACTAGACCTTTCCTGCTCTGATACTTCATGGATCCATAATCAGACATATGTAGTAGGTTTCATCTGTGTTGTAGCACCTTTTATATTAATTGTTATATCGTATATCTATATTGTTATAACCATCCTCAAAATTAAATCAATTACAGGAAGAAAGAAAGCCTTCACCACCTGCAGCTCTCACTTGACCGTAGTGTGCATTTTTTACGGGGCGCTAATTGCTGTGTATTTGATTCCAACAAAAGGTCAACTAGATATTCTGAACAAGTTCCTCTCCCTCTTTTACACTGTAATGACTCCATTGCTTAATCCGATCATATACACCTTCAGGAACAAGGACTTTAAAAAAGCTATTGAGAAAATAAAATCAAAATTATAAAAAAAATGCAAATCGGATAGAAAAAAAATATTAAAAACAGTCTTCTTTATAAACAAATACGTTTAGAAATTCAATTATGTGTAATAAAATGGAATGGCAAAGGGAAAAGGTATTGAACATGGAAACTGAATTGTATTTAATTCTTCGTACAAAATGCTTTGTTGGTAATGTCAGCTTCAAGATGTCTCCTGTATGGAGAAACCGGTTGCATGCATTGCTCGGGTATGATTTTGGCCCATTCTTCCACACAACAGTCTTCAAATATTGAAGGTTCCGTAGCCCTCTTCTATGAACTCTGATCTTTAGTTATTTCCATAGACTATAAATATATTAAAACAAGTTCACCAAAATAAATATGATATATATGATAAATATCGGCGCTAGAGAAGAGAACAATGAAATCTTATCATAACCTGTGCATAAACGGTATAAAAAAATCAATCAAACTGTGACAAAGCAAATTATCACCATGTTAGAAATTGTAAAATAGAGTCCAAATGAATAAAGGGGCAGATCCACAAAGCGAGTACGCCGGCATATCTACTGATACGCCGGCCTACTTTCAAATTTCCCGCATAGTATCTTTGTTTTGAATCCTCAAAACAAGATACAACAGCATCTGGGTTAGATCCGACAGGCGTACCGCTTCGTACGCCTTCGGATCTAAGATGCAATTCTTCGGCGTCCGCTGGGTGGCGTTCCCGTCGTAATCTGCGTTGAGTATGCAAAATAGCTATTTCCGACGATCCATGAATGTACGAGCGGCCGTCGCATTCTTTTACGTCGGCTTTTTCCACCATATAGTTAAAGTCTTGCTAAAGCAAAATCTTTAAGGATTTGAACCAAACTGCAGTAAGGTACGGCGGCGTAGCTTATCTCAGATACGGTGCGCTGGGGCAGATCTTTGTGGATCTGCCCCAAAGTCCATGTGTCTCATAAATAAGCAAGATACCTTCCAGTAATTGGTCCGAGATGATCAATTAAAACTCTTAAACATCTCCACACCACACCATGTGATAAATGTGCCACCACTTCCTCGTTGGGTTTAGACTCACCAGAAACATTTGCCACACATTCTCATGTTTTGCAAAATGAGCATTGTACCCCACAGGGTTGTATAAAGTAACCTCAATATACAGCCAATAGCAGTGAATCACAGGTTGTTGGTGTGATGTATTGCACACTCAGACTCACCCTGTGCAGTGATTTTCCAGTTAGTAATTCAAAAATCTACACTCCTTCTGACAAGGTTCTGTGGGCCTCTTTAGTACTTTAGATAACTTTTCTATTGGATTCAAGTCAGGTGATTGGCTGGGCCATTCTAGCAGCTTTATTTTCTTTCTTTGAAACCAATTGAGAGTTTTCTTACCTTTGTATTTGGGATCATTGTCTTTCCAAAATGTCCTCCCTTGTTTCATCTTCATCATCCTGATAGATGACAGCAGATTTTTATCAAGAATGTCTTAGTGAATTTTTTTGATTCATCCTTCCTTCAATTAAATTAAGTTTGCCAGTACTGTATGCTGATAAACAGCCACACACCATGATGTTCCCACCTCCAAACTTCACTGTTGGTATAGGGGGGGGGGGGTTTGGGGTGATGTGCTGTTTGATCTCCAAACATGGTGTATATTATGGCACCCAAAGATTTCAAATTTGGTCTCATCTGACCAGACTATATTCTCCCAGTATTTCACAGGCTTGTCTAAACAAGTTTTATCATACTCTTTCTTTAGCAATGGTGAGCGTGCATACAGGCCATGGTGGTTGAGTGCATTACTTATTGTTTTCTTTGAAACAATCGTACCTGCTTCCAGGTCTTCCTGAAGCTCTCCACAAGTGGTCCTTGGCTCTTGAACAACTCTTCTGATAATTCTTTTTACTCCTCTGTCAGAATTATTGCAAGAAGCACCTGGTTGTGGCCAGTTTATGGTGAAATTATGTTCTTTCCACTTCTGGATTATGACCCCAACACTGTTCACTGGAACATTCAGAAGTTTAGAAATTATTCTGTAACCAATTATGTTTTGCAACAATAAGGTTGCAAAGGTCTTGAGAGACACGTAGGTGTCACACAAAAATCATCTCATGATGGGTAACACCATGAGGTGTTTCTTGTGTGACACCTTGGTAATGAGACACCTTTTTATAGGCCATCAGTTGAGACTGAACCAGCTGATATCCCCTATTTTGTAGACGCTACAGTATAACTTTTACGCAAACCAATCAGTATACGTTTATTGCGTTTTATCTTACCAAGAATGTGTAGAAAAACACATATCGGCCTAAACTGAGGACATTTTTTTTTATGTGGGATGGTTATTATAGCAAAAAGTTAAAGTTATTGGGCCGGATTCAGAAAGACTTACGACGGGCGTATCAGTAGATACGCTGTCGTAATTCCGAATCCGCGCTGTTGCAACTTTAAGCGTATGCTCAAACTGAGATACGCTTAAATGTTGCTAAGATACGACCGCCGTAAGTCTCCTACGCCGTCGTATCTTAACTGCATATTTATGCTGGCCGCTAGGAGCGTGTACGCTGATTTACGCCTAGAATATGTAAATCAGCTAGATACACCTATTCACGAACGTACGCCCGGCCGTCGCAGTACAGATACGCCGTTTACGTAAGGCTTTTTCCGGCGTAAAGTTACCCCTGCTATATGAGGCGCAGCCATTGTTAAGTATGGACGTCGGGCCAGCGTTGTATTTTCCGTCGATTACGTTGTTTGCGTAAGTCGTTCACGAATAGGGCTGGACGTAATTTACGTTCACGTCAAAAGCATTGGCTTTTTTCGGGTTAATTTGGAGCATGCGCACTGGGATACTTTCACGGATGGCGCATGCGCCATTCGTAAAAAGCGTAATTTACGTGGGGTCACGATGATTTTACATAAAACACGCCCACATCTTACACATTTAAATTAGGCGGGCTTACGTCGGCCAATTAACGCTACGCCGCTGCAACTTACGGAGCAAGTGCTTTGTGAATAATGCACTTGCCTGTCAAAGTTGCAGAGGCGTAACGTAAATAGGATACGCTACGCCAGAACAGAGTTACGCGCTCCATACCTGAATCTGCCCCATTGTGTTTTTTTTTTTAAATTTTCGCTATACCTTTGTTTATAGTGCAAAAAATAAAAAACGCAAAGGTGATCAAATACCACCAAAAAAAAGCTATATTTGTGGGAAAAAAATACGTTAATTTTGTTTGGGTACAGGGTTGCACAACCGCGCAATTGTCAGTTGAAGTGACGCAGTGCCGTATTGCAAAAAATGGCCTGGTCATTGAGCAGCCAAATCTTCCGCGGCTGAAGTGGTTAATTTGCACTGACAAGGGGAAGGATTGCTTCAGCTGCTGTCTTGGCTTTCCATGCCTTTTTTCACCTACCTTTCTACATGTGTTCACTACTTTTTCCCTGAGTCATTCCATTTTATTACACATCACTTATTTTCTGAACTAATTTGTTTTAGTTTCTTTGTATATATGGCTTGCATGGGTCGTTACCAACATGCAGTGAAAATTTTATGTCAACAGCACCTCTATGGTTATGTGTTCAACACTTATTTTACCACTGTGTATGTACTGAAAATTACAGTATATATATATATATATATATATATATATATATATATATAGATAGATAGATAGATAGATAGATGGTTGGGGAGGATGGCTCATTACCTTGGTGTTAGAACTATGCTTAGGTGGTATACATTGAATCACATGGCTAAATGTATAAAATGTGAAATCACTAGGGGTAGTTAAAAGCACATTATGAGATTATAGGATGGCATTATGTGACTAGAACAGGGTGGTTCAACAATTTTCACAACTCCCATAATTGTATACAATCCACCTCTGCCTTCATACATTCCATGATGATTGGACTGAGATGTATCTACCTCCTGTGGGGGATATGAATTCTGGGGTATGTTTCTATTACTTTTCAGAACTGAAGAAGTAACTTGAAAACACTACAAAACATCTTCAAACATCACAGAACAAGTCCCATTGAGTATGACCAACTACTACTAGCTTTACCATGGCCTGAATAAATGAGAACCTTCAGAGACATTGTGATGGTGCTAATAAACTCATAACCAATAGCAAAAAATCCTACATTCCATATTTATTGAAGAAATATAAATCTATTTTTTTTTTAATTAATTAATCTTTTATTGGAAATTTTCTTTACATATAACATTTAACATTTAAACATTACATATTACAAACCATATTTCCACATAACTTATATGGAGTCTCCCCCCTTGCTGTTTTAGTCTTCTCCCCTTCACCCCGACGTATAGTAATACAAAAAAATAAAAAAATAAGATAACCCACCTTTATGTTTTATGCGTTGTGTTTCTATAAGAGTGTATAGTGAAAATATGTGATATTCTGGTCACCAGTCATCTCTATGCTTCACATCCGGCACTGGACGATTCTTTATCCGGGCCCCCAATGTCACGGGAGAGCCAGGAGAAGCACTGGATGGCGGAGAGCCCATCTGTGGACGTCATATGACTATAGGTGGGTAATGAAGTGGTTAAATGTTATGGAGATAGTCCCATATGTGTAAACAAGTCCAAATAAATAGTGAATCCCCAAAAAAATAATTGACAATAAATATATAAAAAGATAAGGAAATAAAATAAATAAATAAAAAAAACAGTGAACAAATGTGTGCAATAAAGTGAAAAACATGTTCAAAAAATATTTTTAACTATGTAGCTTTATAATCAAAGGTCCAACGAAATGTAAAAAAAAATAAAAAATAAAAATGTCCTAACCTTCTATGGTACCATCAGGCTGCACAGCTTTCTCAACTCTCCACTATCTATTCTAAAATTGCACACCCTGACTGGGTACACATGGAACGACAAGCTATCCCCCACTATACTCTGGACTTTATTATCTGGTCCCCAGCTAAATATAGGCCTCCCATCATGGTCCCCTCACTATCTCACTCCCTAGCATTGTGGGACTCTCTCAAAACTCATCCATATCTGATTTCACACTGGCACTCATTGTCGCACATTTTCCGAAACCCTCTGTTCCCTCCTGGGATGGACATTAAAGCATTTCAGTGGTGGTTAGACAAGGGTCTATATAGGATAGGATTTTTTTTTAACCCTGCAGGGCCCCTCACCCTTGCCCACTGCGTTAGTAAACTCGACATGCCAAGAACCAAAAGTTTTAGATATCGCCAAATAGCTAATTTCCTCCAGTCCCTACGGTCCTCAAACTCCCCCCCCACTCTCGATCACGGACTATGAACAATGGTGTGGTCAAGCTATGGAGCAGAGGGGGGGAATATCAGTGATTTACTGATCACTTTCTAAGGCTGAGACCAAAACGCTCTTTATGAGAGAATGGGAAACTGATTTGCAACAAACTTGAAGCATTGCAGAATGGCATAGAGCTTCTAGTGCGGCATCCAAGGGCATTCTAAACATAGCTCTGATTGAAGCAAACTTGAAAGTCTTTATGAGGTGGTACATGGTTCCCTTAAAAATTGCCCAAATCTTCCCGAACGCCTCACCATTATGTTTTCGCAACTGTGGTCATGTGGGGTCGATGCTACATACTTGGTGGGAATGTCCCAAGATCAGGGGACTATGGAATAAAATATTTCACACCATTAGGAAAATCACGGGCTTGCCCATCCGAAAGTCCCCTCAAGTAGCCCTTTTAAACTTCCCTTGCCCTGGAACCTCTAAACTAGTCCAACGCCTTATCATGTTTATTTTCCTTGCGACCAAACTAACGATTGCTCAGGCCTGGAAACAACGGACTGTACACTTTTTCTTGGTCAAAAGGAAGATATCATAGATTATGGCCCAGGAGTTAGCATCCTCTTGGACACTGCTGAAAAACACAATGCTACCTGGGAACCCTGGTCCAAACACTTATACCTACCGCCTATCGCCTCTCTCACACCTGAGTCCATGTAGATGGGCAAGTACCACATCGTCTTACAAGAGATCACCACTACTTTTCTCTCTTTTTCTTCTGTCTTTTCCTCCTCCTTTCCCCCTTCTCTACATGTCACTATCACCCCACAAGTATCATTAATAGACTACTGTCTTAAGACACAGTGTATGCATCGTCCCAATTAACAAGAGAAAGGTTTTTACTACTTGTCCTGATATCAGACTGGACGATGTCTAGACCTTTAATCTGACACCTTCTGCTTAATGTATGCTGACACGCTGTTATGTCTCTTTCCTCTGATAGTCCACTCAAGTGTCTAGGCATAGTACTCTTGGCATTTTAATATTGGTTCTACCATTGCCCTCGCTCTTTTTCATATTCCCTGCCACTGTTGTCACTTTGCATGTATGCACTTAGTGTTGTGCTCTGCCTGGGGGGGTGGGGCCTTTCCTGTCCAGCACAGCTAGATCCCGTGAGAGGTGTTGGGGGGGCCCGGGTCTTCTCCCCCTACTGGAGCCTATTTTGTTAATGTTGATCCATTGTGTCATTTTATGTACTACTTCAGCAGTTATTTTGTGGATGTTTTACCTGTATTTCTGTTGATTTTCTCCATGCTGATATTTTAATAGAAAAAAAAAATCATCCAAATTCTTCTGCACATTTTTTTAACATTCCGTTGGACCTTTGTTTATAAAGCTACATAGTTAAAAATATTGTATGTTAATCATACATGTTATATGGCATTGGTTTGCTAATCATTTGCTATGTAATCTTCACATGAGAGATTCATTCAACTGGACGCTTCAATGATTTGGATTTATCCTTTTTTTGGAATTTCCATTTAATCACTTAATTTGCGATTTTATGATGAATACCTTCAATTTCTAGGATCAAACACGTTTTGCAATCTATGTTGTAAGCGCCACACTACTTGTTTTATGGGATTAATTAATTTATAGTGTTGTATTAATATTAATTTTCAATAAGTGCCACATTACCACCTTAATCAAAACAACTAATATTGTCTTTTGTAGTGTATGCATGCAATTTATTTAAAATGTGCAGAGGTGAGTGGATAAAAACGTTAACAATAAACACTGAGTTCTCTACTGCGTTCAATTTAAAGTGATTGTATAGGTCAAAATGTTTTTTAAATAACAAAAATGTTCTATTTACCTGCTCTGTGCAGTAGTTTTGCAGAGAGCTGCTCCTAATGAGGCAGCACTGATAGGTGACACTGATGGGCCACTGATAGGTTGCACTGATGGATACTGATGAGGCGTCACTGGTCAGAAGGCACTAATGAGGCTGCACTGATGGGTGGCAATGGTGGGCACTGATAGGTGGCACTGATGGGTACAGATATATGGCACTGATGGGCACAGAAGTGGCACTGATAGAAAGCACTGAGAGGCAATGATAGGTGTCACTGATGGGCACTAATAGGTGGTACTGTTAGACAATATTGGGTGGCACTGATAGGCACTGGTAGGCGGCACTGATAGGCATCACTAACGATGAGACACTGATTGGCTGCACTGATATGTGGCACTGGTGGGCACATATAGGTTGCACTGGTGGGCGCTATTAAATGGCACTAATTAGCAGCATATGCGGATGCTAAGAGGACCAGTGTCCCTTGAATCCCTCTAACATAAGTCACAGCTTTTTTCCCTCATGCTGATAGCGTGAAGAAAAGAAAATGATAACCAGCATCTGTTTATTTCGGTGATCATTTGTCATTGGCTGACAGATGATCATGTGGCAGGGCTCTGTGGATCTGATTTATCCATATATAGGGTTAGAATCTGGTTGCCCAAAAATAGCATTAAAGATACCTTTCACCATGTCTGGTAGGTCTTCATCCTTAGTAGCTTCGGGAAGACCACAAAGTCAAATGATGTTTCTTCAATTTCTGTTTTCAAGATCCTCCAGTTTATAGAGGGCAGCCCTGTGGGCTATTGCGAGCTGTGTCACGTGGTCCTGTAGCTCCTTAATGGCCTCCTCATGAGCACCCTGGTGCTTCTCAGAATCTTCAACCTGGATCAATAAGTGGAAGAGGTTGGAGCGAACATTTCTTTCTTGATTGATTATTCTAAGCTCTGAAACATGTCTGCCAGTTCACACTTCAATTTAAAGATAACTTTTTTAGGTCCATGGTCATCTAAACAGTCAGATCCAAAGGAAGAGACCAGGGAACTCTGATCTGTGGAAGCAACGTAAGGGGAGGCAGACCTTCTCAACATCAGGGATTGGGCCTGTACACTCAGCTCACAGGAAAACGCTTGGTCCATCATCAAAAAACATTTGATGGAGCTAGATGATGGCAATTTATAGGCCATGTGTCTCCCAGAACATTTGCCTGCAGCATATCATGAGCTGGAGGTTCTGGTAGGTATGTTAGAGTAGTGTATTAGGCTAAGCTCAGCTTAGATGCAACCACTTAGTGCCATGTGAAAGCCATGCCCGGCAAATGTATTAAATGTCTTCTTCTGCTCTTTGTATACAAAATAGCATGGGGAAGCTTATGTTCATAATGGGGATGATATTGACATAGCCTGAAATGAACCACTATGGCTCAAAATTGATATGGTCCAGAAATATTTAGCCAGAACAAAAGTGAATAAGGCACCTGGACTGGATGACATACACCCATGGATCCTAAAAGAATTGAGCTCTGTCATATAAAAACCATTGCATCTAATTTTTAGGAACTCTTTAATGACTGGCATTGTCCTGGACTCGCTTCCCATACTCCTGGAGTCTATGGGTAGCTATCTAGGCAGATGACCTTTCTCTGCACACATAATAATAGACTGCTGTTTCTTATCTTGTGTCTTTATTGGCACGTTGCAGATTTCAATATACATGTGGATGACACACGTGATATGCGGAAATAACAAGAATGGTATAACATTACTATACGATAATAAACACATCATATAAACATTATCAGAGATGGCTAACTACCTCCCTAAAAGCCTGTGGAGGAAGAAGAAGGAGATTGCTTACCTCCGATGCCATGGATGGGGACAGATTGCATGCAGGCCTTGCTGCCTTGATCTTAAACATGGAGATATTAAAAGACCTTCACTTCCTGGCTAAAGAGGATATGATGATTTTGATGTCACAGCCTATAGAAGCTAGATAAGTATATTTACAACTATATTCATGTTTGGCCAGTAGATGGCGCAAGCATAACAGCTAACCTGAGACAAACATACCTTTAATGCAATAATACATTGTACACACAGTGAATTGTCCTTTTTGAACCTGAAAAGTATCCTGGAGACATAACAGGCATAGTAACACTTTTTTTTTTGTTGGAAAAAATACACTTTAACCACTTCCATACCAGGCACTTACGCAGCTTCCTGCCCAAGCCAATTTTCAGCTTTCTGCGCTGTCGCATTTTGAATGACAATTGCGCGGTCATGCTACACTGTACCCAAACAATTTTTAAATCATTCTGTTCCCACAAATAGAGCTTTCTTTTAGTGCTATTTGATCACCTCTGCAATTTTTATTTTTTGCGCAGCAACTAAAAAAAGACAGACAACTTTGAAAAAAATAGAGGACCAGATTCAGAAAGATTAGCGTATCTTTCTGCGGGCGTAGCGCATCTCATATGCACTACGCCGCCGTAACTCAGTCAGGCGAGTAGTGTATTCTGAAAGAACTTACGCCTGAAGTTACGGCAGCGTAGCGTATATGGTCCGGCGTAAGCCCGCCTAATTCAAATGTGGATGATGTGGGCGTGTTTTATTTAAATTACTTGTGACCCCACGTAATTGATGTTTTTGACGAATGGCGCATGCTCCGTCCATGAACGTATCCCAGTGCGCATGCTCCCAATTACGCCGCAAATAGTCAATTCTTTCGACGTGAACGTAACTTACGTACAGCCCCATTCACGGACGACTTACGTAAACGACGTAAAATACGACGCTGTTCGTACGTTTCCGACGTCCATACCTAACATGACTTACCCCTGCTTTATGAGGGGTAACTTTACGCCGGAAAAAGCCTTACGTAAACAACGTTAAAAAAAGCACCGGGCATACGTACGTTTGTGAATCAGCGTATCTACCTAATTTGCATATTCCTTGCGTAAATCTACGGAAGCGCCACCTAGCGGCCAGCGTAAATATGCAACTAAGATACGACGGCGTAAGAGGCTTACGCCAGTTGGATCTTAGCAAAATTCCGGTGTATCTTGTTTTTTGAATACAGAAAAAAGATATGCCGGCGCATCCTAGAAGTTACGTGGCGTGTCAATAGATACGCCAGCATAACTTCTTTCTGAATCCGGGCCAAAGTTTTTATTTTTTTCTGTAATCTTTTTTTGTAAATAAGTACGTTTTCTTTTTTAATTGCATGCACTAATGAGGTGGCACTGATGGGCACCGATGAGGTGGCACTGATGGGCACTGATAGGCGGCACTGATGGAAACTGATTGGCGGCACTGATGGACATTAATAGGCGGCACTGGTATGTGGAACTGATGGGCACTCATAGGTGGCACTGATGGGCACTCATAGGCAGCACTGATGGGCACTCATAGGCGACACTGATGGGCACATATGGGTGGCACTAATGGGTACATATGGGTGGCAGTGAATGGTCCATATGGGTGGCAGTGAATGGTCCATATGGGTGGCACTGATGGGTGGCACAGATAGGTGGGCACTGGGCATGGATTGGCACTGAGAAGTGGCACTGATGGACACTGAGGGGTGGCACTTGTTTATTTACAATTTTTTCAATCAGTGCCCATGTTGCCAGTCAGTGCCCATTTGTGGGAACTGATTGGCATCTATTGTGCATATTTTTTACATGTGGATGGCCATGGGGGATATACCTGGCCATCCACATGTTTCCTCCAATCCCTGGTGGTCCTGGCGGCTTCCCTGTGGTCTAGTGTGGGCAACTGAGGGGGGCTGCGCTGATAAACAATCAGCGTGAACCCCCCCTGTCAGGAGAGCCGCCGATCGGCTCTCCTCTACTTGCGTCTATCAGACGTGAGTGAGGAAGAGCCGATCAATGTCTCTTCCTGTTTACATTGTGATCAGCCGGGATTGGACACAGCTGATCATGTGGTAAAGAGCCTCCGCCGGAGGCTCTTTACCGAGATCAGAGATGCAGGGTGTCAGACTGACACCCCACACCACTGATCACCGCGCTGCCCGCCCCCGCGGGCGCTCGCGGGCATTTAATCCTGCAGGACGTCAATAGTCCAGTCAGGATTTCACAACCACTTCCCGGACGTCAATTGTCCATTGACCGGGCGGGAAGTGATTAATGAATAATAAAAAAAAACATGATATACCCTAATATTTTTTTCAATAATATGAAAGATGATGTTACTGTTGTGCTTTTTTTAAGGTAATTTTCACCCGCACAGTATTTATTTTGAATTCTTTTTAATGAAGATATTTTTGAATACAAGTCAAACTATATGACATAGGGGCAGATCCACGTACAGTGGCGCATATTTGCGCCGGGCGTAGTGTATCTAAGATACACTATGCCGCCGTAACATACTTATTTTTTTCGAATCCTCAAAGAATCCGCGCCGAAAGTTACGGTGGCGTAGTGTATCTTTGGCGGCGTAAGGGCGCGGAATTCAAATGGCTGTGATGGGGGCGTGTTTTATGTAAATACGTTGTGACCCGACGTAAACAACGTTTTTTTTAACGGCGCATGCGCCGTCCGTGGGGGTATCGCAGTGCGCATGCTCGAAATTAAACCGGAACAAGCCAATGCTTCCGACGGTGACGTCATTCTACGCAAGACCCTATTCGCGAATGACTTACGCGAACAGCGTAAATAATTCAAATTTCGATGCGGGAACGACGGCCCTACTTAACATTGAGTACGCCACCATGTAGCAGCTTTAACTATATGCCGGAAAAAGCCGAACGCAAACAACGTAAAAAAATGCGCCGGCCGGACGTATGTTCGTGGATCGCCGTAACTAGCTAATTTGCATTCTCAACGCGGAATTCGACGGAAACGCCACCTAGCGGCCGGCGGAAAAAATGCACCTAAGATCCGATGGCGTAATAAGACGTACGCCTATCAGATCGATCTCAGATGTCGTCGTATCTTGTTTTGTAGATACAAAACAAAGATACGACGCAGGAACTTTGAAATTACGTGGCCTATCAATAGATACGCCGGCGTAATTCTTTTGTGGATCTGCCCCATAAATATGAAACTTATTCACGGAGACGTATGATCATACAAAATAGCTACATTTATTGGTTGACAAAAATATGAATATTTACATGAAATTAAAATACCAGTTGCGCTACATGAACGACTTGAAAATCAATAAAAATACCCCCAAAATATGGGCATACAGAACATTTGACATTTGTGTCATGATATATTCTCTATCACTTTAAGTATTAGTTTATTTAATAATGTGTCAAGAGAGATGCAATTCCTGAAAGAATTTCTATACGCTTTAATTAGCAATGTAGAAAACAGCACACCAGAGCAGCAAATGTATAAAAAGGTTTCAAATCAACATATTAAAACATTCAACCTATTGGTTTTATGGGATATCACATTTTACTTGTATACATATTTTGACTGATCTGACAATGCTTTTCTGGGATTATGAAAGTAAACTATTACATCCAGACATCATTTCTAAACAGACACATGGAATTGAGGTATGTAACCATTGTTTGGAGATATGTGAAAACTAGAGCTATTGGCATAGACATAGAATTATATATATTTCACAAACTCTCTTTCAGAATCCAATTTCACAGCCTATTTATCATCATTCTTCTGTAATTTCCATCTCAACTGTTAATTCAGAAATTAAGCATATTATAATATTACTCTTCACATTTTGCACCTGTAATATGGTTATCTACAACTGTTTCTAATTCTAAGCAAGAACATGTCTGTGTAATCTTCCTGTCTATCTACTGCATTTTCTTTCATATTTTCTTACTACCGTATATACTCGAGTATAAGCCTAGGGTATCCATCTGCATGGCTTACTGTGCCTCACTTTGCCTCACTCTGTCCATGTCCATGCCTCACTGTGTCCATGACTCACTGTGCCCATGCCTCACTGTGTCCATGCCTCACTGTGCCCATGCCTCACTGTGCCCATGCCTCACTGTGCCCATGACTAGACTAAAGTTTAACATGGGAGTCTATGGAAGGGGTGCCCAGGTTTGAAAAATCGGTGCTCCCCAGCCGTAGGTCCCCCATACATTAAACTTTGCACACTTGTAGAGGAGAAATTTGGCTACATGTATGCCAAGTTCTAGGTCCAGGGAACCTACGACTGGCCGGTACTGAGAACTGACCTTTTAACATGAGAGTCTACGGAAAGGGGTGCCTGGTTTGAAAAATCGGTGCTCCCCGGCCATAGGTCCCCTGGACAACAAACTTGGCACACTTGTAGAGGAAGAGTGTGGCTATATGTGTGCCAATCTTGGGGTCCAGGAGACCTATGGCTGGCCGGTACCTGGTCCCCAAACTCTGGGAGATCAGGTGACTCGAGTATAAGCTGAGGGAGGCATTTTCAGCACAAAAAAAGTGCTGAAAAAACGCGGCTTATACTCGAGTACATACAGTATATGTAAGTAAAAATAAAAAATAAATCAGAAAGTTGTCATAAATGATAAAATGAAAGAGTAGAGTAAGTATAAGACAATGCAAAAGGTTACATTTTCACAGATGTAAGATAAAATGATAAAAAAGGGTACCATGAGGTGAGAGTTTTAGATCTGTGCACTACCCAAAAAAAAATTATTTTCGTTTCATTCATTTTTTTTCAGGTCATTTGTTATGATCGTAATTCTTAAATTCGAAAATTCATAAATTAGTAAATTCAAAAATTATTAAATTTGTAAATTCGAACATTCGTAAATTCAAATATCTGAAAATAAGAAAGAAAATCCAAAATGTTGATAGAATAACTAACTAATAATAACTAACTATTAAATTATAGGTATTGGAATTTCCTTTCAAATTTGGCTGTTAGTGAATGTAACAATTTTATCCTAAGTTACAAATTATCTGAAATAACGAATGCCGCATCTAAACAAATGGAAAGGAACAAAATAATAAATAATAATAATTATAATACGTTTTTATTATTATTATTATTATTATTATTATTATTATTATTATTATTATTATTATTATTATTATTATTATTATTATTATTTATTATTATTAGTTTGTTACATTCCATTTAGATACAGCATTTGTTATTTCAGATAATTTGTAAATTAGGATAAATTTGTATTCATTACGTTCACTAACAGCCAAATTCCAATAACTATAATTTAATAGTTAGTAATAGTTAAGTTATCATTAGTTAGTTATTATTTCAGATTTTTAAATATTCAAGTTTTCAGATTTCCAAATTTCCGAATTTTAGAATTGACAAATTTACGAATATTCAAATTTTCGTTTTTGTTATTATGGATATTTCCAAATGTGCAATTTGTTTCATTCCAAATATTTTTTTTAACACATTTCAACTAATTTGTTAAAAAAAAAATATTTGGAATGAAACAAATTGCACATGTCTAATAGGTTTTTCCCCGGTTCCTTTGAATCTTTTTTTTTTCAGGCCTCTTCATACATTTAAAGCAATAATAAATCCCAAACCCAAAATGTATTATGTTGCACCTTACCAATCATTAGATGTGGTGCATGCATTAGTTTTCTTTTTTGGTAAAGTAAGAACTACTGCATAAGAAAAAAAATGGATAGAGTAATGGAGGGGGAGTGTTGTACCCACTGTAATTATTTTGCCACATGTGTCCCATTGAGGAAATTTACCTTCACCTCATGTCCCATAGCTAAACAGGAAGTGAAAGGAAATCCCTGCAAATTAATGGAATTCCTTGGGACCCCCAGATCACCAGAACTAGTGTCCCTATGGAAAGATTTCCCCCCTACTACTTTTCTGGGGACAACCCAACGTTTGGGGCTTTTATTTTCACTTTCAATGATAATGGTAAACAGGAAAAATTGAGAGGGTGAATCTCCTTAGTGTGGGGGGAGGGGGGGCAGAGGTATCAATACAATACAAACCTGACAGGTGTTCTAATCCCTCTCCACTCTATCCAAAACAAATAAAAAAATCTGCAACTAAATATACTTTAAGACTTTTTCCCCCTGTTTTCATCTGGTGTTCTGCCCAGTAATGCACCTCCTCTATTAGTGGGGAACAACTCTGGAGGAATGAGAACAGGAGTCATGTCAGACAGTAGCATTGACAATCTTGGGGGGGGGTTAAATGTATTATCAGGTTCAGATACATGGAAGACAATGTTCAGCTCACACTTTACAATCAGTTACAGAAAACAGTGTTTTTCCTTTTGGGATAAAAGTTTTGCATGAATAAATAAAAGCTAATTTTAAAGTGGGTGTGAACCCGATTCATGAAATTTGAGCTGGGCACATATATCTGCAGTATTTTGTTATCTCTCTTCAACGAGCTAAGTCCCATAGCTATCTCCTGAACTGTTCCTGTTATCAGCCTGATAACTCCTAACAAATTCTCAGACTTTTTAGACAAAAGCAGCCTGAAACTTTTGTCCAGGTAGGTTGCTGAAATTAGCAGAGAGCTGGTCCTATTACAAAACACCTTTGAGAGTCTCTGCCTATGGGGAGAGGTTTGTGCCTTTCCTCCAATCAGCAATGTTAGCTATCTTGGCTGTATGCCCAGACATCACACTCTATGTTAACCAGGAAGAGAATATCTCCTAACACAATCTCAACTTTCTAAACAGTATATAAATGTGAAGACAGCAGATATACATGTAAAACCTATGTAGGGAGATTTGGTTCATCCCTGTGTATCATCTGAGGCTGTTCACTTCACTGGGTGTATGGAGGGTTTGCATCCACTTTAATCATCCCTGCCAGTGTTAAGTGGTTTGTCTCATTCGTGTAAACTGATACATTCAGCTGGAGAGCTTGAGCTTGTGAAAAACAGACTTGCTGGCTGGATCACCAGATGAAAGTAAAAGAAAGAAATTGTAAAAAAAGGAAATTAAAACAGCATCACATCTCAGAATTGATAAGCAGCAATATAATAAAAAATCTGGGGTTTAATACTGCTTTAGGCCCCTTTCACATGGACCTTCTAATCTGTTCTATGGAGCAGCGGATGTCAGCGGACACATGTCCGCTAGGGATGAGCCGAACACCCCCCGGTTCGGTTTGCATCCAGAACATGCGAACAGACCAAAAGTTCACGTGAACATTCAAACACTGTGAAAGTCTATGGGACTCAAATGTGAGAAAAGTGCACATTTTAAAGGCTAATATGCAAGTTATTGTCCTTAAAAGTGTTTGGGGACCTGGGTACTGCCCCAGGGGACATGTATCAATGCAAAAAAAGTTTTAAAAACATCAGTTTTTTCGGGAGCAGTAATTTTAATAATGCTTAAAGTAAAACAATAAAAGTGAAATATTCCTTTAAATTTCGTACATGCTGGTGTCTAAAGTATGCATGTAAAGTAGCGCATGGTTCCCGTGTTTAGAATTGTCCCTGCACAAAATGTCATTTCTAAAGGAAAAAAAGTCATTTAAAACTACTCGTGTCTATTAATGAATTGTCGGTCCCGGCAATACAGAGAAAAGTGATTGAAAAAAATTACAGGGGTTCCCCCCCAGTCCATTACCAGGCACTTTGGGTCTGGTATGAATATTAAGGGGGACCCCTGACATTTTTTTCAATGACTTTTATCTGTATTGCTGGGACCGACAAATCATTAATAGCCCGAGTATTTTTAAATGACTTTTTTTTCCTTTAAAAATGAAATTTTGTACAGGGACAATTCTAAACACGGGAAACATGCGCTACTTTACATGCACACTTTAGACACCCCCATGTACGAAATTTAAAGGAATATTTCACTTTTATTGTTTTACTTTAAGCATTAATAAAATCACTGCTCCCGAAAAAACTGACGTTTTTAAAACTTTTTTTGCATTGATACATGTCCCCTGGGTCAGGACCCAGGTCCCCAAACACGTTTTAAGACATTAACTTGCATATTTTCCTTTAAAATGTTGTGCAGGGAACCACAATTTAAAACAAATGTGTGGGGGTCCCCCCAAATTCCATATAAGGCCCTTTAGGTCAGGTACGAAATGTAAAGGAATATTTCACTTTTATTGTTTCACTTTAAACATTATTAAAATCACTGCTCCCGAAAAACAGCTGTTTTAAAAAAAAAATTGCACTGTTACATAGGGTCCCTAAACACTTTTTATGACAATAACTTGCATATTAACCTTTAAAATTACAACTTTTGTTTAAGTCGAACTCATGTTCAACTCGAACATAAAGCTCGTCCTAATGTCCGCTGACACCCGCTGCCATCTGATCTGATCTTATCTGCCAAAAACAGATTGGTGGTGGTCCTATTCCCCATCTGTCTGGCAGATCGGATCAGATGGTATCGGATGGAAATGGCTGTCCATTTCCATCCGATGCCATCCATTCCCATCTGATTGCCCCATAGGGGAGAGTGGGACTGTGTCTGCTCTGCATAACGAAGTGGACATAGACCTGTCATCTGCCTGCTCAGTGACGATCAGCGGAGAAGTTCCCTGCTGAGCAAATGGATTCTGCTTCACGGTGGGGCCTGTGTGAAAGGGGACTTAAAGATCTGTTGAACAGGAATGGCTACACATTGATGAATATGTGGCCTGTCCCTCCTAAATCTGCAAAATTTTTATCCATCTTTGGCCAGCCTCATGCACTGTACACATGATCAGAACTTCCGATGGCCTAAAATCCGATGGAATTTGTAGTCAAAATTCCATTCAAGCTGTCTTGCATACACACTGTCAGACCAAATTCCAACCGTCCAAAATGCGTGACGTAAAACACTACGACAAGCCGAGAAAAATTAAGTTCAATGCTTCCGAGCATGCATCGACTTGATTCTAAACATGAGTGGGTTTTTCTCTGTTGGAGTTCCACACAGACGATAGGGATTTCCTATTTTTTTTTTCCATGGGAAAAACTTTGTAGAATTTTTAAAACATAACTGGATAAGTAACATGTTGTAAAAGGATGTTGACAAAATGGAATCTTGGATGGATAAGATATCCAGACCCAAAACACTTTGAGTTAATGGAGGTTCCCCATGACATTTGTATGTCTTGTTTGATTAAATAATTATGTATTTTTATGTTCTCTTACTAGGTGATCAATCACAATAATTTAACCTATGTTGTACTGATAGGATTTCCACATCTTAAGTGGACCAAAATGCTTTTTTTCATGGTACTACTTTTTATATATTGTGTTACTATCTCTGGAAATATTATTATTGTAATTTTATTTCTTCTGAGTAAAACACTTCAGTCTCCCATGTACTTCTTCATCACCCAACTATCATTGCTTGATATAATTCTGTCTACAGATATTCTTCCCAACCTCCTTTATATCATATTACATAATGGATGTACCATGTCTCTTGCCAAATGTATCACCCAGTTTTCCTTCTTTGCCCATGCTGAGGTCTCAGAATGTTTTCTCCTGACTGTGATGTCTTATGATCGGTATTTGGCAATCTGTAAGCCCCTGCATTACAACTCTTTAATGAACCAATCAATTTGCATTAAATCTGTGATTACCATTTGGTTACTAGGATTCAAAATGGCGTTGGTTGATTCAATGTCTTTGTGCAGTCTTTACTATTGTGGCCCAAACATCATTGATCACTTTTTTTGTGACTTTGAACCCATACTACAGCTTTCCTGCTCCGATACTTCATGGCTTCATATTCAGACTTATGTAATAGGTTTCTTCTGTGTCGTAGCACCTTTTATAATAATTGTTATATCGTATATCTATATTGTTTTAACCATCCTCAAAATTAAAACAATTACAGGAAGACAAAAGGCCTTCACCACCTGCAGCTCTCACTTGACTGTAGTGTGCATTTTTTATGGGACACTAATTGCTGTGTATTTGTTTCCAACCCAAGGACAACTAAATATTCTGAGCAAGGTCCTCTCTCTGTTTTACACTGTAATGACTCCATTGCTTAATCCAATTATATACACATTAAGGAACAACGATTTTAAAAATGCTACTGAGAAAATAAAATCATATTTGAAATAAAATCTTCGAACTATATAGACAGACACCTATACAATCTGCCCACACCTATGATGCCTTTGCACGCTTCGAATAGAAAAACGCTTATTGACCAATTCCTGACGGACTATGGCCCTGTCATTGACCCCCTTGAGGACGTGTCGCACTTAGATTCCCCATCACGATGGAGGAAGCCCTTGGGGCATTGAAACAACTGAAGGCTGGGAAAAGCCCTGGCCCGGATGGCCTACCGGCTTGTTACTATAAGACTTTCGCAGACGTATTACTCCCGAACTTTTTGGCAGCATTTAATGCCCTCCCGACCTCCGTCCATCACAACAAAGAACTACTTAGTCCCCATATCTCCCTGATTCCTAAACTGGCCTCCACAGACACCACATTAGTATCGAATTATCGACCGATCTCCTTACTCAATGTCGACGTGAAGCTCTATGCCAAAATCCTAGCGAACCGCTTACTACCTTTTATCCATATTATCTCGCTTGATCAAGTTGGTTTTGTCCCAGGGAGGGAGGCTAGGGACAACACCACTAAAGCGATTAATGTACACCACTGGTTGACGTCTTTGAGAGGGAAGGGGTTCTTTCTCTCTTTGGACGCTGAGAAGGCGTTTGACAGGGTGGCTTGGGACTACATGGAGGCAGTGCTTGGCAGGCTGGGATTCCCGTCTCGTATTATTCAAATGATTATGGCATTGTATTCTGTTCCAACTGCCAATGTCAGGGTTAAGGGCCGATTGTCAAACACCTTCTCAATTACGAATTGAACCCGCCAGGGGTGCCCCTTATCCCCAATTAATTTTGTTCTCACAATGGAACCATTACTGCGTAGACTGAGAGATAACCCGACTATTAAGGGCATTGACGTTCAGGGTAAGTGCTGTAAAGTGGCCGCTTATGCAGATGACGTTCTTTTATTCCTCTCTGACCCCCTCAGGACGATCCCCAATCTGCTACAGATGTTTAAACTCCTTTCCAACCTCCAAATAAACTTTGACAAGTCTATAGCTCTGAATGTCTCTGTTATGTACTGGAACGTACCTTGTAGCCAGAGCCTAGTGTGCAGGAAGAGGCCTCTCTTACAGCCCCGGCTCTGGAGCTGCTGGAGTTGGGACAGCAAGCCCGGGAGCGCGGTGAGGTAGGAGTGCCTGGTGATGATAGCAGCTCGGCATGGTTGGTGGTCCTTCGGGACGGTGGTTGCAGGAGACAGTGTCTCTGGAGCTGGCACAGGCACTGGATAGCAGGAGCTGGTGAAGCAAACCGGGTTAGCAGATAATCAAGTGGGTTAAGCAAGCGTAGTCAGATTCAGGCACAGGGTCTGGAAACGGTGGGCAGGAGAGCAGAGCGGAGTCAGAGCAAGCCAGGGGTCGGAGTGGAGAGGGTCGGATGGTCAGACGGAGCCGGGTCAGTTTGAGGTAACAGGTTACAACAGGTCACAGATTTCACTGATACAACGCTGCAGATCAGACAGAAAAGTGTCACTGCAGCTGCTAGCTTTTTAAAGGCTGAGTGGCGCCAATCGCGCATTAACGAGCACGCGCGCGTTCCCGCCGTCATGCGCGCGCACATTTGGCACGCAGATGCGCGCATTTGGCACATAACCGTGTGCATGTGGGGCGTGCCTGCGCACATGAATAGGTGACTGATGCTGATTCCGGCCATTAGTATGTGTGCGCATGCGTGCATGCAGGAGCCTATTGGCAGGTCCCTGACAGTCTCCCTCCCAAATTCGTTGGTCTCGCACTGCAAGCAATCCTTCCCGTTTAGGTGGGAGACTCACAGTATCACGTATCTGGGCATTAAGATACCCCTGGATTTGAAGGACCTTTATGCTCTAAATTTTTTACCGACTCTTCAGACCATCAGAGAGAATTTGCAGTGTTGGACCAAGGGTCATCTCTCTTGGTTTGGGAGGGCGGCAGTGCTGAAGATGAACGTCCTCCCCAAAGTTCTATATCTGCTCCAAGCAATTCCGATCAGGCTACCGCAGTCCTTTTTCACTGCTGTATAGAATTGCTGTAGGGTGTTCCTTTGGTCCGGCTGCTCCCCGAGACTAAGCTGGGATAAATTGATCCTTCCGAAACTCAAAGGGGGACTTGGTTTACCTGACATTGCTCTCTATCATAAGGCCTGCCAACTTACAAGGATTGTTGATTGGCATCTCCATGCTAGTAACAAGGATTGGGTGGCTGTGGAAAATGAATTCCTTTTGTTTCCTATATCCCATCTCCCATGGATTGACTCACACTCGGTCCCTAAACCTTGCTTAGACCATCCCCTAATCGGACCCACAATTTTAAACTTTAGGGCAGTGTGCCATAAAATCCGACTGACCCCCTCACCTGGACCCATGACTCCCTTGTGTCATAATCCAGACTTTCCACCTGATATTGTCGTAAGTGACCCGACAGTGAATCTGAAACCCGCTCAGGTGCGGGCTAGTCACTTCTTCCGAGGTGACGCCCTCCCCACCCCTACGGAAATGTCCGCTGCATTCCCACATCTGGCTATACCATTCTTTAAATTCCTACAAATCAGACATTTCCTCAACAGTGCCCAGGCGCCCACGTTGTGGTCCCGGGGCTTGACCCCACTGGAGCGTATTTGCACTGCTGGGGAACCACAGCGCCATTTGATCTCTTCCCTGTACTCATTGCTGCTTTCTAATACAGCCTCCACTGACACGTTCCGATCAGCATGGAATGCAGACTTGTCCATAGACCTGTCAGAGGAAGACTGGGACCACATATGGGAACACACACACAAGGGATCCATTAATGTTTCAGCTCAAGAAAACCCCAGACAAATTACATAGGATCTTCCCCAGGGTTCCTTCTGAGTGTTGGAGATGTGGCTCGGCTACGGGCTCGCTTCTCCACATTTGGTGGGACTGTCCCTTGATAAAACCATTTTGGAAAGAAGTTCACAACCTCATTGTTAAGATTACCACATACTATCTGGAATTCTCCCCAGCACAATACCTGTTGCACCACACGGTTTTACCAAAAACACAATACCGCAAATCACTAGCTCTACATCTCATTAATGCCGCCACCCAGTGTGTCCCCCTGAAATGGAAATCTACCTCTCCCCCTACGGTGCTGGATTGGCATCACAGAGTGATTAAAATTGAGGAACTGGAACAACTTATCCACCGTGCCAATGATACCCATGTTACATTTAGAGAAACCTGGGCCTGCTGGACTCACTACAGAGAATCCTTGGTCTCTATGGATCCCCCAGCCCCTACTGATACCTCCACAGCTCTGCCTTCTGGTCGCTGATTTGAGTATCCCTTATACGACCACGTTCTACTTTCCCCTTTGGACCTTCCCCCCCCACCCTTTTTTTTTTCTCCTGACTTTCACTATATGTTTGAGCCACCTGCCCTGGGGCTTCCCTCCGTCCACAGATAGTTCCCTGTGGGGGTGGGCGGGTCGAGGGGAACCCGTTTGGGTTCACGGCAATGTTAACTGTTCTATCTCTCTTTCCAGGTTGGGATGAATGCCTTGACTTCTATGACATACTTGTGTATTGTTCTTCCCTTTCATAGGTTTATTGTCAATTGCTAATTCATTGCCTCCATGCTGTTACTGTATTGTTTTCACGATTGACACAGTCTGGTTTTGTTTGTACCTGCTCTTTTGCCTTACATAATGTACTACTGGTTGCATCCAGTACTGGAACTGGTTGTATTTTTTGCTGAATACTCAATAAAATTGTTTTAAAACTTATTAGACATTAAAAAACAACAGACATATGAAAAAAAACACTAGGGGGCAATCAAGGGGTTAAGTGTGTCCTTAGGGAGGTGTTTCTAACTGTAGGGAGGAGTGTTACACTGGAATAAAACAGAGATTGTGTTTCAGCTTAGCTGAAACAGAAGATCTCTCTTTTCCCCACTGACAGATCAGTGGTGTGCCTTGTTTACACAGGCCCACCACTGCTCTGTGTCTCCTGTGAATGGCCGGTGGGTCACAGCAGCCACTGCAGCAGGAGCAGTTCTCTAGGGACACGTGCATGCCCCTTACATACAGGTATGTAATTTTGCACAGCCAGGCCGCCCTGCCACAGTATATGTACAGTGTGCAGTCCAGAAGTGGTTAAATATGTCACTGAAAAACATGACAAACAAACTGAAAGAAAACTAAAAAAGTTTAATTATTATTGATAATAAAATAGAAATAGCAAAAATCATAAAAATAGCAGGCTAAGGGTAGCAAAAAAAGAAAAGAAAAACTGTGGTAAATAAATACCACCAAAAGAAAGAAATACCGCACAATCGTCATTTAAAGTGTGACAGGTCTGAAAGCTGAAAATTGGCCAGGGCTGGAAAGGGGTGAAAGTGCCCGATATTGAAATGGTTAATAATACTTGCAGACTATTTGTTCTATATACATAGGTGTGCACACAGGGTGTGCTAGGTGTGCCTATGCGGTACCGATTCCACCTGCTTTCTGTTGGCCCTTGCCCCTGTCTCCCCTTGCCCCTGTCTCCCCTTGCCCCTGTCTCCCCCTGCAGTGCTGCCACCTTCCTTCCTCTCCTCTCCCTCTGGCTCCAGTGGGGGATGTTTCAGGATGGAGAGCAAATCTGTACCGATCGCTCCTGGCTGAAGCATTGTAAACAATTCCACTCAGCACAGAGCATTTCCCATTGCTTAAATGTCCAGTGCAGATGAGGCTACATAGAAAGGGACTGGAGAAGCTCAATCTCAGAGGTCTGTTTTAGACCCTTGACCCAGCAAAGTCCCCCAACGGAGCTTCTAATTTTTTTTAAATAATAAAAATAACCTACTGACACCGTCAACTGCTCTACTGACACCATCCACTGCTCTACTGACACCGTCCACTGCTCTACTGACACCAACCACTGCTCTACTGACTGTCAACAACCTCTGCTTTACTGACACCATCCACTGCTCTACTGACACCAACCTCTGCTCTACTGACACCGTCCACTGCTCTACTGACACCATCCACTGCTCTACTGACACCGTCCACTGCTCTACTGACACCGTCCACTGCTCTATTGACACCGTCCACTGCTCTACTGACACCGTCCACTGCTCTACTGACACCGTCCACTGATCTACTGACACCATCCACTGCTCTACTGACACTGTCCACTGCTCTACTGACACCATCCATTGCTCTACTGACACCAACCACTGCTCTACTGACTGTCAACAACCTCTGCTTTACTGACACCATCCACTGCTCTACTGACACCAACCTCTGCTCTACTGACACCATCCACTGCTCTACTGACACCATCCACTGACACCATCCACTGCTTTACTGACACTGTCCTCTGTTCTACTGACACCATCCACTGTCCTACTGACACATCCACTGCTCTACTGACACAATCCACTGCTCTACTGACACTAATCCCTGCTCTACTGACACCATCCACTGCTCTACTGACACCGTCCAATGTTCTACTAACACCATCCACTGCTCTACTGACAACATCCACTTCCCTACTGACACCGTCCACTGCTCTACTGACACCGTCTACTTCTCTGCTTATACACACACATGTGTGTTTGGGCTCTGGGGTGCACACCCTAATGCAATAGGCTGTGCACACCAATGTCTATATGCAAAGCAGCAGCAGAGGGAGAGGAGCAGGCTCTACAAACTGTATACTCTATAAACTTTTTTACACCAACACCGGTTGCAATTTGCATATTCCAGGTGCGTTTTGCATTTTTCAATACACATTTTTGATCCATTGAAATCTATGGAACCAAAAAACAGAAAAAAATATCCCTGGCCCTTTCCATAAAATGCACAGATGTGGGCGACATCCATAGGAAACTATGTTAAATGGACTGTAGTGTGTTTCTGCAAAGCTGATAGGTGTGCATGGGTGTGAACCGGGCCTAGGGAGTATTTCCTACGGGGCATCATCCTCAAGTGGTAACATCTTAGTTTAAATAAATTGCGCGTGTCAGGAGAAATTTCGTGTGAAAAAAAGAATCCTTGAAAAAATTCTCTAAGGCTTAATTATCAATGTGGAAAACAGAGCAGCAAATGTATAAAAGGATTTCAGATCAATGTAACAATCTCAGTGGTGTATTTACATTTAAATTATTACGGTGGATCTGACCATGTTTGCTGGGGATTTTAAAAGTAAATCATTACATCCAGACATCATCACTAACAACACATATGGAATTGAGGTACAGTATGTAACAATTCCTTGAAGATGAGTGAAATGTAGAGCTCATGGCATGCTGTAGTGTCGATTTGCTGTTTTGTGTTTCCACTTAGATAAGAACTGGACAAATATAAGGAGTAGAGTTGAGCAGACACCTGGATGTTTGGGTTCGACGGGTTCGGCCGACCTTCGGAAAAAAGTCCGGGTTCGGGAACCGAACCTGACCCTGAACCCGAACCCCATTGAAGTCGATGGGGACCCAAACTTTTCAGTACTAAAATGTTTCTAAAAAACGAATGGAAAGGGCTAGAGGGCTGAAATTGGCAGCAAAATGTCGGTAAGAGCATGGTAAGTACTCTGCAAACAAATGTGGATAGGGAAATAACTTAAAATAACATAAAATACATACAAATAAAAAATATGGAGGAAACACTGCAAACACTGGAGGAAACACTGCAAAATATATGTGTTTGCCCTAAATGGGTGTATTTTGAATAGAACAATAGAAGAACAGTATCTAAAGGGTGTATCTCACACGTACAGATATGCAGGAAATGCACCAAAAAAAATATTTGCACTAAATATTTTTTTTTTTAATAGCACAATAGAAAAACAGTATCTAAAGTGTGTATCTCACACATACAGATATGGAGGAAACACTGCAAACACTGGAGGAAACACTGCAAAATATATTTTGTTGCCCTAAATGGGTGTTTTTTGAATAGAACAATAAAAGAACAGTATCTAAAGTGTTTATCTCACACGTACAGATATGGAGGAAACACTGCAAACACTGGAGTTAACACTGCAAAAAATTTTTTTTTTCCCCTAAATGGATGTTTTTTGAATAGCACAATAGAAAAAAAGTATCTAAAGGGTGTATCTCACAGTAACATATGCAGTGCTGGTGTAATTTGATTTCTGAAGCAGGACTGACTCCTATCTATTTTTCTCCCTGCAAGCAAAACCAGGAACCTTTCCCTAAAATATCTAATGCAGAGTGACTTGCTGTGCTATGTAGATCGCTGAGTAATTTGATTTCTGAAGCAGGGCAGTTTTACTCCTATCTAATTCTCTCCCTCAGAGCAGCAGCAGCCTTTCCCTACCCTATCTAAAGCAGAGTGACGTGCTGTGCTATGTGCCTCTAGCTTATATAGAGGCTGGGTCACATGCTGCACTGGCCAATCACAGCCATGCCATTAGCAGGCATGGCTGTGATGGCTTCTAGGTCACACAAGTTAAACAAATGATGATTGCCGAACCCAAACTCGAACCCAAACTTACAGTAAATTGTTCGGGTCCGGGTACCAAAAACCCAAAAGTTCGGTACGAACCCGAACTTTACAGTTTGGGTTCGCTCAACCCTAATAAGGAGTAACACCTTTTGTGTAAGATAATTGTGGCCACATTACTACATTTCTAAAAACACAGTTGGGCACTGCTATACAGAAGTTAACCACATCAATACTGGGCACTTCCTTCCCAGACCAATTTTCAGCTTTCAGCGCTCTCGCACTTTCAATGACAATTGGGTGGTCATGCTACACTGTACCCAAATGACATTTTTATCGTTTTGTTTGCACAAATAGAGCTTTCTTTTGGTGGTATTTATTCATGACTCTGGTTTTAATTTTTTGCGATATAAGCGAAAAAAGAGCAGAAATTTGGAAAAAAAAAACAATATTTTCTTCTTTTTATTTTAAAAGAAATCCAATAAAATCTAATTTTGTCATAAATTTAAGCCAAAATGTATGCTGCTACATGTTTTTGGTAAAAAAAAATTCCTGTTAAGTGTATAATAATTGGAAAAACATAAGATAGTACAGCGCTGTGGAATGAGTGACCACCAGAAAATACAAAAATTGATCATACAAGGTGAACTAATAAGTGACAACAAAATATATGAAAGTTTGAAGAGTAAACGTAAAAAAACATCCAATTCAGTGAAACAGTTCATAAGTGAAGTAAATCTTCTTAGATAATCTTATGTGTTTAAAAAGGAAATCCTCCACCAAAAAGGGACACCGGATAAGTGAGAATGGGATCTCCTTACCAGAAAGGAAGACTGGATTTGCAGCAGTCTTATAGGGCCTAGGGATGTTTAAACTTAGTCTTCCCAAAAAAGACTGCTCCAGGGACTGGAAAGATCCAAAAGGGCTGGCTCCTGATCGAATGTGCTCCAGCAATCCAGCAATCAATTGGCATTAGATATCATGGAATGGAAAATAATGGAATACCACATAGTGCATTACTGTATAAGGAGCTAGTTTAATGAAAAACAGATGTACACTTACAGTTGTGTGGTAAAATACAACGCATGTGGGATATATCGTGGTGGGAGAGGATGGCGTCTCCTCAGGTCCTCCTCCGTCTGCTTCGGAACTCCGTTGTCACGTGTCTCCGCGTAGCGTGATGATGTCACCCAGCTAAGCCACTCCTACGCGTTTCGTCATGAATAGGACGTCTTCGGGGATAGGCTGCTGTATAATAATTGGTTTGTGTAATCACGGACATATGTACGCAAATATAGAAAATAAATTATCGCGCCAAGTAAAACACTAATATGAAGCTGATATAATATGATATACACACCAAACAGACAATAGAAAAAATGTAGTTGCGCTAAAATAAAAAATGATATAAACTATAACAAGTGACAAAATTGTGTGAAACAATAACAGATGTGTAAATCATGTGTTCAGTGAAGTCAAAAGAAAAAACACAATTGAAATAAATTCTTCTGTAGTTAAAATAATAGTTCAAAATGTTGAATACATCCACCACCAAAAGTGAAGACACCACAAGGAATGCAGGCTTACCAGATAGCAAGCAAAGATGGCTTGCGGCTGTAAACCCCAGCCCGGGCCTTTAGTCATGGACTGCAGCACACACCAGTGGAAATGGATCCTCAAGGCACAGATGTCAACAGATGGATGGGATACCCAAAAAAATAATGTGACTCACAATGGTGAAATACCGTAGTATAAAGTGTAAAATTTGATGTAATAAAACACTCACAGGAGAACGATCACATAGAAGCATAAAAATAAAGCCGGCCGGCTTAAAACGAACGCCCGTAGTGGACTGCATTCCTTGTGGTGTCTTCACTTTTGGTGGTGGATTTTTTCAACGTTTTGAACTATAATTTGAACTACAGAAGAATTTATTTCAATTGTGTTTTATCTTTGGACTTCACTGAACACATGATTTACACAGCTGTTATTGTTTCACACAATTTTGTGAAATTGTTATAATTTATATAATTTTTTATATTTACGCAAATGATCATGTACAGATGCGCAGGAGATCACGGACATATGTGTGCAGATGATCATTGGGACATATGATTTTACTGTTACATATGTGGGGAACATGTGTTTTTACTATGTGGGGACATGTGTGTGGGGACATGTGTGTGGGGACATGTGTGTATGGGGACATGTGTTTTGGGGGACATGTGTGTTTAATGTGTGTATTTTACATTGTGTGTGACACTAGGCTGGTGATCAGTGAGTAAAAAGCTGTAAAAAACATCTCATACTCACTGATCACCAGCGGGGCTGCAGCGATACCTCTCCTCTCCTCACAACTTCTGTGTGAGGAGAGGAGAGCCGATTGCCTAGCAACCGGCTCTGTGTTTACATCACATGACGGCTGTGATTGGACACGGCCGTCATGTGATCAGGAGGGCCAATCACTGAGCCCTCCTGCTGATCTGAGATGCGCCGTGTCCGGGTGACACAAGTGCATCAAAATCGCGCCACCGCACGGAAACGCGCACGTGATCCCCCTCCTTCTGAGGGGCGTTCCCTAATGTCCACTCAGAAGGAGAGAGCGGCCACCCGGCCATATATATGCAGTGGCTGGGTGGAAATTAGTTTAAGTGTATGTAAACCTTGACATTGAACAACTTCCGGTTCCGGCGCCACATGAGGGAGAGGTAGATATCCTCAGCTCCCGCCGCGCTCCTCTTCACACTGGACATACTCGCCAGCAAAAGCTTCGGGAAGACCCCCCTCCGCCCCCACTACATCCCGGGCACGGATGGATTGCTTTGTGGAGTGATTGTACGCCCGAGCGGCAACCGCCGCGATACATCCAGCGGGAGAGCCGACGGCAGGTGAAGCCAAGATGGCCGCCGCTGTCTCTCAGGCAGAGCTGCCGGCAGCTCATGTGCTAACACAGACACCGCCGCAGCATCCCATGGCCCCTGTACCGCCAGCTACAGTTGACCCTGCCTCTCCTGCTGGTATAGCACAGGCAGTTGTAGCTCTCACTGCCACTGTAGATGCTGCGGTACACAGAGGGCTGGAGCAGCTCCACATTGAGGTACAGGCACAGGCACAGAGACTTGCACATGTGGAAGACAGGATATCAACCCTGGAAGATGAATCCACAGCTGCCTCAGCTATAATGGCACGCATTGATGCCGCAAATAGGGATATCTGGAGCAAACTCGACGATTTGGAGAATCGCTCGAGAAGGAACAATTTGCGCATAATTGGACTCCCTGAAGCAGTTCCCACTACTCAGCTCACGAATATCTGTGCGAAAATCATTCCTGAGCAATTGGTGCTCCGCATACCTTGCACCGTTGAAAGGGCGCATCACATTAGGCAATACTCAGAAAACCGCGTCAAACCTCGCCAAGTCATATTTAAGTACCTCAACTTTGCTGACAAGACGGACATTATGCAGAGGTTTCGCCACACATGCACGCTGTCCATAGATGGAGCACGACTACTGCTTTTTGCGGACTACTCCGTAGAGGTGATGAAACAGCGTAAAGCCTTCTCTGCGATCTGTACCACTCTGCATAATGCACAAGTCCGGTTCTAGTTAGCTTACCCGACAATTCTTCGTGTCCAATCACATGACGGAGAACAACTCACCTTCGCCACACCCGAAGAAGCAGAAAGCTACGTCAACACCCTGGGAACAGACATGGAACACGCCAACTCGGCAGAGAATTTGTCCCCTCCACAGGCGCCTACTCCATCTAATCAACGTAGCCCGACTAAGTCTCCTTATAAACGCAGCCACGTCACTCCGAAGGAAGACCGTTCTGGCAATCGCTGAAAATCCACGGTGAAACTCTCTTATCGGACTAGCATTGCAAACGGATAGTATTATCCCCCTTATTTTCTTTTTTTTCCTTCTCACAGACCTTTATTCATGGTCTACAATGTTTGCTCTTTTATTTAATCTATCTATCCGGTTGAACCTTATGCTGCGGTAATTGACATTGACTGCTGTCCGGAACCTGTGCCTGATTTTCTTTGATGTTTAATTGTTTATGTTCTTGTTACCATCCGGCTGCTCTATAGCTTTCACTAAAAAAGTACGCCGTAGAGGCTCCAGCTGCTTACTGGTCAGTTCTTGATCACACCCGTGTGCTGACCACTCGCCCACTAGCATCTACACCTCTGTCTGTAGCCGCTATGCACGCTTCATGCGCCCTTGTATAGCTGGCTTTCATGTTGTCTGCTTCTCTCCCCCCCTCCCCCTCCCTGTAGCCGATTCACGGGCATCAGGAGAGGAGCTGGTGAGTAGCGGGAGCCTAACTCGGTAGTGGAACCTCATGTGGAAAAAAGTGAAGTATTTGAAGTTTGTTGGGTGTTTTCTTCACCCAAATGTTGCTTTATTATTTTTTTTATGTACTGATGATGACTGTTTACTGTCCATCCTTACCTGTTTTGTGCTTATACCCTCGGGATATCTGGGACACTTTGGTGACTCTCATGCTGCAGACGCTCTGCCTACAGGGGTGCTCCATAGCAAGCCCCCACCTCAATAGCCCTACCTCAGACATGGCCTCGTTAGCCGGTGGGAGACACCTAAGGTTTGTCTCATGGAATGTTAAGGGGCTTCGTTCTCCATGCAAACGTATGTCGTTACTTAGACATTTGAAGCGTCTCCGGCCGGATGTGTCTCTGCTACAGGAAACGCATCTGTCCGCAGACGATCTAACACGTCTTCGTAAACTATGGGTAGGCTCGGTATACGCCTCCCCAGCAATAGGCCGTAAGGCTGGATTGGCTATCTTGCTACACAAGAATCTAAGACACACTGTTAGAGATGTTTGGGCAGATTTGACAGGCCGCAAACTGACTTTACACTTGACTTTAGGAACCAAGCAAGTTGCTATTACCAACATTTATGCTCCTAACGCCCCAGACACCTCCTTTTTCCAGGACATGGTGCAGTGGATACTTACTGCCCCTGAAACTCTTCACCTGGTAGGTCATGTCCACACTAGCAGACCGTACAAGCGATGCCCGTCGCGGAGCACGTAATTTTATTCCCCCAATGTCTGACTCTACCCCTCCAGCGCGATCCATTGCCTCCATGCGATATGTAGACATGTGGCGTCTGATGCACCCGACGGATCAGGAGTATACATTCTTCTCGCCCCCGCACAACTCTTTTTCCCGCATCGACTACTTTTTTGCCTCCCCTGCATTAACAACTACTTTGTACGATTCGGAAATCACAGATGCCTGAATCTCAGATCACAGTCCTATCATTATACACATGGCACATGCTAAACTTTCATCCCCCTCGCCCACATGGCGCTTTCCCTCATATCTAGTGGACAATGCTGACTTTCGTCACATGCCAAGTGAAGCGTGGACTGAATACTCATCAACTAACGGAGAACACATCACCGATCCAAACCTCTTTTGGGAAGCTGGTAAAGCTTTCCTGAGAGGGAAGATCATCTCATATACCACCCAATTTAAAAAACATGCCAGGCAGCAATACGAATGGGCAAGTGCAGCTTTACGTTTGACGCACAAACGCCTAACTCTAAATCGCACCCCTGATAATATACGGGAGTGGCGTCAGGCTAAGCGTACGTTTGACCTTTGGGCAGAACAACAGGAAGCAGCTAAAATGTCATATGTTAATCTACATTACCACAGGTATGGTAATAAGGCGGGCAAGTTATTGGCCAAATTGTGCTCGGGACCAAGACGACCCACTCATATCTCCTCCCTGAAAGATGCGACTGGCTCCTTGGTCACCTCACCTGCCGAAATTAGTAACTTGCTCGCGGAGTACTACACAAAACTATATGCGGCTGACCAGACAGACCGTGTTACTACAGAAGCACTCCTGGCTAAGATACGTCTGCCCAAACTTAAACGTGCACAACTTGAAGAGCTTAATGCCCCTATTACCTCAGAAGATGTCCGGCGCACGATCAAAGACTTGGCATCTGCTAAGGCCCCAGGTCCGGATGGTTACACGGCGGAATTTTTTAAGTTGACCAATGACTTTATACCTGACACCCTACAACATGTATATGCAGCCATGTGGGCTGGGGGCCCGTACCTTCCTACTGGTACACAGGCACACATTAAACTGATATCAAAGAAGGGGAAAGATCCCCTACTGCCAGGCTCATACCGCCCAATTTCCCTAATTAACGTGGACGTCAAAATCCTTTCTAAAATCATTGCATTACGCTTGGACCCACTGCTCCCCTGTCTGCTACACTCAGCTCAATCTGGCTTTGTCCCAGGGCGCTCGGCGACTCTAAACATCCGTAAGGTTCTGATGGCACTGGAGCACGCTAAAACGCATTCCCAATCAAGACGTCGCTATTATTTCTTTAGATGCCGAAAAAGCCTTTGACAACGTCAGTTTGTCCTGGCTATTCAATGTAATGGATCAATTTGGTTTTTCGGGCCCAATCATGCGATTCCTGCAACAAATGTACGCATCCCCAACTTGTTACTCCTGATTTTGTCTCAGACTCAATACCCCTTACAAAAGGAACAAGGCAGGGATGCCTCCTATCCCCCATACTCTTCAATTTTGCCGTCGAGCCCCTGTCCAGATTACTCAACTCGCATGAAGGGGTCAGTGGAGTCTCCGTGGGTAACCAAACTCTCCGCTCTGCCCTGTTTGCAGACGACATACTCTTATTCTCCACTGACCCCCTCGCAGACTTTGACAGACTCCAAGAACTTTTTGCGGCCTTTCGACTATGCTCTGGCTTTCATATTAATTTTGATAAAAGCGAAATTCTGGCACTCAACCCACGACTGTCTGCTAGGTGGAGACCTCTGTCTCCGTTTGGTGTGGCAACTCAGCATATCACATACCTTGGCATCCGCATAGGACGTGACCCCTCCTCTTTGTATGTACTCAATTATCCTCCATTGCTAACAAAAATTGTCAAGGAGCTTGAGGCATGGGCGGCCCTCCCCCTCTCACTCTTCGGGAGATGTCACCTTTTTAAAATGGTGTCATTTGCATGTTTACTTTATCCAATGCAGACCATACCTCTATTGTTAAAACATTCTGATGTGCAAAAAATCCATAGGGCGCTAACCACTTTTATATGGTCCCACAAAAAGCCTTGCATTGCGCTGCAAAAGCTGTGCCTTCCGAAGTCCGAGGGTGGGGCGGGTCTACCCAATATTCGGTTCTATAATCTCTCATGCCTACTTAGACAGGGCCTAGACTGGTTGAATGGAAAGTCAAAATACTGCAATATCTTACTTGAAGGTGCTTTCGCCACCCCATACACCCTGTCGGCCATCCTTCACTCCAATCCTAATGCTCTACCATTTCACCTCAAATCGAGTGTACTCATCAGAGATACGGTCATCGCTTGGAGGGAAGTACGGAAACTATTGGGATTACCATCTAGTATCTCGCGCTATCTACCAATCCAGGGCAACCCTATGTTTCTCCCATCCACTCTTCACAAAGCATTCGACCAATGGCGAACCAAGGGCCTCACGAAAGTAACTTCCGTTTACCATGGTGAACCTGCTAAGTTTAGGCCTTTCGGGGCCCTGTCGAGAGAATTCTCCCTGCCACCGTCGCACTCCTTCTATTACCTTCAATTGACTGACTATCTGAGATCCTGCCATGGCTCTAATTCTGATCCCTTCCAGAAGTCCTTCATTGATACTGTGCTAAAGAGAGACGATTATTCCATCTCCAGTCTTTACTCATACCTTATTCAACACCAATCAGAAAAATATCACCTCTGAAAATGGTCTACCCTATTTGATGACAATGAACTGCCGGAAAAAATCCTTGAGGTATACAGACACGTACGCAACCTTATTGTCTCAGAAACATGGCGTGAAACACAATTTAAGATCATGCACAGAGCCTACTATCCGCTTCGCTTCGATAAAGCGGACCCAACTCAAGCGCAATGCTCCTGGTGCTCCCTGCCACGCCCCACACTGTTACACCGTCTCTGGGACTGTACAGCTATCTCCAAATTTTGGGACTCTAATTGATCACATCTGCGACATCAATAACACTAGGATCCCGAAGGATCGTTTATTGTGCTTGTTTGACTATACACCACCAGCGTCCTCTACAACCGCAGCGGCGCCCCTCAATATTCCACAATGGGCCCATTTGTGCCTCCTAGTTGCTCGCAGAACTATTATGTCCCACTGGATCTCACCAGCGCCACCTATGCTAGGGGAAGTAAAAAGAACTATGCTATCGCTCTTCTACCTGGAGAGGCTTGACACTATTACGCTAAACTTTCGCTCTACCTCACGCTTTTTCACAAGATGGCGTACCTATATTGCGGCCACATTAACCCAGAAAATCCTGCAAGAAGTCATGCAGCCATTCCGCTATACCAACCGGTATTTGAGAAGAGATCTCACCAACTCGTTGGGCCACCTCAAGATCTCAGATCTATCTGACCCATCTGCCTTTCGGCCTCCGTAGAACGACCATAGTTTCTTGGAAAAAAACAAAAGAACAAAAGCTGGACAGCCGCACTCCAAAATTTTCTTTAAAAGAGATGTCTTTATTTTCAACTGTGCATACAGTCACTGCAAGCCCACAAAAATCAGTATGGCCAACGTTGCCAGTGCTTAGTCATGACGCCAGTGCGAAACGTTGGCCATACTGATTTTTGTGGGCTTGCAGTGACTGTATGCACAGTTGAAAATAAAGACATCTCTTTTAAAGAAAATTTTGGAGTGCGGCTGTCCAGCTTTTGTTCTTTTGTTTTTTTGCTATTACCGCATTGCCAGCACCCTGGTGGTTCAACAACCCCTGATCATCACGAGGCTCACCTGGAGCGGTGAGAATTCTGTCCATAGTTTCTTGGAACCCCTTGACTTCCATGACTCTCCTAAACTTACAGCTAATTAGCTCCGTAGCTATGCTAGCTATGGTTAGACCACTATATGCGACAACCAGTCTTTAATATATATAACATGCTTCTGCTCCCGAGGGTATTGTTGTTACTACTACTGTCTTTGTTATTGTAGTATAAGTCATCACTTCCGATTATCTGTCATACTGTTCTGCTATATTACATACTTACAACTGCTCTGGGTTTGTTTTTGCCCTGTACGATTGTACTATGAAAAGCCGAATAAAAATATTTTGAAAAAAAAAAACATTGAACTTTATTTATTTGCTCCCTTTTGGTCTTCTAAATGTACTATTGCAATAGTTTTGTTATACTTATTTTATAAAAGCAAAAATATGTGTTCATTTTGACAGAAAGCTCATCAATTTCTGTGCTTTTTGCCTGTGCACAAGGATGGGTTATGGAGATGAGTTGCGGGGAAAGAGAAGAGGTCGGATTTTTTTTATAATCCATCAGAAATGCAGTAGGCAGGGTTGACACTATGGCATTGATTTACTAAAACTGGACAGTGCAAAATCTGGTGCAGCTCTGCATAGAAACCAATCAGCTTCCAGTTTTTTTATATATAGTTTATTTGACATCCTGGGCCTCGTGTATCTGACAAAATAGTTAATGAGAATAGTAATGACAATGAAATGGAACCAAATAATAATGATGGTCATGAAAGCAATGCAGACAAGAAAAAAAAAAAGTAGTGCTCTCTCACTAGATCATCAGAGAAAAAGTCTCCCCATACACTAGTGGTCAGCGAAGGACCCTGGTACACTCGTAGTCAGTGGTAAAATGCTTCTTATGCTGTGTACACACGATCGGAAAATCCGACAAGAAAACAGTGGATTTTTTTCAGACGGAATGTTGGCTCAAACTTATGTTGCATACACACGGTTACACAAAATTCCAATCGTCAAGAACACGGTGACGTACAACACTACAACGAGCCGAGAAAAATTAAGTTCAATGATTCCGAGCATGCGTTGAATTGATTCAGAGCATACATGTTTTTTTGTGCATCGGAATTGCATATAGAAGAACTTTTCTTGTCGGAAAAATTGAGAACCGGCTCTTAAATTTTTGTTGTCGGAAATTCCGACAGAAAAAGTCAGATGGAAATTACACATGGTCGGAAATTCCAACCAAAAGCTCACATCAAATCTTTATTGTCGGAAATTCAATAATACTGGTGGTCAGTGGAAAGATTGACCACCTTAAGCCATCGTTGGTGGCAGTGGTAGCATATCAGAGAGGAAGAAATTGTTCATTCTTCAAGTAACCCCTAACAAACTCTAAAAGGACCCATGGGTTCCATGGAACTCTGGTTGAGAAAGGTTGTGCCGGAGAGTACTGCTACCATTTTTATTATCATCACAGAATTATACAGACCTGCAATACTCCTACTGCATAGTAATTAATTAGAAAATTATCCTGGAAAATGTAATCTTGGTTGGATAAATAGAAAGTGAAAATGTATTTGTTCTGTCTAGCGTTTCAACAAAAGCCTCGTACACACGATCAGTCCATCCGATGAGAACGGTCTGATGGACCGTTGTCGTCGGTTAACCGATGAAGCTGACTGATGGTCAGTCGCACCTACACACCATCAGTTAAAAAAACTATTGTATCAGAACACGGTGACGTAAAACACAACGTCGTGCTGAAAAAAACAAAGTTCAATGCTTCCAAGCATGTGTCGATTTGATTCTGAGCATGCACGGGTTTTTAGCTGATGGTTGTGCCTACTAACGATCGTTTTTTTCCTATCGGTTAGGAATCCATCGGTTAAATGTAAAGCAAGTTGGCTTTTTTTTAACCGATGGTTAAATAACCTATTGGGCCCTCACACGATCGATTTGGTCCGATGAAAACGGTCCATCAGACCTTTCTCATCGGTTTGACAGATCGTATGTACGCGGCAGTAAAGAACCCATGGGTTCCATGGAACTCTGGTTGAGAAAGGTTGTGCCGGAGAGTACTGCTACCATTTTTATTATCATCACAGAATTATACAGACCTGCAATACTGCATAGTAATTAATTAGAAAATGATCCTGAAAAATGTAATCTTGGTTGGATAAATAGAAAGTGAAAATGTATTTGTTCTGTCTAGCGTTTCAACAGACTAAGACCACTTGACTTGTATGTATGTGTGATGGATAGATGGGTTTCAATTTCAATAACTATGTAGCTTTCTATTCCCTTATCAGGTGGTCTATCAAAGTAATATAACCTATGTTATACTAACAGGGTTTCCAAATCTTAAAGGAATCAAATTTCCATTTTTTGTGGCACTGTTCTTCATATTCTGTGCTACTTTTTCCGTAAATCTTTTTATTGTGGTTTTATTTCTTCTGAGTAAAACACTTCAGTCTCCCATGTACTTCTTCATCACCCAACTATCATTGCTTGATATAATTCTGACCACAGATATTCTTCCCAACCTTCTTTATATCATATTACATGATGGATGTACCATGTCTTTTGCTGGATGTATCATCCAGTTTTCCTTCTTTGTAAATGCTGAGGCCTCAGAGTGTTTTTTACTTACTGTGATGTCCTATGACCGGTATTTGGCCATCTGTAAGCCTCTGCATTACAACTGTACAATAAACCAAGAATTTTGCATAAAATCTGTGATCATAGTTTGGTTATTGGGATTCAAATTTATGTTGCTTGATTCCATATCTTTGGCTAGTTTATACTATTGTGGACCAAACATCATTGATCACTTCTTCTGTGACTTTCAACCTATACTTGATCTTTCCTGTTCCGATACTTCATGGATTCAAATTCAGGCTAGTGTAGTCGTTTTTTTTGGTGTCATAATTCCTTTTGTAATAATTGTTATATCGTATATCTATATTGTTATAACCATTCTCAAAATTAAATCAATAACAGGAAGACAGAAAGCCTTCAGGACCTGCAGCTCTCACCTGACCACAGTGTGCATCTTTTATGGATCATTAATCATTGTGTATTTGTTTCCAACAAAAGGAAAACTAGATATGTTAAGCAAGGTATTCTCTCTCTTTTACACTGTGATGACTCCACTGCTTAATCCGATCATATACACATATAGGAACAAGGACTTTAAGAAAGCTATTGAGAAAATAAAATTATGATTTATTTTCAAATTAAATCTCTAATTTAAAGCCTAGAAAAAATGCATATGTACATTTGCATAGGATGTAAATACACCCATGACTGATTTACTAAATATTCACTCAATATGCATTAAGAAAATACATTTATGATTTTCATGTTTCCCATAACATTACAAGTAACTAATAGCTGAGTTCATGACATAGGTGAGAACAATACCTGTCCACAGTTTTATCAAGTAGCAAAAGGAGAGAAGAAATTGGCACTTTATAAGAGGCAATGGATGGGTTGGTTCATATGCCTCCAACCCTAATACACATATTAAAGGAAAGGGGTTTGTTGGGACTTTATATGAAGCACACAAATTATTCATATTACATATACATAAGAGACATGCCAATTATACACCATAGCGTGTAATTTAGTTATTCTGCACTCACCCAACTAACTATGTAATCAATAACATGAAAAATGTGAAGAAAAAAAAAAGTGAAAAATAAGATAAATATATATATGGGTATATGCATGCTGCTAAATAAATAAATTGTGATCAGCTCAACTTCCTGAGTTTGAAAACTCAATATATATCTAAATCCTAAGTGACAATCCAGTGAAATGTCCACACTTTTCAAAATCCCCCCCAAAAAAATGATAATTCTTCTGAGCGGTGAAAAAAACAACACAAATCTTCAAATTGTGACAAACGTCTTCTATATAGTGTGTCAAAATATCTTCTGTGTGTAATCGTCTTAATTTTCTTAATAATTAATGCTCCCAGAGCGCTAACCTCACAGAGGAGTACAGTAAACCTTCACGATCTCACAAAGCCAGGGCAAACATCAACTTCCAATCTTCAGGAGTCTTATGCCACGTACACATGATCGGTCAATCCGATGAGAATGGTCTGATGGACCATTTTCATCAGACCAAACCGAACGTGTGTGGGCCCCATCGGTTATTTATCCATTGTTTAAAAAATGTGAAACTTGTTTTAAAATGAACCAATGGATACCTAACCGATAGAAAAAAAAATGATCGTTTGTAGGCACGTCCATCGGTTAAAAATCCACGCATTATCAGAATCAAGTCGACGCATGCTTGGAAGCATTGAACTTCGTTTTTTTCAGCACATCGTTGTGTTTTACATCACCGCGTTCTTTTTTTTAAATTCTCTATTTTTTATTTTATATCGTAGTTCATACATAAACATCTGCAGTATTATCATACAAGCATTTCTATTCATATACAGTTTAAGATTACTCCACAATCTCATCCCCCTGTATATTATTAAAGATGTACCAACATGATTACCTTTTCCCCCTAACCCCCCTTCCCAACCCTTTAAAAAAAAATCTATATATATAAAACAAAATAAAAAATACTCGACCATCTCTCCTCCCCCCCATCCACCTCCGCCCCCCCACCCTCTCATGGATTCTGCTCTCTATACTCCATATATGGTGACCACACCTGTCTATTTCTCCTCCTGTTCTCTCATACCCATAGTCAGGTTTTCCATCTGCTGTATCTCCGTTACTCTGCCCAGCCCATGTTGTCTTGTCTGCGCTGCTATGCTCTTCCAAATAATTGAAATGCAGGCTTTTGCTGCTGTAAGTAGGTGTCTGAGTAAAGAATTTTTGTACTTTACCATAGAGATTGGGAAATCATTTAGTATAAATGCTGCAGGGTTATCCCCCAAATCCACCTCCGTAATTTCTTTTACTGTGTCGGATACCATTCTCCAAAATTCTTTTAATTTTGAGCATTCCCAGAATAGATGTATCATGGTGCCCTCTGCCTCATTACATCACCAACATTGGTCTGACACCTGGGGAAACATGCGTTTTAACGATACAGGAGTTCTATACCATCTGCATCACCGCGTTCTGACACAATCATTTTTTTTAACTGAATGGTGTGTAGGCACGACTGATCATCAGTCAGCTTCATCGGTTAACCGATGACAACGGTCCTTCAGACCGTTCTCATCGAATGGACCGATCGTGTGTACGAGGCTTTGGGCTCAATGCAGGATCCAATTGTGGCTCTCGACCGGTGAGGATAGTTTTCTCGACTTCCAGCTATGTGGGGATCTCCTGGTTTCAAATTTAATAAAGGATAAAGAAAGAGCCTCCCAAAGCTTAAAAACGTAAGATATAACAATTTATTTAAACGGCCAAATGGGCTCTTACATTTAAAAGCAGTATAAAAGGCTTTGAGGTAAGCTCTCTGGGAGCATTAATTATTAAGATAATCAAGAAGATTACACACAGAAGATATTTTGACACACTATATAGAAGAAGTTTGTCACGATTTGATGTTTCGTGTTATTTTCTTCACCGCTCAGAAGAATTATCATTTTTTTTTTTTAAAGTGTGGACATTTCACTGGATCATCACTTAGGCCCACACGATCAGTCCAAACTGATGAAAACAGACTGAAGTTCAGTTTCATCGGTTAACCAATGAAGCTGACGGATGGTCTGATGTGCCTACACACCATCAGTTCAAAAACCGATCGAGTCCAACGCGGTGACGTAAAACACAACGACGTGCAGAGAAAAATTAAGTTCAATGCTTCCAAGCATGTGTCAACTTGATTCTGAGCATGCGCAGGTTTGGAACCGATGCTTTTGCGTACTAACCGTCAATTTTAAAGCAAGTTCTAAATTTTTCGACCGAAGGATAACGGACTGAGGGGGCCCACACACGGTCGGACCGATGAAACTGAACTTCAGTCCGTTTTCACCGGTTTAGACTGATCGTGTGTACAGGGCCTTAGGATTTAGTTATATATTGATTTTTCAAGTTGAGCTGATCACAATTTATTTATTTAGCAGCATACATATACCTATATACATTATATATATATATATATATATATATATATATATATATATATATATATATATATATATATATATATATATATATATATATATATATATATATATACATAAACTTATATATACACAAACAGAGATTCCGCGAAACCCAAAACACATCAATTTATAATCGTGCAAACACAATATAAGATATATCAAGTTAATAAGATAATCAAAAAATCTATTTATTAATACATTTTGTGTTAAATTGAAGTGAAAAAAACAAAACAATATACTATATATAAAGTGAATAAGATGGTCAAAATTGATTAGTTAATTGATTATTATCATGTTTAGATAGAGTCCCAAATGACATAAAAAACAAGATAAGCTTAGGAAAAAACACAAGGAATATGTTTGTTCAAAAAGGTCCCAACAGGAACAGAACTGGATTTGAAACCAGGTGATACTGAAAGCCACTTATAATGCCGCCTTTCACAATCTACGATGGTGACAGGTTAGATGTTTAATATCCGGATGAAGAAGTAAGCAAAAAAGCCAAATGGCCTCTTACCGAATTTGATTGACCCCAGGTTATAGGGGTCGGACTCGCCTGGTAACAACAGTGATCAGCTGTAAACTTCCACCTGGTTCTGCTTCACACCGAATAGCCATTCACCCCATCAAGGATAGCAAGATGGGTTAATCACTTCCCATTTACTCCGCTCGATACTCCTCCAGTAGATTTTAAAGATTTTTTTTAGAAGACAAAGAAGAGGAACTTCATATTGCAGTAAATCATTGGTCATTTTATTCCAAAAAGCTTCTCATGCACAACCAAGGGTTAGAGAGAATCTTGTGACATTACCACACACCAGCTGGCAGCCTGATAACTTGTAGCTGTGTGTTGTATGTTTCTTTCTTGGTTGTGCATGAGAAGATTATTTTGGAATAAAATTACCAATGATTTACTGTCAAGCGTGTGTGGCGGCAACCAGGAGAGGAATACAAAGACAAGTGTGTCTTGCCTACAATCAAGCATGGTGGTGGGAGTGTCATGGTGTGGGGCTGCATGAGTGCTGCCAGGACTGGGGAGCTATAGATCATTGAGGGAACCACGAATGCCAACATGTACCATGACATACTAAAGCAGAACATGATCCCCTCCCTTCGGAGACTGGGCCTCAGGGCTGTATTCCAACATAATAATGACCCCAAATACACCTCCAAGACGACCATTGCTTTGATAAAGAAGCTGAGGGTAAAGGTGATGGACTGGCCAAACATGTCATCATACCTAAGCCCTATTGAGCATCTGTGGGGCATCCTCAAACAGAAGGTGGAGGAGCGCAAGGTCTCCAACATCCACCAGCTCTCTGATGTCATCATGGAGGAGTGAAATAAGGCTCCAGTGGCAACCTGTGAAGCTCTGGTGAACTCCATGCGCAAGAGGATAAAAGCAGTGCTGGAAAGTATTGGTGGCCACACAAAATATTGACACTTTGGGTCCAATTTGGACATTTTCACTTAGGGGTGTATTCACTTTTGTTACCAGCAGTTTAGACATTAATGGCTGTATTGAGTTATTTTGAGGGGACAGCAAATCTCCACTGTTATACAAGCTGTACACTCACTACTTTACATTGTAGCAAAGTGTAATTTCTTCAGTGCTGTCACATGAAATAATAAAATGCTTACAAAAGTGTGAGGGCTGTACTCACTTTTTGTGAGATACTATGGCCCGGATTCACGTAGCACTTACGCCAACGTATCTCTAGATATGCCACATAAGTGCACAGATGCGCCGTCGTATCTATGCACCGGATTCCTAATGCAAGATACGCCTGAAATTTGGCTTCCTCTGACCGACGTAAGTGTCCTACACCGTTGTATCCTGGGTGCATATTTACGCTGGCCGCGAGGGGCGCTCCCATTGATTTACGCGTAGAACATGCAAATGACTGAGATTTACGAATGTACTTGCGCCCGTCGCAGTAATATACGCCGTTTACGTAAGGCGTACATCCGGCGTAAAGTTATTCCACCTATAGGAGGCGCATCCCATGCAAAGGTATGGACGACGGAACAGCTGTCGTATTTTACGTTGTTTACGTAGTACTACGTGAATAGGGCTGGGCGTAGGTTACGTTCAGTGATTCGTCATATCTTAGGCCTTCGTTCCGACATGATTCTGAGCATGCGCACTGGGAGCGTCCACGGGATGGCGCATGCGCCGTTCGTTCGGCCATTCATTTGCATGGGGTCATGCTTCATTTACATGTATCACGCCCACCTTCCACCTGAGTGAGTGAGTGAGTGAGTGAAAAACGTATATAGCACTACACATGCGAATTGAATCGCCTCTGGGCGCTTGTTTGACCACTTCTCCCTTAAACTCAGAAGAGGTGGGTTTTGATCTTTCTCCTAAAGGCCAAGGGGTTCTCCACCAAACGAATGGAGGATGGTAAAGTGTTCCAAAGTCGAGGGCCTTGGATAGCAAATTTTCTTTCTCCTTTGGACTTGTATCTGGTTTTGGGGATTTGGAGTAAATTTTGGTTGGAGGATCGCAGAGCGCGATTGGGGTTGTAGGCTTTTATTTTTTCGCATAGGTATTGGGGGGCATTTCCCCAAATACATTTATGCGTTAGACAGAGTGCTTTGAAAGTGATTCTGTCATTCACTGGTAGCCAGTGAAGGCTTCTCAGTGATGGGGAGATTGATTCCCATGTTTTTTTCCCAGTCACAAGGCAAGAGGCCGTGTTCTGAACAACCTGCAGGCGCATGATTTGGTACTTTGGGAGTCCGAGGTAGAGGGCATTTGCATAGTCCAGCCTGGAGTTAACAATTGTTCCCACCACGACTGCTATGTCTTCTTTAGGAATAAATGGAATTAGTCTGCGTAATAAGCGTAGCAGATGGTGCCTTCCGCTGACTACTGACCGTATTTGTGCATCCATTGTCATGTAGGTGTCAAAGAAGACCCCAAAACTTTTGACTTTGGTGCTGGGGGCGATGATTTTTCCTAGAATGGGCGGGGGTGTCCATGTTGTTGCTAGTTGATTCTTCCGATTGGCATGAAACAGGAGAAGTTCTGTTTTTGAGCCGTTGAGTTTGAGATAACTCTTTGTCATCCAGTTCTCTATCAAAGAGAGACATTTCTCTAGATTGAGATGGTGATCATTTTTGTTGCAGATACGAAAATACAGTTGTGTGTCATCCGCATAAGAGTGGTAGAGCAGCTTTTGGCTGCTGATAATTTCAAAAAGAGGGTGAAGATAGATATTAAATAGCACCGGCGACAGAGGTGATCCTTGAGGGACTCCGCATGACACTGTGCGTTTTTCAGAAGTGAACGGTCCCAGTTTCACTACTTGTGATCGGTTTTCCAAAAAGGAGGAGAACCAGGGTAAGTCACATTCCACGACTTTGGCTACTTCAGCTAGCCGAATTAGCAATAGTTTGTGGTCAACCGTATCAAAAGCTGCGCTAAGGTCCAACAGTACTAGAAGACAAGGTTCTCCTTCATCTGCGGCCTCAAGAGCATTATCCCATATTTTGAGCAATGCTGTTTCCGTCCCTTGCCCTGGACGGAAACCCGATTGATAAGGATCGAGCAAATTATGGGTGTCTAGATGCTGTTGCAGCTGTTGTACCACCACTTTCTCCATTACCTTGGAGAAAACGTTCAGGCCAGTTATGGGACGACGATGTTCAGGGTCTTTGGGGTCAAGGGTGGGTTTCTTTAAGATGGGTTTGATTATACCTTGTTTCAACAGGGAGGGCACTATGCCTTCCCTGAATGACTGGTTAATCAGCTGCTTGATGGGTGGTGCCAAAATATCGGCACATTCCTTCAGCAGTTTGGTGGGGATAATATCGTTATGCGCTGTGCTATTTCGCAGAGTGCTGATGATATTTTTAGTGGCATCGAATGAGACGGGTTTTAGAATAAACATTGTTGATTGGGCCTGATTCATGTGGTGATTGGGCGGGCGACTGAGGGGGGTGATGAGGGGGGTACTGTTTTGATGAATGCTTATACGGATCCTTTCAATTGTGTTCACGAAATGGTCCGATAATTCATTGCAAAATTCTTGGGTATCAGAATTGGGGGCTTCAAGACAGGCTGGGTTCATGGTCTGACTAACCAACTTGAAGAGTTTGTGAGGACGGTTTAGGGCATTGGTGATGATCTTGGAGAAATGTTTTTTTTTGGCTCGGAAAATTTCTTTGTGGTATTTTTTTGTTGTTTCGTTGTAGATGGCGCGGTTTTCGTCTGTAGTGCTTCTTTTCCAAGCTGCTTCCGCTCTTCTACGTTCTTGCTTAAGGGACGATAGCTGGTCGTTAAACCATCTGGAGTTGTATTTTCGGATACAGGTTTTACGTTTAGGCATTACCAAGTCGGCTGACTGCAGTAGAGCTGTGTTTATGGCATCCAGGGTTTCAGTGGCTGATTGATGTGAATGGATCATTTTTACTTTATTTCCTAGTATTGTTTTGAAGAGCTCCGAATGGAGCTTCTTCTGAGATCTGGTCCAGTGCAGTGTCACTGGTTTGGGCATTTTTGTTAAAGGGGTATTTTTGGTAATCATAAATTTGATTACATGGTGGTCTGTCCATGGTAACGACTCTTTTTCCAGAATTTTTACTTCCAGATTTTGTCTGAAAATAAGATCGAGGGTGTGCCCAGAAGCATGTGTGGGCCCACATACTAGTTTCTGCAAACCTAGTCCTTCCAAGTGGTCAATGCAGGTGACGGCCACGGGATCCTGTGAGGAGTTGGCCCAAAGGTTGAGATACCCAAGCAGCAAAAAATTTTGCTGTTTAGTGTATAAGTGGACAGAAATTCTGTCAAAGATATGAGCAGCTGCGATTTAGGACCCGGTGGTCTATAGCAGAGTAGGATATGGACGGTCTTCTGTGGATTTTTTTGAAGTTGTAGGGAGAGAGATTCCATGAATGGAAGTGTGTTCTGAAGGACTGGTTTAGTGATCGAAAGGTGACTTATGGATCACTGCCAGGCCTCCTCCTCTTTGTCCTATTCTGTTTTCTGTTATTATGTGATAGTTCTCTGGCACCAGTTCGTCGATAATGGTGTTACAGTCAGCTGTGAGCCAGCTTTCTGTAATAAAGAGACAGTCTAAATCACATTGTAGGATGAGATCATGAATTTCTATTCAGTGTCTTACTGCTGATCTTGTATTGACCAGAGCGCATGATATGGGCTTTGGTTCGGCTAGGCAGCTGTAGTGTTTCACTGTCGATCGTTGATCGATTCTACACAGTCGTTCAGTCATTAAGACTTTTTTGGTGTTGGCCGGCAATCTTGAGGCCAATGGCTTTAGTCCCCAAATAGTTGCTGGCGAGTACCTCAGTTTTGTCATAGTCGCTGATGCACTGGGGGGGGGGCTTTGCAGTAGTGCTGGGAGTGATGATTCACAGAATCCCAGCTCCCTGTTTTTGATCCAGAGGAAGGCGAAAAACCCCTGTCTGTGCTAAGCCAATGTGCCGTGGCAGGGGAAAAAAATCCTTCCTGACCCCCACGGGGCGATCGGACGTGGCTCTGGATCGAATGCTGCAAAGAGCCAAGGTGGTGACCTTGAGGGGGGGCAAGGGGGGAAGGGGGGGTTTACCAACTGGTAGTTATTGCATTATGGCTTGAGTCAGGAGAGAGCGGTAGGTGACCCCCCAATTACAGGGGTGTACCAGGGTGGTTTCTGGTGGGGAGGTGCGGGGGGCCACTCGGCTGGCTGGGGGGGGCTCTACCTATCTACATCCAGGAACCACACGACCTACTCCTAGGTAACGTGCGCTGATTACTACTGGATGCAGTTCTTGCCCTGGGGAAGAGTCACTCTTTCAGACTCAAGCCTGAAAGTCAGGAGAAGCTGTGTCCCCTAAAAAAATGTCTCAGAGTCTGGGTGTACCAAGATGGCCACCAGCTGTAATCAGGCCCAAGCCAGGGGCTACGAGTCTAGGGGGTCGGCACAGTCTGCGATAGGAGGATCAGGGGTAACTGGGGGGATACTAGGGATCCTCCTGGGCCGCAGGGTTTAGTGGAGTTTGAGGGGGGGTTGATTGGGTGTATGTGGCGCCGCTAGGCCACAGTTGAAGCCGCAGACTTTCCTAACGCGGCCGCCGCAAATCTCTCCATGCGGTTGGGCTGGGGTTGCGGGTGGTTATGGATGGCTGGAGCTGCTGGTGGGATTGGCGGTGTGGGGGGTAGCGAACGCCACCATCAGTGCCACCGCGGCTTGTCCTGAAAAGGACGGCCGCAAATGGTTCCAGGATGGGGCGGAGAAAGCCCTGTAGTAGCCCTGAGTGTCAGGGGCTTACCTTAACCCACTCCCAGGAGGTGAAGCTGGCAAAGCGAGGTGACGAGGGAGGCCAAAGGGGGGAGAGGAGAAACGCTAGTCCTCTGGTCCTGCAGCAGGGAGTTGGAAAAACCCTGCCTGTCTGTGAAGCACCTAGTGAGAGCAGACTCGCTGCGGAGCGTCCTGCCTCACTGACTGTGCTTCCTATCTCTGTACTTTGAATTAGGCGTGCTTACGCCGACGAATTTACATTACGCCGGCGCAACGTAGGGAGCGAGTGCTTTGTGAATACTGTTCTTGCCTCTCTGTGTTACGTCGGCGTAGCGCATATGAGATGCGCTATGCCGGCAGAAAGATGCGCCGATCTACCTGAATCCGGGCCTATATACCGTATTTATAAGTAAAATCATGAGTTGTGTCATTGGAGGCATCCACTGTAAGGAGGTTAGCTATGTATAATGTGTGTCAAAATGGTCTTTCTAAAACTGTGATCTTATACATTTTGTAATAATAAAACTTATATATGTATGTATATATATATATATATATATATATATATATATATATATATATATATATATATATATATATATATATATATATATATATATATATTGTGACAGGAAGTCAGGTAAATCTGGGGGTGTTGTCACAGACGGGAGGACGGGAGATACATTCCTGCCTTGTTTAGAAAATTCAGTGTGTAGTGAACCCAATCAGGAGGTCACCCCCCCCCCCCCCCGCTACAGAGCTAACCCCTTACCCATGGTGGAGAATGCGGGCAGTTAAAGTAAACCCAAAATGGAGGAGATACTGAAGCAGCTGGCTATAGCAAATGCAAATCAACAGCAGACAAATGCAGGTTTGCAGCGGAGCATTGCAGCTCAACAACAAGCTCACAAAGAGAGCATTGCAGGATTGGTACAGAGACACCAGCAGCAAATGGAGGCCATCATGAAACAGCTTCAGAGACAGCAGCCCGAGGTTGGGAGTCAGGCCAGTAACAGGTCTGGGGGCTCTAGGCTCTCTCCTGTCGAGGTCTGTTTTCTGGCCTGGGAGGAGAGTGGAAGGCTGCTGTCGCATGCCACATCTGGCATGTCGCCGCATGCCAACCTTTGGCAGTACCAAAATGTCCCGGAGCTTTATGGTCATCCGGATTCGATGTGGTGGACCCGCAATGGAATAACGCACCTCTCTCAAATTATAGTAGAGAATACGCTACTACCATTTGAGACGCTCAGGCTTAATTTTGGTCTGGACAATAATTTTTTCTTTAAATATCTATTATTGAGACATGCCCTCCGGACACAGTTTGGGTCCCTGAGCGTTGAGCTCTCTGAGAATCCCATTGAAGGTCTACTGTCCTTTTCTGACATTGCCAAGTTGGTGATGACCTTTTATGGCCGCCTCCAAGGGGCGGGGGCCGATCCCTTTCAGGTCCTTCATGTCAAATGGCGAATGTCTATGCCTGAGCCTTCTGAGGAGGATTGGGAGAAAGCTACGGAGGTATGCTTTCAGGATATCATTTGTACTGCTGATGTGTTAGTGCAATTTAAGTTTGTACATCATTTACACTACACGCCTGCTCGATTGGTTAGGATGTGTCTGGGATGGGATGCGGCCTGTTGTAGATGTGGCATGGTGGCTGCTGACTGGTTTCATATGTTCTGGACGTGTCCAGGGCTTTAGGCATTTTGGAAGGATATTTTTGTTTTTTTTGCTAACAAGTTACATTTACAGGTACCTCATACTCCAGAAGTTGGACTTCTGGGGGTGCTGAATGATCACATTCCCCGATCTCACCCCAGGACTCTGTTATGTATTTTGTAACCCCAGGACTCTATTACATATTTTGACCCCAGCAGTTTGCATCCCTGTCACAATCATTTCTAGCCACGACTGTTCTTCTTTTTTTAATTCTTTCATTTGGGTTTAAAAAACATCTAGTTCCCAACAATAATTCAAGGTCAAGAAATATGTTGTAAACTACTATACCTGGCTGAAGATGTGAAGATCCGGCTCTTCTAGCTCAGCTTGCTCCTCATCACCCTGTGCAGGGGTGGGGGGAACGGTGGAAGGAACACTGGAGGGAACGGTGAAGGGAAGGGTCAAGGGAAGACTCGAAAGTGATTCCCTCGCTTTAATTTGATCATCCAGAAAACGCAGGTGTTTGTAGTTCCATAGCTTGGGCACATGTACATGGTCTGCTGATGCTCCTGATCTCTGTGAAGCGCGGACCTCTTTGTATTGCTTCTTATATGCATTCCTCAGATTATTTATTTTACTGTTAATCATGTTATAATCTGCATCTGGGATCCAGGTCTTCATATATTCGGCAAATTGTGCAATTGTTGCCCAATTGTTGCCCACTATTGTGGTACAGGTTGTTTTTTTTTTCCCACAGGTTGCATAATTCCTGATACTTTTCGATGAATTTGAGGAGAATGTCAGGTTGTCTCAATTTATCCATTGTTGCTACAAGATCAAACAAAAGACATATAAACACTAGGTCAGCTTAAATTTTCCTAATCTTATCACAATCTAGGCCTTTATACACAGTGTGTAGTGCTGCTACTAATGCTTCCCAGCTCTGCCCTATTGTCGTGTAATGATGATTCACCTGCAGACCCTGTGTTTACATCTAAATAACCGGCATTCATATGGAAAAGTATTGAGAGCATTCATCTGTAAATCAACGCACCATTCATATGTATATCATGCCCCTCTGCAGTGAGGAGATGATACACTGTAATAAACCTCTGCCAAACAATCACAATCATTGCCTGATCTGATACACATTAATAAACTGTTTTTAAGTCTTGCTGATATATATTGTATATGTCTCAGAGCAGATGGAGAGCAAAATTGCATGAATGAAAATGAATGAATGAAAAAAAACTTATAAAGCGCGGCGCATGCGAACTGAATCGCTTCTGGGCGCAAGTTGTTCGTGTCTCATGACATCAAAAGAGCAGAGTTTTGATCCGTCTTCTGAAAGTCAGGTGGTTTTCCTCCAACCGAATGCTGGTTGGTAAAGCGTTCCATAGTCTAGGACCCTGAAAAGCAAACCTTCTTTCTCCTTTGGACTTGTATTTGGTTTTTGGTACCCTGACCAGATTTTGGTCGGTGGATCGCAGAACGCGATTCGAATTGTGAGGTTCTATCTTGTCACAAAGATATTGCGGAGCCTTCCCATGGATGCACTTATGTGTCAGGCAGAGTGCTTTAAATGCAATTCTGTCTTTTACTGGCAGCCAGTGAAGGGCCCCAATATTTATTTGGTCAAGGGTCCAATCAACATTAAAACGACGGCCCTGCCTTTATATCATGACTCAAGTATATAGGCCACTGATGGCCGCAGTTACATTTTTACCTTTGTTTCAGTCGTTCGGCACTTCCGTTAATCCTTACTCCGCGCACCCAACGTAGTCACATCGTTCTCACTATATACCCTGCGCATGCGTGAAACTCTGCCCCGAATATGTCACTTAATGAGATGGTGGAGATGGTGGACATACTGCAGGGGAAAGATTACGATGACGATCATGGGCCATACAACACCCCTAATCTGAGGAAGGCACAAATAATGGACAAAGTGGCGACAAAGTGGGTCAGGAGATCCAAGGAGCAGCTCTGTAAAAGGTGGTCTGACCTTAAATTGAGGGAGTCGGAGCAGTATAGGAAGATCAAGAAAATTATGGGCAAACGTAAGTATTTTTCATGTGTTATTGCAAATTTGATTATTAGATTATTTCATGTTTTTGTCCATGTGCTTGGTTTGCCTGGTTGTACTTTTGAAAATGGCAACTTTTAGGTTAGTGGCCAAAGTTTATTATTTTATCGTTCATAGTAAACATAGTTTGTCAAAAATACAACGTTTTCCGCAGATCCAGGTAAACCACACATGGTCATGCCTATTTGTCTTAAAACAACGTTTATAAACATTGTTGTCTAGATGATGTGTTTCTTTTAACTTACTAGAATGTGAAATGCAAACCTGATTCATTCACAGTGTAAAGGAGAGGATACTCAGCAGCTGGTTACACATCTGTACTCAGGAGCACCTGTGTGGCCCACCAGAACAACCTTTTTAAGGTGTCACACACAGGTGCTACCGTGGATACTTTGGGGTGCCCCCATGTGTGTCACTTTGACAAAAAGTGTCAGTATTCCAGCTTTGTTAAAATCCAAAACTCTTGTGTTCATTTTTGGACTGTGCCAAAACAAACAATTGTACCCCACTTCCAAGCAATGTTTTCAATTTCTGCCCTCCAATATCTGTGTGCTGAGTATACCTTTTGTTTCATTTTCTTAGGGGATAGAAGACTGGGAGGACACCATTCGGAGAAGGCTAGGAAGCACAAACATCCTAAACCACACCAGCCTCAGCATGTGGATGAAGTAGATGTGGAAGAAGTAGATGTGGAAGAAGGAGAGGTGGAAGAAGGAGAGGTGGAGATTATCACCACAACAGGCCACAACAGGTCAGTGTCTGTCACCACAGCTTCATCAAGAGATGTAGGCCTGCATATTTATAATACCCTTTTTATTTCCTTTTAGGGGATGAACATGGTGGTGTCACAGCAACTATTACTACTCCTTTCTCAATTGCTAGTGCACAAATAATAATTCAAGAAATAATGGAATGTAGTAGTGAAATGGACATTATGAGCAATAGGATGAATGTCATTGAACAAAATTTTTAAAACATCATTGACATGTTGGGGCGAATAGTAGACAGAGCCCCCCACCCCCTCATTTTTATATTTTTTGTTATGCGCCCACATTTACATTGAATATTCCACAAGCCAAAATTTGAAGATGCACACAGTGGCCTGGATTCACATACATTGTTGCATATTTATGCCGGTGTAGCGTACCTAATATAGGCTACGCCGACGAAGCGCAGAGAGACAAGCACCAAATTCACAAAGCACTTGCCTCCCAAACTGCGCTGGGTTCCCCCGGCGTAAGCCAGCGTAGGTGGAAGTGGGCGTGAGCCATGCTAATGAGGCGTGACCCCATGAAAATGATGGCCCGAGTGCCATACAAGTACTTATAATGAACGGCGAATGCGCCATCCCGTGGACGTATCCCAGTGCACATGCTCAGAATCACGTCGGAACTACTCCCTAAGATACGACGGATAACTGCCTACGCCTAGTCATATTCACGTCCTACGTAAACTACGTAAAATACATCGGCTTGTGTTCCCTGGTGCAGCCCTTTGCATGGATGCTGTTGAGTTACACCTCCTTTATGGGGCATAACTTTGTGCCGGACATATGACTTTATGCGCACTGCGTCGGACAGACGTACGTTTGTGAATCGGTGTATCTCCCTCATTTGCATATGTGAATAGAAAATCAATAGGAGTGCCAAATACAACCAGTGTAAATATGCGCCCACGATACGCCGGTGTAGACAAGTTACGTCGGTCGGATGAAGCCTATTTTCAGGAGTATCTAGTTTTGTGGGCACGGCGCATAGATACGACAGCGCATATTTACACTTACGCGGCATATCTCGAGATACGTCGGTGTAAGTGCTTTGTGAATCTGGGCCTGTGTGTCAACATGTGCTATCTGCCATCACAGGATATCTATGTCCATGTTTTGTGGGTACAACCCCTTCCTCGCTACTCAAGTAGTTGAGAGGAAGGGTTTGCACCCCCAAAACATGTCCATTGATCCCCCATGATGGCAGACAGCACATGTTGACATTTGGCATGGGATCAGAATATAAATCCCCATTTTGCCACACAAAAACTGCATCTTCAAATGTTGGCTTGTTCAGGGGTGACATCACCCAATCTCATGTGTTTCTAAGGTTGAACTTTGTAAGTTTCATTGTTTTTAGATATTTGCTTGTTTAAACCATGCCTGGTTAGGCAAACAAAATAAAAAAAAAAAGTTTATATTTTTCTAACTAAAAAATTTTAAAACGCACAAGTTGTGCACAGAATAAAACAAAAAAAAATTCTCAACAATGTGTGTTTTTTTCTTTCTATGCTCAATACCAGTTTGTACATTTTAAAATGAGTGATTACTGTGAAAATTGTGGTTATTTACTAAAACAGAGAAATCCACTTGGCACTACAAGTGCACTAGGAGAAACAGGGAGACAGGTAAAAGAAACACAAGCAATAATGACAAAAACGTTTTTTCAAAGAGCACATTTTTGGTTTATTTTTTTGTTGTTAAAAATTAAAGATTGTCTGGCATAGCGATTGCCCCCCTACCCGTGAAGTACTCCACATATTTATCTCATACTTCACAGGCACTTTGGGGGGCCAAGCCAGTACGGCCAGTGTCCAGGCCAGTCAATGTTTGTGAAAGTCTGGCCTCAAGCCCAAGATTTGTTAAATATGATGATGAATGTCTGCGCAGAAAGTTGTGCAATATGCAGCAGCAGAAAACATTGTTGCTGAGTTTATATTCCGCCATGTGGATGGCTGTCAGGAACAGGCAGAACCGGCTGGCCATTATCCCAAAGGCATTCTCTACAACCCTCCGGGCTCTGTCCAGCCGGTAATTAAAAACCCTACTCTATGGGGTGAGGGTCCTCTGGGGGAACGGCCACATCAGGTGTGGTCCCAGCCTGAAAGCTTCATTCGCAACAAAGACAAATGGAAGTCCCTCTACGTTGTCCTCATCCGGTGGTGCCAGGCCACCAGTCTGGAGACGTTGGGCAAATTCCGTCTGTGCAAATACTCCGCCATCGGACATCCGGCCATTCTTCCACACGTCCACATACATAAACTTTTACTATGCCGACACCACCACCATTAACACAATACTATTAAAACCTTTATAGTTATAATAGTATGACCCCGAACGGGGTGGCGGCACTATGCGGATGTGTTTTCCATTAATTGCCCCTCCGCAGTTAGGAAAGTCCCACCGCTGGGGAAAATGGGATGCCACAGTCTGCCATTCCTGTGGCGTTGAAGGAAACTGTGAAGTCAAACAAAAAAAAATTGTACTTTTGCACATAGACATTGCAATCAGATTACAAAAATACATTATTGTCCAACATCAGTATAACATTTATTTGAATGAGTATTTAAAGCCAAAACTATAAAAGGCCCACTTATCAGATTCCTCACCCCTCTGATTGCCCATTGTAAAAATTTAAGGGGGGGGGATTCTAGATGAATTTGGGCCCTCCAAAAAAAAGCCTCTACTACTCTGCCTAAATTGAATGAGAAACAATACATTGGGACACATTTTGGGGGGGATACTAGCTGAGTTTGGGTCCTCCAAAAAAAAGCCTCAGAACTACAATGGAGCAGACAAAATACATTTTTAAAACAGACTAGGTTAGGTGTGTTTGGGCCAAGGATAGCATGCTGGAGAGGTTAGTGAAGGGAAATATGCATGTAGGCCACAAAGGGAGCATTAAAATCTTGCAGCATGCATGGGTACAAAGGGGACATTCACAGCATATTACAATCATGGTAATTAGGGAAGGATGAAAGAAAAACAATACATTAGCATACATTAAAGACATAGAATGTGATGTTAAAGGTGAAAACTTACCTTAATATAGTCCTTCTGCATAACTTGGATGATGGCAGAACACGTCTCAGGCATGATGATCCCAAGAGCCTGGGGGCAGATGCCTATCGAGAACTTGAGGTCCTGCAAGCTTCTCCCAGTCGCCAGGTACCTCAACGTGGCAATGAGCCTCTGCTTGGCAGTGATGGCTTGGCACATCACAGTGTCCTGCCTCGTAATATAGGGGGACAGAAAATCCAACAGACGGTGAAAAACGGGGTCCGTCATACAGAGAAAATTCATGAAGTCATCAGGGTTATTCTCCTGGATTTCCTGCAGCAGAGGCATATGAGAGAATTGGTCCCACTTGAGCAACCAATTCTTGGTCCATGAACTCCTCCTCGCCCTGTTCATGGCCTGAGCTCGGTTTACAGTATGAACTGCAGAAACAAGCCCATACACAGCACAAACTCGACAATGAGAACGTACTTCCAACATGGCTTCAAAGCGGTTGGCTGGTCAGAATGAACTTTAAACAGAAAGCACCGAGAAACAGCAAGGCATATAAAGAACGACCTGAAAAACAGAAAACGAGCGGACAGGAATGCACTGCAAAACAGATACGACCTGACTGCATGCACTGAAAGACAGATACGAACCCACAAGCACAAAATGAACACCAGAAAACGATCTGAAAAGCACGGAGACTGAAAAGCACGAATAGGCTCTCACCAAACTTTTAATAACACGCGATAACACAAAATCAGCAAAAGCAGCCCAAAGGGTGGCGCCATTGGATTTGACCTTCCCCTTTATAGTGCCGTCGTACGTGGTGTACGTCACCACGTTCTGACACAAACTGATTTTTGACTGATGGTGTGTAGGCAAGACTGATGAAAGTCAGCTTCATCGGATATCTGATGAAAAAATCCATCGGTCCCTTTTCATCGGATGAACCAATCGTGTGTACAGGGCCTTAGTTACAGATACTATTCAGGATGACAGTGTGTCTTGGAGCTACATGTCTCTCCTCTTGCAACACTTTGGTTTCCAGGGTTACTTCCTGAGAGCCTTCCAGGCCCTTTATCCGAATCCCAGTACACAATTAAAAATCCCAGGATGTAGTTCTGGGTTTTTCCAGCTTGGCAGGGGCACTAGACAGGGATGTCCACTTTCCCCTTTAATTTTTTCCCTAGCCATCGAACCTCTTGCCATCGCAATACTACAGCACCCTGACATCTCAGGCTACAGTAAGACCACGTCCACGTACAAATTTAGCATGTATGCAGATGATGTCCTCCTTTTTCTCACTAACACTTTGATCACTTTACCAAATCTTCTGCATACCCTCTCCACAATTGCTGACGTTTCTGGCCTCTCGGTCAATGTGTCCAAATCCCCGGTCCTCCCTGTCAGATACCCCCCTGCTGAGCTGGAAATTTTAAAGCAATCATTTTCATTCTCCTGGGCCCAATCCTCCCTTCCCTATTTAGGGGTTAGGCTTTCAGGGAATTATTACAATTTATTTCACCTAAACTTCCCCCCCAATCGCCAATCTAAATCACTTACTGAATATCTTCTTCTGGGCAGGATAACTGCAGTTAAAATGACTATCCTACCGAAACTGTAATGCTGCGTACACACGACCCTTTTTCGTGAAAAGTGCAATTTTTTTAAATTGGTCATTAATACTGATCGTGTGTAGGCCCCAGAGCATTTTTATCAACCTGAAAAATGGGCATTAAAAAGTTAGAACATGCTCTAATCTTTCTCGTCGTTTTTCACGTTGTGAAAAATGGTCGTGTATAGGCTTTAACGACGAGAAAAAACGTGCATGCTCAGAAGCAAGTTATGAGACGGGAGCACTCGTTCTGGTAAAACTAGCATTTGTATTGGAGATAGCACATTTTTCACGCTGTCACAGACTGAAAAGCACGAAGACTGAAAAGCGCGAATGGAACTTCCCTATTATAGTGCTGTCGTGCGTGTTGTACGTCACGGCGCTTTGCTTGAGTATTTTTTTTTTTTCACGATCGTGTGTATGCAAGGCAGGCTTGACATTGAGAAAAACGTTGTTTTTCTATGAAATTAAAAATGGTCGTGTGTACGCGGCATTATACTGTACTTGTTTCGTGCTCTGCCCCTCCTGATCCCTAAAGCCTAAAGCATATCTCCTGAAGTTTCAATATCATCTTAATAGATTTATATGGCGGGACAGGCCCTCTAGGTTCTCTAGTGAGATACTATATCATCCTTATAGAGTAGGAGGTTTAGGAGTTCCCCAAATTTGGCTTTATTATGTAGCAAGTAGACTCTCCCAACAAGCCCAATGGAACATTAAGAACCCTAAAGTCCCCTGGGTTAGATTTGAGCAGGATTATATCATTCCCTTTTATCTACCAGGACTCCAGAGCACAATGAACTTGTTGGTGTCTCAGGGTCTAAAACTGTGGAACCGTCATAAATCTTCTCTGGCTATGGTCTCTGGGATTCCCCCAGAGGTTTCCTTCCTGGGTGATCCTAGACTCCCATCCACCTTCACAAATCCTGACTCATTCAGGTGGCGGCAGAACCGGGGCTTGACAGCTTTAGAAGACTTTCAACAAGTAGAACGTTTTATTTTTTTCTCACAATTGCAAACCCTAAAAAGATGTCCCTGATAGAGAATTTTATAGATTCTTGCAAATCCGTCACTTTTTCCAAACGCATTATGTACAGCATTTTGTACAGCTGTCCTCAGATGCAAATATCCTATTTGAATCACTGTGTAGGACTTCCCCTATACCAAATCTCTCACAATACGGGAATCTGCAATTAAACGGTTCACATGCCGGTACTACACCCCCCAGCACCTGAATCAGATATTCCCACAGTCCTCCCCACTCTGTTTTCGGGTTGTGCTAGCCCAGGCTCCTTTCTCCACATATTCTGGAAATGTCAGAAGATTTTGCCCACCTGGAGAGAGGCCCTGGACCTTATGGATAAACTAGTGGGGAGGCGGTTGGCTCTGACACACAGACACTGTTTATTGTTTGAAAAGATCCCTGATACCCCTAAACCTTTACGTCAATTGTTGCACACCATTTGCATCGCTCTGCACTGGGCAGTTGCCCTGAATTGGAAATCACCTACAGTCCCATTTGCTCAAGCCCTTTACGAGGATTGATCAAATCATGCTCTTTGAACAAATATTTCACAAACTACACGATTCCATACCCATCCATGATGCCAAATGGAATCCTTGGTGGTTTTTGCATTTTCAAGAATGACCTGAGACTTTTTGTTATTTCTTATTATGTTTTTTTTTCTCTTCTCTCTTTTATTCTTGTTTTACCTGTTCTCTTCTATCCTGTTTTGCTGTTACGTTTTTGGTCAATTAACCTTTATATGCAGTCTATAGCCTGTATCAGTGTAATGGATGCTTCTACTTCCTATTGTAGCACCCTGCTCCTGTTGAACAGGCGCTGCTTTAAATTTAGTAGGGGTCTGAGATGTTATTTGGCTCAGACCAAAGTGATTTAGGGCAATTTAGCCTCTGTTCCAGCCATGGCTGTGCTGAGAGTATCCACTATTGCTCGCCTGGGGGTGTCATTATCACCCCAGGCAAGGGGTGGCAGCAGCATTGTCAATGTGTATTGAGTGTCCCCCTCAGAAACAAATCAGTGGGAGTGGGGTACTTAAGGGACAGTCATCATTGGTGCGGGGTCCGTCCGTTCGTGCCTCATGGCCCACCTGGCCTGAGGTGCGTGCTCTGAATCCTAGTTCGGGGACCATGTTGGCCCAGGGCTGCGGCTTCGTCTGGTTGGCCCAGTTGTCTTGCCGGGGCCTGTACTGCAAAGGTGGTCCTGTGCTGTCCATCCTGCGGGAGGAAGCCACTTCATGTAGGAAGCCAGGGAAGGGCCTATCCTGAAGAGGGCCATGCAAGAGGCTGGTACCTTGGAAGAAGGCCTGGAAACTTCATCGAAGGATGCACCATACACCGAGAGGCTTGACAGTGTCGCCTGTTGGATCTAAAAGTTCTAAAGAAACAAAGCTAAAGAGATCCCAGTGCTGAATCCTATGGCAGAGGATTCCAGACCAAAGTGTCTCGTCAAGAAAGGAGGGTCTGTGGCAGAGACTGTACTTTTGTGCGCCATCCCGGCTGCTAGGCCAGTGAGAGGGACCTATCCGGGTGAGCAATACCCACTCTGGCTAGAGTGGCAACGAGAACTGTTTGCTGGAAACAGGAGTGTTTCCTTATTTGTGACTATGCACCTGAACCTACCTACCCTTCCACCCCTCATCCTTCTTTTCTACTAAAGCTCTGCAAAATAAATGCAAGAAAAATAAGTGCACTGTGTGTGGACATTGAAATTCTTCAAACTCTCTTTTCACTCTGGACAGCGAGAACATAGCGGTAACATGTCACCGAAAATATAACCAGCAGCTCCTTCGGGGGTAGTGCTACACTATTATTATACATTTTGACTTTGTAAACTGTGATAAGACCTGTCACACTGATTTTGTTTATCCATATACTGTAATATCATTGTTATGATATATGTCATCATTCTGTACTGCAAAAACTTTGGTTTCTCAATAAAATCTTTAAAGTAAAAAAAAAAAAAAACTTTACAGAACTTCATCAATAGGAATCCATGTTAAATGGACTGTAGTGTGTTTATGCACTAAGAAAGTTCATAGATGTGAACCAGGCCTAGGGAATATTTCCTACAGGGGATTGTCCTCAAGTGATAACATCTTAGTTTAATAAATTGTGTTTGTCAGGAGAATTTGTGTGCTAAAAAAAGAATCCCTGAAAGATTTCTCTAAGGCTCAAAGATCAATGTGGAAAACAGAGCAGTAAATGTATAAAAGGATATCAGATCAATGTAACAATCTCAGTGGTGTATTTACATTAAAAGTATTATGATGGAGCTGACCATGTTTGCCAGGGATTTTAAAAGTAAATTATTACATCCAGACATCATCACTAACAACACACATGGAATTGAGGTACAGTATGAAAGTAGGTAGCAATTGCTTGGAGATGAGTGAAAATGTAGAACTGATGACATGATGCAGAGTGAATTTGCTGTTTTGTTTTTTTCACTTAGATAAGAACTGGACAAGTATATGGAGTAACACTTTTTGTGGAAGATGATTGTGGCCACATTACTACATTTTAGACATGTGCACACTAAAATATTTTGTTTCGTAATTTCGTATTCGTCCGAAAAATACATTTATTTAGTTACTCCCGAAATTTGTTTTTATTTATTTTGTTTTTCGTTAAAAAAAAATGCATTCATTCCGAAAATCCAAATTAAGGTCAAATCTGTCATTGAAGGCTTATGGTGTCTGTCGAATGTTCTAAAAAAGAAAAAAAGAAGAAGATTCGACAGAATCTTAAAAAAAAAAACATGTAGACTCTTCATGTCTCTCTATGTCGAATTTTCATGTCTCTCTATGTCGAATCTTCATGTCTCTCTATGTCGAATCTTCATGTCTCTCTATGTCGAATCTTTTCTCTCTGTCGAATCTTCTCTCTCTATGTCGAATCTTTTCTCTCTATGTCGACTCTTCTTCATGTCTCTATATTGTCGAATCTTTTCTCTCTATATCGAATCTTTTCTCTTTATGTAGAATAATATTGGACTAATAGAGTTAAGGTTAGGCACAATTAAGTTTGAATCTGTCATTGAAGGCTTATGGTGTCTGTTGAATGTTCTAAGAAAAAAAAAAAAGGAGATTCGACATAATCTTTTAAAAAAAATAATAATTTGACTCTTCATGTCTCTCTATGTCGAATCTTCATGTCTCTCTATGTCGAATCTTCATGTCTCTCTATGTCGAATCTTCATGTCTCTCTATGTCGAATCTTTTCTCTCTATGTCGAATCTTTTCTCTCTATGTTGAATCTTCATGTCTCTCTATGTCAAATCTTTTCTCTTTATGTTGACTCTTCTTCATGTCTCTATAATGTCGAATCTTTTCTCTCTATGTCAAATCTTTTCTCTTTATGTAGAATAATATTGGACTAATAGAGTTAAGGTTAGGCACATTCAACCGCATTCAATGAAAATAAATCATTTGTTTATGTCAGATCTTTCGGTTTTCGTTTTCTGTGCTTTCGTTATCGTTTGTTAAAACGAAAATACCTGAAATTCGGACGAAAATGCATTCGTACGAAAACGAATGCACATGTCTACTACGTTTCTAAAAACACAGTTGAGCACTGATATACAGAAGTTAACCACTTACAGACCGGAAGATTTCCTCCCTTAATGACCAGGCCATTGTTTGCGATACGGTACTGTGTCGATTTACCCAAACAAAATTTACGTCCTTTTTTCCCCACAAATAGATCTTTCTTTTGGTGGAATTTGATCACCTCTGCATTATTTTAATCTATAAAAAAAAAAGACAATTTTGGAAAAAAATAAATAAAAATTTTACTATAACAAATATCCTAAATAAAATAAAAAATCTTCATCAGTTTAGGACAATATGTATTCGTCTACATATTTTTGGTAAAAAACAAAAATCGCAATAAGCGTAAATTGATTGGTTTGCACAAAAGTTATAGTGTCTACAAAATGGGGAATAGATTTATGTCATTTTTTTTTTTACTAGTAATGGCGGTGATCTGCAATTTTTAGCGGAACTGTGACAGATCGGACACTTTTGACACTTTTTTTTGCCCATTTACATTTATACAGTGATCAGAGCTAAAAATAGCCACTGATTACCAGACATATTTTGTTTCAGAATTTTGGTTTTGTCCAAAAAATACATTTATTCTGTTACTCGTTTTTATTTACTTTTGTTTCATTAGAAAATGCATTCGTCCGAAAATCCGAATTAAGGTTGAATCTGTCAGTTGAAGGCTTATGGTGCCTGTCGGATGTTCTAAGAAGATGCGACGAAGCAGCTAAACTGTACGACGCCGCAATCGTACATTTCCTGTTGAATGTTCCGCCTACAAGCTATAAAACAATTCTAATGTTGTATGACACTAGTAAGAATTATATTTATAAATTATTATTACTAGTCAACCAACATTAGAATTCTTCTATAGCTTATTACAAAATGATCCTGGAAAATGTAATCTTGGTTGGATAAATAGAAAGTAGATATTTTTGTTATGTCTAGCCTTTCAACAGACTAAGGCCTCGTACACGCGATAGGTTAAACAGAGGACAATGGTCTGATGGACTGTTTTCATCGGTCAAAACCGATCGTGTGTGGGCCCCATAGGTTATTTAACCATCAGTTAAAAAAAAGCCAACTTGCTTTAAATTTAACCGATGGATTCCTAACCGATAGGTCAAAACTGATCGTTAGTAGGCACGACCATCGGTTAAAAATCCATGCATGTTCAGAATCAAGTCGACGCATGCTTGGAAGCATTGAACTTCATTTTTTTCAGCACGTCGTAGTGTTTTACGTCACCGCGTTCTGACACGATCGGTTATTTAACCGATGGTGTGTGGGCACGATGGACCATCAGTCAGCTTCATCGGTTAACCGATGACAACGGTCCTTCAGACTGTTCTCATCGGATGGACTGATCGTGTGTACACGGCTTAAAACCACCTGACTGCTATGCATGTGTGATGGATGGATAGGTTTCAATTTCAATAACTATGTAGCTTCCTATTCCTTATCAGGTGGTCTATCGAAGTAATATAACCTATTTTATACTAACAGGCTTTCCAAATCTTATAGGAATTAAATGTTATTTTTTTACGGTACTGTTCTTCATATTCTGTGCTACTTTTTCTGGAAATCTTTTTATTGTGGTTTTATTTCTTCTGAGTAAAACACTTCAGTCTCCCATGTACTTCTTCATCACCCAACTGTCATTGCTTGATATCATTCTGACCACAGATATTCTTCCCAACCTTCTTTATATCATCTTACATGATGGACGTGCGATGTCTTTTGCTGAATGTATCACCCAGTTCTCCTTCTTTGTAAATGCTGAGGCCTCAGAGTGTTTTCTACTGACTGTGATGTCCTATGACCGGTATTTGGCCATCTGTAAGCCTCTGCATTACAACTCTATAATGAGCCAATCAATTTGCATAAAATCAGTGATCATAGTTTGGTTATTGGGATTCAATATTATGTTGCTTGAGTCCATATCTTTGGCTAGTCTATACTATTGTGGATCAAACATCATTGATCACTTCTTCTGTGACTTTCAACCTATACTTGAGCTTTCCTGCTCTGATACTTCATGGATTCAAGTTCAGGTTAGCGTAGTCGTTTTTTTCGGTGTCATAATTACTTTTGTAATAATTGTTATATCATATATCCATATTGTTTCAACCATTCTCAAAATTAAATCAATAACAGGAAGACAGAAAGCCTTCGGGACCTGCAGCTCTCACCTTACCACAGTGTGCATTTTTTTTGGATCATTAATCATTGTGTATTTGTTTCCAACAAAAGGAAAACTAAATAGTCTAAGCAAGGTCCCCTCTCTCTTTTACACTGTGATGACTCCACTGCTTAATCCACTTATATACACATATAGGAACAAGGACTTTAAGAAAGCTATTGAGAAAATAAAACTATGTTTTTTTCAAATAAAATCTCTAATTTAAAGCCTAGAAAAAAATGCATACGTACATTTGCATACAATGTAAATACACCTGTAGCGCCTGGTTACTTTAAAGTACCGGTCCTATTAAAATTTAGACTCTGATCTGGTTAAAATGTTTAAATTGGGTCTCTGTCTCAGCTTGCCTGTGCTGTGGGCTCATTCTGTTGTGCTGGGGTGTTCTTCCCACCCCAGTGCGGTACATGGCAGCAGTGGAGTCAAGGTTTGGGTGCTCTTCCCCAGCAGCCAATCAGGAGGGTTGAGCCTCGCTGTGCATGCTGGGGGAGGGTATTTATGGGGCAGACGCCATTGGTTCTGGGTCTTCTTCGTCCAGTGTGGCACCCACCTTTAGGGTGACCACATCACTGCGTTATGGCCTACCTGGCCGGGGGGGGCGTGCCACGCAGTGTTTCTGGAGCAGCGACGGGACTCAGTGATCGACTGGGTTCCCACCTCTGAGGATCCCAAGCAGTATAGCTGTTCGGTGGGGAGTCCGTCTGAGGAGCGCCAATTAGAGGCTGGCGGTCCAAAAGGATTTTGACAAACCACCGGGGATCAAGGTAGCCGGACACTGTCAGTCGGTACCTGGGCGACGTTAAGAAGGAGATCCAGGCATAATTCCCCTAAGGAGAATTGCCTCCGTAACTGCAATCAGAGAGGGCCTGAGAGGTGTCTCCCTGATGTTCATTTCAAGGAGGGTCTGTAGCAGAGACTTTTTCTCAAAGGTTCGAGGGATACTCCGGCTGCCCAGTCAGTGAGAGAGGCCTGTCCAGGTACGCTATTCCCACTCAAGTGTACCTGGATGCGGTGTTCCTGAAGCAGCGACGGGACTCAGTGATCAACTGGGTTCCCACCTCTGAGGATCCCAAGCGGTATAGCTGTTCGGTGGGGAGTCCATCTGAGGAGCGCCGATGAGAGGCTGGCGGTCCAAAAGGATTTCGACAAACCACCGGGGATCAAGGTAGCCGGACACTGAAGGATTGATCACCTGTCATTCGGTACCTGGATGACGTTTAGGCCTCGTACAGACGAGAGGATATCCTCTCCTCTGGCGGATTTGGATCTGATGGCTGTACACACCATCAGATCGAAATCCCCGCGGAATACATCCGCGGTGACGTGCCGCGCCGTCGCGGCGACGATGACGCGGCGACGTGCGCGACCCTGAAAGGTAAATACTTCCACGCATGCTTTAAATCATTACGACGCATGCGAGGGATGGGAGCGGACGGACTGATCCGGTGAGTCTGTACAGACGACCGGATCAGTCCGCTGGACTGGATTCCAGCGGGTAGATTTCTTAGCATGCTAAGAAATATTTATCCGCTGGGAATCCGTTGGCTGGATTTTTATCCGCCTGAAAATGTCCGCTGGGCCGTACACACGACCGGATCTATCTGCTGGAACTGATCCGCGGATCAATCCCAGCGGATCGATCCGGTCATGTGTACGGGGCCTAAGAAGGAGATCCAGGCGTAATTCACCTAAGGAGGATTGCCTCCGTAACTGCAATCAGAGAGGGCCTGTGGCAGAGGTGTCTCCCTGACGTTCATTTCAAGGAGAGTCTGTGGCAGAGACTTTTTCTCAAAGGTTCGAGTGATACTCCGGCTGCCCGGTCAGTGAGAGAGGCCTGTCCAGGTACGCTATTCCCACTCAATCAGGAGTGGCGCAGAAAGTGTTACACTTGGGAGCAGGACTGTTTCCCTATTGCTATGCTTGAATTTGCTATTCTACTGTCTTTCTTCAACTCTACTTTCCTCACCGCAAGTTTATTTGTTTTTATCTGGCTGGGTAATAAAGAGCACAGAAAGACACTTGTTGCGGACATTCCTTTACTTCTGCTATATGCACCATACACCCATAAGAATTTGGAAGAGCCGCAAGGTAAATGTGCCACTCAAAACAAACCAGCAGCTCCTCTGGGGGTAGTGCTACACACCCATGACTGATTTTCAAAATATTCACTTAATATGTGAACAATCATAAAAAGCTATTAATACAGATTAGTAAATGTCCAGATGGTGGTCCTAGTTTTTTATTGAATATGTGCACCTCTCACCAGACTCCTCATGCCGTGAGCAACGTCGCCTTTAAGGTCAGGGGTTGTAGGCACGCAGACTCATTGTCTGCCGGGAGTCCCTCGATCGTCTCACGGAAATGTATATATTTTTGGAGGATCTTTATTATAGCAAAAAGTAAAAAATATAGCTTTTTTTCAAAATTGTCGCTCTATTTGTGTTTTTGGAAATGGAGATTCGTTTGGACTATTAGAATGACTTTGACAAGTGATAAATGTAAAAAATCTATAAATATTTATTCATAAAAAAAAGGTATATGGAAAAGAATATACACATTTTTGTGAAAACAGTACAACATCGGCATACTAACTCAGTACATATTAAAAAGAGTATTACAAAAAAGCTTATACTTATGCAAATATACTCATGACATGAGATCATATAGCATAGAAGGGTATATGTAAACTTTTAATCCTTGAAACTGAGTTTGGTATGCAGAATGGTAAGTCTTGCTTTTACTCTCGACATGTTTCGCGTACAGGAAGCTTCATCAGGAGCATAGAGGTAGGTTAAACAGGTCTACTCACAGGTTTTTGGAGCAGATCGCTAATGATAAAGTACGGTATATACAGCGTTGTTGCCTAAACAGCTTTGAGGGCATGTGTTAGGTCCTTTAAAACACTGTTGTATATAGCGATAAAAAAAATGGCTGAAGCATGTTTGATTGGAGGGTAGTAGAAGGTAGGCAGGCGGTTATACCAACCAGGGTCCCTAAATAGTTTCTTGAAAGCTGATGTGTCTCCAAGTGTTGGATAAGTTGGACATCAAGGGGGGGGAGAGATGGTAGGGTAAAAAATGGTAGCCCCAGCAAAGCATAGGAGGTAATCCCGTGGCTAATGAACTATTTATCTTGATGTCCAGGGAGCAGGTATACAGCCGGGACCAGTAGGGAGCATGGAGGGGATATTGTGTCCGCGTTGCGCTCACACGTGCAGGCTATTTGTGTTTATAGCGCAAAAAATAAAAACTGCAGAGGGAATCAAATACCACCAAAATAAAGCTCAGTTTGTGGGGAAAAAAAGGACGTCAATTTTGTTTGGGAGCCACATTGCACGACCGCGCAATTCTCAGTTAAAGTGACGCAGTGCCGGGGGGCGTGGCTGGCCGTGCACGGAGAGAGACGTGCTCTGGGGAAGCTCCGCCAGGCCCAAATACATCCACTGCCATCCTGTGCGGGCATTTGCTGACTGACCCTTCTAATCTCTCTGCCCTGACTCCTGGGTCTCCCCTGAACAGATCCCTGCCCGAGGTATCTCTCTAGGGCGCTGGATCGCTCTGCCAGACGAAGCACAGCCGGCGCCATCCACTGCTGAACCGCCGCCATCTTGAGGCCTGTGGAGCCTGGGGACTCTCCGAGCTCCGGTGCTGTGACCGCGGCGAAAATAGGAGCGGCGACCACCTCGGGACCCATCCGCAGCTGTGCCCCAGGAAGAGGGATATTTTGAGACTGCTTTCGGGCGTGGCGATCGGGGATCCTCCGGCTGTCCTCAAATTTAGACCGCGGCTTGGGCCTACTCGCGGCGGCCATCTTGTGAATCCGGGCCTCCAAAGATTGGCTGTTTCTGCCCTCAATCTCGGGCCCATCGCCAGATACTCGCCCACAACCACGTCGGGGACACCCAGCTTGCCACCCGGAGCAGTTAGATCTCCACCGGCCCTCTGAAAGTGTCTACAGGCTTTGGTGAGTTCTAGCGACCATCTTGGTACACCCCAGAGGCTTCTTCTTTCTCTCCCCTTGAACTGCACCTCCATTCCTCACTGGGGACACCCTGACATGCTAACTTAATGCACCGGCAGAGGGGGAAGACCGGAATGGCCGCATAAGAGCGATGCTCCGGCAAAAACGGGGATATAACATCTAATAGTAGCCTGATTGGAGGCGATCACAACCCACCTCCCCGGCGTTACCATCCCACTGACCACCCAGGAGATGACGAACAAACGCAAGGGCTCCCAGTGGCCTCAGAAGCTGACAAAATACTTTACGTGGGAGCAAAGACAGAACGGTGCCGAGTCTCCTGGATCATCTGCTGCCAGCACTCCACAGACGAACCAACCTAAAAGTAAGACAACTAAACAAAACTCCCCATAGGCTAGAAAGCAATCTCCTGTGCCTTCCTCCGCATCGGGGAGCCCGGAGAAGACGCGGCCTAAGCTGGATGGCACGGTTCCTACTCCAGAGGTTAGTGCGGGTTTAGACTCTGGGGATGACACCAGGGAACTCCCTGATTCCATCGACCGCTTCCCTACCACAAATCAGCCTGTGCTGGACACCACACTGAAGGACATGTTGGTGTCCCTTAGAACCTCGCTGCATGGTGACATGATGTCCTGTATGCGCAGATTTGGCAAGGAGCTACATAATGTGTCGGCCAGGGTGGACCACGTGGAAACAAAAATGGGGGAGTACGCTGACACCATCAATAGCTTAGTGGATGCACATGATGCCAGGGATGAGGAGATGGAAGCGGTAAGGGCCAAGATCGCAGACATCGAAGACCGCGCAAGAAGGAACAACCTTAAAATATGGGGGATCCCCGAAACAGTTCCACAACCAGACTTGCTAGATCATGTCACTGGCATAATAACCTCCATTCTACCTGGCGTATCGGCTTTGGATGTCACCATGGACAGGATCCATAGATTGCCTAAGCCTCCCCATCTACCCGACAATGTACCCCACGATGTTATTCTACGCCTCCACTTCTACCATGTTAAGGAGTGCTTAATGAGAGCAGCCCGCAACAAAGATCTTGTCCCTGAACAACATAGGGACCTGCAGTTTTTTGCGGACTTGTCACAGTACACACTGCAGAAGAGGCGCAACTTGAACACCATCTCAAAAGCCCTGCGCAACCACAACATTGCTTACAAGTGGGGATTCCTTACTAAACTTATCATTATGAATAAGGGAAAGGATTTTGTTGTTGACTCCCTCTCCAAGGGATTGGATCTACTTAAATCTTGGCTCATCATCCCCGAGGAGGACCCAAGGGGCTCAACCAAGGGAGACCCGTCACGGGTAGGCAACGACTGGCAACTTGTTAACCCGAAAAACGCCCGATCACACCGTTAAACCGCCCGCTGAACAGTGCTACTAAGCTACTTAATCCACAGCTGTACCCCTATTTAAGGAGTAAATTATCGAACTAGACTTTCTTCCCCCGTTCTGAGTTAGCGTTTTTATACGCTACACCCAGGTCATTATGACCTACCCCATCCCCTTGCAATCTTTTTCGTTTGTTTTACTTCAACTTTTTCTTCTCCTTTATTTCTTTACCTGGAGCCGCTTCTTCGTAGCTGGAGCCACCACAATACTTCAAACAGTCGGAGACCCACCACCTCTGAGAATGTGCCACATGTTAGAGGATCCTCTTCACCACACACAAGCACCGCAAACTGTAAGTGATGTATCCACCTTTTATTCTGCACCGCTTTTTACTCACGAATACACATGCCTGTTACATTCTTGACGATCAACACTAAGGGTTTAAATCACCCAGTGAAGAGAAAATATATGTGGAATGAGGCTATCCACCATAAGGGAGATGTACTCTGTGCACAAGAGACCCACTTTCACAAACAGAAAATGCCCTCATGTATCCACCCTAAATTTCCACACATTTTTACAGCAAGTTCATCGGCTAAAAAGGGTGGAGTACTTACTGCAATTAGAGACACAGTGGCATTCTCTAAACACAACGAATTGGCCGACCCCTTGGGCCGGTATCACATTTTAGTATGTGATATTGCCTGTACTATGTACACCATAGTCAATGTCTATGCCCCCAATAACCATCAGATCCGATTCCTTCACCAAGTCCTTAGGAAGGCTAAGAAAATTCAGAAGGGCTATCTCCTTCTCTGCGGAGATTTCAATCTTCCCCCTGACCCACTAATGGACTCAACGTCTGGTACAACCCGGCAGCGCCATTCGCTACAACCACTCCTTCATACCCAGGAACTTTACGATGCTTGGAGGTGTCTCAATGGATCAGAAAGGGACTTTTCCTTTTTTTCATCAAGTCACCAAATTTACACGAGACTGGATCTTTTCGTTACAGACAAATGGCTGCTGCCCAAAATCACTGCATCCAAAATCAACGACATCACTTGGTCAGACCATGCCTCGGTGACGCTGTCGGTTGCTGACTCGCCAGGCGTGAATTCATGCTTCATCTGGCGGTCCAACTCGAGGCTGATCCAGGATGGTACCACCAAGGCTCAGCTGCAGGAAGAATTGTCTAATTTTTTCTCTAGTAATGTCAATTCTGTTGCCAATCCTATGACTCTTTGGAATGCCCATAAGGCATATATGAGGGGGGTTCTTATAAAAATGGGGGCGGGGGTCAGGAGAAGGAGGAGACAGCAAATACAAGACCTGGTCACCAAAATTCACAACTTGGAAACCCAAAACAAAAAAGACACCTCTCAATTATTATCTGCTCAATTATCACAACTCAGATATGATTTGCGACTAGTACTACTCGACAATTTCGATTTAGCAACTAGGCGCCTTAAGATGACATATTATGTCAGCGGAAACAAAGCTGGGAAGCTATTAGCTAACCGCCTTTGGGGCATCAGATACAAAACTAAAATTCCATACATTTTACATCCTACCACAAAAGAAAAGCTATATCATCCGCAACCTATTGCGGATGCATTCAGCTGTTACTATAATTCTCTTTATAATTTAAGGGAGGATCAAGCCACGATTCAACCCAACGAGTCCATGATATCCACCTTCCTGGACAAGGTCAGTCTCCCCCAAGTGACGCCAGCCCAGCTGGATGAACTTAATACGCCCTTCTCAGTCCCGGAGATTATTAAAGCGATTGACTCCTTACCTATCAATAAATCTCCCGGTCCTGATGGGTTCACAGGGGAGTACTTTAAAACCTTCAAATTTGATCTCGCTCCCTTTCTATCTGATGTTTTTAACAATGCTGCCTCCTCCTCTTCCTTCCCTACTGAGATGCTACGTGCTCTTATTGTGGCACTTCCAAAACCTGGGAAAGATCCAACTACGCCACAGAACTTCAGACCGATTTCTTTGCTAAACAATGATCTGAAGCTCTATGCCAGACTCATCGCAAATAGGTTGGTTGATATACTACCGACTTTGATTCATATGGATCAATCAGGGTTCACAAAGGGTAGGCAGACAGCAGACGCGACAAGACGTTTAATCAATATAATTCACGCAGCAAATGTGACCAAAATGCCTTCTCTGCTCCTAGCTTTGGATGCAGAGAAGGCGTTTGATAGGATTCACTGGGATTACTTGGCAAAGGTCCTTACCAAGTTTGGCTTCACGGGTGAGATCCACTCTGCAATAATGGCGCTTTATACCAATCCCTCAGCTCAGGTGTATATATCCGGCATGCTATCTTCCCCCTTTAATATCACCAATGGGACACGTCAGGGGTGCCCCCTTTCCCCACTCATTTTTAGCTTTCTCATGGAACCTTTGGCCTCGTACATCCGCTCGCATCCCAAGATCAAGGGGTTCAGGAGCAAGGACTCGACACACACTATAAGCCTCTTCGCGGATGACATCATCCTCATGCTTACAGATGTAGAATCCTCCCTAACCTCAGTCCAAGAGACGTTAAATTTATTCTCCTCAGTGTCCTACTATAAGGTTAATGACGCTAAGTCCTACGTATTGGGAATGGGGGTTCCACCTACGCTCAAACAATCCCTAACTGAAATATTCCCGTATGTCTGGAGAGACGCAGGAATTTCTTATCTCGGTATAACTCTTACCCCTAAGCCTTCTGAGCTAGCTAGAGAAAACTATTACCCCCTGCTACAGTCAATTCCATCTAAATTAAACAATCTGGCGAAATTTGAACTCTCCTGGTCAGGCCGCCTTGCGGCTTTCAAGATGCAGATTCTCCCCCAAATCATTTACATTTTCAGGACTCTTCCCATCCCGGTCCCTGCCTCCTTTTTTTCCTCTTTACAATCCTTGATTAATAAGTTCTTATGGGGGGGCAAGCGGGCTCGATGCGCATTTAGCCGGTTAATAAAACATAGGTCAGTGGGGGGGATTGGCCATACGCATATTAAAGATTACCATTCAGCTTCTATCCTTGCCCAGCTGAAAGGATGGTTCCCCTCCTCAAATCCTAGTATTTGGTCGGTACTGGAAAGCCACCAGGTCCCGGGGGAAGTTCTCTATGATTACTTACTTTCCAGTGCATTCCTACCCATCTCCAGCGATGAGCCCAACGATCCGAGGATCTATTGAGGCTTGGAAGTCTCTGGTATTACATCCGTCCCCTGATCAACGATCCTCACCCCTAATGATTCTTCTATCAGCTCTATCACTGTTCATCCCTAATATCTCACTTGCTAAATGGGATCCCGGGGGTAGGCTAACGGTAGCAGACTTATACGTAGGGCCCGCCCTCAAGACCTTCAGATCCCTCCAACTAGAATTATCCCTACCTTCGACTGACTATTACACGTACCTGCAGATTAGTCATTTCCTGAAAGGCTTCAAAGAGACTTGTATTTCGGTTCCGTGGCAGGTCCACCAATACTATCTCTCTAAGTCACCAAAAGCAAAGGGCATCTCGCTATTTTACTCTATACTACAAAATAAAAGTGTGTTTCAGAAATCTCTCCCTATGAGAGCATGGGAAAGGGACTTAGATAAGGTTTATTTGGAAGAACAGTGGACAACGGCTCTCAGGGTCACATACTCATCCACTAGGAGTGCCAATCTGTGGGAGCCGTTTCAAAAGTTCCTACTTCGTTGGTACCTCACACCCTACCGTATATCGAAGTTTGCCCCTGGGGCTTCCCCCCTATGCTGGAGAATGTGCGGGAACACTGTCACACTGCACCATCTGCTGTGGGGGTGTCCCAAAATCACCCAGTACTGGAATCAGGTGTTTCAGCTGATCAATCGAGTGTTGGGCCTGCCTCTGTGCCAGGAACCAGGGATGGCATTGCTCTCCCTGGGAATGGACTCGGTACCCCACAGCTCACGAATCCTACTATCCCATATACTGCTAGCGGCCAGGTTGGTTTTGTTCCGGCACTGGAAGGACCCGTTGCCTCCGGGCCTGATCGAAACGATACAAATAATCCACACCCACGGCACCTATGAACAAATGTTTGATTATGGCTTAGGCGGCAGATCTGGAACTCGGAAATGTTGGGAACCTTGGAACAGATGGTATCATTCCTAATGCCTGTGTTCTCATTGGTGGTCTCCGACTGCAATGTTAGACTGCAATGCTAGACTGTATTGTTAGACTATAATATTTGATTTACTGGTCCTGCTATGGCTCCATCTTCTTCTTCTTCCTCTCTCTCACCCTACTTTTCATTCTCAACCCTTTCCCACCTTTCTCTCTATTCTTCATTTTCTCTCTACTTACATCTATCTCTTTTTCAGTTCCACTTAAACTTACATTTATAGGTTATATTGGTCGACTGCCGACCACTGTTACCACACATTTGCTAAAGATGAGTTCTGTCTTCACCTGCGCAGTGATAATTAGGTACCAGGGGTTTGAATGTTTGTAGTCCACTTTTCATTATTGCTACGGCATTGTTCCCTACTGATGGAATCTTACCCCATTAGTTTGCACTAAAGATATGTTTATTTTGTTGTACTACTCGATACCTACCTCATTGTGATGTGGATTGTTCAAATGTCTGAAATGTGTTATGTTTCCTGTTATGACCTTAATAAAAAACTATTGAAATTAAAGTGACGCAGTGCCGAATCGCAAAAAGTGCTCTGGTCTTTGGCCAGCCAAATGGTATGGGGCTGAAGTGGTTAAAATTAGCACTATTCACTGCACAGGAGAGATGTGAGGCCCTCAGAGGAAGTTGTGATGACGAAACACATCAGTACCTTGACCTAACGGTAATTAAAAGTGAAGTTTTTGCATTCCATAGCCAGGAAGTGTTAACCGGAAGTTGCGGTGGATGCTGTCTTCCCCGTACACGAGATTCTAACATCTCTCCTGTGCAGTGAGTAGTGCTAATTTTAAACACTGATATGATAAGGAATTACCTTAAATGTCAGTTTTTAATGGAGCCTGTCATGTGAAGAATATAGGAAGAGAAAACGGGATTACCCTATTGTGAGTTTTCTTCTATCCGAGTACCTATGGGACATCTAGGACAACTGTGACATACTCCATGACATGGATGGTAATCGATAAAACATATCAAGGCTTGATGTGTTCTACTCTCTGGTGAGTGAGAACCCCTAAGGGGTACGTTGCACACGGCCTGAGGTGCACATCTTCAATAATAAACTAGGACCACCATCAATTCCTATATTTCCTCTTATGTGTGTTTTATCATAGGAAAGCTAGTCACAATAAAGAGTGACGGTAGCACTGCTTTAGTAATTATTGTACTTATTGAAGTACTTGTGGACATTTACTAATCTGTATTATTTGTTTTTTGGTATGTTATTGCTCTTTAACCACTTAAGGACTCCTTCACGCCGATATACGTCGGCAGAAGGGAACGGCTGGGCACAGGCACGTACCTGTACGTTGCCTTTAAGAGCCCAGCGGCGGGGCGCTCGTGACCCGGTCCGAAGCTTCGTGACCGCGCCCGTAGGACCCGCGGATCTGATGGCCACCGGTGTCCTGCGATCGGTCACAGAAGCTGAAGAACGGGGAGAGGTGTGTGTAAACACACCTTTCCCGTTCTTCTGTGTGGCTTGTCACTGATCGTCTCTTCCCTGATATAGGGAACGACAATCAGTGATGTCACACCTACAGCCACGCCCCCCTACAGTAAGAATCACTCCCTTAGGGCACACTTAACCCCTTAGCGCCCCCTAGTGGTTTACCCCTTCACTGCCATTGCCATTTTCACAGTAATCAGTGCATTTTTATAGCACTTTTCGCTGTGAAAATGACAATGGTCCCAAAAATGTGTCAAAAGTGTCCGATATGTCCGCCATAATGTCGCATTCACGAAAAAAATCGCTGATCGCCGCCATTACTAGTAAAAAAAAAATATTAATAAAAATACCATAAAACTACCCCCCTTGTAAACGCTATAAATTTTGCGCAAACCAATCGATAAACGCTTATTGCGATTTTTTTTTACCAAAAATGGGTAGAAGAATACGTATCGGCCTAAACTGAGGAAAAAAATACATAATTTATATATTTTTTTGAGGATATTTATTATAGCAAAATGTAAAAAATATTGAATTTTTTCAAAATTGTCGCTCTATTTTTGTTTATAGCGCAAAAAATAAAAACCACAGAGGTGATCAAATACCACCAAAAGAAAGCTCTATTTGTGGGGAAAAAAAATTATGTAAATTTTGTTTGGGAGCCACGTCGCACGGCCGTGAAATTGTCAGTTAAAGCGACATAGTGCTGAATCGCAAAAAGGGGCAAGGTCCTTAAACCTGCATAATGGTCCGGGTCTTAAGTGGTTAAGCGGCTGCTGACTTTTTAAAACTTTAATACTGCTATTGATCATAGTAATATTGTGATCATTGGAGCATGTTTATTTTTATCTGGTGTCTAGTGTTATGGGATATTTAATTTCCATAGCGCTGAGATAGTGAAAGGAGGCCTGGGACTTCACTACCGTATATATTTTTGATAATCATAAAAAGCTATTAAGAAAATTCATGAAATTATGATTATGAATTATGAAGTAACAAATACAGTAGCCAAGTTCCTTGGCTATATCTCTCAACAGTTTTATAAAACAGCAAAAAGGGAGAAGAAATCAGGACTTTATATGAGGCAATGAATGGGTAGGTTTATATGCTGAATACACATATTAACCCTCCTCTTGTGTTAGGGTCAGAACCGACCCGTTTTCAGGTTTTGAATGTCTATAAGTATCACATAAATTTGTTTATTGCATCAAGATTTTTTTACTTTGTCAGGAACCTCTATTTAAACAATGTAATAGAAAAATAATCCTTTTCACTAAATTATAAAATACTGTGGTGAAAATTAAGACGTTTATGGTGTTAGGGTCAATTCTGACCCAGTTATATTATAGGATTATAGGACACTAATAAGTGCCAAAACTGAAATCATAAACACTCTCTCTGCTTAGTAACACTGACAGCCAATCACCTCTCAACCCTGTAAGATGTAGTTAGGGAGGGGTCTATCTCTTTGCCTGCTTGTCTGCTTCTCTAAATAAAGTAAAGAAACATAGGACCAATTATAATATACTATTGAGGTTTATTTTACCATTTTTTTTATTTGAAAATGAGAGGTATGCTATCAAAAGAAAGGTCTAAGGGGTCACACCAAAAATATAAAAAAACAATCTTTTCAAGGATAAAGAAGCCTAACAAGGTAAGAAACAAATTGGATGATAAATAATTGTTCAGAGGGTATTTTATAGCTGATTTAAGACACAGGTCAAAACCGACCCGTTAACATCATGGATAGTAACAGAAAGCTAACATAAGAGGAGGGTTAAAGGAAAGGGGTTTGGTTGGGACTTTATATGAAGCACACAATTGGAAAATGAGTATGCAAAAACATGTCTAATAAGTCATATTACATATACATAAGAGCCATGGCAATAATATACCATTAAAAATAGCAATATGTAACGCCTGAGGCCCCGTACACACGACCGAGTTTCTCGGCAGAATTCAGCCAGAAACTCGGTTCAGAGCTGAATTCTGCCGAGAAACCCGGCTGTGTGTACACTTTCGGCCGAGGAAGCCGACGAGGACCTCGGCGAGGAAATAGAGAACATGTTCTCTATTTCCTCGTTGTTCTATGGGAGAACTCGGCCCGCCGAGCTCCTCGGCGGCTCCAGGACTGAACACGCCGAGGAACTCGATGTGTTTGGCACGTCGAGTTCCTCGGCCGTGTGTACGGGGCCTTAGTAATTCATGTATGTACACGTATGACATAATTCACAATAAATAATAATAAAAAGTATTAATATGTACCCCATTGCTCTGGTTCATTACGAACAAAAGCTGTAATAAAAACAGTTCATAATTCAAAAGAATCCTAAAAACATGATTGCAATAATGTAGCATAAAACAGGAGCTCTACACATCTTGTGGATAACTTCCACTCATCAGGAGTAGAAGCAAAATATATGTATTTGTAATGAAATGGATACATGCAATATCTAGTGGTTGGTACAGAAGGGGAAAGGAGGAAGAGAGGGGACACAAATTTCCAACACCCTTATCTAAAAATTAACTATAAATTCAAGAAATAGTGTCTGAAGCTAAAGGCACTGTAAGAAACATTGTACCCAAGAGCCATTTTTCCTCCCTGGTGTGACTTGTAAGGCCCCATACACACGATAGAATCCATCCGCTGAAAAATCCCAGCGAATGGGTTTCAGCGGATAGATCCTATGGTGTGTACACTCCAGCGGATCTGTTTCCGCGGATATTTATCCCCTGGGATGGATTTCCAGTGGATAAATATTTGATGACATGCTATCAAATCTATCCGCTGGAATCCATCCCAACGGATGGATCCGCTGGTCTGTACAGACTCACCGGATCCATCCGTCCGAAGGGATCCCCCGCATGCGTCGTAATCATTATCCGTGGAAACGGTGCGCTGGACCGTATCCGCGGATAAATCCTCCCGTGTGTATGGGGCCTAAGTGTTACAAGGTCTCAGGTGTGAATGGGGAGCAGTGGTGTTAAATTTGGTGTTTTTGCTCTCACTCTCTCATACTGGTCACTGGAAGTTCAACATGGCACCTCATGGCAAAGAACTCTCTGAGGATCTGAAAAAAAGGATTGTTGCTTGCTCTTCAAACTTTTCAAACAAAGGGCCACTTTATTGTCCTTCAGACTTTAGGAGGGCCGGATTGTGGCCAGCAGGAGCAGAAAATGTCACCAGCATCAGTGAGAATAAATGTGACCTCAGGGTTGGTGGTCAATAGGAGGAGGAGTATTCCCCATATTAGTAGGAGGAATAGTATCCCATCATTGGTATTCGAGGAAGATATAGTGTCCCATTGTTGGTGTCAGTGGAAGAAATGGTGCCTCATATTAGTGGAAGGAATTGTGTCCCAAGGGCCGGATTAAGGCTAGCAAAGGGCCACATCTGGCCCTTGGGCCACAGTTTGGAGACCCCTGACCTAGGCTATAAGAAGATTGCCAAAACACTGAAACTGAGCTGCAGCACAGTGGCTTATACCCTACATCGGTTTTCACAGGACAAGTTCCACTCAGAATAGTATTCACCATGGTCGACTAAAGAAATTGAGTGCACATGCTCAGCGTCATATCAAGAGGTTGTATTTCGGAAATAGACATTTGAGTGCTGCCAGTATTGCTTAAGAGGTTGAAGGGGTGGGGGGTCAGCCTGTTGGTGCTCAGACCACACACTGCATTAAATTGGTCTGCATGGCTGTTGTCCCAGAAGGAAGCCTCTTCTAAAGATGATGCACAAGAAAGCCCACAAACAGTTTGAAGACAAGCAGACTAAATACATGGATTACTGGAACCATGTCCTGTAGTCCTATGAGACCAAGATAAACGTATTTGGTTTAGATGGTGTCAAGCATGTGTGGCAGCAACCAGGTGAGGAGTACAAAGACAAGTGCGTCTTGCCTACAGTCAAGCATGGTGGTGGGAGTGTCATGGTCTGGGGCTGCATGAATGCTTCCGGCACTGAGAAGCTGCAGTTCATTGAGGGAACCATGAACGCCAACATGTACTGTGACATACTGAAGCAGAGCATGATCCCCTCCCTTCGGAGACTGGGCCGCAGGGCAGTATACCAACATAATAATGATATTTTTGCTAGTTCATTGTATTGTATCATCTGTATAGATATTTCTCCTGAAGAAGCGGTCATCCCACGAAATCGGTTGAGGCTTTCGGCTTTCCTTCACCACAACAGATCTGTAACGGGGCTCCGTCATTTACTATCATTGCTCTGACTGTGGGGTTTGGCTCAAATGATTTTAGTCTGTATATTTTTGATATTGTTGTATAATAAATTATTTTTTATTATTTACGTGTTTTGTTATCAATACCTTGAAAGTCCAATCAACCAGTCCTTTCTGAGTGACCATTTCAGGGATTGGTCACACTAGCAACCACCACCCTATGTTCACTTAGTATAATTTTTGATAGTAACGACCCCAAATACACCTCCAAGACGACCACTGCCTTGCTAAAGAAGCTGAGGGTAAAGGTGATGGACTGGCCAAGCATGTCTCCAGACCTAAACCCTATTGAGCATCTGTGGGGCATCCTCAAATGGAAGGTGGAGGAGGGCAAGGTCTCTAACATCCACCAGCTCTGTGATGTCATCATGGAGGAGTGGAAGAGGACTCCAGTGGCAACCTGTGATGCTCTGGTGAACTCCATGCCCAAGAGGGTTAAGGCAGTGCTGTAAAATAATGATGGCTACACAAAATATTGACACTTTGGACTCAATTTGGACATTTTCACTTAGGGGTGTACTCACTTTTGCCAGCAGTTTAGACATTAATGGCTGTGTGTTGAGTTATTTTGAGTGGACATCAATTTTACACTTTTATACAAGCTGTACACTCACTACTTTACATTGCAGCAAGCTGTAATTTCTTCAGTGTTGTCACATGATATAATAAAGTATTTACAAAAATGTGAGGGGTGTACTCACTTTTGTGAGATATTGTGGGCCAGATTCATGTAGAATTACGGCGGCGTAATGTATCCCATTTACGTTACTCCGCCGCAAGTTTTCAGTGTAAGTGCTTGATTCACAAAGCACTTACCTGTAAACTTGCGGCGGCGTAGCGTAAAGCCGTCCGGCGCAAGCCCGCCTAATTCAAATGGGGCATGTACCCGCGCCGAACATACTGCGCATGCTCCGTTTTGAAATTTCCCGCCGTGCTTTGCGCGAAATGACTTCACCCGACGTAATGTTTTGAACGGCGACGTGCGTTACGTACTTTCGTATTCCCGGACGACTTACGCAAAAAAAATTTTGAAATTCGACGTGGGAACGACGGCCATACTTCAAGATGGGCTGTCTAATTTTACACCACTTAAATAGCAATCGCAACTTTACGACGGGAAAAGCTGACTAGCGACGACGTAAGAGAATGCGACGAACGCGCGTACCTTCGTGGATCACCGTAAACAGCTAATTAGCATACCCGACGCGGAAAATGACGCGAACTCTACCCAGCGGGCCCCGAAGTATTGCATCCTAAGAACCGAAGACGTACAAAGACGTACGCCTGTCGGATCTTAGCCAAATGCCGTTGTATCTTAGTTTGTGAATTACATATAAAGATACGACGCAGCAAATTTGAAAGTACGCCGGAGTATCAGCAGATACTCCGGCGTACTTTTTCTGTGAATCTGGCCCTGTATATTTATAAGTAAAATTAGTTGGTGCCATTGGAGGCATCTACCGTAAGGGAGGTTTGCTTTGTATAATGTGTGTCAACATGGTCTTTCTAAAACTTACCGTATATTATATATATACAGTACAAATATAGAAAACAGTGCAGCGCTGTTATTAGTAATAGAATGCTTAAATACAATTGAGTAAAAACAGTGTATACAAAAAAAAAAACTCTTTGATGTAAGAAAGAGTCCAGATGAATAAATGAATGAGTGATAAAGAAACAGCAAAGTCCGTTTGAAAACCCAAAATTAAAAAGTGTCTCAATCCGGTGTGGTTTCATCTATAAAACATTCCTTAATTAACAAGATGTGATGAGATCTTGATTGCTGTGAAAAAGTGTTCACCCATGCAATTCGTGAAGATAGGATTAACCGCTTACCAGAGGTAAAGACTGTTTTCCACCAGTCTTATAGAGCCTATGGGAAGTCTGGTCTCCCAATACCTTTTCAGCAATAATATAACTCAGCATTCGATCCGGGTGTCATAAATTGGAACAAAAAGAAACTTCTCATAGTGCATAACGTTTAAACCAAAGGTTATATTTAATAAAGGTAATGCACTTACAGTTAAGTTGCCAAAAACTGCATAACAGTGGACAAGGATAAAAAAGAGAGCGCTTCAGCTGTAGTGTTCCGATGCTCCTCGCTACTCAGTCTGCAACCACGGCCAGCGTTCAGACTGAGTAGCGAGGAGCATCGGAACACTACAGCTGAAGCGCTCTCTTTTTTATCCTTGTCCACTGTTATGCAGTTTTTGGCAACTTAACTGTAAGTGCATTACCTTTATTAAATATAACCTTTGGTTTAAACGTTATGCACTATGAGAAGTTTCTTTTTGTTCCAATTTATGACACCCGGATCGAATGCTGAGTTATATTATTGCTGAAAAGGTATTGGGAGACCAGACTTCCCATAGGCTCTATAAGACTGGTGGAAAACAGTCTTTACCTCTGGTAAGCGGTTAATCCTATCTTCACGAATTGCATGGGTGAACACTTTTTCACAGCAATCAAGATCTCATCACATCTTGTTAATTAAGGAATGTTTTATAGATGAAACCACACCGGATTGAGACACTTTTTAATTTTGGGTTTTCAAACGGACTTTGCTGTTTCTTTATCACTCATTCATTTATTCATCTGGACTCTTTCTTACATCAAAGAGTTTTTTTTTTTTTGTATACACTGTTTTTACTCAATTGTATTTAAGCATTCTATTACTAATAACAGCGCTGCACTGTTTTCTATATTTATGCTTTTTAATTTGTTGTACACATTTTAGTGCTAGCTGCTACTTGTCTTTCTTTTTGTTTGTTCATAACATTACTCATCACTTTTTTATCACTAATTTACTAGCGCAGCGCCAACCTTTGGTTTTTTTTAATATATACAGTACAGACCAAAAGTTTGGACACACCTTCTCATTCAAAGAGTTTTCTTTATTTTCATGACTATGAAAATTGTAGATTCACACTGAAGGCATCAAAACTAAATATGAAAAATAAATAAAATATATTTCATATTCTAGGTTCTTCAAAGTAGCCACCTGTTGCTTTGATTACTGCTTGGCACACTCTTGGCATTCTCTTGATGAGCTTCACCTGGCGCAGCACCCCATCACCAACTAAACGCAAACCGGATGGAATAGCATGTGGCTGCAAGATGCTGTGGTAGCCAAGCTGGTTCAGTATGACCAGCAAAGCACCCCCACACCATCACACCTCCTCCTCCATGCTTCACGGTGGGAACCAGGCATGTAGAGTCCATCCATTCACCTTTTCTGCGTCGCACAAAGACACAGGGGTTGGAATCAAAGATCTCAAGTTTGGACTCATAATGTCCATTCCTTGTGTTCTTTAGCCCAAACAAGTCTCTTCTGCTTGTTGCCTTTCTTTAGCAGTGGTTTCCTAGCAGATATTCTACCATGAAGACCTGATTCACACAGTCTCCTCTTACCAGTTCTAGAGATGTGTCTGGTGCAAAAGGTGGCTACTTTGAAGAACCTAGAATATGAAATATATTTTCAGTTGTTTCACACTTTTTTGTTATGTATAATTCCACATGTGTTCATTCATAGTTTTGATGCCTTCAGTGTGAATCTACAATTTTCATAGTCATGAAAATAAAGAAAACTCTTTGAATGAGAAGGTGTGTCCAAACTTTTGGTCTGTACTGTATATATACAGTGGGTACGGAAAGTATTCAGACCCCCTTAAAATGTTCACTCTTTGTTATATTGCAGCCATTTACTAAAATCATTTAAGTTCATTTTTTTCCTCATTAATGTACACACAGCACCCCATATTGACAGAAAAACACAGGATTGTTGACATTTATGCAGATTTATTAACCACTTGCTTACTGGGCACATATACCCCCTTCCTACCCAGGCGACATTTCAGCTTTCAGCACTGTGTCGCTTTAAATTAAAATTGCGCGGTCGTGCGACGTGCCTCCCAAACAAAATTGGCGTCCTTTTTTCCCACAAATAGAGCTTTCTTTTGGTGGTATTTGATCACCTCTGTGTTTTTTATTTTTTGCGCTATAAACAGAAAAAGAGCGCCAATTTTGAAAAAAAACACAATTTTTTCACTTTTTGCTATAATACTTATCTCATTTTTTTTAACATTTTTTTTCTCAGTTAAGGCCGATATGTATTCGACATATTTTTGGTAAAAAAAAAAATTGCAATAAGCGTATAGTGATTGGTTTGCGCAAAAGTTATAGTGGCTACAAAATAGGGAAACAAATTCTGACATTTTTTTTATTATTTTATTTTTTACTAGTAATACGCCGATCTGCGAATTTAGTCAGGACTGCGATATTGCCAGATGGATAATAAAAGTGGGCGTTGTACAGCTTCACAAAGGATGATACACTCTTCACAATGAGGCTGGGTTCACACTACTACACTACTTTCATCCTACTTTGCTCTGCTACATTGGTCCTACATTTATCCTACATTGGTCCTACATCCATCCTACTTTCATGAACAGGCTCCTACTTTGGTCCGACTTCAATGATATTCAATGGGCCTGAAGTAGGATCAATGTAGGACCAAAAGTAGTACAGGGAGCATTTTCAAAGTCGGACCGACTTGTGTAGGACGCTACAAGACGCTCTCATAGGGAAACATTGAACACAGATCAAAGTAGGATGAAAGTAGTGTAGTAGTGTGAACCTATCAGGACACGTACTTACCGAGACCGAGATGCTGCGGACGGCTCACCTTTGCGGACTGGCGCTAACCTTCCTCTGAGGGTGGAAACAGAGAGAGGGAAGCACCAGAAGGCACCGGCACCGGAGGGTAGCTGGGTAGTAGCCGAGGTGAAGATCACAAGTGTGGGATCCGGAATCCACAGGATACGTTAGAAGCCGGAAGCCAATGCGAAGTCAATCAGGAGCAGGAATAAGGAAGTCCAAGAAGCAAGCCAGGTTCAGGGAATGGAGACAGCAGCAAGTCTGAGATTCAAGCCGGGATCAAGGTTCACAGAGAGAAGCGAGTCCAAAGTCCAGAGCCGGGGTCAGGGGTAAGAGAAGGCAGCAATCCGATAAACAAGCCGAGGTCAGGTATGTAGTCAAGCAATCAGGTAATCCAGGTCAAGAGGTTAGTTCAAGGGATAAAGCACATACAGGAACTGATGACAAACCAGCAACCAGCAAAGGGTAAGGGGCTGGCTTAAATAGGCCGCACTGGCCACTGATTGGTCCACAGGAGTACAGCCACTGGTTGGTCCACAGGAGTACAGGTTCAGGACCAGGTTCCAACGGACAGCACACAGAATAGTACTGAGCAGTGGCTCAGAGACAAAAGAGCTGGACCTTCAATGGAGAGATCCTGGGTTCGATTCCACCCAGGACCAACTGGGGAAAGAGACCGTGGAAGGTCTGCGCCCTGACAGAACCCAGCCTAAGGGACAAAACCAACTAGTGAGGCTCACCATCGGACAAAAGAAAACAGAAGAATGCATATAGCGTAATTCCATTTAATATGTAAATGTCATGCAAAACCCCTCACAGATAAAGTCCCCACTTAAAATGCGCGTACTTGCATATAAATAAATGTGGGCGTATAATCACCGTCTCCTATCACCGGAGTATAAGTTGCACGGAACCCATTGTAGGCAGTGGATAAACACTTCCTGGTTCCGGACTTCGGTGAAACACACACGTCACTTCCTTAGCGTCGTATAGGTCACGCCCTGACGCGTTTCGTCATCAGACTTCGACAGAGGGCGTGAAGAGTGTATCATCCTTTGTAAAGCTGTACAATGCCCACTTTTATTATCCATCTGGTGAGTGTGTACCCCAGAGGGGGATCGTCTGTCCCACGTGGTGATGTTTTGAGTTGATGGTGGATGGTGCTTGCTGACAATTCTTCATTCTATATCACCTGCAGACTTTCCTGTTAATGCGCTACACTCTAGCAATCGATGTATTCCTATTTTATTATGTGCAGTTGGTCTGAACTTTAAAACTACCTTTCAGTCACATCTAAATACCAACATTAGCGCTGTTTATGATATCATTGCTTGGACATTATTATTATGTTGACAAGTTTTCATTTATCATAGTGTTTCTATATTAATAAAAATGCCATGGGGGGCATGCCCGGATGCGAGCGGAGAAGGACGCAACTCAGTGGAGCTCCGCAAACCCAGGCCTAATACATTGCTATCGGCTGCTGGAGTTCGTTTCTTCGCCCCAAAACATCCCCATCCTGGTTCCTGGTGCTCCCCTGTACAGGTACATACCTGTTTGGTGACTCCCGGACAGCCGCTCGCTCCATACTTAGTCCCATGGCCGAATCAGTACACAGACAAGCCGCCGCCATTTTGAGGCCTACAAAGCCTCCGCAAACACCGGGCTCGAGTATCGCGGCCGCCATATGATCGACTTCCGCTATAGGATGCACCGAACCCATCATTCTATCTGTCTGGCCTGCAGGATCGTGGTGGTGGGGACGCGAGGAGCGGCGGAGGTGCCCTGAGACGGCCAGCGATCGGTGTGAGGATGTAAGCAGCGGCCTTCTTTCTTCACCCGGGCCCAGAAGACAGTCTCCCACATACTCACACTGCATACCTGACGATATAAAACTAACACACTGCCTGTGAAGTTGCTATCACGGCTGTACAAGCAGCACCAAAAAGGACTCCCCCTTTAGCCTATGATAGGCCCTGCACCATCACCTGAATAAAACAGCAATTTTGCTTCTTGTAAAGACAGAACAGGAGGTGCAAGTGCGGCCTCTGAAGATGGTGGTCGCATAGAGGGATAGATCCGGTCCCCATCTCAATATACGCAGCTCCTGCTAAGCATCTAAAGCTGACATAGCTCCAGGAGTTTATCGAGCAAGCGCCCGATTCTCATCTCAGCATCATATGGGAAAAATTGGCTTCCAAAAAGCTGTATATAGAGGTTTTGTTCCGCCACCACTCCCGAGACCTGACCGTGATATGGAGCGTTTCTTGTATAGGCCGCAATCCCCGGCCTCGGCTATCTCGGTGGGTCCGTCGGATCGTGCCGACTCCTGATCGGCGGATGTGAATGCTCCTATGTCGGACAATGGATCCCAGCAAGCCCAGTCACCGGGGACCACGGACGTGGTTACAGTTTCTGTTCTGGACCATAAGCTGCAGTCACTCCTCCAAGACCTGACTCATAACATCACCAAAGAGGTGGGCAAAATTACTCAAGAGCTCCGGAGGGAGATTGATCAATTAGGGGAACGCATGGACACACTGTAGACTAAATTCGATGACCTTACCCAGTATGTACATGTTTTAGAAGAAGATAATGCTGCCATGAAACATACACTTTCCCAACTCCAATTGCAACAGGAGGATTTAGAGAACAGGGAAAGGTGCCAGAACCTTCGGATAAGAGGGGTCCCCGAATCGGTCACAGATAAAGAGCTACGCCCGTATCTATTGGGACTTTTCGTCACCTTAGCGCCCCACATACCAGATATTGATTGGCGCCTTGACCGGGCTCACAGGTCTCTTGCTCCTAAACCGCCTGCTGGCTCCAACCCTAGAGATGTTGTTGTTCGCTTTCATTTCTATGAGAGCAAGGAAGCTCTCACTGTTGCGACCTGTAACAAGTCTCGCATCAAATTTAAACAGGCCAAGATACAGATCTTCAATGACCTTTCTCCTATTACCTTGGCAAAGCGACGCAGCTTTCGTCCTGTTACCACCCATTTGCAAAACCATCAATTGCCTTATCATTGGGGGTTCCCCTTCCGCTTATCAGTCCTAAAGGATGGGGTCCAATATTCTCTGAGAGACCTATACGAGAGTGAGGCCTTCACTCGCAACCTTGGTCTCCCCCCTGTCCCTGAAGAGGATCTTCAACTCCCTGTCCTGAACCCCAAGCCTCTGATGACACCGGCCAAGATCTGGACCCCGGTGCAACGCAGGTCACGGAAGGCAGTCTCTACTCCACAGCGGGCTAACCCTCCTAGATCCCAAACCTGAAGAATCTTGCTCTTGTGAAATTTCTTACAACCTCCCTTATTTCTTTTATCTCATGGTCAGTTGATGCTCTGATCGTGTCGGAGTTCTTGGCCCCAAGAATTATATTTTCTGTCTGTTATTTGTTTTTGTTTTTTGATCACGCTAATGATGCCTACTTGAACTCCCGGGACTGACCTATTTGAATACTCTTGTCTTTGCACTGACTGCCATTATGGACAGCCCCTTTGATGCTCATCTTGGATCGGTGCTGACTGTTTTCTCTGCTGAGACAGGGACCCACCCTCGGATCCCGCGGGTTGTCATGCCCCTCACCTTAACCCCAGGCTGTTGTCTGGGTTCCCTGGAGTTTTTTCATCTCCAGGGCTTTTTGAAAAAATTTGTTTTCAATTTTATTTTTTGTCTTTTTAATTTTTTCTTGATTTTTTTTTCTTTTTTTTTCATTTTTGCATTTTCTTTTCTGGGTCTTTTTTTTACCTTACTCGGGTATCTAGTGCTTTTTTTGCTGCAACATTTCAACGTATATGCTTGTTTGCCCTACTGTGTTATACACCATGGCTATTGTACAGTTTAGCTCTAGTTTCAGTTACTATAGCGGTACTTTTGTTTGATTTATTATGGCTCTGAAGATTTTCTCCTGTAATGTGAAGGGTCTGAATTCCATTGGTAAAAGATGGCAAGCTTTGAAGGAATTCAGGTCCTCTGGTGTGGAGGTGATTATGGTTCAGGAGACCCACTTCAAACATGGGGGATCCTTTAAATTTGCGTCCAAACAATTTCCCACAGCATATATGGCTTCAGATCCATTGGGAAAGGCAGGAGTAGCAATCCTTATTAAACGCTCTTGTCCGATCCGAGTCCTTTCCTCATACTTGGACCCTGGGGGAGGTTTCGTGCTCCTGGACTGTAGTCACTTGAATACCCAGTTTACATTGGCGAACATATACGCCCCTAATGTAGGCCAAAATTGGTTTCCTCTCGACGGTCTTTGAGAAATTACAAACCATCTCCCATCCCTTTATGATTTTAGGAGGTGATTTTAATGTGTGCATGTCTCTGACCAAGGATAGACAGGCCCTATTTCAGGATACTCCAAGAAGTGCTGTCCAGAAGTTGTCTGCCTCATTTTGTAAACTGACTAGATCATATAATCTTTATGATACTTGGAGAGTGAAACACCCGACTTAGAGGGGGTTCACCTTTTATTCCCCGCCTCATAAGCTTTATTCCAGACTGGACCACTTTTTTGTAACAGCCCCTCTGCTTCCATATGTTGTCTCCTCTGAGATTAATCCAATTACCTGGTCGGATCATGCACCCATTGAGATCGATATAGTATTGTCTGCTCCAACCCCCACGACCTGCCACTGGCGTCTCAATGAGTCCCTTATTAAGGATCCATTGATGCAATCCCAGTTGCAACAAAAATTATCTGAATTTTTTAATTTAAATGAGGGTTCAGTGTCAGAGATTTCCACCTTGTGGGAGGCCCACAAAGCCTTTTTCAGGGGGGAGTGTATTTTTGCTAGTTCTCGTTTAAAATGAGACTCCATGAAGCTTGAAGCCAAACTTCTGGCTCAGCTCAGATCTGCTGAGATGCTCCTGCTTGATTCCCCCACGGTGGAACGCTTGAGGGTGGTGACGTCTTTACGGAACCGTATCAAATCTTTTAATATGAACATGTTTTCCAAATCTATGGTATGGGCTAGGCAAAAGTTCTACGAATACACCAACAAACCACATAGAATGCTTGTTAATAGATTGAAACCACGTCCCCACCTCTCGATTCCTGATCACCTAATGCAATTGAATTGTACTCCTACGTACTGTCCCAAAGCTATGACTCAGGTTTTTGGAGACTTCTATGGGAAATTATACAACTGTTTGAATGCTGACTCGACGCCCCAATTCTCCCAGGCTAGCTTTGAGGCCTTCATGTCTTCCTTGGTCTTGCCCAGGTTATCTACCGAACAAAACTCCATACTTAATGCTCCTGTCTCCTTAGAGGAGATAACGGAGGTACTAAAAGCTCTCCCATTCCATAAGTCCCCAGGTCCAGACGGACTTTCCTATGCATATTAAAAACCTTTTCAGAAATTTTAAACCCTCATCTACAGTCTCTGTTTTCCTCCTTGCTCAAAGGCACCGTCCCTCATTCACACTTTCTGCATGCATTCCTGACTGTTATCCCTAAACCGGGCAAGGATCCCTTATTACCTGATAATTATCGTCCCATTGCATTATTGAACTCAGATTATAAGATCTTTACAAAACTACTGGCAAACCGACTTTGAATTTGAATTTGAGGAGAATGTCAGGTTGTCTCAATTTATCCATTGTTGCTACAAGATCAAACAAACAACATATAAACACTAGGTCAGCCTAAATTGTCCTAATCTTATCACAATCAAGGCCTTTATACACAGTGTGTAGTGCTGCTACTAATGCTTCCCAGCTCTGCCCTATTGTCGTGTAATGATGATTCACCTGCAGACCCTGTGTTTACATCTAAATAACCGGCATTCATATGGAAAAGTATTGAGAGTATTCATCTGTAAATCAACACACCATTCATATGTATATTATGCCCCTCTGCAGTGATGAGATGATACACTGTAATAACCTCTGCCAAACAATCACAATCATTGCCTGATCTGATACACATTAATAAACTGTTTTTAAGTCTTGCTGATATATATTGTATATGTCTCAGAGCAGATGGAGAGCAAAATTGCATGGGGGTCCCCAAGATTTATTTGGTCAAGGGTCCAATTAACATTAAAACGACAGCCCTGCCTTTATATCATAACTCAAGTATATAAGCCATTGATGGCTGCAGTTTAATTTTTACCTTTGTTTCCGTTCATCCTTACTCTGCGCACCCAACGTAGTCACATCATTCTCACTATATACCCTGCGCATGCGTGAAACTCTGCCCTCGTCACCTGCCCATGACAGTCTTTTTCCTCTATTCCACGCCCCTTCTCAGTGGTAGATGACAATATGGCAGTGTCACATGTGCGTGGTATACCCCTTACTGACAAGGAAAGCCCGGAGGCGGGAACGTCCCGATCCAGGCCCAGATGATACAAGGCCACGAATATGTCACTTAATGAGATGGTGGAGATGGTGGACATACTGCGGAGGAAAGATTACGATGGCGATCATGGGCCATACAACACCCCTAATCTGAGGAAGGCACAAATAATGGACAAAGTGGCGAATAGTCTTTACCATAAATTTCGGGTCAGGAGATCCAAGAAGCAGCTCCGTAAAAGGTGGACTGACCTTAAATTGAGGGAGTCGGAGCAGTATAGGAAGATAAAGAAAATTCTGGACAAAAGTAAGTATTTGTCATGTATTATTGCAAATTTGATTATTAGATTATTGCATGTTTTTCTCCATGTGCTTGGTTTGCCTGGTTGTACTTTTGAAAATGGCAACTTTCAGGTTAGTGGCCAAAGTTTATTATTTTATCGTTCGTAGTAAACATAGTTTGTCAAAAATATGATGTTTTCCGCAGATCCAGGTAAACCACACATGGTCATGCCTATTTGTCTTAAAACAAAGTTTATAAACATTGTTGTCTAGATGATGTGTTTCTTTTAACTTACTAGAATGTGAAATGCAAACCTGGTTCATTCACAGTGTAAAGGAGAGGATACTCAGCATCTGGTTACACATCTGTACTCAGGAGCACCTGTGTGGCCCACCAGAACAACCTTTTTAGGGTGTCACACACAGGTGCTACCGTGGATACTTTGGGGTGCCCCCATGTGTGTCACTTTGACAAAAAGTGTCAGTATTCCAGCTTTGTTAAACTCCAAAAATCTCATGTTCATTTTTGGACTGTGCCAAACAGACAATTGTACCCCACTTCCAAGCAATGTTTTCAATATCTGCCATCCAATATCTGTGTGCTGAGTATACCTTTTGTTTAATTTTCTTAGGGGATAGAAGACTGGGAGGACACCATTCGGAGGAGGCAAGGAAGCACAAACATCCTAAACCACACCAACCTCAGCATGTGGATTAAGTAGATGTGGAAGAAGATGCACACAGTGGGGCAGATTCATCAAGAGATATGACGGCGGATCTCCTGATCCGCCGTCGTATCTCGGAGATCCGCCGTCGTATCTGTGAGAGCCGACGGTCGGATCTATGAGGCTGATTCATAGAATCAGATTCCTCATAGATCTCCCTTAGATCCAACTGGTGTAAGTGACTTACACCAGTCGAATCTTAGGCTGCAATCTACCGCCGGCCGCTAGGTGTCGTCGCTTTTTTTTACGCGTCGGATATGCAAATGAGTAGAACCGCCAATTCAAGTCTGTACGCCCGCCCGTCCCTTTTTTTAACGTTGTTTGCGTTCGGCTTTTTCCGGCGGATAGCTACCCCTGCTATATGAGGGGTAGCTAATGTTAAGTATGGCCATCGTTCCCGCGCCGAGATTCAAATTTTTACGTCGTTTGCGTAAGTCGATCGGGAATACGGATGGCCGCAATTGACGTACCCGCCGCTAACAATGACATCCTAGCGACGTCATTTGGAGCATGCACACTGGGAAATTTCGCCGGCGGCGCATGCGCAGTTAAATCGGCACGGTAACGCGCCTGATTTAAATTGTACACTTCCCCTAGCCGTGGAATTTGCATTCCGCCGTGGGAGTTACGATCCGACGATGCAATTTTCGAGGTAAGTGCTTGATGAATACTGCACTAGCCTCGCTAAATTGCACCGGCGGATCGTAAAACACGTAGATCGAGCGGATCTAAAGATCCGCTGATCTACATGAATCTGGCCCAGTGTGTCAACATGTGCTATCTGCCATCACAGGATATCTATGTCTGTGTTTTGTGGGTGCAACCCCTTCCTCGCTACTCAAGTAGGTGAGAGGAAGGGTTTGAACCCCCAAAACATGTCCATTGATCCCCCCATGATGGCAGATAGCACATGTTGACATTTGGCATGGGATCATAATATAAATCCCCATTTTGCCACACAAAAACTGGGGTATATTCAGGTAGATTTGTGCATTCTTACGCATGCGCAGCACAGCTCAATTGCGCTACGCCGGCGCAATCGTGTGAGGTTGCCACCTGATTCAGGATGCCTTTTCGCGTAAATTTGCGCCTGCGTAAGGTAAATTTGAGGGCGCAAGCCGGCGCAAGTGAAAGTGGGTGTGCCCCTATGCAAATGATGGGCTGACCATTCAGCAGTGGCTTACGCCTGGCGTATCCTCGACGGAGCATGCGCAGATCGAACGCTTCCATGTGCGCATGCGTGCAACTGCGCCTGTCCTACTTCCTGGGCTACGCCGGCCCACCTGCTTACGCAAAGCAAATAAATAGGGGCAGACATGCGCACGTCCTGTGCAAAATTACATCCTGCTTTTTTCACCCCCCCTGAGCAAGGTAATTTTGCCCCAAATTTGCTATGGCACCTCCTCAGAGGGTAAAAAAAAGGAATAATAATTTTAATTCCTCAGAGATGGAGGTCATGCTGGCGGCACTGCGACTTAGCATAATGCATCAAAGTGGTCGTGTATAGGTTCTAACAACGAGAAAAAACGTGCATGCTCAGAAGCAAGTTATGAGACGGGAGCACTCTTTCTGGTAAAACTAGCGTTTGTAATGGAGCACATTCTTTACACTGTCACAGACTGAAAAGCACGAAGACTGAAAAGCGCGAATGGAACTTCCCATTTATAGTGCCGTCGTGCGCGTTGTACGTCACCACGCTTTGCTCGAGCATTTTTTTTTCACGATCGTGTGTATGCAAGGCAGGCTTGACATCGAGAAAAACATTGTTTTTCTATGGAATTTAAAACGGTTGTGTGTATGCAGCATTATACTTGTTTCGTGCTCTGCCCCTCCTGATCCCTAAAGCCTATCTCCTGAAGTTTCAATCTCATCTTAATAGATTTATATGGCGGGACAGGCCCTCTAGGTTCTCTAGTGAGATACTATATTGTCCTTATAGAGTAGGAGGTTTAGGAGTTCCCCAAATTTGACTTTATTATGTAGCAAGTAGACTCTCCCAACAAGCCCAATTGAACATTAAGAACCCTAAAGTCCCCTAGGCTAGATTTAAGCAGGATTCTATCATTCCCTTTTATCTATGAGGACTGTTGTGGTCTTCTAGATCACAGACTCCAGAGCAATATGAACTTGTTGGTGTCTCAGGGTCTAAAACTGTGGAACCATCATAATTCTTATCTGGCTATGGTCTCTGAGATTCCCCCAGAGGTTTCCTTCCTGGGTGATCCTAGACTCCCATCTGCCTTCACAAATCCTGACTCATTCAGGTGGTGGCAGAACCAGGGCTTGACAGCTTTAGAAGACTTTCAACAAGTAGAACGTTTTTTTTCTTTCTCACAATTGCAAACCCTAAAAGATGTCCCTGATAGAGAATTCTATAGATTCTTGCAAATCCGTCACTTTTTCCAAACGCATTATGTACAGCTGTCCTCAGATGCAAATACCCTATTTGAATCACTCTGTAGGACTTCCCCTAGACAACAGGGCTTAATTTCAGCCCTGTATAAATCGATATAAGTCAAAAGTAACTGTCCCAAACTTAAACATATGATACAATGGGAGTCTGAATTAGACCTAGACTATGATCAGACAGATTGGGAGAGAAATTGTCAGAACCTATGAAAATACACCAAATCTCTCACAATACGGGAAACTGCAGTTAAACTGTTCACATGCTGGTACTACACCCCCCAGCACCTGAATCAGATATTCCCACAGTCCTCCCCACTCTGTTTTCGGGGTTGTGCTAGCCCAGGAGCCTTTCTCCACATATTCTGGAAATGTCAGAAGATTTTGCCCACTTGGAGAGTATGGATAAACTAGTGGGGAGGCGCTTGGCTCTGACACACGAACACTGTTTATTGTTTGAAAAGATCCCTGATACCCCTAAACCTTTACGTCAATTGTTGCACACCATTTGCATCGCTCTGCACTGGGCAGTTGCCCTGAATTGGAAATTACCTACAGTCCCATTTGCTCAAGTCCTTACGAGGATTGATCAAATCATGTTCTCTGAACAAATATTTCACAAACTACACGATTCCATACCCATCCATGATGCCAAATGGAATCCTTGGTGGCTTTTGCATATTCAAGAACGACCTGAGACTTTTTATTATTTCTTATTATGTTTTTTTTTCTCTTCTCTCTTTTATTCTTGTTTTACCTGTTCTCTTCTATCCCGTTTTGCTGTTACGTTTTTGGTCAATTAACCTTTATATGCAGTCTATAGCCTGGAGCGGTGTATTGGATGCTTCTACTTCCTACTGTAGCACCCTGCTCCTGTTGAACAGGCGCTGCTTTAAATTTAGTAGGGGTCTGAGATGTTATTTGCCTCAGACCAGAGTGATTTAGGGCAATTTAGCCTCTCTTCCAGCCATGGCTGTGCTGAGAGTATCCACTATTGCTCACCTGGGGGTGTCATTATCACCCCAGGCAAGGGGTGGAAGCAGCATTGTTCCGGGACCATGTTGGCCCAGGGCTGTTGCTTCGTCTGGTGGGTCCAGTTGTCTGACCGGGGCCTGTACTGCAAAGGTGATCCTGTGCTGTCCGTCCTGCAGGAGGAAGCCACTCGATGAAGGAAGCCAGGGGAGGACCTATCCTGGAGAGGGCCATGCAAGAGGCTGGTACCTTGGGAGAAGGCCTGAAAACTTCATCGAAGAATGCACCATACACCGAGAGGCTTGACAGTGTCGCCTGTTGGATCTAAAAGTTCTAAAGAAACAAAGCTAAAGAGATCCAGGTGCTGAATCCTGTGGCAGAGGAGTCCAGACCAAAGTGTCTCGTCAAGAAAGGAGGGTCTGTGGCATAGACTGTGCTTTACTTTGTGCGCCATCCCGGCTGCTTGGTCAGTGAGAGGGACCTATCCGGGTGAGCAATACCTACTCTGGCTAGAGTGGCGACGAGAACTGTTTGCTGGAAACAGGAGTGTTTCCTTATTTGTGATTATGCACCTTAACCTACCTACCCTTCCACCCCTCATCCTTCTTTTCTACTAAAGTTCTGCAAAATAAATACAAGAAAAATAAGTACATTGTGTGTGGACATTGAAATTCTTAAAACTCTCTTTTCACCCTGGACAGCGAGAACATAGAGGTAACATGCCACCCAAAATATAACCAGCAGCTCCTCCGGGGGTAGTGCTACACTATTATTATACATTTTGACTTTGTAAACCGTGATAAGACATATCACACTGATTTTGTTTATTCATATACTGTAATATCATTAGAGAGAAGATAGTCACCGCTCCAATTAGGTATGTGGATGAATCCGTATCCTCTCAGAGAAACCCAGGTGCCGGCAATGCCCGAAGCAATTATAGAAAGAAATGTTTGGACAGCCGCACTCTGGAAAAATCTTTTTGGTTGCCTTTTATTGATAAAAGTATTCAAACACCACACATCACAGCAAAGACAGGGTGTCAGGGCACCAGTCCTGCCCAGCAAAAAATCCTGCATATGCGCTGCAGATCAGCGCTATTGCGCTCGCCTGTATCACGCGTGCGCATGCATGGTATGGCCGCACGCACGGGCGCGCATGGGCACGCTCCGCTCTCGGCCAATCAGAGGCATGAGCGGCCTATTTAAATCAGTCTCTCCCTCCTGTCAGGTTGCTGGTTTGTCACAGCGTCTGAGATTCTTTCTGCTGAAGTTCCTGTTGTTACCTGGATTACCTGACCTTTGGCTGACGTTTCCCGGATTGCTGCTGTCTCCTGCCCCTTGACCTCTGGCCTGAACCCCACTCTTTCTGCTCTCTCCAACCCCTGACCACGGCTTGTCTCTCGGACCTGTCTTCAGCCCTGCTTCCTGTTTAAAGTACCTGGACTGTCTTTGTTTGCTCTTCAGTTGTTCCCAGCGGGCTGCTTCCTACTCAGTTCCTGTCCGGCGCATCAAACCTTCACCTCACTGCCAGTACCGGTGCCTCCCAGCGCTTCTTTCCCCCTGTTTCAACCCCAGGGGGCGGATCGCGCTAGGTCGCAAAGGTGAGCCGCCCTCAGCATCTCGGCCTTGGTAAGTTCACCCGTGATACATGGGCATACAGCTGACGTTTCGTACTACAATCAGTGCTTACTCATAGCTATGAGTAAGCACTGATTGTAGTGCAAAACGTCAGCTGTATGCCCCTGTCTTTGCTGTGATGTGTGGTGTTTGAATACTTTTATCAATAAAAGGCAACCGAGAAGGTTTTTCCAGAGTGCGGCTGTCCAAACATTTCTTTCTACAACTGTAATATCATTGTTATGATATATGTCATCATTCTGTACTGCAAAACTTTGGTTTCTCAATAAAATCTTTAAAGTAAAAAAAAATAAAAAAAATAAACTTCATCAATAGGAAACCATGTTAAATGGACTGTAGCGTGTTTCTGCAAAGCTGAAAATTCACTAAGAAAATTCATAGATGTGAACCAGGCCTAGGGAATATTTCTTACGGGGCATTGTCCTCAAGTGGTAACATCTTAGTTTAATAAATTGCATGGTGTCAGGAGAATTTTTGTGCTAAAAAAAGAATCCCTGAAAGATTTCTCTTAGGCCCCATACTCACGACCAAACATGTTTGCTGAAACTGGCCCGCGGACCAGTTTCAGCATACATGTTTGGTCGTGTGTAGTTACGAGCGTACAGAATTTCACCGTACATTTGCCCGCCGGGCCGTTTTTCAGCAGACATTTATTTCCAAACTTGTTTTAAAACCGTCCGCTCAAATCCTGTCCGAACGTACATGTTTGGTGGTGAGTACACAAAACCAACGTACAAAAACCCCGCGCATGCTCAGACTAAATGAGGCCACGGGAGCGCTCGTTCAGGTAAAACTCACGTTTCTTTGGGATATGGCACATTCGTCAATAGAAAGATTAATTCTAGCAATAGAACACTGAAGCAAAACACACAATAACCAATGCTTGATGCCGTCGTTTTCTTCATTCTTCTCTTGCTATAACTAATCAGTTATTTAGCTCATGTTATTTCAACTGAGTTGTTCCATACTCAAAAGTGACATTTGTTAGCTGTGATGTAGTAAGATTTTTGCAAACTTTTATTGGCCCGACGTATCATATTTTTAGTGGTCCTCCACATTTCAATTTTTTTGCTTTTAATGTTTAATGGTTATCTTTCCCACTTTCTTTAGGTGTTTATAGTTATGTCACCATTTAGAATATTTTAATAGGAAATAGTTTTGATTTAGCTTTTGTTTGTATATTTAACATGATTTTGTTGAAGGTTGTTTAAATTGTCTACCATGTTGGCACACCAAATGACCCCCCCCCCCCCCCCCACATGAGTTAGTGAATATTTTAGATTAATCATTTTATTTATTTGTAATGTTTGATGCCTAAAATAATACCCACAGTATTACAAACAATAGGCACGTTTTTCAAATCAACAAAAAGGCTTTTATTTGAGCAAATTATAAAAAGGATCAAAAACAGAATGGCAGCACTTGAACAGCTAGCAACATACATGCAAACTTGCATTTCAAACATGGTGAAGGATAAACTAGCCAACCTCAGGAAGCACACAAAATAAAATCTGAAGCAGCAGCACATAACCAAAGCAACCCAAGCTGTGGTAGTCCAAACAAGATGCCATTTGTGGGGGATCAAATGGAAGGCAGGGCATCAACGTCTCCTCTTCCTTGCAACCTTCCTTCCAGGCTGCCTTCCAGCGGGTCTTCCCTGGGCCCTTGCAGGTGGGGATGATGTGGCAGCAGGAGAATGGTGTTCAGCAAGCCGGGCCGGGTCACATAGCCCAGTGTCTGGGGTCAGCAGCTCCCTCTGCATCCACCAAAGGGCCTGGTTGATCACGCCCTTTGCCAGTTGCCTCTGCTCCTCCGTGCCTTGATTCAGGTCATGTGCCACGGAGGCACTGTAGGCCTCAGTGGGGTTGAGGGGGGCCCTCATGATGGCACTCGCCTCCTGAATCATTTTCAGGCTGGCTTCCTCCACTGCCCCCAATTTCTTCTTACGGCCTGGTGGCCTAATATAAAGTGGAGGAGCCTGGCTGGTGGTGGTTGTCCTGGGGAGCTGCTGAACGCCACTGGGCCCGGCCTCCTCCTGGCTGCCACTGACCCCTTCGGCCTGGCTGTCAGTGAGGAGAGGATCTGCCACCTCCTGGCTGGTCTCTTCTTCCTGTGTAAAAAAAAGGGACATGTTGTAATATATTTAGGAATATACTCACTCACATTTTCATGCTTGAATCTTATTTTTTGCCTTGAATTTAAACTTGAAAACAGACTCACCCTCTGACCCCTGCAGTTGTCATCCCTGACACCTATTTGTTTGCCCACGATTTTAGATTTTTACTTCCCAGCTTGTATTTTATTAACCAATATCAAGTCAAGAATCAAACAATAATTAATATTATTACATAAATAGTTATGAAACTACTATACCTCATCATCGTAGAGGCGCAGATCTGCCTCTCTGTCAGCCAGGCCCTCTTCATCCGACTCTGCAGGGCTGTGGTGATCTGGGGAAGTCCCGCTGGGAGGTAGCGTGGAGGAAAGGTTGGGATTCAGACTCGACATTGATGGCCTGCCTTCCAGTTGATCCCGCAAAAATGACATCTGGTTGTAATACCACAGCTTGGGTTCCTTTGGTGGTCTTGCTGCTGCTCCAGATCTTAGCTGCTTTTGGTGAGCTTTGTACGCTCTCCTATATGTGCCCCTGAGGTTGGCAAGTTTATCCTTCACCATGTTGGCACTGCATTCTGGCACCCATGTCCTCATGTATGCTGCTAGCTGTTCAAGTGCTGCCGCTCGTACGTCCTTATTGTGGTAATGGTCCTGCTTTGAATCCCACAGGATGGGCATTTCCCGAAATTTATCCAGCAAATGCTGGATAATGTCTTGGCTCTGCAGGAGATCCATTGTGAATTTATTTTTTTATTTTTTTTATTCTAGATAGAAAAAATGAAAAGAAACCAAAAACACAATTAAAAAAAGCCTCAGCATTTACATTGATAGAATATGTTGTTAAAAAAGTAGTACCTATATAGAAATACAAACACAGTGTCTCTTGTTTTGAAAATGCTGGCCAGCTCTGCCCCATTGGTTGGTTTTAGCTAACATTTTTTTTTAACATGCCGCCCCTTTGGTTACATTGCAGGAAATAATATAAATCTACAACCATACACAATTCTTACAAATGACAGCATTCATCAAGGCACTATTGCATGTGTAGATATCCTGCCCCTCAGCATTGATTACATGAAAGAAACTTCCTAATGACCTCTGTCCAACCAACACAGAACAATACTTGGCCTGATCTGAATACACCCTACATAATTACTAATGAGTCACAGCATTTTTGATCTCTCTATTTTGTGATGTCTACAAAAGCATTTGGGTATGAAAATCACATTCTGGTATCCAAGAGACATAATAGCTTAATAAAACTGTGCAACCAACAGACCAAACCCCCATCCCATTGCTCTACATTTTAGAGCCCGCTGCTGATCCCATGTTTAAATTTCTTACCTGCCTCTCTCACAATCCTCGTTTCTTCCGCTCGCTGAATTAACACGTAACCTACGTAATCACGTCAAGCGCCTTTTATCCACTCCGCGTATGTATGAAACGCCGCCCTCGTCACCTTTGCCATGCCCCTAATCAATTGAAAAAGTAAATATGGCGTTAACTGTGTAGGTTCTGGAATCGCGCGAATATTCTCCGCGTAACCTACGTCAATACGTTGTTGGCATTCGCGACACTCCGCATATGCAATAATCCCCGCCCTCATCTCCGCCCCTGACGGGACATTTCCTCGTTTCCACGCCCCTAATCTCTGTGGGAAGGAAAGATGGCGATGTCACACGAGCGGGCACGGAGCTCTCATGGCGCAAGTGAAGGGACAGAGGCTGGACCGTCCCGATCCAGGCCTAAAAGATATAAAGCCACTAATATGGCGTTCGAAGAAATGGTGGAGTTGGTTTACATCATGAGGAGGAAGGATTATGATGGTGAATGTGGGCCCTACAAAACACCGAACCGTAGGAAGTCACACATAATGGACAAGGTGGCAAGGAGAATGAGGAGAATGTTTGGTGTCACCAGGTCAAAGGAGCAACTACGGAAGCGTTGGTCCGATTTAAAATTGAGGGAGCCACATCACATGAAGAAGATCCTCAAAATTCTGCGTAAAAGTAAGTCCATATTATTTAAGGGGGGGGGGAATGTCTGCAATAATGTGTTGACATGTATTTTTTCACATCTGCCTCCTTGGCCTGCTTTTACTTTTGAACACGTGTAGATACTGTATTGTGTTTATGTCAAATAACAACCTTAAACAAATTTTGTGAAATAGTAAACACGCGTAATATGACATTGTTTAGCAAAAATGTGACGTTACTCCAGGAACAACACACCTGGACATGGCTGACTGGCCCCAAACTTGGTTTTCCAACATTGTTGAATAGCAAAATCACAGAAATTAAATTGAGTGAATGTGACAGGCAAACAAGATTCATTCTCCAAAATGCAAATAAAGCTGATGTTTTAACATCTTGAAATGCAAAGCACCTGTGTCTCAAAAATCAAAGTATATTTATTTGGAGGGTCGACGAGAATTAATGTTTTGGGGGGACATCCATTTGTGTCACTTCTTTGCAAAAAAGGGGCAGGATCAGAGCTTGGCCTAGAACTACGCCAAAAATGGAGGATTGCTGAAAGAATAAACAACCAAAAATCATCATAAATGTATCGTCTATGCAATGTGTGCGATTTATGATATCCAATATCAGTGTGCTGATGAGTATACCTTTTGTTTTTTATTATTTCTTATAGGGGAAAGAAGACGCCAGCAATTGGAGGAGGCAGAGAGGGCCAGACACCCGGAAAATCAAACACCTCCACATGTTGAGCAGGAGGAGGCTGGGGAAGGAAGAGAGGAGGATGTGGAAGGAGAAGAGGATGTGGAAGGAGAAGAGGATGTGGAAGGAGAAGAGGATGTGGAAGGAGAAGAGGATGTGGAAGGAGAAGAGGATGTGGAAGGAGAAGAGGATGTGGAAGGAGAAGAGGATGTAGAAGGAGAAGAGGATGTGGAAGGAGAAGAGGAAGGAAGAAAGGAGGAAGGAAGAGAGGAGGAAGAAGTTATTTTGGACTTAGAATTTATATCAGATGAAGGGCAAGTGGCGGAAGAACAATTTGGCAAATTGCAAGAAGGTGGATTGATGGATGAAGGAGGAGTCGAAGATGATGGGGAGGTGGTGGAAGAAGGAGGAGTGATAGAAGATGATGGGGAGGTGGTGGAAGAAGGAGGAGTGATAGAAGATGAAGAAATTGGGGATGTGGAAATTATCAGGCCATCAGGTCAGTGTCACCCCTATATTAATAGGGCCAAACATATGCAGATAGGCTGGAAATTATTTACATATTTTGAATGCCAATTTGTTTCTTTTTAGGGGATCAAGATGGAGTAGCACATTTTTCACGTGCAAGTGCTTCTATCATTATACAGCAACTAATGGAGTGCAGCACGGAAATGGACATTATGCAGGAAAGGATGCTAGTCATGGAGCAGAATGTGCGAAATGTCATTTCAGAGTGTAGCACGGAAATGGAGAACATGCGACAAAGGATGCTAGTCATCAACCAAAATTACAAAAATATCATGGACATGATGGGCCGTGTCAAAGACTGAACCACAGAATCCCATCCCCCGCCCATCCCCCGCCCACAAAACCCTTTTTAATTTTTGTACTTTATAATACGCCAAAATTTCTAAATGCACACACAGTGTGCCAATATGTGCTAGCTGCCATCACAGACTATCTATTGTCTGTGCTTTGTGGGTACAAACCCCTCCTCGATCCTCAAGTAGTTGAGAGGAAGGGTTTGCTCCCACAAAACACAGACATTGATCACCCATGATGTCAGATAGCACATGTGGCCATTTGTCTGTTTAACCAATGACATTTGGCGAGTTTTCACTGAATGTGTGCATTTAGAAATTTTGGCGTGTTCCAGTGTGAAAGCACACCATCCATATGACTGACTGCTGTTCATTTTTTAAATTTTTGTTTGGTGTTGATCTTTTTTGGTTTGTAAATGTTTCCATTTTCAGATCACAAAACGAACAATAAATCTCACCTAAAGAAAGAAGTTAACTAATTTTTGTAAAAAAAAAAAAATGTTTTGTGTTGTGTTAAAATCTTGTTAAAAAAATTAGACACAAACAAATGACAAGCCCAAAAATTCTTGCGTATAGTTTCAGTGAAATTATTCTTACATTGTGTTTCGATCATTATTATTGATAATCACTGTCAATAAAGACAAAAAAATAAATAATTAAAAGCCAATATTTTGTCTCAAGAATTTGCAGGAAATGTTTTCTGCCTAAAAATACACATTTCTTGTTAAAAAATGACTAAAATAAAAAAAAAAAATGAGACATCAAAAGCAGAAAAAAGAGTGGCTTCTTATTTCTAGACTGAATACCCAGTTAGTAGATGAGTGAATAATGTGCAAATGTGGTTAGTTAATACATCTGAGTAAGTAAATCTGGCACTAGAAGTGCACTATTTTTGGAGATAACCTGGAAGACAGAAAAATAGAGAAAAAGCAGTAATGACAAACAACTGTATAAAGTCCAATGGTCTAATTATTTATTAGTTGTGAGAATATTCCTTTCTTTGGGGGCCGAATTAGAAAGAAATATGATCTGGCATAGCAATGGCCCCCCGACCCATGAAGTACTCAACATATTTGTCGCGTACCTCACGAGCAGATTGGGGGGCCAAGCCAGCGCGACCAGTGTCCAGGCCAGGAATGTTCTCTGAGGGTAGTCCTGCCTCAGAGCCCATGGAGGCTAGGTACGTCTGGGAGTGCCTGCGTAGAAAATTGTGCAAAATGCAGCAGGCAAATATAACGGTGTTCAATTTATATTCCGCCAAATGTATCGATGTCAGGAACAGGCGGAACCGGTTGCTGAGGATCCCAAAGGCATTCTCGACTACCCTCCGAGCCCTGGACAACCGAAAATTGAACACACTCCTCTCTGAGGTGAGGGTCCTCTGGGGAAAAGGCCGCATTAGGTGAGGTCCAAGGCCAAAAGCCTCGTCCGCTAGGAACACAAACGGAAGTCCTTCCACATTATCTTCATCTGGTGGCAATGCCAGACCACCAGTTTGGAGACGATCATAGAAATCAGTCCGTGCGAACACTCCCCCATCTGACATCCGGCCGTTCTTCCCCACGTCCACATATAGAAACTCATACTGTGCCGACACCACCGCCATCAACACGATACTATGATAACCCTTGTAATTATAATAGTAGGACCCCGAGTGGGGTGGGGGCACAATGCGGACGTGTTTCCCATCTATTGCTCCACCGCAGTTAGGAAAATCCCACCGCTCGGCAAATTGGGAAGCCACAGACTGCCATTCCTGTGGTGTGGAGGGTAGCTGTGGGGACAAACAAAAAAAGAGATTTAGTACTTTGGCACATAAACATTGCAAACATAATCATACAAGCATCCTTGTGCAACTTTACATTTTTTAAATAGCATTTGCAAATTATGAAGGGAGAATTTCGGGGCACAAATATATAGGGCCAATTAATTAATAAGAGACTCCACAGCCCTCTGATGGGGACAAAAACACTTTGAAGGGGGGGTGGGGGGTGTTTAAACTGTTTTTAGAAAACCAAAAAAATAAAAAAATAGTGGCATGGTGGGGGTTGGCCCGAAGATAGCATGCTGGACAGGTTAATATTGGGTAAGATCAAAATATGCAGGTAGGCCAAAATAAAAAGAACATGTAAAAGCTGATATCAACATGCATAGTGAGAAAAGGGAACGTTAGTTAAACACACAGCATATCTGGGAAATAAAATAAAAAGTTAGTTTGCCACATTATTAAAGACACATTGTGAGGTTAAAATGAGGAAACTTACCTTCATATACTCCTCGTGCATAACTTTAATGATGGCAGCACACGTGTCCGGTATGATGACCCCAAGCGCCTGCGGAGAGATGCCTGTTGAGAACTTGAGGTCCTGCAGGCTCCTCCCAGTCGCCAGGTACCGCAACGTGGCAATAAGCCTCTGCTCGGCCGTGATGGCTTGGCGCATCACAGTGTCCTGCCTCGTGATATAGGGGGACAGAAGATCCAGCAGACTGTTGAATACGGGGTCCGTCATGCGGAGAAAATTCCTATAGTCATTAGGATTATTCTCCTGGATTTCCCTAAGCAGAGGCATATGTGAGAACTGGTCACGCTGGCGCAACCAATTCTTGGTCCAGAAACGCCTCCGCCCCCTGTTTCTGGCCAAAGTACTGGAATAATGAACATATCCAGCAGCCATCCCATAAACAGCACCAACTCGCGAAAATTGACGCTGCTGCTCCATCATGGCTTCAAACCGGCCGGCTGGTCAGTCAAGAACACACTCCAACAGAAAGCACAATCAAATCCAGTGGTACCTGCAAAGAACGCACGACACACAGATACGAACGCACAGTACGAATCTGCTAAGCAGAACGAACTGCACGCCTGTACCCGAATGCCAACTACGTACCCACAAGCACACGCACTGAACGAGAAAATACTACCTGCTAAAGCCTGGAGACCGAGAAGCGCGAATCAGCTCTAACCAAACCTTCACTAACACGAGCAAAGCCGTAACTAGCAAAAGCGGAACAGAGGGCGTCGCCATTGACTTTGGCCTTTCCCTTTATAGTGACGTCAAACGTGGATTACGTGCACGCGTTCAGGTCCGCAGGGAAATATCGTCCGCTGGTGTGTACAAGCCAGCGGGCCAAATGAAAAAACAGCCTTGTACGCCGGAAACAGCCCGTCGGACATTTCGAACGGACATGTTTGCTCGTGAGTACTCGGCCTTAGGCTCAAAGATCAATGTGGAAAACAGAGCAGTAAATGTATAAAAGGATTTCAGATCAATGTAACAATCTCAGTGGTGTATTTACATTAAAAGTATTATGATGGATCTGACCATGTTTGCCGGGGATTTTAAAAGTAAATTATTACATTCAGACATCATCACTAACAACACACATGGAATTGAGGTACAGTATGTAAGTATTTAACAAATGCTTGGAGATGAGTGAAAATGTAGAACTGATGACATGACGCAGAGTGAATTTGCTGTTTTGTTTTTTTCACTTAGATAAGAACTGTACAAGTATAAGGAGTAACACCTTTTGTGGAAGATGATTGCGGCCGCATTACTACATTTCTAAAAACACAGTTGAGCACTGATATACAGAAGTTAACCACTTACAGAGCAGAAGATTTCCTCCCTTAACCTCCTTGGCGGTATTTCCGAGTCTGACTTGGGGTAAGATCTTAATACCAAAAGCGGTATCCCCGAGCCAGACTCGGGATCGCCTTGCAGCATCCACAGGCACAAGTTACTTACCTTGTTCCTGGATCCTGCGATGCATCCCCGCTGTGTGAGCGAGCAGCGTCCTCGCTCAATTCACACAGTGCCTGTGCGCCGCCGATCTCCGTTTCCTGCGATGTTACGACGCACAGGGGCAGAGAACGGCGCCAAATTCAAAAAGTAAATAAACACATTACATACCGTATACTGTATGTAAAAAATACACATCCCCTTTGTCCCTAGTGATCTGCCCAGTGCCCTACATGTACTTTTATAAAATAAAAACTGTTCTTTCTGCCTGCAAACTGTAGATTGTTCATAGCAACCAAAAAGTGTCCCTTTATGTCAAAAGTGATTTTAGAGCAGCTAGAAAACAGAGATAATAAATTAGAATCACTTGCAGAATTGAGCGATAGTGAGTTGTGGAGAAATTCGTCATAAAAAAATAAAAGTAATGACAGCGACAATTTTGCAACTGAGCAAATTTCAGTGTTTTTGATTTGATTACATTATTGAATAATTTTTATTATAATTACATTATTATTTGTTATAATTATTTATAGTTATTTATTATATTATAATTTATGATTTTGTGTTTCAAACTTTATCATACTCAGGATGTCTACTAGACTCTTGTTTGGAAAGTTTTAAGTGAGTTTTTTTCTAAGAATTACAGGCCTACAGTATAAAACGCCAAATTTCCATGCAAAATAATTGTACCGCTTTTGGTACAAAATTCCAGACATAATCATACTGCCAGGGAAGTTAATGACCAGGCCATTGTTTGCGATACGGTACTGCGTAAATTTATCCAAACAAAATTTACGTCCTTTTTTCCCCACAAATAGATCTTTCTTTTGGTGGTATTTGATCACCTTTGCATTATTTTAATCTATAAACAAAAAAGACAATTTTGGAAAAAAAATATATACATTCTTTACTTCTTACTATAATAAATATCCTAAATAAAATGAAAAATCCTCATCAGTTTAGGCCAATATGTATTTGTCTACATATTTTTGGTAAAAAGCAAAAATTGCAATAAGCGTATATTGATTGGTTTGCACAAAAGTTATAGGGCCAGATCCACAAAGATCTGCCTATCTTTAGACAGGCGTAGCGTATCTCAGACACACTACGCCGCCGTAACTTACAGCATATTTTCCATATCCTGAAAGAATTTGCGCGGTAAGTTACGGCAGCGTAGTGTAAATGTGTCGGCGTAAGGGCACAAAATTCAAATGACTAAGATGTGGGCGTGTTTTATGCTAATGCATCTTGACCCCACGTAAATGATTTTTTTTTAAACGGCGCATTCGCCGTCCGTGGGGGTATCCCAGTGCGCATGCTCGAAATCACGTCACAAATAGTCAATGCTTTCGACGTGAACGTAATTTAAGCAAAGCCCTATTCGCAAACGTTTTACGCAAACGTCGTAAACGATGGAAAATTTGATGCTGTCCCGATGTCCATACTTAACATTGTGTACGCCTTATAAACCCAGGGGTAACGTTACGCCGAAAAAAGCCTTACGTAAATGACGTAAAAAATGCGCCGGGCGGACGTACGTTTGAAGATCAGGGTATCTAGCTAATTTGCATACTCTACGCGGAAATCAACGGAAGCGCTACCTAGCGGCCAGCGTAAATATGCACCTTAGATCCGACGGCGTACTAACACGTACGTCAGTCGGATCTAGCCCACATTCCGACGTATCTTGTTTTGTGGATAATCCGAATTAAGGTTAAATCTGTCAATTGAAGGCTTATGGTGTCTGTCGGATGTGACGAAGCAGCGAAACTTTACGACGTCGCAATCGTACATTTCCTGTTGAATGTTCCGCCTACAAGCTATAAAACAATTCTAATGTTGTATGACACTAGTAAGAATTATATTTATAAATTATTATTACTGGTCAACCAACATTAGAATTCTTCTATAGCTTATTACAAAATTATCCTGGGAAATGTAATCTTGGTTGGATAAATAGAAAGTGTTTTTTTTTTTGTTATGTCTAGCCTTTCAACAGACTAAAACCACCTGACTGCTGTGCATGTGTGATGGATGGATAGGTTTCAATTTCAATAACAATGTAGCTCCCTATTCCTTATCAGGTGGTCTATCAAAGTAATATAACCTATTTTATACTAACAGGCTTTCCAAATCTTATAGAAATTAAATTTTATTTTTTTGCGGCACTGTTCTTCATATTCTGTGCTACTTTTTCTGGAAATCTTTTTATTGTGGTTTTATTTCTTCTGAGTAAAACACTTCAGTCTCCCATGTACTTCTTCATCACCCAACTCTCATTGCTTGATATCATTCTGACCACAGATATTCTTCCCAACCTCCTTTATATCATCTTACATGATGGACGTACGATGTCTTTTGCTGAATGTATCACCCAGTTCTCCTTCTTTGTAAATGCTGAGGCCTCAGAGTGTTTTTTACTTACTGTGATGTCCTATGACCGGTATTTGGCCATCTGCAAGCCCCTGCATTACAGCTGTACAATAAACCAAGCTTTTTGCATAAAATCTGTGATCATAGTTTGGTTATTGGGATTCAATATTATGTTGCTTGAGTCCATATCTTTTGCTAGTCTATACTATTGTGGACCAAACATCATTGATCACTTCTTCTGTGACGTTCAACCTATACTTGAGCTTTCCTGTTCCGATACTTCATGGATTCAAATTCAGGCGAGTGTAATCGTTTTTTTCGGGGTCATAATTCCTTTTGTAATAATTGTTATATCATATATCTATATTGTTTTAACCATTCTCAAAATTAAATCAATAACAGGAAGACAGAAAGCCTTCAGGACCTGCAGCTCTCACCTGACCACAGTGTGCATTTTTTTTGGATCTTTAATCATTGTGTATTTGTTTCCAACAAAAGGAAAACTAAATATTCTAAGCAAGGTCCTCTCTCTCTTTTACACTGTGATGACTCCACTGCTTAATCCACTTATATACACATATAGGAACAAGGACTTTAAGAAAGCTATTGAGAAAATAAAAATATGTGTTTTTCAAATAAAATTTCAAATTTAAAGCCTAGAAAAAATGCATACGTACATTTGCATACAATGTAAATACACCTGTAGCGCCTGGTTATTTTAAAGTACCGGTTCTATTTAAATTAAGAGGGGGATCAGAGTGTAGTTAAACTCTGATCTGGTTAAAATGTTTAAATTGGGTCTCTGTCTCAGCTTGCCTGTGCTGTGGGCTCATTCTGTTGTGCTGGGGTGTTCTTTCCACCCCAGTGCAGTAGATGGCAGCAGTGGAGTCAAGGTTTGGGTGCCCTTCCCCAGCAGCCAATTAGGAGGGTTGAGCCTCGCTGTGCATGCTGGGGGAGGGTATTTATGGGGCAGACGCCATTGGTTCTGGGTCTTCTTTGTCCAGTGTGGCACCCACCTTTAGGGTGACCACATCACGGCGCCCCGGCATTATGGCCTACCTGGCCGGGGCGGGCGTGCCACGTGGTGTTCCTGGAGCAGCAAAGGGACTCAGTGATCGACTGGGTTCCCACCTCTGAGGATCCCAGGCGGTATAGCTGTTCAGTGGGGAGTCCATCTGAGGAGTGCCGATGAGAGGCTGGCAGTCCAAAAGGATTTTGACAAATCACCGGGGATCAGGGTAGCCGGACACTGAAGGATTGATCACCTGTCAGTCGGTACCTGGGCGACCTTAAGAAGGAGATCCAGGCGTAATTCACCTAAGGAGGATTGCCTCTGTAACTGCAATCAGAGAGGGCCTGTTGCAGAGGTGTCTCCCTGACGTTCATTTCAAGGAGGGTCTGTGGCAGAGACTTTTTCTCAAAGGTTCGAGCGATACTCCGGCTGCCCGGTCAGTGAGAGAGGCCTGTCCAGGTACGCTATTCCCACTCAAGCAGGAGTGGCGCAGAGAAGTGTTACACTTGGGAGCAGGACTGTTTCCCTATTGCTACGCTTGAATTTGCTATTCTCCTGTCTTTCTTCAACTCTACTATCCTCACCACAAGTTTATTTGTTCTTATCTGGCTGGGTAATAAAGAGCACAGCAAAAGACACTTGTTGCGGACATTCCTTTACTTCTGCTATATGCACCATTCACCCCTAGGAATTTGGAAGAGCCACAAGGTAAATGTGTCACCCAAAACAAACCAGCAGCTCCTCTGGGGGTAGTGCTACACACCCATGACTGATTTTCAAAATATTCACTTAATATGTGAACAATCATAAAAAGCTTTTTATACAGATTAGTAAATGTCTAGATGGTGGTCCTAGTTTATTATTGAAGATGTGCACCTCTCACCAGACTCCTCAGGCCATGCGCAACATACCCCTTAGGGGTTCTCACTCACCAGAGAGTAGAATACATCAAGCCTTGATATGTTTTATCGATTACCATCCATGTCATGGAGTATGTCACAGTTGTCCTAGATAGGTACTCGGATAAAAGAAAAATCATAATAGCGTAATTCCATCTTCTCTTCCTTTATTCATCACATGACAGGCTCCATTAAAAACTGACATTTAGGGTAATTCCTTATCAAATCTGTGTTTAACCCCTTGCCGACCGATGCAGATTATATATGTCGGCAGCATGGCCCGGCTGGCTAGGTCGACGTATATATACGTCGCCTTTAAGGACAGGGGTTGTGGGCACGCAGACTCATTGTCCGCCGGGAGTCCCTCGATCGTCTCACGGAAATGTATATATTTTTGGAGGATCTTTATTATAGCAAAAAGTAAAAAATATAGCTTTTTTCAAAATTGTCGCTCTATTTGTGTTTATGGAAATGGAGATTAGTCTGAACTATTAGAATGGACTTTGGACGGTACAAGTGATAAATGTCAAAAATCTATTAATATTTATTAATAAAAAAAAAAGGTATATGGAAAAGAATATACACATTTTCGTGAAAACAGTACAACATCGGCATACTAACTCAGTACATATTATAAAGAGTATTACAAAAAAGCTCATACTTATGCAAATATACACATGGCATGAGATCATATAGCACAGAAGGGTATATGTAAACTTTTAATCCTTGAAACTGAGTTTGGTATGCAGAATGGTAAGTCTTGCTTTTACTCTCGACATGTTTCGCGTACAGGAAGCTTCATTAGGAGCATAGAGGTAGGTTAAACAGGTCTCCTCACAGGTTTTTGGAGCAGACCGTTAATGATAAAGTATGGTATATACAGCGTTGTTGCCTAAACAGCTTTGAGGGCATGTGTTAGGTCCTTTAAAACACTGTTGTATATAGCGATAAAAAAAATGGCTGAAGCATGTTTGATTGGAGGGTAGTAGAAGGTAGACAGGCGTTTATACCAGCCAGGGTCCCTAAATAGTTTCCCGAAAGCTGATGTGTCTCCAAGTGTTGGATAAGTTGGACATCAAGGGGGGGAGAGATGGTAGGGTAAAAAATGGTAGCCCCAGCAAAGCATAGGAGGTAATCCCGTGGCTAATGCACTATTTATCTTGATGTGCAGGGAGCAGGTATACAGCCGGGACCAGTAGGGAGCATGGAGGGGATATTGTGTCCGTGTTGCGCTCACATGTGCAGGCTATTTGTGTTTATAGCACAAAAAATAAAAACTGCAGAGGTGATCAAATACCACCAAAATAAAGCTCAGTTTATGGGGAAAAAAAGGACTTCAATTTTGTTTGGGAGCCACGTTGCGCGACCGCGCAATTCTCAGTTACGCAGTGCCGAATCGCAAAAAGTGCTCTGGTCTTTGGCCAGCCAAATGGTGCGGGGCTGAAGTGGTTAAAATTAGCGCTATTCACTGCACAGGAGAGATGTGAGGCCCTCAGAGGAAGTTGTGATGATGAAACGCATCAGTACCTTGACCTAATGGTAATTAAAAGTGACGTTTTTGTGTTCCACAGCCAGGAAGTGTTAACCGGAAGTTGCGGTGGACGCTGTCTTCCCAGTACACGAGATTCTAACATCTCTCCTGTGCAGTGAATAGTGCTAATTTTAAACACTGATATGATAAGGAATTACCTTAAATGTCAGTTTTTAATGGAGCCTGTCATGTGAAGAATAAAGGAAGAGAAAATGGAATTACGCTATTGTGAGTTTTCTTCTATCCGAGTACCTATGGGACATCTAGGACAACTGTGACATACTCCATGACATGGATGGTAATCGAAAAAACATATCAAGGCTTGATGTGTTCTACTCTCTGGTGAGTGAAAACCCCTAAGGCCGCGTACACACGGTCGATCCAAACGATGAGAATGGTCCGACGGGCCGCTTCCATCGGTTTACCGCTGAAGTGGCCTGATGGTCTAATGTGTGTACACACCATCGTTCCAAAAATCGATCGGGTCAGAACGCGGTGACGTAAAACACACGACGTGCTGAAAAAAATGAAGTTCAATGCTTCCAAACATGCGTCGACTTGATTCTGAGCATGCGCGGGTTTTGAACCAATTCTTTTCTGTACTAACCATCAGTTTGGACTGATCGGTCAGCGGCCCATCGGTTCGATTTTAAAGCATGTTTTAAAATTTTGGACCGAAGGACAACAGACCGATGGGCCATACACACGGTCGGTTTGGACCGATGAAATTGAACTTCGGTCCATTCTCATCGGTTTGGAACGACCGTGTGTACGCGGCCTTAGGGGTATGTTGCGCACGGCCTGAGGAGTCTAGTGTGAGGTGCACATCTTCTATAATAAACTAGGACCACCATCTATTCCTATATTTCCTCTTATGTGTGTTTTATCATAGGAAAGCTAGTCACAATAAAGAGTGACGGTAGCACTGCTTTAGTAATTATTGTACTTATTGGAGTACTTGTGGACATTTACTAATCTGTATTATTTGTTTTTTGGTATGTTATTGCTCTTTAACCACTTAAGGACTCCTTCACACCGATATACGTCGGCAGAAGGGCATGGCTGGGCACAGGCACGTACCTGTAGGTTGCCTTTAAGAGCCCAGCGGCAGGGCGCTCGTGACCCGGTCCGAACCTTTGTGACCGCACCCGTGGGACCCGCGGACCTGATGGTCGCCGGTGTCCTGCAATCGGTCACAGGAGCTGAAGAATGGGGAGAGGTGTGTGTAAACACACCTTTCCTGTTCTTCTGTGTGGCTTGTCACTGATCGTCTGTTCCCTGATATAGGGAACGACGATCAGTGATGTCACACCTACAGCCACGCCATCTACAGTAAGAATCACTCCCTTAGGGCACACTTAACCCCTTAGCGCCCCCTAGTGGTTTACCCCTTCACTGCCATTGCCATTTTCACAGTAATCAGTGCATTTTTATAGCACTTTTCACTGTGAAAATGACAATGGTCCCAAAAATGTGTCAAAAGTGTCCGATGTGTCCGCCATAATGTCGCAGTCATGAAAAAAATCACTGATCGCCGCCATTACTAGTAAAAAAAAAATATTAATAAAAATGCCATAAAAATACCCCCTATTTTGTAAACGCTATAAATTTTGCGCAAACCAATCGATAAAGGCTTATTGCGATTTTTTTTTACCAAAAATATGTAGAAGAATACGTATCGGCCTAAACTGAGGAAAAAAATACATAATTTATATATTTTTTTGAGGATATTTATTATAGCAAAAAGTAAAAAATATTGATTTTTTTTCAAAATTGTCGCTCTATTTTTTTTATAGCGCAAAAAATAAAAACCACAGAGGTGATCAAATACCACCAAAAGAAAGCTCTATTTGTGGGGAAAAAAAATTACGGAAATTTTGTTTGGGAGCCATGTCGCACGACCGTGCAATTGTCAGTTAAAGCGACACAGTGCTGAATCGCAAAAAGGGGCAAGGTCCTTAAACCTGCATAATGGTCCGGGTCTTAAGTGGTTAAGCGGCTGCTGACTTTTTAAAATTTTAATACTGCTATTGATCATAGAAATATTGTGATCATTGGAGCATTTTGATTTTTATCTGGTGTCTAGTGTTATGAAATATTTCATTTCCATAGCGCTGAGATAGTGGAAGGAGGCCTGGGACTTCACTATATATTTTTGATGACCATAAAAAGCTATTAAGAAAATTCATGAAATTATGATTATGAATTATGAAGTAACAAATACAGTAGCCAAGTTCCTTGGCTATATCTGTCAACAGTTTTATAAAACAGCAAAAAGGGAGAAGAAATCAGGACTTTATATGAGGCAATGAATGGGTAGGTTCATATGCCGAATACACATATTAACCCTCCTCTTGTGTTAGGGTCAGAACCGACCCGTTTTCAGGTTTTGAATGTCTATAAGTATCACATAAATGTGTTTATTGCATCAAAAACATTTTTACTTTGTCAGGAACCTCTATTTAAACAATGTAATAGAAAAATAATCCTTTTCACTAAATTATAAAATACCGTGGTGAAAATTAAGACGTTTATGGTGTTAGGTTCAATTCTGACCCAGTTATAATATAGGATTATAGGACACTAATAAGTGCCAAAACTGAAATCATAAACACTCTCTCTGCTTAGTAACACTGACAGCCAATCACCTCTCAACCCTGTGATCTGTAGTTAGGGAGGGGCCTATCTCTTTGCCTGCTTGTCTGCTTCTCTAAATAAAGTAAAGAAACATAGAACCAATTATAATATTCCATTGAGGTTTATTTTACCATTTTTTTTATTTGAAAATGAGAGGTATGCTATCAAAAGAAAGGTCTAAGGGGTCACACCAAAAATATTAAAAAACAATCTTTTCAAGGATAAAGAAGTCTAACAAGGTAACCAAGAGGTAAGAAACAAATTGGATGATAAATAATTGTTCAGAGGGTATTTTATGGCTGATTTAAGACACAGGTCAAAACCGACCCGTTAACATCATGGATAGTAACACAAAGCTAACATAAGAGGAGGGTTAAAGGAAAGGGGTTTGGTTGGGACTTTATATGATGCACACAATTGGAAAATGAGTATGCAAAAACATGTCTAATAAGTCATATTACATATACATAAGAGCCATGGCAATAATATACCATTAAAAATAGCAATATGTAACGCCTTAGTAATTCATGTATGTACACGTATGACATAATTCACAATAAATAATAATAAAAAGTATTAATATATAGCCCATTGCTCTGGTTCATCAACAAAAGCTGTAATAAAAACAGTTCATAATTCAAAAGAATCCTAAACACATGATTGCAATAATGTAGCATAAAACAGGAGCTCTACACATCTTGTGCATAACTTCCACTCATCAGGAGTAGAAGCAAAATACATGTATTTAAAATGAAATGGATAAATGCAAAATCTAGTGGTTGGTACAGGAGGGGAAAGGAGGAAGAGAGGGGACAAAAATTTCCAACACTCTTACCTAAAAATTAACTATAAATTCAAGAAATAGTGTCTGAAGCTAAAGGCACTGTACAAAACATTGTCCCCAAGAGCCAGTTTCCCTCCCTGGTGTGACTAGTTAGCGTTACAAGGTCTCAGGTGTGAATGGGGAGCAGTGGTGTTAAATTTGGTGTTTTTGCTCTCACTCTCTCATACTGGTCACTGGATGTTCAACATGGCACCTCATGGCAAAGAACTCTCTGAGGATCTGAAAAAAAGGATTGTTGCTCTACATAAAGATGACCTAGGCCAGGGGTCTTCAAACTTTTCAAACAAAGAGCCACTTTATTGTCCTTCAGACTTTAGGAGGGCCGGATTGTGGCCAGCAGGAGCAGAAAATGTCATGGGCCCAGCATCAGTGAGAATAAATGTGACCTTAGGGTTGGTGGTCAATAGGAGGAGGAGTATTCCCCCTATTAGTAGGAGGAATAGTATCCCATCATTGGTATTCGTGGAAGATATAGTGTCCCATTGTTGGTGTCAGTGGGAGAAATGGTGCCTCATATCAGTGGAAGGAATTGTGTCCCAAGGGCCGGATTAAGGCTAGCAAAGGGCCACATCTGGCCCTCGGTCCACAGTTTGGAGACCCATGACCTAGGCTATAAGAAGATTGCCAAGACCCTGAAACTGAGCTGCAGCACAGTGGCTTATACCCTACATTGGTTTTCACAGGACAAGTTCCACTCAGAAAAGTCCTCACCATGGTCGACCAAAGAAATTGAGTGCACATGCTCAGCGTCATATCAAGAGGTTGTCTTTCGGAAATAGACATTTGAGTGCTGCCAGTATTGCTTCAGAGGTTGAAGGGGTGGGGGGTCAGCCTGTTGGTGCTCAGACCACACACTGCATTAAATTGGTCTGCATGGCTGTTGTCCCAGAAGGAAGCCTCTTCTAAAGATGATGCAAAAGAAAGCCCACAAACAGTTTGAAGACAAGCAGACTAAAGACATGGATTACTGGAACCATGTCCTGTGGTCCTATGAGACCAAGATAAACTTATTTGGTTTAGATGGTGTCAAGCGTGTGTGGCAGCAACCAGGTGAGGAGTACAAAGACAAGTGTGTCTTGCCTACAGTCAAGCATGGTGGTGGGAGTGTCATGGTCTGGGGCTGCATGAGTGCTGCCGACACTGGGAAGCTACAGTTCATTGAGGGAACCATGAACGCCAACATGTACTGTGACATACTGAAGCAGAGCATGATCCCCTCCCTTCGGAGACTGGGCCGCAGGGCAGTATTCCAACATAATAACGATATTTTTGCTAGTTCATTGTATTGTATCATCTGTATAGATATTCCTCCTGAAGAAGCAGTCTTCCCACAAAATCGGTTGAGGCTTTCGGCTTTCCTTCACTACAACAGATCTGTGACGAGGCTCTGTCATTTACTATCATTGCTCTGACTGTGGGGTTTGGCTAAAATTATTTTAGTCTGTATATTTTTGATATTGTTGTATAATACATTATTTTTTATTATTTACGCGTTTTGTTATCAATACCTTGAAAGTCCAATCAACCAGTCTTTTCTGAGTGACCATGTCAGGGATTGGTCACACTAGCAACCACCACCCTATGTTCACTTAGTATAATTTTTCATAGTAACGACCCCAAATACACCTCCAAGACGACCACTGCCTTGCTAAAGAAGCTGAGGGTAAAGGTGATGGACTGGCCAAGCATGTCTCCAGACCTAAACCCTATTGAGCATCTGTGGGGCATCCTCAAACGGAAGGTGGAGGAGGGCAAGGTCTCTAACATCCACCAGCTCTGTGATGTCATCATGGAGGAGTGGAAGAGGACTCCAGTGGCAACCTGTGATGCTCTGGTGAACTCCATGCCCAAGAGGGTTAAGGCAGTGCTGTAAAATAATGATGGCTACACAAAATATTGACACTTTGGGCTCAATTTGGAAATTTTCACTTAGGGGTGTACTCACTTTTGTTGCCAGCAGTTTAGACATTAATGGCTGTGTGTTGAGTTATTTTGAGGGGACAGCAATTTTACACTGTTATACAAGCTGTACACTCACTACTTTACATTGTAGCAACGTGTCATTTCTTCAGTGTTGTCACATGATATAATAAAGTGTTTACAAAAATGTGAGGGGTGTACTCACTTTTGTGAGATATTGTATATTTATAAGTAAAATCAGTTGGTGCCATTGGAGGCATCTACTGTAAGGGAGGTTCGCTTTGTATAATGTGTGTCAAAATGGTCTTTCTAAAACGTATATTATATATATATATATATATACAGTACAGACCAAAAGTTTGGACACACCTTCTCATTCAAAGAGTTTTCTTTATTTTCATGACTATGAAAATTGTAGATTCACACTGAAGGCATCAAAACTAAATATAAAAATTAAATAAAATATATTTCATATTCTAGGTTCTTCAAAGTAGCCACCTTTTGCTTTGATTGCTGCTTGGCACACTCTTGGCATTCTCTTGATGAGCTTCAAGAGGTAGTCACCTGGCGCAGCACCCCATCACCAACTAAACGCAAACCGGATGGAATAGCATGCCGCTGCAGGATGCTGTGGTAGCCATGCTGGTTCAGTATGCCTTCAATTTTCTGTTCAAATTTTTTATTGAAGAACAAAGCACAGAGTACAATAACAAATTTCGTACCGTAACATATGAAATAGTATATAATAGCATACTTCAAAAGAGGAGACTAGTGTCCCAGAGCAGAATTATGACATAACGTACATTTTTACATATATGGGGACATGGGTTGACAAGTATAATGCAGAAATATGGGGAGGACCTTAGGGTTATAAAGGGGGGGGTATAAAGGTAGATCCCTACCAGGAGAAGGGGAGGGAGGGAGAAGGAAAAGGGGAAGGGAATGGAGGAAGGTCCTATAGCATCGGGTATATATCCTTTAAGGAGGTACTCCGCAGATTGACTAGGGATAAAACGTTGTGTATAACTAGGCAAGGTTTAGTAGCCATGCCTATTGTTCTACATATATAAAATTTCAAGAGAAAATACAGAGAAAAAGAAAAGAAGAAAAGTAAGAAAGAGAGAGCATGATAGACGAGAGGGAGGAAAGGAACCAAGGAGGTCGGTGTAGGGTAGGGAAGGGGTCGGCCGGGTCACATGAACCCCAAAGTACCATAATATAACATGGTTAGAACTGCTTCAAATTTTAGAATGTCAGCAGGGACATATCAAATTCCGGGGGTAAAAAATGTTCCGCCCAGGGAGTCCAGGTCTTATCATGTTGGACCAGTCGGTCAAGAATCATAGCTTCTATTTTACTATGAATCATTGCCTGGGTTACCCTGTTTTTAACTTCTGCAATGTGAATGGTTGGAGTCTTCCAGGCTCTTGCAATGGATTGTTTAGCAGCCGTAGTCAGTTGGAGTAAAAGCTTTACCTGGGCTTTAGTGTAATCCGGTTGAATGTGATTTAAAAGGGCTAGGGATGGGCTAGGCAATATTGTATCATTCAATAGTGTTGAGGCCATCTGGAATATTACGGCCCAGAACCGCTGTACTATCGGACAGGACCACCAGATGTGCTCGTGGGTACCCCTCCCTCCACATCCACGGAAACAGACAGCTGGGTAGGAAGGCAAAAATTTGGAAATCCTAGCAGGGACCAAGTACCACCTCATCATAACCTTATAATTGGTTTCAAGGGCCACGATATTTTGGGATGAGGTTTTTGTACGATTCCATATGGCAATCCAGTCCTCCTTGTCCAGTGATATCTGAAGGTCTCTCGACCATTGTGCAGCGTACAGGGGGAGGTCAGAGATAACCGTAGTGAAATGGGCATATAGACGGGAGATGATACCAGGGGCATGAGGATCAGAGTGACAGATGTTTTCATAACAGGACATACTGCCTAGAGAGGAACAGTCACCTATTATTGAGCGGGCGAAATGGGCTATTTGTAGGTAGTGAAAACATTCCCTAGGGGGGAGCTTGGCCTGAGTCTGCAGGTCTGAGAAGGATTTGAGAGCTGTGTCAGTAACAAGGTCGCTTATCCTATGTAGTCCTGCCTGGAGCCAGAGATAAAACGAGTTAGGCTCTACGTAGGCAGGGTAAAAATGTGGATGACCAAAGAAAGATAATAGTGGAGCATGGGAGGACAGTAATCTAAAACGACTACGTAAGCTGTCCCAGAGTCTCAGTGAGTGGCGAGTAACCGGATTATGGAGTGGACTACGGGCCAGCGGAGGTAACCATAGAAGATTGGAAATTAGAAGGGGGTGGATGTCTATTGCCTCTAAGCTCACCCAAATAGGGGTTTCAGACGTAGAGTGGTATAGTGTAATCTGGGCAAGTTGTGCCGCTTGATAATAGCGAGAAAAATTTGGGATACCCAGGCCTCCGCTAAGTTTATCTCGCAAGAGAATGGATCTAGAAACTCGGGGCCTAACAGGGCCCCAAATATATTTGAAGACTCTAGACTGAATGACCCGGTGGAAATAAGAGGGGACCGGAATAGGGAGGACTCTATACAAATAAAGTAGCTTTGGAAGCAGGGACATCTTTACAGCAGCCACTCAACCTAACCAAGAAACACAGAGCGGTTTCCAAGAGTCTAGTAGTGAGGTTAGATGCGACAACATAGGAAGGTAGTTGGAACTGTAGAGGGAACATGGGTCAGAAGTCAACTTTATGCCCAAATATGGAAGGGATTTGGTAGACCAAGCGAAAGGGAAGTATTCTTGTAGGTGTGTAACCTCAGAGGGGGGGAGAGACACATTGAGAGCCATTGATTTAGATTGATTCACCTCTAGACCGGAGACATTAGCGAATAGTTCGAGAATCCGTATGAGATTTGGAAGAGAAATACGGGGAGATGTGATGAATAAAAGGGCATCATCTGCAAACAGACAAATTTTGTGGGAGGTAGAGGCCACTTCTAATCCCCTGACATCAGGGCTAGACCTAATCAAGGCCGCCAAGGGTTCGATAGCTAATGCGAATATTAAGGGGGATAGGGGGCATCCCTGTCTAGTACCCCTGCTTATCGGGAAGGTCTCTGAGCGAAAACCGGAATATTTAATATAGGCCTGGGGGTGATTATAAAGGGAGTTTACCCACTGTAAAAAATGTGGTCCGAAGCCCCAACGGGTTAAAATATAATTCAAGTAGGGCCAGGAGACCGTGTCAAAGGCCTTCCTGATGTCAAGGGATAGCAGATGCATAGGGATTTTGCGCGTTCTAGCAAGATGTTGTAGAAGGACCACTCTTCTGATGTTATCACTGGCCTGTCTACGTGGGATGAAACCGACCTGGTCTTTATGGATCAATTTTCCAATCAGGGGGTTAAGACGAAGGGCCATGATTTTTGCTAGTAGTTTAATATCAAGGTTTAGGAGTGAAATAGGTCGAAAGTTCGACCAAAGGGAATTATCTGTGTTGGGTTTAGGAATCATGGCTATGATGGCTGTCAATGTGTCCCGTCCGAAGGAGTGTTGTCGGAGTAAAGCGTTGAAAGAGTTAGCCAGAAGAGGAGCTAGAGTACCAGCAAATTTTTTAAAGTAAGTGCCCGAAAGCCCATCAGGGCCAGGTCGTTTATGTGATTTGAGAGTTTTGATAGCGGCTAGTACCTCATCAACCGTGATGGGACTCTCTAGGCACTCACGATTTGAGTCTGTTAAGGTGGGTAAAGGAAGATTTTGAAACAGGGCATCTGCAGTAGAGGGAGAGAAAGCGGATTGGGTATTATAAAGGTCCTGTAAACGTTTTCGGAACTCAGCCAAAACCTTTACAGGGTTACTAGTATAGGTATGCTTATCTATTCGTAGTCTAACCGGAACATAGTTCCGTTCCGGACGACGAAGGCGAAGGGCCAGAAAGGAATCTGGCTTGTTGGCCTTAGTATAGGCGGTGTGATTAGATCTACGAATAGCTTTGTCAGCTGATTCAGCCAGAGCCAAATCAAGTTCTGTCCTGGCCTTTTCCAGTTGGATTCTATGGGCTTCGGTCGGAGAGGATTGGAATTGGAGGGAACAGTGGTGGAAGTCGGACTCTAGCTCGGCTAATCTAATTTTTTTGTCTCGGTTCAAATGAGTAGAAACTGAGATGCATTTTCCCCTAATAACTGGTTTATGGGCTTCCCAGAGGAGGACAGGGGAAATATCGGGGATGGCATTATGTTTTAAATAATCAGCTAGGGCAATTTGGATATCAAAGCAATAGGATTGGTTAGTAAGGTGGGCTTCATTGATACACCATGTACGGTCTTTGGACAAAGGAATTAGGGAGGATACGGTGGTAAGGACTGCACAATGGTCAGACCAAGAGATAGGTTGGATTACAGATTGGAGCAATATGGGGGAGGAGGCAACCGAGATAAAAATATGGTCAATTCTAGAAAATGACTTGTGCGGATAAGAGTAAAAGGTATAATTTTTTTTGATAGGATTACATTCACGCCAAGTGTCAAGTAAAGAGGCTTGTTGCAGGAGTTTCCGGAAGCGTAGAGAGGGGGAGTATTGATCAGGAGCATAGGGAGATTTGTCTAGGTGTGGTTGCAAAACTGAGTTAGAGTCCCCACATAGGAACAGTGTCCCTCTACAGTGAGTCCGTACTACTTGTATTAGATGAGAGAAGAAGGGGTTTGAGTTTGTGTTCGGGGCATAATAGGAAACCAGGGTGGTTTCAACATCCTGGAGAAGACCCACTAATATAATATAGCGCCCTTCTGGGTCCTTGATTTCAGTATTTACAATAAAAGGGAGAGTGTGATGTAATGCAATCAAGACACCACGATGTTTCGTGGAGGCTGAGGCAGTATACACCTGGGGATATCGCGAGCTAAAAAATTTGGGGGTGTTATGGGCTGAAAAATGTGTTTCTTGGAGAGCCACTATACCTGCTTTTAGAGTAGCAAAAGTCTGGAAGGCCTTGACTCTCTTGTTAGGCGAGTTGAGTCCTTTCACATTTAATGAGAGCACATTCAGGGGGGCCATTTGGGAGCAGTTGTAGGATAGCTTGATGAAGTCTCCAGGGCCACGCGACCCAGCCGGCCTGAGGAAAAGAGAAGAAACGGAGGGAAAGAGAAAGAAAAAAGGGGAGAGAAGAGAATAAAGGTAATCATGTAGGGCAAATAAGTAGACATAGGGAAGGGGGAGAGCATAGCACTATTGCCCGACTAAATAGTACACCAACACAGGGGCAAGCCAGCTGGCCCGTGGGTGGGTGAACCGTGAAAAGGGGGGAGCAGTGACGACTCTCCGCCACAAATGGGAGATGCATAGTATATTACACAAATCAGGTTATGACAGACAGTCTAGTCAATAAAAACTCTATGTGCAGCGTCACGTTTCTGCAAGTAGGACTAGGAATTCAGTGTAAGCAACAACAAAACTAACAGGGCTGAGTATAACCGTTCAGCTTGTATGGAATATTTTAACAGGAAGCCCAGGTTGGGGGAATCTCTTTGAATGCAGTAAACAATAAGAGAAGCCAAAATCATGGGGTGGGGGGGGGGAGTGTGCTAGGGAAGGGAAGGGAAGGGAAGGTGAGGTGAAATGACTGGGTGGGATGGGGAAGGAGGAACAGAAAGGAAAGTTAGGGAATGGTAAGGAGGGTTAAAAGGAGGGGGGGAATAGAAAGGAAGGTTGGGTAAAGGGGGGAGAAAGAGAAGGAGCGTGGGGGGATATGAGGCTTAGTGGGAGAGAGTAAAGAGGAATGGGTCAGGGAGGGGGGGGAAGAAAGGGGGGAGAAGGAGGGCTTCTGAGGGGAGAGGGGGGCAAAAAAGCATGTAGCGGCAGCAAAACAACAGTATCCCACCCTCAAAGCTATAGATATCATTTGAGGTTATCCATGTCTTATGACAGACATGGGTCAATGTCAGCCCGCACCAAAAGTGGTATGGGCGGAGCTATAATATCAACCCAGCTATATCCCAAGTGTCAAGCGCTTTGGTAGAGTTGGAGAGCAGAGAGGAGTAAGTCATCTCAGACTGTCTGCGAAATCAACTTAATATAAAAAACAAAAGAAACCAACAAAAAAAATAACAAAATTTAAACGAAAAGTAAATATTAGAAAAGTGTAGGACTGGACTTTAGCAACCTCCGGGGGTAACGATAGAGTGTAACAATCCCCTCAGTGTGGAGGAATGGAGCTAAAGCAAGCATGCCCCGGGCGTCTCAGAAGGGGAATCTTCTATAGATAGAGCGAAATGGAGCAAAAGTTCCATGTGATTCAATCCCATCCGCCGAGAAGGCCATCTGAGACATCACAGGGCCTTGTAGAAATCTGCAATAAGAAAAAGTTAGTTGAATAAACTCAGCGAGGTGAGTGTAGTTGTCGACCAGGCAAACCGGATTTTGGAGTATGAGCCGGGGTTCCTTTCCGCACAGAGGATGGACCCGGGTAGGGTCTTTGTGGGGTGGATCCATATTGACGAGCGGCGTCTCGAGCTGGTGTGCGGGGTAAGTTAGTCTCTGAGGATTGTGCAGGAGCAACCAGGTGAAGTGATTCCAAGAGACGTTGAAGGGATTCCGGAGTTGTGCATGAGTGTTGTTGACCCAGGTATGAGAACTGCAAAGCAAAGGGAAAGCGCCAGGTGTATTTCAGGTGATTTTGCATTAGTACTTGTAGTTGTGGTTTCATGGCACGTCGTTTAGCGATGGTAAGGGGAGCCAGATCAGAAAACAGCTGGTAAGTATGGCCCTGAAATAGGAGGGTGTCTTTATTGCGGGCAGCAGCAAGCAGCTGTTCTTTAGTGCGGAAAAAATGTAGTTTAACTATGATGTCCCGGGGGGGACCGTCCTGTTGGCGTCGGGTAAGAGCCCGGTGGATTAGATCGAACTCCAGCCGTTCGATCGGTATAGAGGATGCTGACAGTTCTTGGAATAAGGCCGTAGAAAAAGATTGCAGGTCGTCAATGGTCTCAGGGATACCACGTATGCGTAGATTCGACCTGCGGGAGCGATTTTCCGCATCTTCTAGACGTGAGAGGAGTGTGGCGTTTTCATCACGCAAGGCTGCCTGCTCCTGGGCCTGTTCTTGTAAGGTGAGTTCCAAATCGTCCACCCTGGTCTCCAGGTCAGATGTCCTCTGGCCTAGCTCTCTGATTTCACGGGATAGTCTGTTAGTAATTTGGTCTGATGTGGCTTTAAGGGCCTTTTGTAACATGGATTCCATGTGTTTAAGGAAGTCCGATTGAGACATACCTGGCGCCGGGTGGGTAGGGGAACCGCTGGTGTAGGATTCCGCGCAGTCTTCATCCCCACTATCAGCCTGAGCAGATTCGTCCGGGGATGCGGCCTGTTGTCTGGCTAGGGCCTTCGCCGCCATTTTAGAGGAGGCGCGGGCCAGAGCTTCTTTGATGGGTTTCGGCTTCATTTTGCCGCGGTGACCGGTTAAAACCATCCCGGATGGATCGGGGTCTATTCCGGAGGGGGGTGCTCAAAAAAACGGGGTTGCAGATCGGTCCAGAACGCTTATGAAGTCCCGATAATGTGGCGGAGGGTGCGGAGCTCTAACGGGACACGTCCTCCATCGAGAGCCTCGCGCATGCGCCCCCCAGTATGCCTTCAATTTTGATTAAATCCCCAACAGTGTCACCAGCAAAGCACCCCCACACCATCATACCTCCTCCGCCATGCTTCACGGTGGGAACCAGGCATGTAGAGTCCATCCGTTCACCTTTTCTGCATCACACAAAGACACGGGGGTTGGAACCAAAGATCTCAAGTTTGGACTCATCAGACCAAAGCACAGATTTCCACTGGTCTAATGTCCATTTATTGTGTTCTTTAGCCCAAACAAGTCTCTTCTGCTTGTTGCCTTTCTTTAGCAGTGGTTTCCTAGCAGATATTCTACCATGAAGGCCTGATTCACACAGTCTCCTCTTACCAGTTCTAGAGATGTGTCTGCTGCAAAAGGTGGCTACTTTGAAGAACCTAGAATATGAAATATATTTTCAGTTGTTTCACACTTTTTTGTTATGTATAATTCCACATGTGTTACTTCATAGTTTTGATGCCTTCAGTGTGAATCTACAATTTTCATAGTCATGAAAATAAAGAAAACTCTTTGATTGAGAAGGTGTGTCCAAACTTTTGGTCTGTACTGTATATATAAAGTGGGTACGGAAAGTATTCAGACCCCCTTAAAATGTTCACTCTTTGTTATATTGCAGCCATTTACTAAAATCATTTAAGTTCATTTTTTTTTTATTAATGTACACACAGCACCCCATATTGACAGAAAAACACAGGATTGTTGACATTTTTGCAGATTTATTAACCACTTGCTTACTGGGCACATATACCCCCTTCCTACCTAGGCGAGATTTCAGCTTTCAGCACTGCGTCACTTTAAATTAAAATTGCGCGGTCGTGCGACGTGCCTCCAAAATTGGCGTCCTTTTTTCCCACAAATAGAGCTTTCTTTTGGTGGTATTTGATCACCTCTGTTGCGCTATAAACAAAAAAGAGCGACAATTTTGAAAAAAAACACAATGTTTTTTACTTTTTGCTATAATAAATATCCCATATTTTTTTAACTATTTATTTTCTCAGTTTAGGCCGATATGTATTCGACATATTTTTGGTAAAAAAAAAAAATCGCAATAAGCGTATAGTGATTGGTTTGCGCAAAAGTTATAGTGGCTACAAAATAGGGAAAATAATTCTGACATTTTTTTTATTATTTTATTTTTTACTAGTAATACGCCGATCTGCGAATTTAGTCAGGACTGCGATATTGCGGCGGACACATTGGACACTTTTGACACATTTTTGGGACCATTCACATTAATACAGCGAACTTCGCTATAAAAACGCACTGATTACTGTATAAATGTGACTGGCAGGGAAGGGGTTAACACTAGGGGGCGAGGAAGGGGTTAAATGTGTATCCTGGGTGTGTTCTAACTGTGTGTGGAGGGGGACTGACTGGGGGAGGTGACCGATGCTGTGTCCCTATGTACAAGGGACACAGCATCTGTCTCCTCTCCCTGACAGGACGTGGAGCTCTGTGTTTACACACAGAACTCCACATCCCTGTCATTGCCGATCGCGGGTACCTGGCGGACATCGCGGCCGCCAGGCACGCGCATCGGCATCTCGGGAACACGCCGGCGCGCCCCCCAGTGGCCGGAGGACGCGAAGACGTCAAAAGACGGCGGCTGGGATTTATAGAGCCACCTTTCCACCGTCATTTGACTATGGCCCGGGGCTCAAGTTGTTAAAAAAGAAAAACTGAAATATCACACGGTCCTAAGTATTCAGACCCTTTGCTGTGACACTCATATATTTAACGCAGGTGCTGTCCATTTCTTCTGATTATCCTTGAGATGGTTCTACACCTTCATTTGGGTCCAGCTGTGTCTGAAAATACTGATTGGACTTAATTAGGAAAGCCACACACCTGTCTATACCTTACAGCTCACAGTGCATGTCAGAGCAAATGAGAATCATGAGGTCAAAGGAACTGCCCGAAGAGCTCAGAGACAGAATTGTGGCAAGGCACAGATCTGGCCAAGGTTACAAAAAAAATTCTGCTGCATTTTTGGTTCCTAAGAGCACAGTGGCCTCCATAATCCTTAAATGGAAGACGTTTGGAACAGCCAGAACCCTTCCTAGAGCTGGCCGTCCGGCCAAACTGAGCTAACGGGGGAGAAGAGCCTTGGTGAGAGAGGTAAAGAAGAACCCAAAGATTACTGTGGCTGAGCTCCAGAGATGCAGTCGGGAGATGGGAGAAAGTTGTAGAAAGTCAACCATCACTGCAGCCCTTCACCAGTCGGGGCTTTATGGCAGAGTGGTCTGGTGGAAGCCTCTCCTCAGTTCAAGACACATGAAAGCCTGCATGTAGTTTACTAAAAAAAACTCCTGAAGGACTCCAAAATGGTAAGAAATAAGATTCTCTGGTCTCATCGACCAAGGTAGAACTTTTTGGCCTTAATTCTAAGCGGTATGTGTGGAAAAAAACAGGCACTGCTCATCTTCTGTCCCAACAGTGAAGCATGGTGGTGGCAGCATCATGCTGTGGGGGTGTTTTTCAGCTGCAGGGACAGGACGACTGGTTGCAATCGAGGGAAAGATGAATGCAGCCAAGTACAGGGATATCCTGGATGAAAACCTTCTACAGAGTGCTCAGGACCTCAGACTGGGCCTAAGATTTACCCTCCAACAAGACAATGACCCTAAGCACACAGCTAAAATAACAAAGGAGTGGCTTCACAGCAACTCCATGACTGTTCTTGAATGGCCCAGCCAGAGCCCTGACTTAAACCCAATTGAAAATCTCTGGAGAGACCTAAAAATGTCTATCCACCAACATTTACTATCCAACCTTACAGAACTGGAGATGATCTGCAAGGAGAAATGGCAGAGGATCCTCAAATCCAGGTGTGAAAAACGTGTTGCATCTTTCCCAAAAAGACTCATGGCTGTATTATATCAAAAAGGGCTTCTACTAAATACTGAGCAAAGGGTCTGAATACTTAGGACCATGTGATATTTCAGTTTTTCTTTTTTAACTGCTTGCCGACCAGCCGCCACAGTTATACGGTGGCAGGTCGGCTCCCCTGCGCGAAAGCCCTAGCTATACGTCGGCTCTTGCGCAGGCCACTAGGGGCGCACGTGCCCCCTCTCGCCCCTGACTCCCGTGCGCAGCGGGCACAATCGCTGCCGGGCACACGCGATCGCTCGTTACAGAGCGAGGACCGGGAGCTGTGTGGGAGAGAAATGCTGATCTTCTGTTCATATAATGTATGAAAAGAAGATCAGTCATTTCCCCATGTCAGTCCCACCCCCCCTACAGTTAGAACACACCCAGGGAACATACTTAACCCCTTCCCCGCCCCCTAGTGTTAACTTCTTCACTGCCAGTGGCATTTTTATAGTAATCCAATGCATTTTTATAGCACTGATCGCTAGAAAAATGCCAATGGTCCCAAAAATGTCTGAAGTGTCTGCCATAATGTCGCAGTACCAAAAACAAATCGATGATTGCCGCCATTACTAGTAAAAAAAAAAATATTAATAGAAATGCCATAAAAATACCCTCTATTTTGTAAACGCTATAACTTTTGCGCAAACCAATCAATAAACGCTTATTGCAATTTTTTTACGGAAAATATGTAGAAGAATACGTATCGGCCTAAACTGAGGGAAAAAAACGTTTTTTTATATATTTTTGGGGGATATTTATTACAGCAAAAAGTAAAAAATATATTTTTTTTATATTGTCGCTCTATTTTTGTTTAAAATAAAAACCGCAGAGGTGATCAAATACCACAAAAAAAAGCTCTATTTGTAGGGAAAAAAGGACACCAATTTTGTTTGGGAGCCACGTTGCACGACCGAGCAATTGTCAGTTAAAGTGACGCAGTGCCGAATCGCAAAAAGTGCTCTGGTCTTTGGGGGGTTAAGTGGTTAATAAATCTGTAAAAATGTCAACAATTCTGTGTACATTAATGAGGGAAAAAAATTTACTTAATGCAGAGGTCCACCCATTTTTTTAAAAAAGGCAAGCAGCTACAAATACTGCAGCTACTGACTTTTAAAAAATGGACACTTACCTGTCCAACACGCCCGCAATGTCAGCAGATGAGGCTGAGCAATCGCTCGGTCCTCGGCTGCTTCTGCCGCCATCCTCGGTGAGAGAATCAGGAAGTGAAACCATGTGGCTCCACTGCCCGATTCCCTACTGCGCATGCGCGAGGATCGCGTCACGCCGTCACTGGTCCCCGCTCTCTCCTGGGAACAGTGTTTCCCATAAGACAGCGGGGTTGATGTGACTAGGCTGGACTCCCGCGGGAGTCAGAACCCAGAAGTGGTGCAAATACCTGTCTCAGACAGGTACAGTATATGCACCCCCCTCCCCTTGAGAGGTGGCAAATGTGACACCGGAGGGGGGGGGGAATCCAAAAAGCGGAGGTTCACTTTTTGTGTGAACCTCCATTTTAAATGATTTTAGAAAATGGCTGCAATATAACAAAGAGTGAAAAATTTAAGGGGGTCCGAATACTTTCTGTACCCACTGTATATATATAATGTGTATATTTCAGTATATATCTTGTAAGGGATCAATAACTGATGTCACATGCATTCAGATCAAGGTCACATCTCACAGATGCTACATTGTATTTACTTGCAGACTATCTATGGGTTATGTAGGTGATGCATAGCAAACTCCAACTGTCATTTTGACAGCCAGTATTTGACAGCATGTGTGGCAGGGGGAGCATTAGAGGGAGAGGAACAGTCTCTATAAACTATTAGGTAGATTCAGGTAGGGGCGGGCTAATTTGCGGCGGCGTAGCCTAGCGTGTTTACACTACGCCGCCTTAAGTAAGAGAGGCAAGTACATGATTCACAAAGTACTTGCCTCCTTACTTAGGGCGGCGTAGTGTAAATGCGGTGGGCGTAAGGGCGCCTAATTCAAATGGGTTGGGGGGGCGTGTTTAATGGCAATGAGGCTTGACCTCACGTTTTTGAATTTTTTTTGTCACTGCGCATGCGCCGGGCGACTACATTTCCCAGTGTGCATTGCGGTTACGTACGCCGCACGGGCCTATTAATTTTGACGTGGACGTAAACGACGTAAATCCCGATTCGTGGACGACTTACGCAAATGACTTTCAAATTTTGAATCTCGCGGCGGGAACGGCGGCCATACTTTAACATTGTTATTCCACCTAATAGGTGGAATAACTTTAGGCCTCCTAAGGCCTTACGGAAATGGCGTAAATCGACTGCGGCGGCCGGGCGTACGTTCGTGAATCGGCGTAAAACTCATTTACATGATCTACGCCGACCGTAATGGAAGCGCCACCTAGCGGCCATCCGAATTGCAATCTAAGATAGGACGGCGCAAGCCGTCGTATCTTAGATATGTTTAAGCGTATCTCTGTTTGAGCATATGCTTAAACATACGTCGGCGTAGATTCTGATTTAGGCCAGCTTATCCACTGATAAGTCGGCCTAACTCTTACTGAATCTACCTATATGTGCTCTATAAACTTTTTTAAAGCTTTTTAGGGAGCATCTCCTACCAGCATCGTCCTCAAGTGGTAACATCTTAGTTTAATAAATTGCGTGTGTCAGGAGAAATCTAGTGTGAAAAAAATTATTCCTGAACGATTTCTCTAAAGGCTTAATTAGCAATGGGGAAAACAGAGCAGCAGTGCAGCAAATGTATAAAAGGACTTCAGATCCTAACACTTGCAGTGGTGTATTATTTTCATTAAAAATATTACGGTGGATCTGACCATGTTTGCCGGAGATTTTAAAAGTAAATCATTACATCCAGACGTCATCACTAACAACACATATGAGATTGAGGTAAAGTATGTAACAATTGCTTGGAAATGAGTGAACACATAGAACTCATGGCATGATGCAGAGAAGATGCTGTTTTTTGTTTCCATTTAAATAAGAACTGTACAAATATAAAGAGTAACACCTTTTGTGTAAGGTGATTGTGGCCACATTACTACATTTGTATCAACACCGTTGAGTACAGATATACAGAGATTAACATGTATGTAAACCTTAACCTCTTATGGACCGCCCACGCCATATATACGTCGGCAGAATGGCACGGACGGGCATAATCACCTGTACGTGGCCCTTTAAATGTCTGCCATGTGGACGTGAGCGGGTCGCCGGCGGCGCGCTCGTGACCCTTCCGCCTTCCCTGTGAGTCGGACCGCGGGTCCCATGGACTCAATTGCCGCGGGGATCCCCGTGATCGTCTCACATAGGTATACAGCGGGGAGATGCTTGTGTAAACAAGCATCTCCCCGCTCTAACTAGTAACAATGACACTGATCTCGATCACTGTCATGTGACACAGAGCCCATCCCCCCTACAGTAAGAAACACAACACAGGGAACACTTAACCCCTACAGCGCCACCTAGTGGTTAACCCCTCCACTGCCAGTGCAATTTTCACAGTAACCATTGCATTTTTATAGCACTGATCGCTGTGAAAATGACAATGGTCCCAAAAATGTGTCCACCATAATGTCGCAGTCACAAAAAAAAACACTGATCGCCGCCATTACTAGTAAACAAAATAAAATAATAAAAATGCCATAAAATTATCCCCTATTTTGTAAACGCTATAACTTTTGCAATAAACGCTTATTGTGTTTTTTTTTACCAAAAATATGTAGAAGAATATGTATCAGCCTAAACTGAGGAAAAGATGTTTTTTTTATATATTTGTTGGGGATTTTTATTATAGCAAAAAGTAAAAATATAAAACATTTTCAAAATTGGCGCTCTATTTTTGTTTATAGCGCAAAAAATAAAAACCGCAGCAGCGATCAAATACTGTACCACCAAAAGAAAACTCTATTTGTGGGGAAAAAAGGACGTCAATTTTGTTTGGGAGCCACGTCGCACGACCGCGCAATTGTCAATTAAAGCGACGCAGTGCCGAATTGCAAACAGTGGCCTGGTCTCTGACCACCCAAATGGTCCGGTCCTGAATTGGTTAACAATAAGCCTTAACAATAAACTTTTATTATTTTCTTCCCTTTGGTTTTCTAAATGTACCATTGAAATCTTTTTGTTATACTTGTCTTAAAAGTGCAAAAATATGTGTTGATTTTGCAAAAAAGCGTAAGAATGTATCTTTGCCTCTGTACAAGGACAGGTTATGGACATGAGGGGTGGGGAAAGGAAAGAGGAGAGTTATGAATTGTTTTTAATCCATAAGAAATTAAACAGGCAGGGTGGACATCATATTACTGGTACATCAGTACAGTTTTTGGCCCCAGTTCTCAAAAAGGATATCGGGGAACTGGAGAAAGTGCAGAGAAGTGCAACCAAACTGATAAGAGGCATGGAGGAGCTCAGCTGTGAGGAAAGATTAGAAGAACTGAATTTATTCACTCTTGAGAAGAGGAGAATAAGGGGGGATGTGCTCAACATGTTCACATATATAATGGGTCCATATAGTGAACTTGGTGTTGAGTTATTCACTTTACGGTCAACACAAAGGACAAGGGGGCACTCTTTGCGTCTAGAGGAAAAGAGATTTCATCTCCAAATACGGAAAGGTTTCTTCACAGTAAGAGTTGTGAGAATGTGGAATAGATTCCATCCAGAGGTGGTTCTGGCCAGCTCAGTAGATTGCTTTAAGAAAGGCCTGGATTCTTTCCTAAATGTACATAATATAACTGAGTACTAAGATTTGTAGGTGAAGTTGATCCAGGGAAAATCCGATTACCTCTTGTGGGATCAGGAAGGAATTTTTTCCCCTGCTGTAGCAAATTGAATCATGCACTTTTTTTTTTTGCCTTCCTCTGGATCAACTGTGGGTATAGAATTGGGTATATGGGATTGTACAATATTTTTTATTTTATTTTTATTTATTTTTTATGGTTGAACTAGATGGACTTGTGTCTTTTTTTCAACCTGACTAACTATGTAACTTAAATATTTTTTTTGGTGTATTTGCAGCATGTTTTAATAGGTAAAAGTGGAAGTAAAAGTGAAGTGGTTAATACAGATTCAAAGCTTCTATGGTTCAGACACCTAAAAAACAAACAAACAGAGGAATTACCCTCCATCAAAAAAATGGTGGATATATTAGAGCAGGCTTTTACAACCCTTTTTAACATCAGGTTAATCAGGTCTCAGGGAGCTTCTTCTGGTTCAATAATATTTTTTTGAAAGTTTACAAAATTTGCATAAACATAACCAAATTTCCCAAAGTGCAGTAGGAGTGGTCACAATGCCTCTATATTGGTACCAAATATACAAAAAAATTACTACAATAGCCCACTTGTCAGGGAACCCCTTTTAAGAAACTTTTACAGGCGGTCCCCGGGTTATTGTAATTATTATTATTATACAGGATTTATATAGAGCCAACAGTTTACGCAGCACTTTACAATATAAAAGGGAGACAATACAGTTACAATACAATAAAATACAAGAGGATTAAGAGGGCCCTGCTCAGAAGAGCTTACAATCTAATAGGGTGGGGCAGGTGGTACAAAATGTTGTAACTGTGGGAAATGAGCCGATAAAAGATTAGGTACATTTTTTAAGGGTAGCTCCAGCCAACAAAAAAAACTTTTTAAGCTTGTTGGATAGGATAGGGAAGGGGTAACACCCTTGTAATGTTTGTTTTTCTGTCTGTGCTCCTGTTCAGAAGATTTTACCTCACTTTCTGTCCCAATGACAATTGGATTTAGAAAATTTTGGGAAAGTCCCGTTACCTTCCTCCGGAAAATGGTTAAGTCTGAAGTGGAAAAAAAAAAAAAAGAAAAAGAAAATTTTGGGAAACAAGCCTTGGTGATAAAGCATCAGTGGAGGCATTCCCCCCCCCCCCCAAATAACTCTTATGCCCCGTACACACGGTCGGAATTTCTGACAAGAAAAGACCGATGTGAGCTTTTGGCTAAAAATTCTGTCTGTGGGTAGGCTCCATCTGACTTTTCCGATCGTCTGTAGCAATTACGACGTGCAAAATTCTGACGCATGCTTGGAACCATTTTAACCCATGCTCAGAAGCATTGAACTTCATTTTCTTGGCTCACCGTAGTGTTGTATGTCACCACGTTCTTGACGGTCGAAAGTTCAGAGAATGACCGTGTGCATGCAAGCCAAGATTGAGCGGAATTCTGTCGGAAAAAACATCCAAGGTTTTTCAGACGAAAATCCGATCGTGTGTACGCGGCATTACAGGAGTGAATTTCCCTTCCTAGGGGTAGATTTCCTCTCACTTCCCGATGTCTACCTCCGTTTGTAAGTAGGAGTTGTTTGTAAGCCAGATGTTTGTAACTAGGGGACCACCTGTATATCGACAGCTTAAGAGGCTTTAGTATAAACAGTAAACTGCTGATATACGAAATAAAGAAAAGAATAAAGACACCTTGTGCTGCTGTATTTGACAAAATTGTTATTGATAATAATAGCAATGACAAAAAAATAAAATATATTTGAATAATAATGTAATAATGTTGGCCATAAAAGAAATGCGGACAAGAAAAAAATTGCAGTGCTCCCTCACAAAATGCAGTGCTCCCTCAAATTTATCATAAGAGAAAAAGTCTCCCCCTTACATTAGTGTTCAGTAAAGGACTCTACTACACTGGTGGTCAGTAGAAAGATTGTCCCCATTATGTTATCATTGGTGACAAAGGAAGCATATCAGAGAGCAAGAAATTGTTCATTGCTTGAATATTCCCTAACAAACTCTAGAAGAACTCATGGGTTCCATGGAACTTTGGTTGAGAAACGTTGCGCTGGAGAGTAAAGCTATTATACCATTTTTATTATTAACTCTTAAGGCCCGTACCCACGATCCAACTTTATGGCCATAATTGTCTGATTTACGAGTTGGTTAGCCCAATCCAACCGTGTGTATGCTCCATCAGACAATTATTGGCTGAATTAGCGACAACAAAAGTTGGCTCTTCATGCTCACCAATTGTTAGGCCATAAGTCTGTTACATCAGTTTATCCAATCGTGTGTACACAAGTTGGTCCAACTAAATTCTGATGTATCCAAACAAGCATGCTCAGAACTGCTAAACATCAGACAACAATAGCAGAAGTTGCCCAAAGGGTGGCAGTAAAGAGCTGAAAAACCATGTGGTTTGGTGAAAGTCGGCTGACAAAGTTGTGCTGTGTGTATGCCCAACAAGTTCATGGCCAATGCCCTTCGCAAACAAAATGAACGGAAAAGTTGGTTGGCAGTTGGATTGTGTGTATGAGGCTTCACTCCTACTGCATAGTAACTTACTATAAAACGATGGTGGCAAAATAGGATCTTGGTTTGATAAATGGAAAGGAACATTTTGTTAGTTCTGTCTAGCACTTCAACAAACTAAAACCAATTGACTGGTATGCCTGTATGATGGATGGATAGGTTTAATTTTAACTATGTGATTTCCTATTCCCCTGTTAGGTGGTCTATCAAAGTAATATAACCTATTTTATACTAACAGGTTTTCCAAATCTTAAAGGAATCAAAATTCCATTTTTTGCTGCACTGCTCTTCATATTCTGTGCTACTTTTTCCGGGAATCTTTTCATCATGGTTTTATTTCATCTGAGTAAAACACTTCAGTCTCCCATGTACTTCTTCATCACCCAACTATCATTGTTTGATATAATTCTGACCACAGATATTCTTCCCAATCTTCTTTATATCATCTTACATGATGGATGTACCATGTCTCTTGCTGAATGTATCATCCAGTTCTCCTTCTTTGCAAATGCTGAGGTCTCAGAGTGTTTTTTACTTACCTTGATGTCCTATGACCGGTATTTGGCCATCTGTAAGCCTCTGCATTACAGCTGTACAATAAACCAAGCTTTCTGCATAAAATCTGTGATCATAGTTTGGTTATTGGGATTCAAAATTATGTTGCTTGATTCCATATCTTTGGGTAGTCAAGACTACTGTGGACCAAACATCATTGATCACTTCTTCTGTGACTTTCAACCTATACTTGAGCTTTCCTGCTCCGATACTTCATGGATTCAAATTCAGGCCATTGTAATAGTTTTTTTCTGTGTCATAGCTCCTTTTGTAATAATTGTTATATCATATATCCATATTGTTATAACCATTCTAAAAATTAAATCAATAACAGGAAGACAGAAAGCCTTCAGGACCTGCAGCTCTCACCTGACCACAGTGTGCATTTTTTATGGATCATTAATCATTGTGTATTTGTTTCCAACAAAAGGAAAACTAGATATTCTAAGCAAGGTCCTCTCTCTCTTTTACACTGTGATGACTCCATTGCTTAATCCACTTATATACACATATAGGAACAAGGACTTTAAAAAAGCTATTGAAAAAATAAAATTATGCTTTTAATAAAATTTCACATAAACGTATTATTAAACCCACATTATTAAAAACAATCAATACATGCTGCACACTTACTCAGTCACTATGAGATTCATTTTCTGCATTCTTTAGAAACCTGGTTGATTCTGCTGTTCTCTATCTCCCCCTCCTGTCCATGTCCACACTGCAGTTGGGCACTTTTGGCAGCTAGTGCACATGCTCAGTGTATTTTATAACCTGAGCATTTCCTCCTTATCCCGTCTGAGCGGGATGTGACTATAGAGTCACACATGTGAGATTATTTATTTATTCATTTTCTTTTATTGAGAAAAGTTATATCACTTACAGTAGGCCTCGTACACACGATAGGTTAACTAGAGGACAACAGTCTGATGGACCGTTTTCATCGGTCAAAACCGATCGTGTGTGGGCTCCATAGGTTATTTAACCATCGGTTAAAAAAAAAAGCCAACTTGCTTTAAATTTAACCTATGGATTCCTAACCGATGGGAAAAAAATGATCGTTAGTAGGCACAACCATCGGTTAGAAATCCATGCATGCTCAGAATCAAGTCGACGCATGCTTGGAAGCATTGAACTTCGTTTTTTTCAGCACGTCGTTGTGTTTTACGTCACCACGTTCTGACACGATTGTTTTTTTAACCGATGGTGTGTAGGCACGACGGACCATCAGTCAGCTTCACCGGTTAACCGATGACAACGGTCCATCAGACCGTTCTCATCGGATAGACTGATCGTGTGTACGAGGCTTTAGACATGTGCATGACAAAAAAAAATGTTTTGTTTCATTTTGTTTAGATTCAATACCTTAATCTAGTTATTTAGTTTAGTTTAATTTGGTTGATTGGTTCAATCTGTATTATGGATTCGTATTCAGAATTTGTATTCTGAATTCGTATTCGGAATTGGTTGTATGTCTTTTTTTTTTCTTCTAACTTACTGATTTTTTTAGATTCTAAACATCTAAACATAGATTCTAATAAAAAAATGTTAAATCGGACGAATCTAAAACATCAGATTTTTTTTTTCTTTTTGATTTGAATGTGGCAAAGTGAATAAACAAAAAATAAAAATCTATATTAAATGATTACAGTAATTCTTTAAATCGCCTTTGGAAAACAGCATTATTTTGAAATGGTACTTTAATAATACATGCAGTCTTTGATTTCAGAAAGTTTGAATACAACTGGATTTCTATGTAAAATTTGATTTGAATATCAATTAAATTTTTTGGGAAATTCAGGCAAATTGTGTTTTGTTATTCAGAGCATTTGGCAAACTTTATTTATACTGTAATTCTGGTATTCGGATACATTGTCTGAATATTTATTCGGAACAAAAGGAACCGCACATGTCTACTTTCACTAATTAACATTTAACATATCTATGAATGGGGGAGAAAATACTGTGACTGATCAGACTCAACTGCATTCACAGATACTGTTACAAGCAATGTAATCAATTAAATAACTTTTATCAATGTAGGAGAAGGAAGGATGGGATGTGTCCCTGTAGGACCACCTGTGCTTCTATTCTGCCTGAAGACCTGCAGCTGATAACCATTGCAGGGCCAGAAGTTCAGGGACAGGAAGAGAATGGGGCAGCGCTAGAAGTTCAGGGACAGGAAGAGGATGGGGCAGCGCTAGAAGTTAAGGGACAGGAAGAGGATGGGGCAGCGCTAGAAGTTCAGGGATAGGAAGAGTATGGGGCAAGGCTAGAAGTTCAGAGACAGAAAAGGGACAGGGAAGCGATATTCAAAGACATGAAAAGGGCAGGGTAGCACTGAAGGTTCAAAGACAGCATAGGTGTCTAGGAATGCATTTACAGAATGTACACTGCTTGTGTTCCTATCATTCGTCCCCAGGCATGCAGGCATGCAGGTAGCCTACTGTTGGGGTGTACGCTGCCTTATGTTAATGATTTGCATTGTGTTGTAATTAAGTCTGTTATTTAAAGGAGTTGTAAAGGAAAACATTTTTTTGCCTAAAATTAATGTCTGCAAGGTAGACAGACAGAATAGTGTAATGATTCTGTTAAAGAAAATGAGTAAATACCTATTAAATTCCTTCATCTATATCACCTCCGGCGTTCTAGTTTCTGTTCTCTCATTCACTTCCTGGTTTGCATCGCTCGTTCATGTAAGAACTACATTTCCCAGTATGAATTGCGGCACGCCCAGTAATTCACACCTCCTTGAGGTCTCTAACATGTAGAGAGCTTCCTGCTGCACAGATGTAGTTCCCAGGAGGGGGTGAGCACGTCACTGACCACCGCAGTAAACCCTCCCATAACGGTGGTCAGTAAAATCAGACAAGCAGGAAGTGAACAGAACAGAGAAGAAATAGAGCAACTTCTGAGCAAAAACAAACAATGAGGAAGTAAAAAGAGGAATGACTGCAGGTAAAGGATGCTTATTATGTAAAAAAAAAAAAAAAAAACCCTTTACAACCGCTTTAAGTGAGTTTTTATGTAATAGTTTGCCCAGGATGTTAGGAAGGGGTTAAGTTAAGGTGTTCATATCTAGACATGTGCACAACAAAAAATGTTGTTTCGTTTTGTTTCCCTAGATTCGTAAAGATTCGTAATTTCGTAAGACGCAAGGTTTTATATTCGGACCTATTCGTATTTTCGTAACAGTTTTATTTTCGTTGATACTGAATGATTCATAATTCTGGCTAATTTATTTTCTTTGATTCGAAATTCGTAATTGTGTTAGATAATCATTTTCACTTATTCGGTACACTACTCGTAATTTAGTAATTGTTACTTTTGTGAGATTGCCTTTTCCGTTGATTCGTAACATTGTTTTGTTTTCATTGATTCGTGTCTACTACCGTGCTTCGAATGGATTTGTACTTTCGTAAATACATTGCGGTCATTCGCAATCTTGTATTTTAGTTTTGTTTTATAGCCTCCTACTGTGCTTCGAATACATTCGTACTTTCGTAAATACTTTGCGGTCATTCGTAATGTATTTTAGTTTCATTTTCAACATGCGGCTATAGCCTCTGCCCCTGTACGCCATTTTGAGAGGGTGTATCTTGCTTAATTTATAATAAGTCCTGTACTTACTCCCAGTCCACTCCCTCAGTCACGAGACCTGACTCAGTCTCCTCCTTAACTGAATCTAAAACAATTCAGGAATGCATTGTGACTCAGACAAAAAAGAGATAAGCTAAGATATTAAGTAAGATACATCACTCGCTACACTTCCTATTCGAAAGAACAATTCTAGAATAGAGATGGCCTGGCGGTTTGTCCGGCGGTAGTTTCGCGGCAAACTTTGCTCGTTCGTGGTCTGCCAAACTGGCGGACATCTGGCGATGTTCGTGGCTGGCCGCTATTTTACATGGAGAAGAACTTTGACTTATGACACATCCATCAGGTGGTGCAGGACAGCCAATTGAGACATTTCAGCACATGGACATGCCCCCTATCTGATAAATAGACCTGATCTGGCGGCCATCTTACATTTTGCTTTTTGTCAGTGTAGGGAGAGGTTGGTGTTTGGAGCAGGGACAGGCTGTATTCAATCAAATAGCAATCTAAAAAGTCCAAAAAAGCACTGGTATAGGTGTACTGCTTGCTCTGCAGTACATAGGTGTGTAATACATTCATATACTTTTCGTCAGTGTAGAGACAGGTTGGTGTTTGGAGCAGGGACAGACTATAGTGACACAAATCGATACCTAACATGTCCACAAAAGTCCTTTCAAGCACTGGTAATGGTGTACAACTTGCTCTGCAGTACATAGGTGTGTAATACATTCATATACTTTTTGTCGGTGTAGGGACAGTTTGCTGTTTCGAGCCGGGACAGACTATAGTGACACAAATCGTTACCTAACAGGTCCACAAAAGTCCTTTCAAGCACTGTGTTAAGACCTGCAGTGGTTATGGTACTGCGGCTTTCTTTCCATCCCTCAATCGCTGAGCATAAGTGATTATCGCTACAATAGGAGGTAGAGGGATAGTGGAGATGAATGCAGTTTCCAGGATGATTCTTCCCAATGGTTAGAATATTCCCCCCAAACATGAGCCAAGACTTCATGAAGGGTGTACCAGGCATAGAACATCTTTATTGAGAAGGCAGGCTCTTATATACACCAAAAATAATACTTGCAGTAATCAAATGGACAATAACACACTCCACCCACAACATCATACAATGGGTACTAACGAGCCTCCAATACACATCCTTTATGAGACAGACATACTGGGCCAGATCCACAAAAGGGTTACGCAGGCGTATCTGCTGATACGCCGTCGTATCCCTGTTTCTATCTATGCGGCTGATTCATAGAATCAGTTACGCATAGATATCCCTAAGGTCCGACATGTGTAATGGACTTACACTGTCGGATCTTAGGATGCAGTACCGCGGCCGCCACTGGGGGCATTTCTCGTCGAAATCCAGCGTCGGGTATGCAAATTAGCACTTACGGAGATCCACAAAGCTTTTTCCCTTCGTTATTTCTCCGTAAGTGTTAGTTTGCCGTCACAAAATTAGGGCTGCTTTTACAAAGTGTAAACTTAGTACACCATGTAAAAGTATACCCTTCTTTCCCGCGTCGCTGTCAAATTTTTTTTTAATTATTTTTTCCCGCCGCATCTCTTTTTTACCCGTCGCTATTCACAAAACTCGGCGCAACGTAACGTAACGCAAAGCACGTCGGGAAAATAGCGTTGGGAGCATGCGCAGTACGTCCGGCGGGGGAGCGCGCCTAATTTAAATGGGACTCGCCCCATTAGATTGGGCACGCCTTGCGCCGGACAGATTTAAGTTACACCGCTGCAAATTTCTAGGTAAGTGCTTTGTGGATCGGGCACTTAGGTAGAAATTTTGCGGCGGTGTAACTTAAATCGGAACATTTAAGTTGCACCCGCTGGTTGTGGATCTGGCCCACTGTCTCCGAGGTAATCTACATGAGCTAATTACTAATCATTTACTCAGACAAGGTGACACCGAGATAAGCTCTTCTCACTTGTTATACAATACACATTTATCATCAATAGAAATTCAAACAATACAGTGTCAATTAGCATCACACAATGAAAGGTTCTTGAGAGCCAGACTAAGGTTCATTTACAGTACATGGCAGTAGCAGATGACATTAAACACCTTAACAGTCTGTGTTCCCACATTGAATGAATCACTCTTTCTATTGACCGGTTGGGTTTAGAATCAACAACCTGTAATATTTCAAGATATCCTGGAATGCATTGTGAATTATCATTACTGTCCCATCTCCTGTAATCCAAGATATCATTTCTCAGTCATCCTATGCCCCTAGTGGACATAGAATGACTTTAGACACAAGAGTCATCGGTGAAGCTGAAACAGGAGTACCCCACACCCGCCCTCTCTCTGCCTGGGAGATATTGAGATCAGTTAAGGAATAAACCAATTATCTCCAGGCAGAGAGCACACAATTTTCCCAAAAGTTGGAACACCCCTTTCCACACAAGGTATCCCTACAATTACATATCCCCCGATCTGGGGGACCAACATATTCAAATTTCACCCAGATCGGTCCAGGGGTTCTTAAAAAAAACAGAACATATGAGAAAATACAGAATAAAGTCTATTTTCTTCACACACTGGTAAAGGTGTACTACTTGTTCAGCAGTACATAGGTGTGTAATACATTCATATAGTTTTTGTCAGTGTAGGGACAGGTTGCTGTTTCGAGCAGGGACAGACTATAGTGACACAAATCTTTACCTAACAGGTCCACAAAAGTCCTTTCAAGCACTGGTATAGGTGTACTACTTGCTCTGCAGTACACAGGTGTAATATACACTTATAATATACTTTTGAATATAGAAAACATATTATAGTGGATTTGTATTGTGCAGCATTGTGACTGGCGGTGTGTTTGGTTACTGTTGAATTTTTGCCTCTCTTGCTGCGTTACCTCTGCTACACACATTAACAACATTTCCTGAAAAAAATGTTTCATAACTGGTGCGATAAACCAGTGGCCCCCCAAAACGACAGATTTTGTTATATACCTTCTTGCACTTATACTGTGCTTCTCTAGAGACTTTTGTCACAGGGTCATTTAAAAAATTACAGGCAGAGGAAGAGGCAGGCCCTTCTGCAGGGGTGGTAGGGGTAGGGCAGGAGCACCAGACCAGAGCCAAAGTGGGAAGTGGCACAATGTTCGTTCAATTACGTCAAAGGACACACCAGACTTGGTTGACTGGCTCACCACCAACACCACCACCACCACCATATACCCTCCGCTTGAGTCACAGGAATTATTTTCCGATCCATCAGAAGACATTTCGGATGCCATTCTTGGCATTGGACCAGGAAGAGGAGGTAGCAACAGCTGGCACTCAGCAGTCTGACGACAGTACTCAGATCAGCCCAAGGAGGCTGTTGCTGTTGCTGCTGCAGACAATAGTGTTGCCGTCTGCAGCCTTTGCAGTCAACGCATAAGTCACGGTAAGCCCAACACTCACCTAGGGATGACTGCCTTAAGAAGGCACCTGGCCTCCCATCACCGAGCCCAGTGGGACCAACGCCATCAGAACCCAGAAAACCACACTCCAGGCTCTCATCGTTCAGCCTCTTTTCCTTCTCCTTCCCCTCTATGTTCACAATTGTCCTCTACTCCACCTTCCATCATGCCTTCCTCATGTTTTTCTGCAAAAAGGCAGGCTTCCGTGGCCCAAATGTTCGATTGTAAAAAAACTATGACGCCGGATAACCCTCTTCCCCAACGGTTGACCGCTGGCTTGTTGGAACTGATAGCCCGCCAACTACTACCAAATAAACTGGTGGACTCTGATGCCTTTCGAAAATTTGTGGCCATTGGAACACCACAATGGAAGGTCCCAGGAAGGAATTTTTTTTCACAGAAGGGCATCCCAGAGCTATATGGCCATGTTCAGCGGCAAGTGAATGTATCTCTGGCACACAGTGTTGGTGCCAAGATACATCTGACCACAGACACATGGTCTAGCAAACACGGGCAGGGAAGGCATATAACTTTTACTGCCCACTGGGTGAACCTTCTGATGGCCGATAATCATGTACCCCGTGGCACCCATGTAGATTTGGTTTTGCCACCACGGATTGCATGCAGGCCTGCCTCTTCTTCTCCTCATCCTCCTACTCCATCCTCCCTCTCCTCCTCAGCTGACTCCTCCTTTTCCAATACTACTGTTTCTTGTGCTGTGCCACCCAACATCCCCAGAACCTGTTCGAAATGCCAGGTGAGATGTTGCCATGCTGTGTTGCGTCTGTTGTGCCTGGAAGACAAGAGCCACACTGGTCCTGCATTCCTTTCAGTTTTGCGTTTACAGGCAGATCAGTGGCTAACACCTCTCAATTTTACAGTTGGTAAAGTGGTGTGCGACAACGGTGCCAATCTGCTGAGCGCGCTGAAACAAGGCTAAATTACACACGTGCCATGCATGGCAGACGTCCTGAACTTGGTTGTGCAGCGATTCGTTGCCAAATACCCTGGGGTCCAGGACGTCTTGCGGCAGGCCAGGAAAATCTCGGGCCATTTCAGAAGATCTAACATGGCCATGGCTCGCCTTGCTGACATTCAGCTGCGACACAACCTGCCCGTCAGATGTCTTATTTGTGACTGCCTGACGCAATGGAACTCAACCTTGTATATGCTTGATAAGCTGCTCCAGCAGAAATGTGCAGTTAACGACTACCTGTACGAACTCTGCGGCAGGACAGGTTCTGGGGAGCTTGTTTTTTTCCCTGCGCCAGTGGCTGTTAATGCGCGACTCATGCAGACTTCTGTGGCCATTTGATGGGATCACCAAACTGGTCAGTCGCAGCCAGGATGCCATCAGTGACATCGTACCGTACACCTTCTTTCTGGAGCGTGCATTCCCAGGGGGGGCTACTCCACCTGAGACAAGTCAACAAAGGGAGTCTGAAGAGGAGTCAGAGGAGGATAGTGCCGGGGCAGATGAGGAGGAGCAAGAAGAGCATGCTTTAAACCTTTCTGGGATCCTTGGTGTTGTCCGTGGATGGGGGGAGGAGAACAAGGACGACATTATCCTGAATGATGAGCAGGAGCCAGGCCAGTACAGCACTTCCAGTTTTGTGCAAGTGGGGGCCTTAATTCTCCAGTGTTTTAAGAGGGACCCCTGTATAAAAAGCATAAAGGGCAAGGACCAGTACTGGGTGGCACTTAGACCCCCGGTACAATCAAAAAATGGCGGAAATGTTACCACCATCACAGAGGGCTATCAGAATTCAGCACTTCCAGGCCTTGCTTCAAGAAATGATGAATTCTGCTTTTGCGTGCGCTGGCAGAGGAATTTCCACTCACAGAGAAACAGTTGCAGGTACCAATCCGACAGCGCCTACAAGAAGAGGGCGGTTTAAAGATGTCTTGGTCACTAATGATATGAGATCATTCTTTCAGCCGACCCATCGACAGATGTCCTCCGAATCCAGCATCAGGGAACGCCTAGACCAACAGGTGTCCGACTACATCGGGTTAACGGCCGATGTGGACTCACTGAGAAGTGATGAACCCCTGGACTACTGGGTGGGCAGGCTTGACCTCTGGCCAGAGCTTGCACAATTTGCAATGGAACTGTTGGCTTGCCCCTCATCCAGTGTCCTGTCCGAAAGGATGTTCAGCGCAGCAGGGGGGGTCGTGACTGATAAGCGCACTCGCCTAGCTCGCGATAGTGTTGACTACCTCACATTTCTAAAAATGAATGAGGCATGGATCTCGGAGGAATTCAACACATGTGACCAGTAGACCATGTTTCATTCAAATTCCTCATGACAGGCCACAAATATCTACCACCACCCATAACAATTCATGGTTCCTGTCTTAGGTAAATACAGCAGCATAAAATGCCTTTTATGTCCGTTGAATGCCTAATTTTTGGGGCCTGCACTTATTTATCCTGTGAATGCCTAATGTACCTCCAGCCACAGAATACAACGTTGTTTGCTGTCAGGTGAACGCATGTGGGCTAGTTTTTGGGGCCTGTAATAGGCGGCACTTACTTCTGTATCCGGTGAATGCCTAATGTACCACAAGTCACAGAATACAAACTTGTTTGCTGTCAGGTGAACGCCTGTGGGCTAATTTTTGAGGCCTGTACTGACCGACACTTACTTCTGTATCCGTTTTTTCGCTTAATACTTCTAGTAGGTCAGTGTCCATGTTGTGGGACTATTTGTACACAGCTAGTAAGTATTTTGTGGCTGCAAATATGACCCGCAGGTTTTTAATGTTCGCCTGCCATTAAAGTCAATGGGGCCCACCGCAAACTTGCGGTTCGCGAACATTTGAGAAAGTTTGCAGTTAGCGTTTGCGAACCGCCCCGTCAGATGTTCGTCCATCACTACCCATTTTATTTTCATGACACTTTTATGAAATTTCCACTACAATTTCACAAAAGAATAATGAGGATGAGTATGATAATAATATGAAATAATACAAATAATAATATCTAATAAATTATAAATCCTAATGTTGCCCCCCCCCAAAAAAAAAATAACAGCTACAAAAGGTCAATTTCTGTTGCATCACAATTAAACTTTTTTAAACATTATAAAAAAAATATATATATACAGTGTATATATATATATATATATATATATATATATATATATATATATATATATATATATATATATATATATATATATATATATATTCAATAGAAAATTTATTTATTTTTTCCCTAGATCATTACCATCACATTTTGATCTTTAGAGAGGATAATAATAAAAATGTGCAAAATTTACGCAACAGATGATAAACTCCCAACAGACCACACAACCTCAGTAAAGCTGTTGCTTACAATTTATAAGCAATGACAAAAGCAGCCGCTGCAATATTAGTACTTATTTTATTTTTTGTAGCATGAGGTTGTTTAACAAACCATTGTGTCCTTTGTGTTGGCTTGTTGATAAAGCATTGTAAGTTGTATTGTTCTAGCTACTAATTACTGTTCATACTGTGAATATATTTGTTGATAGATGTGTAAGATAAAGAATATTTTGATTTTCATAACAGAAAGCTGAACACATGCATTTTGAGCATTTTTTTTTCATTCCCCCCCCCCCCCAATGTTTCCATTGTTGATAGCTATATATTTGTTCAGTGATAATTTTACTTGTCATACCCTTGATACTTGTTTTTAATTCATACATTTCACAACACAGCCCACCATACTTTTTTTCTTTTGTGCCATTGTCCATTCTTTGACCATGCACAATTCTTAAATGTATTGAGATTTATGGGAATATTGTAGGTGGGAGGTCTTGTGTACCGAAAAACCCAGAACACAAAAAAAGGGTAGCACAATCCCCAAAAATACAATTAGTAAAAAGAATAGACTCCCTAAAACTCTCAATTGGGAGGAAACATGGAAATAGGGGATTCTAAAGTGGCATAAAAAATATAACAATCGAAAAACAAAGGTAATGAATAATAAAATACACAATGTTTATTTAAAAGGGGCTGTAAAGGTCCAATTGTTGTTCCTAAATAGCTTCCTTTACCTCCTTCTCTTACCTCATCCTTCCATTCTGCTTTTAAATGTCCTTATTTCTTCTGAGAAATCCTCATTTCCTGTTCTTCTGTCTGTAACTCCACGCAGTAATGCAAGACTTTCTCCCTGGTGTGGAGTGTCGTGCTCTCCCCCTCCCTTGGACTACAGGAGAGTCAGGATGCTCTCTACGTTGCAGATAGAGAAAGGAGCTGTGTGTTAGTGGGCGTCCTGACTCTCCTGTAGTCCAAGGGAGGGGGAGAGCACGACACTCCACACCAGGGAGAAAGCCTTGCATTACTGTGTGGAGTTACAGACAGAAGAACATGATTTCTCAGAAGAAATAAGGACATTTAAAAGCAAAATAGAAGGATGAGGTAAGTGAAGGAGGACTGCACTAAGGTAAAGGAAGCTATTTAGGAAAACATTTTTACTATTACAACCCCTTTAAACATTTTTAAAATCAACAGGCATGTCTAAAAGCATAAAATACACACTACCAGACTGGTTACACATCTGACAGGGTATTTAAAGATAACAAAAGGTAATAGGATTGACACATTTCGCTTGATGTGGGCTTCTTCAGGATCCACTTTGTGTGTGTAAGTGTTATGCTGGTTAAACAATACAAACAATACATTATAATGACAACATATGTCAATAAATTCATACAAAAAGAAAACAAAAAGTAAAAAGTAAACACGAGGTAAGTTATTGTATAGCAATACATGGGGACACACCATATAATTTTGAGATTTATATTTATGTGTAATAAAAGTACTATTGTTGCATTTCAGGATTTTCCAAGATATGACTAATATATCTTATGTTTTCCTTCTTGGATTTCCAAATATCCATGGCTATAGTATTCTACTTTTTGCATTCTTGCTTGTGTTCTATTGTTTTACCATATGTGGTAATTGTATTATTATTATTTTAGTTTCCATAAGCAAAAATCTTCATTTACCAATGTATTTCTTCATTACACAAGTGTCCCTGCTGGACATTCTTATGAGTAGCGATATTGTTCCTAACCTTCTTTACATTGTACTTAATGAAGGCGGCACCATGAACTTGGTTGCCTGCATATCACAGTTTTATGTGTTTGCTAACTCAGAGTCTGCAGAGTGTCTCATTTTGACAATAATGTCTTATGACCGGTATGTGGCTGTATGTAACCCTCTGCGATATCACTCCATCATTAATAAAAGCTTCTGCCTTGTGTCTGTCCTCGCAGCTTGGATCTCGAGTTTTCTCATGGTGGGGATGAATGCAGCAACAACCTTTAAATTAGAATTCTGTGGCTCGAACATTGTAGACCACTTCTTCTGTGATTTTACCCCGATTCTTGATATTTCTTGTTCAGATATTTCAGTGCTTCAAAGTCAGACTATCCTAATTTGTATAATTGTGATCATCTGCCCATTTATACTGATCACAATTTCTTATTTTTGTATTATCAGCGCCATTCTAAAAATTCAGTCTAACACGGGGCGACAGAAAGCCTTCTCTACCTGTAGCTCTCACTTGACAGTTGTATGCATATTTTTTGGGACTTTGTTTTTTGTTTATATGGTTCCAACTAAAGGTGACTTATTGGCTACAAGTAAGATATTATCCCTGCTTTACACTATAGTTATTCCACTGCTTAATCCATTCATATATAGTTTGCGGAACCAAGACTTCAAGAAAGCCTTTGACGTATTATAACATAATGTACAAGAAGAAATATACACATAAAACGACTCAGTAGAATAACTTTCTCATAATTACAAATGGCTAGTTTGCTGCATGTCCTTAACCTCTTTCCCACCGGGCTTGTTTTTCAGATTCGGTGTTTACGAGACTAAAACAGTTTTTTTTTGCTAGAAAATTACTCAAAACCCCCAAACATTATATATTTTTTTTCTAACACCCTAGCGAATAAAAGGGCAGTCATTGCAATACTTTTTGTCACACCGTATTTGTGCAGAGGTCTTACAAGCGCACTTTTTTTGGAAAAAAATCACTTTTTTGAATTAAAAAATAAGACAAAAATAAATTTTGCCCAATTTTTTTATATATTGTGAATGATAATGTTACTCCGAGTAAAATGATACCCAACATGTCACGATTAAAAATTGCGCCCGCTCGTGGCATGACGTCAAACTTTTACTCTTAAAAATCTCGATAGGCGACATTTAAAAAATTCTACAGGTTGCATTTTTTGAGTTACAGAGGAGGTCTAGGGCTAGAATTATTGCTCTCGCTCTAATGATCGCGGCGATACCTCACTTGTGTGGTTTAAACACAGTTTTCATATGCGGGCGCTACTCGCGTATGCGTTCGCTTCTGTGCGTGAGCTCGTCGGGACGGGGCGCTTTAAAAAAATGTATTTATTTATTTTTATTTATTTTTATTTAGTTAATAATTTTTTACACTTAAATAAAAAAAAATGTATCACTTTTATTCCTATTACAAGGAATGTAAACATCCCTTGTAATAGAAAAAAGCATGACAGGTCCTCTTAAATATGAGATCTGGGGTCAAAAAGACCTCAGATCTTATATTTAGACTTAAATGCAAAAAAAAAAGAAAAAAAATTGAAACTAATTTTTTCAAATGACAAAAAAAAAATGTTTCGTTTTGACGTCACTTCCGCCCAGCAGAGCTATGGGGACGGGTGAAGGACATTTTTCCCTCACTCGCAACCCCAGTAAGCTGCCGAACGGACACGATTGCCTCTGCCGCTACCGACGGCTCCGGTAAGCGGCGGAGGGCACGGGAGAGCGTCGGGAGGGGGGGCCCTCTCCCGCCACCGATAACGGCGATCTCGCGGCGAATCTGCTGTGGAGACCGCCGTTATCGTGTACAGAACCGCCCACTGAAGAGATGGATATCTCGGTTGTGGCAGCAGCTGCTGTCGTTACCGAGATATCTATCTTTAAAAAGAGGACGTCTTTTTGACATGGGGCGGTGGTCAAGAGGTTAATTTGTTTTTGTTCACTTATTTGGTCCACCCAAGATCTCCTGCTCACTAGCTCCCTTGTCACCTCCTCCTGGGCCGGACTTTCCATTGGGCTTGACTGGGCTCAAGCCTAATAGGGGGCCCCGTCCATTTACATTTACTGTATATACTCCAGTATAAGCCGAGTGTTTCAGCCCTTTTTTTGGGCTGAAAATGACCCCTCGGCTTATACTCGAGTCAGTACCTGAGTCCATTGCAGAATCCAATCTGTGTACTTGTCTGGGACATTGACGGCGGCCATGCAGTTTTAAAAGATCGCGTTCCTCTTTCTGCTGTTCCGTGATAGGCGGAACACCCGGTTTCCCAGAAAACAATGGCCTAGATTCGCGTAGGGCAGCGTAAGTGTGGGCGGGCGTAGCGTATCATATTTACGCTACGCCGCCGCAACTTAGAGAGGCAAGTGCTGTATTCACAAAGCACTTGCGTCCTAAGTTACGGTGGCATAGCGTAAATGTGCCGGCGTAAGTGCGCCTAATTCAAATTGTGAAGAGGTGGGTGTGTTTTATGTAAATAAAGCATGACCCCACGTAAATGACGGTTTGAACGAACGGCGTATACCCCGTCCGTGGACATATCCCAGTGCGCATGCGTTGGATAGAATGCCTAAGATACGTCGAACACTGCCTACGACGTGAACTTAACTTACGCACAGCCCTATTCGCGTACGACTTACACAAACAACGTAAAAAGATACACTTGTTCTGACTTCCATACTTTGCATGGGCTGCACCACTTAGAGACCTGCTTTATCTTTACGCCGGCGTATGTCTTACATAAACGGCATAACTAAATGTGACGGGTGCACGTACGTTCGTGAATCGACGTATCTAGCTCATTTGCATATTTGACGCAGAAATCAACGGAAGCGCCACCTAGCGGCCAGCGTAAATATGCTCCCAACATACTACGGCGTAGGAGACTTACGCCGCTCGTATCTTGGCAGAATGTATGCATAACTGATTCTATGAATCAGGCGCATACATACAACGGCGCTCATTCGGACTTACGACAGCTTGGAGATACGCCGTCGTAAGTCTTTGAGAATCTGGGCCACTGTGTTCAGTGTTCCGCCTATCACAATCGCCCTCTCGTCTATCACGAACGAGAGGGCGATCTTGATAGGCGGAACACTGAACACTATGGCCCAGATTCTCAAAGGACTTACGATGGCACAGCGCCATGTACGCCGTCATAAGTCCTAGGCCCCGTACACACGAGAGGATCGATCCGCTGGAATTGATCCGCGGACCGGCTCCAGCGGATAGATCCCATGGTGTGTACGATCCAGCGGATCTGTTTCCGCGGATTTTTGTCCCCGGGGATGGATTTCCAGCGGATCAAAATTTCTTGACATGCTAAGAAATCGATCCGCTGGAATCCAGTCCAACGGATTGATCCGCTGGTCTGTACAGACTCACCGGATCAATCCGTCCGAATCCATCCCCCGCATGCGTCGTAATGATTCGACGCATGCTTGGAATTCCTTATATGACAGCGTCGCCGCGTCATCATCGCGGCGACGGCGCAACACGTCACCGCGGACGGAATTCCGCAGGGATTTTGATCTCATGGTTAGTACAACCATGAGATCAAAATCCGCCAGAGGATTTATCCGCGGAAACGGTCCCCCGGACCGTTTCCGCGGATAAATCCTCTCGTGTGTACCCGGCCTTAATCTGACCCGTCGTATCTATGCGACTGATTCTTAGAGTCAGTTACGCATAGAAATCCATTAGATCCGACAGGCGTAAGTCTCTTACGCCATCGGATCTAAACTGCATTTTTTTTTTACCGCTAGGTGGCGCTTCCGTGGAATTCCGCGTTGAGTATGCAAATTAGCTAGATACGCGAATTCCCAAACGTACGCGCGGCCGACGCAGTAAAGTTACGATGTTTACGTTAGGCTTTTCCCGGCGTAAAGTTGCCCCTGCTATATGAGGCGCAGCCAATGTTAAGTATGGACGTTGTTCCCACGTCGAAATTTGAAAAAGTTACATTCTTTGCATAAGTCGTCCGTGAATGGGGCTGGACGTTTTTTACGTTCACGTCAAAACCAATGACGTCCTTGCAGCATACTTTGGAGCAATGCACACTGGGAAATTCCACGGAGAGGGCGCATGCGCCGTTCCGAAAAAACGTCAATCACATCGGGTCACAGTGGTTTTGCATAAAACACGCCCCCCCTGATCCAAATTTGAATTAGGCGGGCTTACGTTGGCTGATTTACGCTACGCCGCCGCAACTTACAGAGCAAGTGCTTTGAGAATACAGCACTTGCCCGTGTAAGTTGCGGAGGCGTAATGTAAATCAGATACGTTACGCCCGCACAATTTTACGCGGCTCTACGTGAATCTGCCCCAGTGTTTTCTGGAAAACTGGGTGTTCTGCCTATCATGGAACAGCAGAAGGAGGAGCACGATTTTTAAAACTGCACGGCAGCCGTCTATGTCACAGACACGGTACCGTACACAGATCGGATTCTGCAATGGGCACGGTAATGTCAGGCTGCAGTGGGCACAGTGAGGTCAGGCTGCAATGGTCACAGTGAGGTCAGGCTGCAGTGGGCACAGTGAGGGCAGGCAAAATCAGGGAAAAAATGTTCGGTAATTCAGGAAATTCGAAAATTCAGAAATTCGGAATTTCGAATTTTCAGATTTCCGAAAAAGAAAAAAAATGAATAAAACGGAAAAAATTCGGAAATTTTCCATTTTCGAATTTAAGATTTTCGAACTTTAGATTACAATTTCGAAATTTCAAATTTTTTAATTTTCGAATTTTGTAAATTCCGAATTTCAAAATTTCAGGTTTTTATAATTTTCGATTTTTTTAAATTTTCGAATTTTTGATTTTTTTAAATTTTCGAATTTTTAAATTTTCGAAATTTCGAATTTTCGAATTTTTTAACTTTTTTAAATTTCGAAAAATAAATGAAAATTTCGAAAATTCTAAAATTAGAAAAATTCTAAAATTAGAAAAATTCTAAAATTAGAAAAATTCTAAAATTTGAAAAATTTACGAATTCGAAAATAAAAAAAAAACGAAAAAATGTTGTATTTCCGAAAATACGAAAATTCGGAAATAAAAAATTTGGAAATTAAAAAATTAAAAAAACAAAAAAAAATCGTATTTCTGAAAATCCGAATTTCCGAAATTCGGAAATACGAAAATTCTGAAATTCAAATTTTCGGAAATCCGAAAATTCGGAAATTCGAATTTTCGGAAGTCCGAAAATTCGGAAATAAAAAAAATTGTTAATACGAAAATCCGGAATTAACGAATTTCCGAATTTTTGTTAAAAAACGAATTTGAAACTAAACGAATTGCACATGTCTAGAATACAATGTACGTGAAGATTTCCATGCACTTCCATATGCAGGTGATTATCAGTACGGGACCCCCAGGCGTCACTCCAATCTGAGAACAGGAGTTTGGGGGTTCTCTACATCATATCACCTTACATAGAGAAATGCATTAGGCCACTAAGGGAGCAGGTATATAAAATACCTTTTACCCTTAGCATACAAAAAGTTAAAGCGAATATGTTCAATAATTTAGGGCCTAAGCCCAATTTCATTCAACAACATATGTCAAGCACGTTAGAAAAATAGGAATACTGTAAGCAAGTAATATTTGCATAAGAGAGGCAAGCATAGCTCAGCTAAGATATTCACAAAGCGAACAATTGAAGACACAGTAAGTATTCCCAAGCAATAGGTTAGTATTCAGTAAGCCAGATTTAAATATAGTACTTGATAGCAGCAATATATGAAGCAGGTAATTCTAGAGCAGTACAATAGAAGTAAATGCTACTTATCCGTTTGGATAGAGGATGAGCGTTGTAGTATCTTAGCAGCAATGGGATTCCGTAGTGTAGGGTGTCCTGTAGGAAGATATTTTTAGGGTGTCCCCAGCAATGGCAGCATGGATGCAGTGAAGGCAAGGTATGCAGGTTGGGGATTGATGGTATTGTTAGTTTGTAGCGTGGCCGGCTACGGCTGACAATAATAGGACAGCGTGTACTATGCACGCTGTCCTGTTTATAGAAAGGAGGCATGTGTCATGCATAAGCTCTGATTTGAGCCACATTTCCACGCTGGAACGCAAGCGGCGCCGGGCAATGACGTCATCGCACGGTCGCCGTATGCATTCCAGCGCGGCGACGGAGAGCGCCCTTTACAGTATGTCACTATGCAAAGAATACCCAATCTCAGGCAAGGAAGATTAAAAAAAGCCAATTTGCTTACACATTATTGGATGTTAGAACTTTATAGAGCCTCTGTTCATTCGCAAAGGTGGGGGGGGGGCGTCGGAGAGACTCCGAAATACTCAGAGACCGTTCGGCTGCATTCGGAAACCCTAGGAAGGGGTCGGAAACCCTCAGACCACGTACACATCTAAACTGATGAAAACGGACTGAAGGACCTTTTCATCGGTCCAAACCGATCGTGTGTGGGCCCCATCGCTCTGTTATCCTTCGGTCAAAAAATTTAGAACTTGCTTTAAAATTGAACCGATGGACGCCTAACCGATCGGTCAAAACCGATGGTTAGTATGCAAAAGCATCGGTTACAAATCCACGCATGCTCAGAATCAAGTCAACGCATGCTTGGAAGCATTGAACTTCATTTTTTTCAGCACGTCGTTGTGTTTTACGTCACCGCGTTCTGACACGATCGTTTTTTTAACCTATGGTGTGTAGGCACATCAGACCATCAGTCAGCTTCATCGGTTAACCGATGAGAACAGTCCTTCGGAACGTTCTCATCGGATTGACCGTCCGCGTGTACGCGGCCTCAGGAGTATTTCCGTGTATTTCTCAACGGCTCTGATCAGCTCCGGTGCCCCTGCACCTCTTGCCAAATGCTATACTGCACACTGCAGAGTCTTGAATCCTGATAGTTTTGCGAGACAACACTCACAAACCGAGTCAGGATTTTTTTTAGGGCTGGGGAAATTAAAGATTAATTCCTTGATTAATCTTTCATTTTTTTGATCAATCAAAATTCTTGACGTCACCGGACAGCCTGGACAGTGAGACTTACCCTGCTGGATGTGAGCAAACTGCACCCATTGCATCGAGGTACCTTTGCATCTGTGGAGCAGGAGGATGCATCAGGCTCCATCAGGGGAAGGGGGCAACAATAACCATTGTTTTCCTGTCCTAAGCAGTTTTGTGCAGACAATTCTTTGTGTATCGACAACATCTGTTCCGTGCGAAAGACTGTTCAGTTCTTCAGGGTATATTGTCAATAAAATGCGATCATGTCTGCTTCCAGAAAATGTAAACACTCTGGTATGTCTGCGTGACAATTTTACCACAATCAGATGATGGGGATGTTGTCAGACACTGAAACTTATAAAAAATTGAGAAGTGACCCAACGTTGCAATATGAAAGCAATTTGCAAATCTTGGTACAAGGAGGATATCGCTCGCAAGCCATCTCTATTAAGGAGAAAAAATACCTATTACCTAGTAGCAGCAGGATACCAACTATTTACACGTTACCCAAGATACATAAGGATATAGAAAACCCTCCTGGAAGGCCCATAGTAAATGGGATTGGCTCTATATCTTCACGCCTTGGTCAATTCCTGGACCATTACCTGCAAAAAAGTGTCACTGTCACAAAGGCCTACCTTAAAGACACTAAAGATCTACTTCTCCAATTAGAGGAAATAAACCTTTCAGGAAAGGATGAGATTTTTTTAGTAACAGCTGATGTGTCCTCGTTATACACGGTAATACAGCACGATGATGCACTTTTAGCATTAAATTGGGCTCTGTGTGCAAGGGAAGACATAACTCATAACCTTAAAATGTTTCTAAGGAACTGTTTGGACTTTTGCCTAAGCCATAACTATTTCTGGTATGACGGGTGTTTTTATTCACAGAAAAACGGCGTGGCCATGGGGGCTAAGTTTGCCCCCAGTATAGCCAATCTATTCATGGCAGAATGGGAAGATAAGTCCATTTTTAACCAGAGACCCAAGGAGCTATTGTTTTATTGGAGATATATTGACGATTTGTTTTTTATATGGGAGGGACCGCTTTTAACGTTGGAGACATTTTTAAATGATCTTAATACCAATACCCTGAATATAGTTTTAACGAGTGAATACAATCAGCAGAGCATTCACTTTTTGGACCTGAATATTTATAGGAATGGTGACAGATTAGGAACTAAGGTGTATTTTAAACCTACTGATTCAAACAGTTATCTACCAACACACAGTGGACACCATCCCATGTGGCTTAGGAATATACCTAAGGGCCAGTTTATGAGGGTCAAACGCAATTGCACTGAAGATACTGACTTAATTTCACAGGCCCTTGTTCTCAAAGATAAATTCGTTGAAAAGGGATATAAGGATTCACATCTGGAAAAAATTATTAAAGATCTCTCTCTGATACCAAGAGCAAACTGCCTTCTGACAACCAGGTCCATGCCACCAAGAACCAAAAACACACAAGAGTGGAGTTTTATTTCTGGATACCACAGCCAGTACAGGGAAGTAGAGAGAATTTTTAAAACTCATTGGCATATCCTGTTTTTAGATAAAATTTTAAGTACAGTCCTGCCGACCAATCCTGGGTTTATATATAGAAAGGCTGTGAGCATTGGTGATAAGATCGTGAAAAAGGTGCTGGATGTCCCAAAGAAACCACCTTCCTTCTGGGACAAGGACTCCTTTTTTCCATGCAGAAAATGTCTTCCCTGCAGAGAAGCCGACAGATCTAGAGGCCCCGTGGAAACCTTCACTTCTACATCGAATGGAACCGTATTTACTGTAAAAGACTTCATTACTTGTAATACCACTCACGTGGTCTACGTGTTGGAGTGCCCATGTAGGTTATTATATATAGGAAGAACTAAACGTGCTCTGAAGGTCAGAATTGCTGAACACGTGGCGAATATTAAGTTGGGATATAAGGACCACAGTGTATCACTTCACTTTAAACAGCTTCACACCCAGCTGGTCTCAAATTTTGGGGTGTCGACCACATTAAAGCATCATGGAGAGGTTCTAATATAGTTAGAGAACTCTCAAAACGTGAAACTGAGTGGATCTATGCCGTTGATACTTTATTGCCAAAAGGCCTCAACGTTGAACTAGATATAAACTGCTTTATCAGTGACTCTTAAAATACCTATTAGGCAGTCCACAACAATACATCTCTCAATGATCCTTACTTCTACCCTTTCCTGAGGGGGGCACATATATACACAGATATATCTGTGTTTTATTTCTCCTCTTTTTAGAAGTTTTTATGGGTCCCATCTGATTGATTGATTTTTTACTGATGCTTTACTGATTTTTACCTGCCTATTTTTATACCTATTTTTATATATATTTTTATATATATTTTTAGCACATTTTACTGTGTTTTATATATTTATATATATATATATATATATATATATATATATATATATATATATATATATATATATATATATATATATATATATATGTCTATACATATATATGTGTCTGTCTGCTACCAATCCCCTCTTCCTTCACAACGTGAATTGGTCCTCCTTTTGTTCGATATTATCATTTATTTAACCATTTTTTTCATATATATATATATCAATTTTAATTTAATTTTTTTAAATATATTTTTTTATATATGGTATCTTTTATAGTATTATTTTTATAATATTATATTTATTTGCTGCAGCATGTATTTACTGCTGCACCTACCCATTAGTGCTACTGGTGTCTTTAATGAGAAATATCTAATGGGTATACCCTTTAGCTCATATATTTCTGTGATCACCATAACTCAATATGTTATAACCAGTAGTAGCGCTACATATTATCCAATTACCCTATTAAAGGGGAGTAGGATTTAAACATTTGACAAACTCCACAGATGACACTTTTAATATGTAGGCTCTAAATGTTTTTTGTTTCAACAATAGACTACATACGCTGTTATCTTTGCCACACAGCTACTGCTTTTGTGCCATCTTTTATCTATTTTGTTCAGTCCCCCAAATATTAATACAGACACCAATAGCACTTCCCTACATCTTTGGTGCGTTGTCTGGGATGACTGAACCATTACTATACATGTTGCTGAGCCTGGTTTGTGGAAACAACCTCTCCTATCCTTTGATGATTGGATGTGGAAGGCACGGCTTTCAGATATCTGTTACATGTCCCACTTGCTAATTTGCATAACTCCCGCCCAGGCCTTCTTGGATTGGCTGAGCGGACTCTTCCTAGTTTTGTTATTTGTTTCTGAATCATACGTTTTTATAACCAATGCTGGATTGCTGAAATTATTTACAAATAATTTCCCCCGTGATTTTAATTGTTATATGCATCCAGTCTGCGGGTAGATTTGAGAGACATAGTTCTCGATTAAAAGTGCAGCCGTTTACTAGTCCACAATCCCCTATTCTTTCCCTAATCGGTATAGCTGATGCCTGTCCCTCCTCTTGGTCCGGCGTGCACCTATCGTGTCCGGGGGCGGATCATGCGCATCCAATAGCTGTCTCCGACGGGTTACAAAGGGATAGTGACAGCGCTGTGTAGCCACGCCCTCTGTTGAAGTCGGAAGTGACGAAACGCGTCAGGGCGTGGCTACAACAGCGCAACACGGAAGCCTCCCTGCAGTCTACAAACCATCCCCCTGTTTGCCAGCGTCAGAAGCACTCGTGCGGCCCCTGGTGTCCATAGGACGGAGACTACAGCAGACAGCAGCAGAGAACACAGGCTTGCTTTTTTGTTCATTCTTGTTCATTTTCCTGTACGGGCATTTTACATAGGGGAATACTTTTCCTTAAGAGTGTATGGTTTAATGTTAGCAGTACTTCACTATCCTAGTGTTCTTATTGTTTACATGTAACATCACCAAACTTGACCGTCACAGAGAAATTTGAAGATCATTTGAAGGAGTGCTTGTGAGTTTAAAACGTCCCCTTTACAGGCTGCTTCAAGCCTATATTTCAGAAGTGGGCACTCTCACATCATACGGGTGAATCTCAAATAGGGTTTAGGGTGCACTTCCACCTATTTTTTTGATCACCCAGCACTTCACACCTGTATCTTCAATAGAAACCTCTCTTTTGGGGTTATTTACCACTTTTTTACACAGCGCTGTTTTTATCATTTTGAACCATAGTTCTTTTTATTTGATACTTTGTTTTTATTATGTCTGCGTGACTGGCTAAAGTGATGCCTACTTGCCTACTATAACGTGACTGACAGTCAATATACTTGATACGTTTTATAATTAAAGTTAAACTAACTTTCTACATTTTTCTTAAAGTTTAATGAGAAAAAATTACTTACGTCAGTGCTACAGTTTGAATTTAAAACGTATTTGTGTGAACTGTGAAGTTAAGTCATGGATTGTGGAAACTAACTAGTGTCGGGTGATTGTATATAGTGTATACCACATTACCACTGACTAATGCAGAGTTGCAATGCAAGGAGATCAGCTAAAAGTAGTTGGATCTTTATGTGCGTCATAATTAATTAGTCGATTAATCGATTAAAAAACAAATTGATTAATCAAACACAAAAATTTTAATCAGTAACAGCCCTAATTTTTTTAAATAATTGCTTGTATTGCAAAATGCTCATTAACTGTGTTACTCGCAATGTGAGGTTCCACTGTATATTAGTTGGAACCTTAATTAGCGAGAAATACTATATTGCATGTATGCATTTGTGCAATATGTAATTTATTTAGAAATTAAAGTTTTATTTTTTTTCCAATTTGTCAAAGTGATTTTAATCAGCTTTGTACCAATGACATAATCTTACAAAAGTACTTAGGGCCAGATTCACAGTAGAGATACGACGGCGTATCTCCTATCGTATCTCTATGCGGCTGATTCATAGAATCAGTTACGCATAGATAGCCCTAAGATCCGACAGGTGTAATTGACTTAAACCGTCGGATCTTAGGATGCAACTCTAGGCTGGCCGCTAGGTGGCGATTCCATTGCGGTCGGCTTAGAATATGCAAATGACTAGTTATGGCGATTCACGAATGTCCGCTTTATCCGTCACTCTAACTTTACGTCGTTTCCGTCGAGATACGCCGCGTAAAACTAGGGATGCCCTCTAGGTGGACTAACCAATGTTAAGTCGAAATTTGAAAATTCACGTCGTTTGCGTAAGTCGTTCGTCAATGGCGCTGGATGCCATTTACGTTAACGTTGAAACCAATGACGTCCTTGCGACGTCATTTAGCGCAATGCACGTCGGGTAATTATCCCGACGGAGCATGCGCAGTACGTTCGGCGTGGGAACGCACCTAATTTAAATGGTGCCCGCCCCATTTGAATTAGGCAGGCTTGTGCCGAGTGTATTTACGTTACACCACCGCAAGTTTACAGGTAAGAGCTTTGTGAATCAGGCACTTACGCTGTAAATCAGATACGTTTCACCGCCGCGGCGCAACGTATTTGGCTGTGAATCTGGCCCTTACTTCTTTCCCCATTGTCAATTTTGCCTGTGAATCTCAGCTGTCCCTTTAGTTCTTACTGTGTATTTTGGAAGCAGCTGATTTGTAAAATAAATTATTCGATAACAAGATCTAATTAATTTTTCCCCCACCTTTTGTTAATTATTTTTCTAATGTTTTTTTTCTTCCTTTTTTTACCATTGATATTTCAACTTTTTATTGATTTTTTTTGTTATCTTGTTACTTAACTTTTTTAGTGTCACTTAAAAAAAAATCATTAGATCCATAAGGAATACAAAGATGTAATGCCACGTACACATGACCATTTTTCACGATGTGAACAATTAATTTTTTTTAAATTGGTCATTAAAAACGATCGTGTGTGGGCTCCAGATAATTTTACTCAACGTGAAAAATGGCCATAAAAAATTTAGAACATGCTCTATTTTTTCTCATTGTTTTTCACGTTGTCGTTTTTCTCGTCGTGAAAAATGGTTGTGTGTAGGCTTTAACGACGCGCATGCTCAGAAGCAAGTTATGAGAAGGAAAATTTGCATAATCAGCCCAAAGGGTGTCACCATACAGATGGAACTTCCCCTTTATAGTGCCGTTGTTATGTCACCTGCGCTTTGCTAGAGCATTTTTTATCACGATCGTGTGTAGGCAAGGCAGGCTTGAGAGGAATCACATGGAGAAAAACATGTTTTTCAATGACAGAAAAACAGTCGTGTGTACGCATCATAGGAGATAAAACGGTTGAAGATAATTGTGAAAAATGTTTCGCTCAAATTTTCTTTTGAGTTTTATTTCAAACATGTAAACAAAACATTTACTTGTTGAAATTATTTATTGGGAAAAAAGAGGTTATTTAACAATGTGCAGGTTAAAGTAATACTAAAATCTATTTTTTTTCAATTGAGAATAACAAACATGTTATACTTACCTGCCCTGTGCAGTTGGTTTGGCACAGAACAGCACAGATCCTTCTCTTCTTTGGTACCTTACTGGCGCCCCTGTCTCCTCCCTCCTGCCGAGTGTCTCCAGAGTAAGCAGATTGCTCTGGGGGAAATCGAATCTTTGCTCTGTGTGTCCATTCAGACATGGACCCGCAGTTTGGCCCCACCTCCTCTATCTCCTCATTGGTTTACTGACTCTGATTGACAGAAGCGGGAGCCAATTGTCCTATGCTGCTGTCTAAGCCAATGATGAGGGAAAGTCTCAGGAAGCTGAGACTCTCCTGCAACATCGCTGGATCAAGATGGGTTCAGGTAAGTATTTTATCCTAATGTATATAATGCATTGTGATAAAAAACAACTTCTAATTTTACAAACATTTTAACCACTTAAGGACCGCCTAACGCCTATATACGTTGGCAGAATGGCACAGCTGGGCACAGGCACGTACAGGTACATTGCCCTTTAAGTGGCCAGCCGTGGGTCACATGCACGCCACCAGTGGCACACTCTTGACCCGGTTTGAAGCTCCGTTACCGTGCCTGCGGGACCCGCAGACCCGATCGCCACCGGTGACCCGCTGAAGAATGGGGAGAGGTGAGTGTAAACACACCTTCCCCGTTCTTCTCTGTGGCTTGTCACTGATCATCTGTTCCCTGTTATAGGGAATGACGATCAGTGATGTCACACGTCCAGCCATGCCCCCCTACAGTAAGAATCACTCATTTAGGGTACACTTAACCCCTTAGCACCCCCCTAGTGGTTAACCCCTTCACTGCCATTGTCATTTTCACAGTAACAGTGCATTTGTATAGCACTTTTCGCTGTGAACATGACAATGGTCCCAAAAATGTGCCAAAAGTGTCCGATGAGTCCGCCATAATGTTGCAGTCACGAAAAAAATCGCTGATCGCCGCCATTACTAGTAAAAAAAAAATATTAATAAAAATGCCATAAAACTATCCCCTATTTTGTAAACGCTATAACTTTTGCGCAAACCAATCAATAAACGCTTATTGCGTTTTTTTTTTTTTTTACCAAAAATAAGTAGAAGAATACGTATCGGCCCAAACTGAGGAATATATTTTTTATATATATAGATTTTTTGGGGGGATATTTATTATAGCAAAAAGTTAAAAATATAGATTTTTTTTCAAAATGATTGCTCTATTTTTGTTTATAGCGCAACAAATAAAAACCACAGAGGTGATCAAATACCACCAAAATAAAGCTATATTTGTGGGGAAAAAAGGAACGCCAATTTTGTTTGGGAGCCACGTCGCCTGACCGCGCAATTGTCAGTTAAAGCGACACAGTGCCAAATCAGAAAAAGGGGCCGGGTCCTTTACCTGCATAATGGTCCGGGTCTTAAGTGTTAAGAAACCATTGTGAGATGTACAAGAGTAACAACACATTTTACAAGACAAGATGCACATCTAAACTGTAAACAATTCAGAACTGGGGGTGCAAAAAGGTTTTCAGGACTGTGGGTGTCAGTCAATACAAAACATTACTAGTCTGGGGCAGAAGATCTCTTTATTTAGGTAGCTATAGGATCTCCCAGTGAATTTAGTAGGATTTACTGTACACCAATAGGGTGCCTTAGGCCGCATACACACAGTCGAAAATGTCCGCTGAAACTGGTCCGCGGACATGTCCGACCATGTGTACGGCCTAGTGGACAGGTTTCCAGCGGACAAAAGTTTCTTAGCAAGCTAAGAAACTTGTCCGCTGGAAACATGTCTGTCGGACATGTCCGATGGTTAGTACACCTAATCGGACATGTCTGCTGGTTATGACGTGTAACCAGCGTCCCGAAATCCCGCGCATGCGTCAAATTGATTCGACGCATGCGTGAAAGCATTGCACTTCCGTGTTTGAGAACATCGGTATCTTCTACGTCACTGCGTTCTCTGTCCGCTGGGATTTTGGTCTGATGGTGTGTACACACATCAGATCAAAAGCTCCCAGGAGACATGTCCGATGAAAACGGTCCGCGGACCGTTTTCATCGGACATGTCTCCTCGTGTGTACGGGGCCTAAGGGTAACAAGATCCAACATCTGCTCAATCCATGGTAGTCTATGATAAACAAAACATTTTCAAAGCTTTCTTAATCTCTTGGCTTCTAAGACCATAGATAATAGGGTTCAACAAAGGGGTTACTACTGTATAAGCCAAAGAAAGAGTTTTTTTAATGTTCGCAAAATTGTCCATACTTGGAATAATGTAAATAGAAAATAGAGTCCCATAAAATATAATTACCACACTTAAGTGGGAGCTGCATGTGGAGAAGGTCTTCTGCCTGCCATCCTTAGATTGTATCTTCATGATGGCAGAAATAATGTAAGCATAAGATATTATAATTATAAGAGATGGAATGATAACGATTGGTGTACTTAGTAAAAGGACCTCCAATTTAACAATATAAGTATCTGAGCAAGAAATTTCTAGTAAAGGCCCCAGGTCACAGAAGAAATGGTCAATAATATTTGATCGACAGAACTGTAACTGAGATAATGATATGGTGTCAACTAAAACCACAGGCAGACATATAATGCAGCACATTGCAACTAGTTTCAGACAAACCTGGTTATTCATTATGGCGGGATAATGCAATGGCTTACAGATGGCCAAATATCTGTCATAACACATCAATGTAAGAAGAAAACATTCATACGTTTCTGAGAAACCAAAAAAATAAAACTGGGTGATGCAACCATTGAAGGAAATTTTTCCACCATCATTTAGTAATACGTTTAGCATGTTTGGGGCAATAACTGAAGACAGTAATATATCATTCTTTGACAGCTGGGTAAGCAAAAAGTACATAGGAGATTGTAGATTTTTGCTGGAGAACACTACTATGACAATTAGGAAGTTCCATAAAATTGTTAAAGGGTAAACGACAAGCATGATGAAGAAAATTAGAATATTTAGTTTTTTGCTGAATCCAAATCCCAAAAGAATGAATTCCTTAAATGTTTGGTTGTTACCTGTTTTGATGGAAAAAAATACATTAAAAACATAAACTTGCATATATATATATATATATATATATATATATATATATATATATGTATACCGTATATACTCAAGTATAAGCCAAGTTTTTTTTTTGTGCTGAAAATGTCCCCCTTGGCTTATACTCGAGTCACCTTTTTGCGCCTGATCTCCCAAACTTTGGGGACACGATACCGGCCGTCGGTACTTGGCACATATATAGCCCCACTCTCTCTCTACAAGTGTGCAAAGTTTGTTGTCTGGGGGACCTACGGCTGGGGAGCACCGATTTTTCAAACCCGGGCACCCCTTCCATAGACTCCCATGTTAAACGGTCATTTCTCCAGGGATTTTGGTGACCCAGTACCGGCCGGTCATACTTGCCACACATGTAGCCCCACTCTTCCTCTACAAGTGTGCAAAGTTTGTTGTCTGGGGGACCTACGGCTGGGAGCACAGATTTTCAAACCCAGGCACCCGTTCCATAGACTCCCATGTTAAACGTCAGTCTAGTCATGGACACAGTGAGGCATGGCCATAGTGAGGCATGGGCACAGTGAGGCATAGGCACAGTGAGGCATGGGCACAGTGAGGCAAGGGCACAGTGAGGCATGGACACAGTGAGGCATGGACACAGTGAGGCATGGGCACAGTGAGGCATGCACATGGACACAGTGAGGCAAAGTGAGGCACAGTGAGGCATGCAGATGGACACCCTAGGCTTAAACTTGAGTCAATATGTTTTCCCAGTTGTTGTGGTAAAATTAGGTGTTTCGGCTTATATTCAGGTCGGCTTATACTCGAGTATATACGAGATATATATATATATATATATATATATACATACACTGTATATATAAGAAGAGGATAAACAGTGGGACTTTAGATGAGATTAGTTGCTGCAAAAAAAATAATATGATGTATATATACTGTACATAGATTTAAAACTTTGTTTATCAAAAGCAGTTCTGTCGTCTAGAAGTGTGTGATGCGGTTTACAACACAGTTACAGTAGGTGCACGCGATATTGTGTCAATCTCGCTCCCTTTCTCGGCGAGATTGAGCACCTACGAGCCCCATCGCGG